>NC_044354.1:17556237-18156237 GCF_007364275.1 Archocentrus centrarchus | reverse complement strand
GGTCCCCCTCTCTTTGGTTGACAAACACAAGCTATATCTAAAGAGATCCTTGAGGGCTAGTCACCTTAGACTAGACCCATTTATGGCCCAGGCAGAGCCCCTGAATCTAAAAGGGTTTCGGATGGAAAATTCCATCCTGTTCTCTTTCCTTGTGTGTACGTTACTGTATATTAATGCCTTCTTCTTTGAAAGTGCATGTGTCTGAGATTGTGCCATGGGTTAGAAATTTGTATGTATTTTTCTAGCTTTTTAGTCAAAGCCAGATGATGAAGGCCTGCTTGCTGAAGGTCTGATTGAATGTGGGTTCTAATGTTAAGATGTAGCCTCTTAGTGCTCTTCTGCTCCTGTTGGAAGTATTTTAGAGATAATGATGGGCGGGGTGTACTGAATAAAAATTGAACCGGCATCATTGTCTTTACTTAATTATACAATTTATCTTGTATCTCAAGTGGCTTCCTGAAAAAAAAAATCCAAAGTCTCTAAAAGCAGATTTTTTTTAGACAGTCTTCTTTTTTCTTTCTTTCTTTCTTTCTTTCTTTCTTTCTTTCTTTCTTTCTTTCTTTCTTTCTTTCTTGCTTTCTTGCTTTCTTTCTTTCTTTCTTTCTTGCTTTCTACACTACTATATGTGACAAGTAAATCAACCATAAAGGTCTTTGTCATAGCTGTTGTGTCAGAGTATTTACCACTTATGAAAATTTGCCATTTACACAAAGAGAACTCAGTAACATTTAGGCCCAGGATTGCATAAGGCATTGCTGACAGGTTCATCTATTTTTTATTTTTTGTTTGTTTTCTTTGCTCAAAATAATACCTGCCAGTCAAGTATTTTTATGTTGCATTTATGTACAGCTGTGCTCAAAAGTTTACATACCCTGGCAGAATTTGTGACGTGAGGGGTTTGCCCATTTTTCAGAGACTATAAATAATAACACACACACACACACACAAACATTTCTGTCACTCATGGTTAGTGGTTGGGTGAAGCCATTGATTATCGAACAATTGTGTTTGCCTTTTTAAATCATAATGATGACAGAAGTTACCCAAATGACACTGATCTAAAGTTTACACACCCTAGTTCTTAATACTGTGTTCTACCTCCTTCAATATCAGTGACAGCTTGAAGTCTTATGTGGTAGTTGTGGTTGAGGCACTTTATTTTACTCAGATGCTAAAGCCACCCATTCTTCTTGCAAAAGCCTCCAGTTCCTGTGAATTCTTGGGCTGTCTTGCATGAACTTCACGTTTGTGATCTCCCCAAAGGGACTCAATCATACTGATGAGTGCAAATTTTCCTCCAATATTTTCTGATAACATGCTGCATTCATCTTGCCATCAGTTTTGACCAAGTTCCCTGTGACTGTGTAGCTCACACGTCCCCAAAACATCAGCGATCCATCTCCGTGTTTCACAGTAGGAATCGTGTACTTTTCATCATTGGCCTTGTTGACTCCCCTTCAAATGTAGTGTTTCCTGTTGTGGCCAGAAACTTCAATTTTGGTCTCATCACTCCAAATAAATTTGTTCCAAAAGTCTTGAAGCTTGTCTCTGTACTGTTTGGCAGTACAGAGCCTGTTTGCGGGCTGCTTTGTGGCACTGATGCAGTAATGGCTGGCTTCTGGCAACTCGAACATGCACCCACTTTTCTTCAAGTGCCCCCTTATTGTGCGTCTTGAAGCAGCCACACCACATTCTTTTCATAGAGTCCTGTGTGTCAGCTGAATTTTTTTTTTTTTTTTTTTTTTTTTTGCATCCTGAGCAATTTTCCTAGCAGTCATGGCTGAAATCTTTTATTAGTTTACCTGTCCGTGGCTTAGTTTCAACAGAATCCCTCATTTTCCACTTCTTAATTAGAGTTTTAACACTGTTGATTGACATTCTCAATTCCTTGGATATTTTTTTGTCCTATTCCTGTTTTATAAAGTTCAAGTATCTTCACCTGCAGATCCTTTGATAATTCTTTTGCTTTCCTCGTAGCTCAGAATCCAACAACATCAGTGCAGCACTGGATGAAACATGCAGGGGTCTGTCAGGAGCCCAAAAATCACTGACTTTTCACTCACACACACACACACACACACACACACACACACACACACACGCACACACACACACACACACACACACACACACACACACACACACACACACACACACACACTAATTACAGGCCAACAGGTCACAGTTGAGGATGGTTACCTTTATTAGCCATTCAAACCCGTGTGTCTCATTTTGTATGTTATCATGCCAAAACTTCCGGGGTATTTAAACTTTGTCATTTGGGTAGTTTCTGTCATCATTATGGTTTTAAAAAGGCAAACACACTTGCTTTTCATCCAACCACTAACCATGAGTAAAAGGAAAGTGTTTGTTATCATTCATATTCTCTGAAAAATGTAAAAAAAAATCATAAATTCCACCAGGGTATGTATATATATTAAAGTCTTCCTACAGCTATTAGTTAATGGTTCAAAGGAAATCATATTTTATAACTTTTATAACTATAACTAAAATAACAGAAAGAGGGAAAATTATTGAATGTTGGCCTTGAGACAAAGATGTAAACATCTTTAGTATCTCTGTTTTTTTGTTATTTTCTTTAGATGTATCAGTCTGCAAAGTTCTGTTTTAGACAGTCTTTGTTTTTCTTGGTCAATCTGAGGCTATAGCTGATGCAATGATAGCGCTGTCTTTCTTCAATAATCATAAAACAAGATGTATTTCAAATTCAGAGATTCCCACTGAGAAATCTTTATATATATATATATATATATATATATATATATATATATATATATATATATATATATAGGCAGAGCTCCCAGCTTCTTTCCTGCAATACACATCATTAGTAACAGGGATGTCTCCTGTATTTTTTGGGGTTGCAGCTAATGCCTCAACACTGATTTGAAGGATCATATCCAACTCCAGCCACCTCTGGCAGGCAGGGTACGCCATCTGTGTTGGCTGTAATTATTCACTGCCTTTGCCCTCTCTGTGGAGAAAATTAGAACTGCCAGTTTGATAGATTTCTCTCTCCAACTGCTACAGTAGACTGGACTTACATAATATTTCACTTCTTTTGGAAAGTCTGTGAGTTGAGTGACGAAGCATAATTTAAGGTTAGTGAGGTAACCTTGGGTTTTCAAGGTAGCAGTCAGCAGCAGATCAGCACTTAGTACAGCTGATTGTTCAGCAGGTGATAGTTTTCTGAGTGGGTCACAAGCAATTTCATCATTTTTTACTCCTTTTAAATCAATATAATCCTAAAACAGAGACTGATTGAAATATTAAAGCAGCGTTGACCTTTTAGAAAGCCTTCTTATTATTTTAAATCATATTTTTAAATTTGCTCTATGCTTGTTACCAAGACTGTTGGGCCAGGGTTCTAGCATACTTCTAAAATTATCCTGTACACTTGAAGGATGAATCTAAGCAACATATTAATTTTTGGAATACTCTCTTATAATTAGTGTTTTTTCAGTCCTCTTCTGACAAGTCAGTGCAAACTCAACAGACAGCAACAGTAGAGCTGCAAAAAGAAAGCATATCTGGGCCAGTGTTGCTTGTAATCATTAATGGAGCAATGATTTTTCAGTTGCACCAGCAAAGAAAAGCAAAGAAATCAAATTGTCTTCCAAGTTAATCTGCAGGAAAGATCAGCACTTATCTGAAGCGTTTAGTCATTAGGGTTTGCCTTTTATTATTATTATTATTATTATTATTTGTTGTGAAATTTTTTTTGGTGTCTTAGGCGATATTTATGCAGAAACAGAAAATTCATTAGCTGTAACTACTCGAACAGCCCAGCATTAAAAAAAAAAGAAAAAAAAAATCAAGATGCTTTCTTAAACATATTCAAATCTTTTGGAGATAAAAATTATAAAAAGGAGACATTTATCCATCTATTGTTGCACACTTGCTGCAGTTCAGTAGCATCTTACACTGACTTTTACCTTATGTAACTCAACAGTGACAACTAGAGGGAGCTCAACACCATCAAATAAAACCAGAAATGAGATTATAGTCATTAGCAGCACGTGTCTTAATAATGTAGCAGTGATCTAGAAAAATCTGTTAACTTATGTATTCACATGGTTGTGTAACTATATTTGCAGTTTTGTTGCTTTTAACCTGATTTATAAGATTTCTGAGAAATGCTCTATGCACCTCTAGACCTGCCTGTGTTTGCCTCCTTTACGTGAACATACAGCTGGATTCAGGAAAAACTGGGTTGTCATACCTCACTGAGGACCACTGCCTACTGTGACTGAGGTTGCTGGGCTTAGTGAAGCCAAATAACGAAAATATATCCTTTGTAAGTTAAGTTTGCTTTGTTGTCTGGACACCAGATCGAAGAAAATGAGAAAATAGAAGCTATTTGTTCAGCCTGTGCAGTTTAATTGTATTGCTTTGTCATTATTCTAGCTACCGTCCTTCTCATCTCTCTAGTATTTAGTTAAAAATGCCACAGACCCAAGGGCACCAAAGACAGAACGTTTAATGAAACTAATCATGAAAACTAAGACAGCAGAAAACAGCAGTGCTACAAGAAAGAGGGAAAGATGAGGGAGCAAACAGGACAGACAGGAAAGTGCTAGAGTCCCCAAACATACTGCAAGCCTGTTTACCAGAAATGTGATGTGACTTTTACCAGAAAGAGCAGAAAATTTTTCTACAAACTCTTTCAGCATGTCTTGGGTAATGTGTATCTGAATATGTCTTTCTTAATCTTCTTTGAGTTATACTTAATTCAAATGTATAAAACTCAGACTTCACAGTATCAGATATACAGGCTTGCAAAGCTTTAATGAGACAGTTTTAAACTGGTCCAACAGTATTTCAGACACAGAATCTTGCTGAAGGTGTTGGCGAGTCAGACAGGTCAGTAATAAGACACCTACAGAGAGTGGCCACTGATGGGGATACCTGCGTCAGGCCTCCTGCTGAGAAGAAAATAAAAATTTGTCACATCCATTGTAGGTGTGTCTGTCTGTCTTTATCTGCGTGGAAATTTAACAATGTGCTATATAGGTACCTGTCATATATGCATATATTTGTTAAAATTGTTTTGCTTTTTATTGATCTTCTCACTATGTTCAGACAATGAGTTGAATCTAACATCTAACATGGAAAAAAGATATAAATACACAAAAAGCTGAAAACTTACTAATGATATACTAAGCAACAAGTGGCATTAAATAGGATGTTAACTTTTCCAGATTTTTGTTTGTTTTGGAATCTGGACTGATTGGTCATTAATTTTATTTTGGGAGAGAGAGTGTGAGGGGGGGGCAGGGGGGGGGGGGGGGGGTGGAGAAAGACCTGTCACCACAGGTTTGACTGTTATTTAGGAATTTGTGTTAGCCTGATAGTCTGATAGATATTGACTAACAGAAATACAAAAACAAATGAACAACTAAAATCATTAAGTACAGTGTACTGTACAGTGTGTGCAACAGACTGTGCAAATGTATATGCAAGTTCTGATTAATTAAAGGGATTTCCTTCGAAGTCTTATATTAACCATTTAGGAATTACAGCCATTTTCAGAGGCTCAAACGTAATGGGACAATTGACTGACAAGCAAAGTATGTTGGATTTGTATTTCATAGCTTTTTAATGTAATTTTAAATATGAGGTCCAAAGAGATGTCAGTGCAAGTTAGGGAGACCATCACTAAGCCCAAAAAACAACTGTCAGAGAGAAAGCAGGGGATAGGAGTGGCCAAATCAATAATCTGGTGCATTCTTTAGAAGGAGGACTGGCCAACTTAGCAACACCAAAAGGCCTGAAAGAACACTCTCGACAAAGTAGACGTGTTATTGTCAAAGTCTACATTCAAGTGATGGCCTCATGAGTGGAAATACAGCGAGTTTACAACAAGTTGCAAACCACTGGTTACACTCAAGAGCAGGAAAGCCAGATTAGACAGTTCTGCACAGTTCTGAAATAAAACTCTGCACAGATGAAATCAAGATTAACTTGAATGATGAGAAGAGAAAAGTATGGAGAATGAGATAAACAGCTCGTGACCCAAAATCATACCACGCTGTCTGCCAAATATGGTGGATTTAATGTTACGTCATGGGCATGTGGCTGCCAGTGGACCGAGGCACTAGTGTTTATTGTTGATGTGGTTGCTGATAGAAGTTGCAGGATGAATTCTGAGGTGTACAGGGCCCCACTCTGCTCAGATTCAGTCAAATGCTGCAAATCCAATTGGGCAGCACTTCACAGTGCAAATGGATAATGAGCCAAAGCATCCTGCAAAAGCAACCCAACAGTTTCTCCAGGCAAATGGGAAATTCTTCAATGGCCAAGTCAGTCACATTCACTCAAATCAACAGAGCATTTTTTTCAGTTATTAAATATAAAACTGAATGCAGGAGACGCACAAACTGAAAGTGGCTGCACTAAAGGGCTGGCAGAGCCTCTCAAGGGTGGAATCATATCAGTTGGTTATGTTGATGGGATCTAGACTTCAGGCGGTTATTGACAACAAAGGATTTGAATCCAAGTATTAAAAATAAACCTTATGCTTACAGTGGTGTAGGTTTAAGGACTATTTGGTGATGTCCACTTAATTCCTAAATAGTTAATGCTAAATGTTGTTAAACCCCTTTAATTAAAGCTGAAAGTCTGCACTTTAATCACCTGTTGATTGTTTGATTTAAAATCCGCTGTACAGAAGCAAAACGTGTGTTTTTGTTTAAATAAAGCTGTATCTTGCTGTCAGTAATTTGACAAAATATAAGCCAATAACTGCAAAAACTAACATGTTTGGGTGGAGGCTCTCTTTAATATACAGCTTGTCCATGATGGGTTGTTTTTATTTTATTTTTTCATCTTTCAGCTTCTCGTTTCCTTCTTCTTGTGAACTCCCAAAAATGTCTTTCCTAGAGATTATTATTTCTTACATATATCTCTAATGCAAACAAAATACCATTAAATATCTCCTCCTTTGAGATTAAACAGCCCTTCGCCACGTCTCGACAGAGACAAGCATTCCCACACAGTCAGTAAAATGTTTATTCCTGTGATCTCGTTGTTTTATTCCAGTACATGGGAGGTGTTTAGATGACTCTTCTGGTTATAAAGGATTTCCTGTTAGCTGCGGGACCAAATCCAGCAGTCAGAAGTCTGCCCTTGAATCCACATGCACAGACTCTCACACACACATAAACACTGCACTAACTTGTTTTCCTCTTGCACAACAACCACCACCGTCATTTCCCATCTCTGAGGAGAATACAGAAGCTGTGTGATTGCTGTCAGGATCCCTAAAAGTTCCTGCCTGTCGTTACTGTGTGTGTGTGTGTGTGTGTGTGCATGTGGTGAGGGAGGGGGCAGGGTTAGGTTTTGAACAAATGTGCATGCAGTTTCTCAGGTGTCCAGGAAAGGAGATGTATGAAATGTGCAGTCCAAGACTTTACTGTGGTTTTTGTCTAGAACATAAGATCAACACAAGTCTTTCTGAATGAAGCAAGTGACTCTGCTTTTCCTGAGGAAGTTTATCTGTTCCCATCATGAATAACCGATCGTTAAATCAGTAAACACTGGGTATTTTTCAGTGTTTTTTGGGGGTTCTGTGTCTCTGGTTGATGTCAGAATACATGCCTATCCTATTGTGTTCTTAGACCCACAAGAGTTTGGAAATGGTAAAGCAAAAGAAGAGAAATAAGAAGAAAGTATGTTGGTTACCTTCTTCTCCCTCTCAGCTAAATATGCTTCTGCTTTTTTTTACAGTTTACATCTAAGTCTTAAGATGTTATTTTTTCTTTGTTATTAAAAAGCCAACAGCAGGATGAAATAGAACATGTCCTTTAGATTTTAATGCTTTACTGTATTAGGGTCAAGCAAATGGCCAGCAAGTGATTTAAGAGTATGAGTATCAGTGGCTGAGGCTTGTGTTACTGTGTATGTATGTGATCCAGGGAATGCTCATGTTGCTGGAAACAGGGTGTACTGTATGCATGTGTATGTGTGCATAGACAGAACATTGAAGACTTAAAAAAGGCCTCTGGGAGAAGTTGTACTCGAACTCCTTGTGCCTTTGTTTCCTCTTTTTTTTTAAATCTATTGTTAAAGTCAGCAGCATTTTTCTTCTGCACCTCACTATACAATATGTCTGTGTCTCTTTACCTGTTATTGAAAAATGAGGCAACACAGTTCGGTAATAGCCAGCTGCTTGGCTCACTCTTGCCTTCATTTTCTTTTATTCATCTGGTTTTTTTTTTCTGCTCCTCTGACTGTTTCCCTTCTTTCACCACCTTTACGTGACAAAATAATGAGTAGTGTCCCTGCTTCTATTCTCTGTCCCCTTTATCATTCTGGCAGCTGCTAGCCTTAGCTGGGAGCTGTGACATTACCAGCAAAAGGCTCTTTCGCTCTGATTCCTTCTCTTCTGTCTGACTCTCTCTAAAAGTGGCTGGGCATAACTGGTGTGACTCATCAGTTCAAACAGCGAGAGTATAAGTAGATGTAGCAAAAGAGTGTGCAGGCTGTGGATTACCCTCAAGACAGAGCAGAGTACACACAGGAGACAACATTTATATTTAACACAACATCAAATTAAACACAAGCTAATGAAAATGCACACATGCTCAGTTCAACTTAAATCTGTACAATAACTGACAGGTTGAGCAGATATACAACCCCTTTGTTCACTCCCTGATGTGTTTTTCCTTAGGGTTCTTGTTTGAGCACACTGCTGCGGATAAAGAAGAGAGAGTGATTCTTAGATGCAAACTACCTGTGATAATTAGACTCCCTCTCCCTGGCCCCTGTTCACTGAAACACACAGACTAAATTGCCCTACTGCAGCAGAGCTCTAACCAAGCTCCACCACCACTGTATAAAAATCAGCCCAGTTTAAATTAATGACAGCAGTCACTTAAGATAACTGCTACCTGTTCATTTGCAAATGTATAGTTCATGTAGTGCTTGGTTGGTATATTCTATATCATCTGATATAACAGCAAACTATACTTGGTTCTAAAGGTGATCAAAAAATAGTGAGATTTAATGTTGCATGTTTATCTCATGTCTCTTGTAGCCTGATAATCTTCATCGTTGATGGCTTTTATGCACATAAAGGGCACTGCACTGTAGACAGCTTCCTGCTCATGTTGTATTACACTGCAGAAGTACTAGTAACTGTGCCTTTGCACAGGTTTAAAAGAAGTTGTGTCTGTTGGTTTGTGATCACCTGCATGTGTTTCTGTTAATTTGTTAATATATAGCAATGCAAGTTGGATTAACTCAGACTCTGACCTTTCTAGGGTCTGGAAGTTACATACTCTTTTTCCAAATGTGGGTTATGTGACCTTTTTCCAAGAAAAGGTAGAGGCCACAGTAGATCATTCTCTACAGTTGCCTGGCTGGTCGTTGTGAACAAGAGAGCCCATTATCCAAGAGAAAGCAGTTATTTCTGACTTAATGGTATATTTAATTTTTACACACTATGATAAATCACTGTGATAAGTCTGAAAAGCATATTTGTATAGACAGCTGTAATACTGGAGAAACTTAAATTAAATTTATTTTTCAAAGACTCGAGAATTTCTGGGAAAAAAAAAAAACTCCTTCAATGGACATAACCTGTTACTTCCCTTTGCTTACACTCATTACATGCTTCAGCAGCTAAAGGTGTTAGATAAACTATCTGTGCATAGTGTCTTGTGGCAAGTTATTCTACAATTGCTGTCATTTCTGTGAACATATTTTTCTATATCATGCAAGCTTGAAATAAGTTTAAGGCCAAAGTGTTGTAAATGTGTTGTCATAATGAAGCTCATTTAAAGTGTAATGATTTAAATGCACTTGCTAAACTCTCCGGGCACCAGCAGGCACCTTTCACCTGATTCTGTGGAGTCATTCAGTTTGTCATTGGGACTTCTTCAAACAGGACTGCTGACATTTTGAATGATAAACCAAGTGGGAGCCTTCAGTTGTCAAAGTCCCCGGTATCCTGTTCTATTTTTGGAGTTTGACAAATTGTCTTGGCAGAGCTTTGTATGTTGAGTTGAGTGAACATTGGAAGTTTAGAGAAGTGTTTACACTGAAACTGTTGGGGTCAGTGCTCTTTCCGTCCTAGCATGATGTTTGCACTTGTTTTCTAGGTTGGGTTGAGCAGGATGTTTCCCTCTTGTTGTCACGTATAGCACATAATACTTGCCGTAATGCTTCTGCTTTTATCATGTTGTACAGCACTCATTTATACTGACATGAATTTGTATAATTGAGTGCTTTAAAGCTGTCTTATATTTGACAAGCTGTACACTAACTTAGAATAGA
Source organism: Archocentrus centrarchus (assembly GCF_007364275.1). Lineage (NCBI taxonomy): Eukaryota > Metazoa > Chordata > Actinopteri > Cichliformes > Cichlidae > Archocentrus > Archocentrus centrarchus. The sequence continues at coordinate 18,145,938 of NC_044354.1, read as the reverse complement.
AAATGTGAGCCAACTTCCTCAGCTAAATAATGAGCAGAGGAAGGAAACAGCATATTTCCTAAAGAGACTGAAGAGACATATCTTTATAAAGGCCTTTTGTTTTTGGGTTGCCAAAAAAAATTGCAATCAGTCTACCTTGGCAGTTTGTTTTAATTGTGTATCTAACCACAGTTTTTTCCTGACCATGATTTAATAACTTGAGCTTTAAATGACAACAACACATAAAAAAAGCAGTTGGCAGTTGGAATGGTCCATGGATCATGAAAATGGTAACACAGGTGTATGTGATATATACACAACAGTTCATGTCAAGAAACGACTCAGTCATTCAACCCACTCCACCCTACATACACACACACACCTATGCCTAGCCTTACAAACACAGACTGAACACCCAAAACTTGGTCTAAATAACCTGTAGGGGTCACTATAGCTTCACGGCAAGAGCCAAGTTCATCAGCCGACGTGAATGAAGTTTCTGATCAATGACTTCCCTGAGCTCTGCTCGTTTTTTATGACTAGAGCTTTTCGGAGCCAACAGAAAATGCTGCACAGGAGGGAAATTGTTTGAGTCAAATTTTCCGTCTCTTTTTTTTCTTTCAATGAATTCACCTGTTGTGGAATTAAAACTGTAAACAAGTTACCTTACAAGACAGAGTCTGAACAGCCAATCAACGAGTGTGCGGTCAAGATACCGTTTACAGCACAGCTATCAAAGTAGCCTGCAAAAGCTTTGCAAAAGTGAAATAGAGAGGGGTAACTGAGACTTTATAAGTTGCATGATATCATAGCTGATGTTCTGATTATGTCTAAGCACCAAAGCAGGGTAATGGATATGCTGGCAGGAGCAGCATGAATGGAGTGTGCAATATTTAACTAATCCAGAGTATTCACAAATTGATTGGCTTTATAGCCACCCATTGACACACACTGGGGACTGCTGCAGATCAACCAGTTTTCTGAATCGTGGCAGATTTCTGAATCAATGGCTTGTTAGACAGAAGTGAGTGAAGGCTTGAGCAGGTCAGTGTAGGTTTCTATAGGCTTTGTGATTACATTGATTAGACTTGTACTTATCCTTGTAGAAATACTGCTGATCTGGAAGTAACGCATGACCAGTGTTCACGTTTCCTTGATGTTTTGCTGTATGACATTTCATCTGTTCACCCAGAATAGCATAAAGCGAGTGCCATTAATGGTCAAACCACAGCAGTACACTGAAGAAGTCAGTTTGAGGACTAAAGCACACCCACATCATGAATGCACTATGGGACACACAGAGGTTTGTGGTAGAGCAAAGTAGACCCATTGAGTGTGTGAGCTTAGGGAGCTGGCCTTGAACAGCTGGTTACAACGTTTTTATAGCTGTGTATGAATCTGTGTGTGTGTGTGTGTGTGTGTGTGTCACACTGCTTGCAGAGAGTTTTCTGTGTGGTCTCCAGACTGTCTCTCACCAGATGTTGAGGAAACAAATTCAAGAGGCTCCTTTAAAGTAGCCCCGTTGATCTCAAAAGCAGCTTCAGTTTCCTGAGACTCTTTGACTAAAGACTAAATGGAAGAAAGAGGAGGCCGGTTGGAATGCAGCTAAAACTGTTTCATGTGGGTGGTACTATTGAGATTGCCTGTATGGAGGTGTTAGCATTACTGCTGGTATCTGTATAAGTATAGAATAAACAGTGGGAAAAGATATAGGAACAGCAAAAACAACATCAGAATGGATTATGAAGAGCCATAATACCATAAGATTTTATATCTGTTGTTTTTTGGGGGGTTTTTTTCCTTAGGAAAGTTTCTTTTTGCAATAGTGCATTTTTTTTTGTAACACAGTATAAACACAAGCATCTTAACATAATCAGACAAACAAGGTAGACAAGAAATTCTCCAGACTTTAAATAATGACCCTAATGACACTGTAAATTTGTTGGCAGCGTTTGAGTTTATCCCGTATTGCTGAATCGCTCAAGATGCCTCTAAAAGTCTCAGACCTGCAGGCTCTCAGACTGTTGTTTATTCTGGAAATACAGTATATCAGTTGATCCCAAAATACATGGTGGAAGCTCCTGATATCATCCCTTCCTGTTTCGTGCAAGCACATACATCCAATTACAAGACTGGAGAGTGTCCTCACGTAAGCAAAAGTAGCTGCAGCTTTGTCGCTGTTTGGATGTGAAACAGAACAAAGAGGGTGGGTGTTTATTTGCTAACAGCTGATTCAGCAAGTATGTCCCAACCAAAGATTCAACCCAAAACACCTGTGAACTTTACCTTTACCGTCAGATCTTAGGCAACTGGACATGCCATGAACACACTTGAAATAGCTGCTCATTATCAGGCACGTACAGCATATGTGTAATAGTGCATTTTTTAAAGCAAGAGCGTTGCTCTGAAAATGTGATATTTAGGATAGGAGGAATGGCACAGTTCTACTCTGTGATGCATGCACACTCGGCCCGTTTGTCTAACAAACTTGTATCAAATGTTAAATCACTCTTCCTCCTTCGCCATTCATATTGTCCCACTAACCCACCTATCAGTCACGTTTGTGTGACCTGTTTCTTGCGACTGGCTGCACTGTATGTGTCAGCACATAAACAACACGTGCATGGACTGAGGGGCTGCAGCATGTGAAGATTCTAATGGTGTAATTCTGCATATTCTAGAAAAGTGCTTCTGAGGTGTTGGTGAGATGAGGACGTGTGAATGATTGTGACTGGAAAACTAAAACTGGTCCACAGTACGCCAATGCTTCAGTGAGGAAAATGAAGGAAATGAGAGTGACGCTGTAACATTATATACATCTTTTACCCTTTTGTTTTCTTAAGCTGTTTCTGAACAAAGGCATGAGAGGAAACACCCAGGGTGCAGGCTGATGCTGGAGCCAGCTAGATCAGACCGGTAGCTGTTAGAGAGTAGGGGGTGGTGAAGTAGAAGGGAGGAGAGAGAAGAGGAGGGGGAGATGAGATGAAGGGTGGAGCAGTGGATAGAGAGGGAGTTGGGGTAGAAGAAAAAGATGTGATGAGAGAGGCTGGAGGAGGAGGAGGAGAATGTAGAGGTTAAGTGCTTCAGACACAATTTGAGATGGATTCTCTGGCAGACCGTTTAGATCCCACTCCATCAGTGATGTAATGCATATGGCAGATTCTATTTTTAGCCATCCTAGTACACTTAGCTCAGCATACGGGGCTATCGATCAGCTGCACAACTCACTGGGAGTATTAGAGCTGCAGTCTACAGCACCCAAATATGTTGCTTCTGTGCAGTTTGATGTTGTAGGATCTCTCTTTGTCATGCCTACCAAGTAAAAACATTGTTTTTGATGGCACTTTGCACTGTATATTTTTTTCTACTGCGTTTTTTAAAATCTTCCTGCATTCTTTTATCTTGAAGATGTTTGATCTTGCCGTCTGTATCATTTAGCGCTGCAAAGACAAGGTCAGGAAAAAAGGGCATTTAGTTTCTTTTATGCCAGCTTGTTACATCAAAAATTAGGTTGCATCTTGCCCAATGAAAAGTAAAATTATTCCCAAGGCAGCAAGAACAAAACAAACACAACAACAGCAGTAAATGGGTGCTTCTGGGTCACAAAACAAATGGGAGCTTTCTGATATTTCTTGGATATTTAGCCAAAGCAATTAATGGTTAAAGCTCAATGTCCTGGGCCTGATGACAAAGTCTGTCTTCCTTTCATTATATTTTTACTCTCTATTTTGCTTGTTTGAAATCTTGTGGAAAAAAAAACTGCATTAATGAGATTGCATCTTTGTATAATGGTGCAGTATATTAGCAATGATAGCAGGATCTGTGTGTGAGCTTTGGTGATTCCTGTTTTCTGTTTGATTCCAGACGCATGAACATGCAAGCACACACATAGAGTTCACTGACAGGACTTGTATTTAGAGTCCTATATCACCTCCCAGTGTCTGCTGGGAATAAGTCTATAGCCTGAGGGTCTAGACAGGTCGACTCAGTGTGTTACACAATAGGAAAAAAAAAAAAAGGCCTGGAGACAAAAGGCAGAGCAGTAGCTTCTAAACTAGCTGATAAATCTCGTGTCCAGACCTGTCACCTCCCCACTCTACTAATCCATTCTGTAATGTTAGGCCACACTTCTACATTGATAACATGTACAGGACTTATGTTACTGTAGCAGTGGACTGAACAATGACCATCATACCATCTTCTTGGGACAATCTAAGCCCTGCAAAAGTTTAAAACTGACCTTACATTTCTTTTAAAAGAAGACATCCCACTAAAAAAATAAATATAGTTTGTGCTTTTATTTATCCAGTGATGCACTACCATCCTGACAGCTGGCTATAATCACTTTATAAGGTTTCCATCTTAGCACTCAGAGCCACTGTGTATAACCATTGACAGCTACCCAAAGGATCACTCTGCTCATAAAATTTCAACTTCCTTTGTCCACAGATTTATATTTGGAAATATAATAACACCATAAGTCATTAGTAATTTAACTAACTTTAATGCTATGTCAACCATATGATATGAAGTGTGATATATTAACATGTTTGACAAGGCAGATAAAAACCAGATGAGTTCTAATCAAATCAAATTTTCATTAAATCCAACTTAATGCATGTTAACTTCCCCATAGTCATTGCTTTTACCTTCTACCTCACTTCTGTCCTTGTGAACAAAAACAGAACACAGCCTGATGGATTTCTAAAACTAAACTACCTGTTAGAGAATCTATTTAAATCACTGTACCCCCATATAGCTGTTTCCTGTCTTTTTTGTCCCTTTCTCAGTACTGTAGGTTCACTCCCTGTGGCTATTCAGAAGGCTATGGTAGACTTATGAGGATGTATTGCTCAAAGCTGTACCAAGAGAAGACATAGACTGTCATTTCCGTATAGACAGTATTATTGCATAAGATGGATACAGACCATGACCTAAACACTCAAGACACTCTTATGATAATGCCAGCCAAGATGCCAGGGAAGTCTTGGACCACATGTTTATACACCAGATTTACTTTCTAGTCACCCTTGCCCCCGCTACTTCTGGCACCCTTTACTCAGTACCTATGGTCAAGCCACGCCCACCTTCAAACAGGTCATTTATTTTGTTTCCAGATACATATTCGTAAAGTTTTGACTTTATCTTGCACATTTGCAGTGTTCTCCCAAATATTCAGAATCACCTCTGTGGTGGCTCCCAATGCAGTAGTGGTAACTCCTGGACCACCATTTGTGATGACACAAACACACATGGTGAAAGCAATAGCCCTGCTACACCATCAGAATCAGAGCTCCAGTGTCTCAACATGTTGATGTTCCTACCCAAGAGAAAGCAATAGTCATTACTGGCTTCTTAGATAACTACTGAGTCTAGCTACACCCATCTAGGCCTTCATTTTGACCTTAACTCCCTGCTATAAAAACCCTTTAAAGCTTTGTGACAACATCTTTTATAGTTATGACACTATTGTTGACAAGATCAGTCCACAGACATCTAGATAATAATACAACAGACACATCAGGAGACTGCTAAAGTACTTAAAAAAGAAAATAGGTGTCTAGTCCAATTTTGCCATGATGACACACACACTTACATTCACTCTCTCTCTCTCACTCACACACACACACACACACACACACACACACACACACACACACACTCAAGGTGAAAACAGTATCTACTCTGCTACCAGCTAGTAATCAACTCAAGTGACCATTAAAGAGGACTAGGCTAGTATTTATTATTACTCAGCTCTAACCTGTGCTTGATTTTGGAAAGTTATAGCCTTGCTGTGTTTACAATGTGCATATGTAATTCATGTTGGGTTATGATTTTATGTGTAGTGCACTTCATTAAGCATTTCTCACTTGGTAATTTCCTCATCATTTTTGCTTTTTGGCCACATGAACATAACTCTGCTAAAAATACACGACTCCTTGGTTTTTCCCATAAGCTACCCGAACAGCTTGTTTATTTGGGCTCAATTCCAGGTAGTTCATGCACGAGTTTCCTTCCTGTGCCATCCTATCCACACACACCCTCCAGGGCTTGGAGCATCAGTGAGAAAGTGGCTCATGATCCTTAGTTTCCAAAAAAAAAAAAAAAGGGACTGCCTTTTCCCCTCACTCAGCAAGAGGATGCAGACAGGGTTGGGAAGTGCTGGAAAATCCAGAAATGGATATTTTGGGATTTTTGTAGATTTACGGAAAGTGAGAAAATAAGACAGACCAAAAGGAAAGGACTAAACTGTATTAAAAAAAAAAAAAAGTATCAGTGGAAAGAATAGACTGCATGATATCAACCTACAGGCAGCATCTGTGGTGTCATCTGAAAGCCATGTCATTCAGCTGAAAACAGGCAAATAAATATAAGCTGTGGGTGCAGGAGTGTGGAAAACAGGTCTCTCCGTATTTATGCAGTAATGTATTGACTGACTTGCTAAAATCAATGAAACCACAGAGTGCTACTGGCTTTCCAAAGTATACTCACACCAAATATATAATGTATATTGTAGTAACACTATACACTAAAGTGTTTCAGAGAACAAATATCTGTATGTGGCATCTGATCTGTAAATAGAGCCATTTGCTTTGTGAAAGTCACACCTAATTACTCTAAGATTATATGCCACTTACTCAATGAAATTTTCTCAATGTTGAACAGAAACCTTCTTTATTACCTAAAGCAGTTTTTGCTACTTGATTGTTGAATAGAATGAATAGAATATAGGTAACACTTGACGCTAAGTTATCATTCCTCCCACATCCCTCGATTCCTGCGTTCGTCCCTTTACCCCCTATCTGGTCCGTGGCACTGGCAGTGAGCCGACAGGCTGCAGGTTATGTAACAATCACCCGCTTGCTTTGGCACAACAGGTTAATAAAGTTCTCTGATGGACAATAGAGCAGCAGTATTTTCTGCTGCCCTCATGGTTTTCCACACAATCCTGCCTCCAATGTTACAAATTGCACTTTGGCTCTGATGCATTCCTGCCAATGAAACTCTCTCTCCCTTGCTCTCTTTTGCCTTCTCTCTGTCTCTGTCTCTGTCTCTCTCTCTCTCTCTCTCTCTCTCTCTCTCTCTCTTTCTCTCTCTCTCACTCACACACACACACACACACACACACACACACACACACACACACACACACACACACACACACACACACACTTTCCACAAGTTGTTTTCTGCTGTGATTTTTTTTTTGGGGGAAAAGTGCATCACCCACACATTTGTGCAAATCTTTGTGTATGTGGGACGATATGACAGAACATATTTATCTGTGTTGTTGATGCTTTTATTTTTTTTTTCTCCCGCCTGCAGAGCTTGCTGCAAGGTGATGTAACAGGTCTGCAGAATAGGATATCTCTCTCTGGGAGGTGTGCGTATCTGAGTCCTGCAGTCTTCTTTAAAAATGTATACACTATAGAACAGGCAGTAAATGGCCTCACGCACAATATGAATTGCTGACACTGCACTCAACCTGTGTGTGTGTGTGTGTGTGTGTCAGTTTGCCAGTTAGTCATGCAAAATGTGACTGTGTTGTGCAAAATGTGTGTATGCAGTAACTGAAATGAAAACTTGTTGCTGTTTCTTTATAGTCACAAAGATTAAAAGTTCCATTAAAGACAAGATTAAATTAAACAGTTTCTCTCTTTTTCCTGTTTGTCTGCAGATTTGTTTCCTGGTGTCAGTTTTCCGTGGCCAAGTATTTTCAGAGGACAGCTGTGCTACTCTGGCGCTCTTCTCTCATTATTTCCATCTCAGTCAGTTCTTTTGGATGCTCATACAGGTAATACCTGGTTCACAATGAACACTAGATACATGTCAACAAAAAACTTTACTCCTTGTTGCATTAAATGCACATACAAGTACTTCTTTCTTCTTTCTTTAATCTTTCTGTAATTGCTGTATTTTGTATTTGTGTGAAAGGTTATAATTATTTTTCTGCTATAAGATATTGCTCTATAGCTGCTTATATACATGGAAAAAATATATGAGAAGACTATTTAATTCCTTCTTCAACATCATAGTGTAAAGCTGTGTCAGTTCTATCTTTTTAAATATAATTAATTAGTTTTGCGGTCATTTTTTCAGTCTTTTGCTGCATTCACACACGGTTGCTTTTGTACGACTGGGGGTTCTTTAAATGCATCACTGTTTTTCCTATTAAAGATCTTACTTTGTGAGGGACACCTTATAAGTCAACTATCTCGACCTTTTGCCTATTTTTCCTCATAATTTGGTATAGACATGGTTGCTATTCTTTCTTTTTTGTTTCTCACATGTGGCATGAATTTTCTGTGTAACAGGTAGTGAGCTTTTATTGTTTTACCACATCTGCTGAGGCACTGCATGGCATGACCTTTGCCCAGTATCACTTTGTAACACCTTATCCTATCCAGGCCCTAACTCCTCCTTCTTAACATCTGGCTTCAGTCTCTTATTCCACTCTTTATGTTGATTTGCCAACATCAAAGCCACTCAGGCTAAATAGGGACATGGAGAGCTGGTTTACCCTGACAGCCAGCGAGGGTCTGGCTGACATCAAAAAGGGGTCTTTTCATTACTTCTTAAACACAGAGATATTCAACAGAATCTCTTCAGATTTTTTGTTAATATAGCTGTAAAGATACTAGAGGTGCCAAAGCATAGAATGTTATCAGAAACCTGCAGAGTAAAATCTCACTTACACTAATTGTAATCCTGCACTAAGTTTATTGATGACTTATGACCTGCTGCAAGAGCAAAGAAATGCAGGGAACATTGGGTCGAGATTTCAGCAGCCCCTTTAGTACTGCTGCTGCAGTGATAAACCCTTTTTCCTATGTAATCCTTCATGTAACAAGTCCTGTACTGGAGAGCAAATCTATTTACTTAATAAAAGAACTCTTCAAGTGCTGAAGAAGCCCTTCGGATGTTTGTTCAGTGTTTGTTCATTTATTCAAAATTTTTGAAATATAGCCTTGAAATTTAGTCTGTATTGTTTGTTTGTGCTATACATATGGATTGGTTGCGTAATTCTTGCAAACAATCCCATATCCTCTTGATGAGGGCTTGCTGTGTTACATAGACTAAGTTGAAAGCTCAGGCCCAGCTGATTTTTTTCTGAGTTTTTTTGTGACTTATCACCATCAACTGAATTCACATTTATCAGCTGACAAAAATGTGTACAAGTCACCACATAAACACAGGACACACATTTAACCAATATGAATGGTATCCCTAGATGGACTTCCTCATCTCTCCATCTTTTTCCTCCCGTTGTCCTCCTTTTACATAAGTCACAAACATTTGCTTTGTTCTCATCAATCTTCAGTCTTTTATAACATGTGACGTTTGAATGTGTGAACATAATCATTGTTTATGTAGTGGGCATAATCTCTCCTGGCATTCGTAATAATGTTATTGATAAAATATTATAAGATTAGCTCTAGAATAAGCTGACCACAGCAGAGTAATACTGGAACCATTGAGTGGTGTACGTGTTGGACGCGGTGGGCTTTTTCTCATATCAGATTGTTTACTATGATTTCTGAGATATTTTAAGGGATAAAGTCGCAGGTCGAAGGCTTTCATGTGGCTTAAGCAGTGTTAGAATTTGGATGATGAGATCTGGAGCTCAGCTGGTTTTAGACACACATGGTAGTAGTTAGTAGGGTAACAGCTGACTGGATCTAGTGAAGGAAACGAGCAGTGATTCACCCTGCAAGGAATTCAAATAGGAGGATTAATTCAGCATGAAGAAAAAAAAAACACTTAGGCTTTTGCTGTTTTGATCATACACTCACTCATAGAGATGTTTGTTGAGTTTTAATGGAAAGAAAAGACCCAAATACATGGCAGAGAAGGCAGCTGTGTTACTTAAGTAAGTGTTACGCACAAAACGCTATTGTAGGGTCTTTACCCGCAATACAAAGCGCCTTGAGGCGACTGTTTGTTGTGATTTGGCGCTATATAAATAAAACTGAATTGAATTGAATTAAAGCAGGGTTTCTAAAAAGGCAAGCAATGCAGGACAAAAGGGAAAAAGGAAGAAAGAGTGCTGCAAAAAAAAGACCATGGCATTTTCCTTTAACACCCAGTCAAAAACATCTTTAGTTATTACATATTTGCCAACTATAGTTGTAAATTAGAGTAGCCGATGAGACAAATATTGCTGCCACCTTGGCTTTCATTGATGTGGAGAACTAAGGCCCTTCCATCCTCACCAACATCTCTGTATTGACTCCAGTGATCTCTCACCACTCAAGTTTCCCTCATATCAGGTAACTGCTTTCAGATGAGTGGCTGATATGAGTGGGCGCCAGGAACCCATCTTAGACCATGACAAAGACCTGAATCAATAATCGCAGTGTGACTGTGTGTAATTGAGAATAGTGAGATGTCCAAAAACTAGTCAGGGGAATATGCACCAGCATAAAGCCAAGAAACAGACAGTAATTAAGTCATTGTCCAAACCAGCTATTTCTTGAATGTAGAGGTTTGCAGTTAACCTCAGCTTACCAAAAATCTGCTCATTATTAAATAAATCTAGTTTGCTAGCCAATTAGTCATAGAGAGTTTTTGACTTTTTATACAGTGCCATGTCATATTTTCTGTAATTTGATTGAGCCAGCCTGTTATCATGGCTCCATGAGCAATGTAGCCACTGCAAAACAACAGCTCAGCACAAAGTTACCCATAATCCATTTACTGTACCACAATGACTGCAGTTTTCTTGCAGCCAATGAAAAGCACTTCTTGAATCTGACTGTCATCACTCTATTGTCTCAGGGGAGTCAAGCTGTTACACAACTGGAAGCCTACAGTATTGTTTGCTGCATCTGTGTCTGCGTGTTTGTGTTCATGCTTGCGTGTTTGTGCAGCAAGCTCTTTTGGGTCAGTGATTATACAATATGGTTATGGTAGAGTTTGAGCAGGGTAATCATAGGGAGAGGTCAACATCATTTGACCTTGTGTCAGTTACATCACATTGACCTCTCTCAAATGCCCTGCTTGAGTGTTTGCAAACAGATAGGCACAATCAGCTGTTATTCATTACCGCTGTTGACCTGTTGCATAAACTTTAATAGCATCACCTTTTTTTTCCTTCTCAAATTTAACAGTTTATAGATTTTGAAATGCTTTGTTTTGAAAGTTAGATGGCATAAAGTTTGTAAAACAGTTTATAACACAGCATAGATGGAAATGGGATGGAGAAAATGAGGAGTTAGCGTGCTTCACATGAAGATAAGTCATTGTCTGCTTTGCAGTCAACAGGTGTTCACATAAGCTGGTTACACAACAGTGGATGGCTTAGTATACCAGACAGATGAGAATATGAGAGCCTTCTAGATTACAAAGCAAACATAGTTATTTTTGGGTGTGATATGAGTGTGGATATACATGTGTGTTTTAGTGTTTTACTGAATATAAAGACCAAATGTGCGCACAACAAAGGAAGGCTTCAAAATCCTCAAAAGTGCTGACATCCTGCCTTTTCTCCCCCTTTTATTTATTGTCGGGGAGAGGTTTAAGAGGTTTTCATATTCCTGTGTAAAAGTTGTTTTCTCAAACTGTTTCCCCAGGCGGTGAACTTCTGGCAAGTGCTCGTCATGAATGACGAGCACACAGAACGCCGATACCTGCTCTACTTCCTCCTAGGGTGGGGACTTCCTGCTTTGGTCATCATCGTCCTGGTCATCGTGTTACTTGGTGGCTTTGGATGGAGCATACATGCTGTATATGGACTGGTGCAAGGAGATGTGTGAGTTAGCAACACATGTAAACACACACACACACACAAGTGGTCTTTTTGAACTGATGGCATTTATCCAAGTACACTTGGAAGTGTATTTTTTTAAAACTGGTATGAGTCATTTACTGTGATTACGGTTTCTTTTTTAAACTGGGGGAAATTCCACTTCAGAGTAGGTAGAGCAAACAGAGCCAGTGATGTAGCCGCCCAATCAAATGAATGACTAACACACACACACACACACGCGCACACACACACACACACAGAAAAACTTGAGTCTTTATTTCAGGTAGGTGGAGTCTTTGAGAAAGCATGCTATAAATAGCCTTATATAGCCATTTCTCATAAATTACCTGAAGCACAGAAAAAAATTACTGTGTAAAAAAAAAAAAAAAAACATGGACAATGATCCCTGTACATGTGAGTTTATTTTTAAGTGTGTGCCTGTGTCCTCATGTGTGTTCATCTTCTGCGTCTTTTATTTGTGAACAATTGTCCACAAATAGTCAAAGAAATAAGAAGCTAAAACTCCTAAACCACATTTAAAATAAGTCAGTGATCTAAAGTGTGCCTGTTATCCTTGGGATTAAGTGTGAATGTGTATTTCCTGTGGATGTGTGTGTGAAACAGTGAGCGTATACATGAGAGATTTAAGGACAGAGGAGTATTCACTTTGAGGAAATAAGGCAGCTTTTCAGTCCATTTCCCTCTCTCTTACTTTCTCTCCTTCTCTCTCTCCTCTTCAGTGCTAACAGGAAGCCTCTTGTTGTCTCACCACTCTACTTGTTTCAGTTTCGCCTTGCATGTATACACAAGTGCCAAGTCCACACCTTGTATCAATATACTTTGTATCTTTTGGACTATACTCATAGTAATTGCTTAAAGGTGCAGTTTTTTGGGGCTTTTTTTTTTTTTTTTTTTTGCAGTACGCACTTCTAGACTCATGCTATAATAGACAGCTAGTGATGAATCATGGATAGGTAAGTGTAGAAGAGTGTAAAGAATCAGAAAACAGATTTTTCTGGTGTGACATACAAAACTAGAATTTACAGTAATCCTCTCTCACCACCCGTGCACAACTGCTCAGCAAAAGTGGTAATAAAATTTTCAGCAGCAGTAAATTAAATTTTGTTTCAAATGGGTCTAGTTCCTGTTTGTGGAAACTTGTTGTGCTGTGATCACATGATTTAAATAAAAAATTTATCATAGACTGGTAACATATATTTCCTTTAGACAAAATTCATTCATTCAGTTCAATTTAATTCTGTGTTCTGTGCTGATCTTATTGTGGTATACAATAAAAATAAAAGTCCCAGCAGCATTTTCACGAAAACCCACCATAAAAGGCACGATTCACTTTGTTTCTTTTCTCTCAAACCAAGAAGTGGGTGAGTTAGGCCCCTGGGTAATGTTTTCGTCATTCATTTCAGGAATACCTGGGATTTCCCGTTCCTGCGAGACTTTCAATGCAGCTAGAGCTCGTCCTCTAACAAGGTCACAACTTTACAGCTGTCCACTTTATTTAGACTAGCAGCCTGACTGTCTTTTTGTGACAGGATGGTCCAGTGCTTTACTTGGCATACCTCATCTTATGTTGTGACTAACATAGATCCAATTATTTGTCTGTGATCACATAAACAGATAGAAGTTCTATCTGTATTTGATGCCCCCACCAAATCAGGGCCTGAACATGTTTTGTGAAAAAGATAAAGTCACATAAGTGTTTTTCTAGTTACACCTAGCATGTTGATTTTCCCAGGGGGAAATCTCAGTTTTCTGTAATAAAGATAAACAAAGATGCCTGAAAGATGCTGGGAATATAGCTCATGAGGTTCACCAGGAAAACAACACAGAGATAGACTATAGAGTACTGACAGTATATTGTCTTTTTATTGACATTTTATTATTTGTATTAATTGTTCCCCAAATAAATTTCTCCCTTACTTTACACCCTTACACAGGATAAACAGAGTGACCTTGCTGTTCAGTTCCAGTAAAATGTTTGGGTACACAGTAGTGATTGTGTTGCACGTGTCACAAAGTAACAAAGTATAAGGAAGACTTGCAGTATGAATAAATATAGAGCAGCTTAATATGTTTATATTTTTCCAGAATTTATCTATGAAATAGATGCACTCTTTATGCTACAGTGGTTGGATATCTCAGCACAACCAAAATTATTGCAACCATGTGCAATGAACTTGAAACCTCACTGCCTTTGACCATGACTGTTTGAAGACAGGTTGCCTTCCACTAGGTGATGTTGAGGGTCATAGGCTGACCCATTATTAGGCCCGAGCCGACGAAGTCTCGGCGAGGAGCCTATTGGATTCACTATGCCACATACCCCAAAATGCGTTAAAATCCCCACGGTCGCATGGGACGCGGTCGCCAGTGACCCCTGACCTCATAGGGACGTGGGTCAGGTCGAGACGTTTCCGAAAAGGTATGCGTCGGGGTGACTGGGAAAACGCCTAATTGTTTTTGCTCGAATTCTCCATTATTAGGCCCGAGCCGACGAAGTCTCGGCGAGGAGCCTATTGGATTCACTATGCCACATACCCCAAAATGCGTTAAAATCCCCACGGTCGCATGGGACGCGGTCGCCAGTGACCCCCGACCTCATAGGGACGTGGGTCAGGTCGAGACGTTTCCGAAAAGGTATGCGTCGGGGTGACTGGGAAAACGCCTAATTGTTTTTGCTCGAATTCTCCATTATTCTTTATTATTATTTTTCTTTATTATTATTATACTTTCTCTCTCTTTGAACCCAATTTTGACCCCCTGAACATGCGCGAAAAGTCACCATTTTTTGCATGGTGGTCAGGTCTGGCGAAAAATTACGTATTTTAATGTCGCCACAAACTAACTCCAAAACACGGCTCCACAGCGCCCCCTGGAAATTTCATTTTTCGGGGCCCTTATGGGAGAGGCCAAATTCAAGTTTGCCCTAGAGTCATGAAATTCTCGTCACACATAGAGCATGTCTGGACAAACAATAAATCCTCTTGAGGCACCCCTCCATGACCCACAGGAAATCCACCAGGTTGACTTGAAATTTGGCTTTCGCCGAGTCAGCAATTTCGCTCACCTTGTATTTGCGCGAACTTCTCCTAGAGCATTTGACCCACAAACACCAAAATGGCTCAGCATCATTTAGAGACATAGGGCATCTAAAGTTATCGAAGGCTTCGTATTCATTTCAATTGTCTTGTCACACTAGGCCCCTGAAGTTGGCCTTCGTTTGACCAATAATTCCGGTCCTCTTTCCTGCCATCAATCGCACATGCTTTGCCCGATCTGCCCCAAAATGGAATCATTTATGAACACACGTACACTGAATCCATAAGTGCAGAAACCACGTCGATTGATGCCATAGCGCCCCCTACAGAACAAAATGAAAATTTGTATGGGGGTCCACAAAATTAGTTTCTCTGGTATGCATGAAAATTTTTGTACACAATCCTCAGATCCTCCTGGTCAGAAAAGGCAATCAGACCTATGCCCAATTTTGCACGCCACACGCGCCACCACACCGCAAATGTGCGTTGCGTTTATATGGGGAGCCAACAATTTACTTTCTCAGACATGCATGCAATTCGAGACAAACATTCTTTACCCCAGCACGATCAAAAAAGTCAATGACACCCATGTCCACATTCCCACAGGAAATCCGCTAGCTTGGCTTGAAATTCTGTTTTTGCCAATTTTGCACTGTTGGACACCTCGTATTTGCGCGAACTTCTCCTAGGGCATTTGACCCACTAAACCCAAAATGGCTCAGCATTATCTAGAGACATGGGGCATCCAAAGTTATCGAAGGCTTCGTATTCAATTCAACGGGCTTGTCACATGAGGCCCCTGATTTTGGCGTTCGTTTGACCAAAAATTTCTGTCCTCTTTCCTGCCATCAATCGCACGTGCTTTGCCCGATCTGCCCCAAAATGGAATCATTTATGAACACACCTACACTGAATCCATAAGTGGAGAAACAATGGCGATTGCTGCAATAGCGCCCCCTACAGAAGAAACTGCAATTTTGTATGGAGGTCCACCGCATTACTTTCTTTGAAATGCATGAAAATTTTTTACATGTTCTTCAGATACTCCTGATCAGAAAAGTCAATCAGACCTATGCCCTTTTTTGCACGCTGCAGCCGTGACCACCACCCCAATGTCAACATGACGTCACTATGGAGAAACCACAACCTTGTCACACGTATTGCACAATCACTCACGCACTCTTTCTGCACTTTGCTTGCCATTTCCTTTCCCTTATGTACTGGACAAGACTTAATTTAGATTTGTGGATTCAGAGCAACAAGTGCACTAGTGCCCCCTACAGATGGAACAAAAGCATTAGATGGTGGGAATCACATTTAGGTTTTCTGAAATGCATGACAAAAAGGTAGACAACTTCGCAACAGTCAAATAGATAGATTCAACAGTGTTATCATGTCCATCCTTGCCAAGATTTTCATCTTTTGCCAGTGGGGATTACATTTGGCTGAACAGGTGGCTCTCTGACAGCTTGAAGGGGGATCTCAGGTGGCTCGCAGGTGGGTTGCAGGCTGTTTGCAGGGCAGGTTGTTCGCAGGGAAGGCAGGTCGCAGGTTGCAGGAGCAGCGGCTCTCAGGCGGCATGCAGTGGGGTTTGCGGGGCTCGCAGGTGGCTGGCTGGAGATTTGCGGAGCTCGTAGGTGGCTCGCTGGGGGTTCGCGGGGGCTCACTTGCGGCTCGCGCTGGGTTTGGCGGTCGCGCAGGCAGCGAGGGCCGTAAAACGCCGCTTGCGGCTTTAATTCTTTATTATTATTTTTCTTTATTATTATTATACTTTCTCTCTCTTTGAACACAATTTTGACCCCCTGAACATGCGCGAAAAGTCACCATTTTTTGCATGGTGGTCAGGTCTGGCGAAAAATTACGTATTTTAATGTTGCCACAAACTAACTCAAAAACACGGCTACACTGCGCCCCCTGGAAATTTCATTTTTCGGGCCCCTATGGGAGAGGCCAAATTCAAGTTTGCCCTAGATTCATGAAATTCTCGTCACACATAGATCATGTCAGGACAAACAAAAAATCCTCTTGAGGCACCCCTGCATGACCCACAGGAAATCCACCAGGTTCACTTGAAATTTGGCTTTTGCCGAGTCAGCAATTTCGCTCACCTTGTATTTGCGCGAACTTCTCCTACAGCATTTGACCCACAAACACCAAAATGGCTCAGCATCATTTAGAGACATAGGGCATCTAAAGTTATCGAAGGCTTCGTATTCATTTCAATTGTCTTGTCACACTAGGCCCCTGAAGTTGGCCTTCGTTTGACCAAAAATTCCGGTCCTCTTTCCTGCCATCAATCGCACGTGCTTTGCCCGATCTGCCCCAAAATGGAATCATTTATGAACATACCTACACTGAATCCATAAGTGCAGAAACCACGTCGATTGATGCCATAGCGCCCCCTACAGAACAAAATGAAAATTTGTATGGGGGTCCACAAAATTAGTTTCTCTGGTATGCATGAAAATTTTTGTACACAATCCTCAGATCCTCCTGGTCAGAAAAGGCAATCAGACCTATGCCCAATTTTGCACGCCACACGCGCCACCACACCGCAAATGTGCGTTGCGTTTATATGGGGAGCCAACAATTTACTTTCTCAGACATGCATGCAATTCGAGACAAACATTCTTTACCCCAGCACGATCAAAAAAGTCAATGACACCCATGTCCACATTCCCACAGGAAATCCGCTAGCTTGGCTTGAAATTCTGTTTTTGCCAATTTTGCACTGTTGGACACCTCGTATTTGCGCGAACTTCTCCTAGGGCATTTGACCCACTAAACCCAAAATGGCTTAGCATTATCTAGAGACATGGGGCATCCAAAGTTATCGAAGGCTTCATATTCAATTCAACGGGCTTGTCACATGAGGCCCCTGAATTTGGCGTTCGTTTGACCAAAAATTTCTGTCCTCTTTCCTGCCATCAATCGCACGTGCTTTGCCCGATCTGCCCCAAAATGGAATCATTTATGAACACACCTACACTGAATCCATAAGTGGAGAAACAATGGCAATTGCTGCAATAGCGCCCCCTACAGAAGAAACTGCAATTTTGTATGGAGGTCCACCGCATTACTTTCTTTGAAATGCATGAAAATTTTTTTACATGTTCTTCAGATACTCCTGATCAGAAAAGTCAATCAGACCTATGCCCTTTTTTGCACGCTGCAGCCGTGACCACCACCCCAATATCAAGATGACGTCACTATGGAGAAACCACTACCTTGTCACACGTATTGCGCAATCACTCACGCACTCTTTCTGCACTTTGCTTGCCATTTCCTTTCCCTTATGTACTGGACAAGACTTAATTTAGATTTGTGGATTCAGAGCAACAAGTGCACTAGTGCCCCCTACAGATGGAACAAAAGCATTAGATGGTGGGAATCACATTTAGGTTTTCTGAAATGCATGAAAAAAGGTAGACAACTTCGCGACAGTCAAATAGATAGATTCAACAGTGTTATCATGTCCATCCTTGCCAAGATTTTCATCTTTTGCCAGTGGGGATTACATTTGGCAGAACAGGTGGCTCTCTGACAGCTTGAAGGGGGATCTCAGGTGGCTCGCAGGTGGGTTGCAGGCTGTTTGCAGGGCAGGTTGTTCGCAGGGAAGGCAGGTCGCAGGTTGCAGGAGCAGCGGCTCTCAGGCGGCATGCAGTGGGGTTTGCGGGGCTCGCAGGTGGCTGGCTGGAGATTTGCGGAGCTCGTAGGTGGCTCGCTGGGGGTTCGCGGGGGCTCACTTGCGGCTCGCGCTGGGTTTGGCGGTCGCGCAGGCAGCGAGGGCCGTAAAACGCCGCTTGCGGCTTTAATTTAACTTTGCTTTTTATCATATGTTTCCCTTCCGTAAGCATGCCTTTTATCTAATTTGTCTTGTTGATTATACTTTGTTTAAAAAAAAGAAAGGAGCCATAGCAAACCACTCATGTTAATTCTTGTTCCTCATATAGATGCTTTATCCCAAACATCTATGCGGCTCTGTGCACGGCAGTCCTGGTGCCTCTCATCTGTCTAGTTGCTGTGCTGGTCGTATTCATCCACGTTTACCAAGTTACTCAGCAGTGGAAGGCCTATGATGACATTTACCGTGGACGGACCAACAGCACAGGTAACAACAAAATATGTGACCGTATACACAAACACACAGTTATATTAATGTATACATAAGCAGGTCACTTACATCTGCATTTGCACTCAGTCTCACCTGATTTCTTTCTTTCATGCACATGCACAAACAATGCTGGGACGTCCCTCTGGAACGAAATCTCATCCATCCTTCTTTTGGGCAGAAATTTTCAGCCCCTATTTTGCAATTTGCTATCTTTGTCTGTTGCTGTCTCTGTCTGCTGGAGACAAAAGCAGATTTGGGTTTTTTTTTAGCAAAACTGCAAATTTGTACTTATCGAAAATACCAACAACACCCAGTACAATGTAGTAATATGCGTGCAAACAATTTCCAACTTGTACATTATGCAATTCTTGTTTGCACAGAAATAACCATCATAGATTTATGGCCAGTATGAGTCAGCACTGTTTATTCAGTGCAGGCAGTCCCTTTGGCCACACATGAACATCCAGACAAACCACTTTAGTTGTTGATCATCAGGGCTGCAATCAGTGGTCATCAGTGGGAATCGGCAGGCTTTAGCTTGTTTTGCTCAGTCCAGTGACAAAGCAACGCCTGAATTATTGCAGGTTTTTTTTGGCTCGGAGCAGCTTGCCCTGTACACTGTGCACTGTGTTGAGGCAGTGTAGTTGTTTTACTGAACTGCAGGTGTGTGTACATTATTAAAAAAGCAAAAATAGTTTTTTTTGTTCAAAAACCATAAAGCTGAGGAGACATGATAGAACTTTATGGTAAAAAATATAAATATTATACCATAATGTATGTTGGTTGACAGTGTCTAAACATTTGATTGGTACTGTGTATATATATATATATAGATACACTATATTTCCACAAGTATTTGTTCATCTGCCTTCACACGCACATGAACTTGAGTGACATCACGTTCTTAATCCAAAGGGTTTAATATGATGTTGGCCCACCCTTTGCAGCTATAACAACTTCAACTCTTCTGGGAAGGCTTTCCATAAGGTTTAGGAGTGTGTTTATGGGAAATTTTGACCATTTTTCTAGAAGCGCATTTGTGAGGTCAGACACTGATATTGGATTAGCACACCTGGCTCGCAGTCCCCTCTCTAATTCAGCCCAAAGGTGTTCTGTCGGGTTGAGATCAGATCTCTGCAGGCCACTCAAGTTCTTCCGCACCAAACTTGCTCATTATGGGCCTGCTTTGTGCATTGGTGCACAGTCATATTGGAACAGGAAGGGGCCATCCCCAAACTGTTTCCACAAAGTTGGGAGCATGAAATTGGAGAATTAAGAGTTCTTTCTCTGGAACTAAGGGGCCAAGCCCGACTCCTGAAAGACAACCCCATAACAAACAACCTCCTCCACCAAACTTTATACTTGGCACAGTGCAGTCAGACAAGTTCTGTTCTCTTGGCAACCACCAAATCTAGATTTGTCCATGGGATTGCCAGTAGTAGGGTCTTTTACACCACTGCGTCTGACACTTTGAATTGCACTTGATGATGTAAGGCTTGGATGCAGCTGCTCGGCCATGGAAACCCACTCCATGAAGCTCTCTATGCACTGTTCTTGAGCTAATCTGAAGGCCACATGAAGTTTGGAGGTCTGTAGTGATTGACTGCAGAAAGTTGCTCTGGCACTTTGTGGCACTTTGTGGCTGAGTTGCTGTTGTTCCCAATTGCTTCCACTTTGTCATAATACCACTAACAGTTGACTGTGAAATATTTAGGGGAGAGGAAAGTCCATGATTGGTTTTTTTGCACAGGTTTCATCTTATCACTGTACCATACCGGAATTTACTGAGCTCCTAAGAGTGACCCATTCTTTCACAAATGTTGTTAGAAGCAGTCTGCATGCCACAGGTTTATACACCTGTGACCATGGAGGTGATTGGAACACCTGAATTCAATGATTTGGATGGGTGAGAGAATATGTTTATTGCTGTAAACACGCTATCCCTCTGCTGATTTTGAGGAGTTGCTTAAAGTTGGCCTTAAAGCAACAGGCACTGAATTCTGAATTATGCAGCAGCATGACAAACCCTTAATGATACAGTTTTCTTTTAATTACCCATATTAGGATCATCTAATGTTTGCAGGCTCTGTCTGTGGTATTATAACCATTCATCACTGTTCATCACCATGCAGAACCTGCTGGATGGCTGATAGTATTTTGACAATAAACACCAGGAACATACTTGCACATTCCTTACTGCAGCAACAACTGATGAGATAAGCTAACAGTTCACGTGTGTGTGTACGTGCGTGCAAGAGTGTGTGTGTGTGTGTGTGTGTGTACGTGCAGGCAAGATTATAAGAGTACAACTCGTAGGGCTGTGTGGAAAAAAAGCAGAGCTTCTGACGTCAGGAAAATCAAGCAAGTGTGCCGGTGTGCTTTTGTTACTACCCCACCACCACACACACACACACACACACACACACACACACTTGCAGATATGTACCTGTACCTTTTGAAGAAGACTGGAGCTCTGCCAATGTACTCTGTAAGGCAGAAAAAATATAATCAAAAGAACATCAGTTAACCCTTATCATGTGTTTGACAGACTTTATGTTCTTGTGTTGTGTAAGTGACCAGACTTTACATTTTCTGCAGAGCACAGTTGAATGAATAACTATTATTGTTCTAGTTTTATGGCGCTTGCTGTTCTCTGGCTCCACTTTTAACATTGATTGGTCAGCAATGGGGAAATACACAAATAAAGGTGACGATAATGTTTGATTACTGAGTATTGTTTTATTTACATTGTGTGCTTGACTCTGTGTTGTTGCTTTATTTGTATGCTAGACATGTGCATACACGTCTTGAAATGTAAGCTCTTATGTAGATATTCTGGATGTAGTTTCCTCTTGCTGAGCAAAGAACATATCAGAAGATTTTACCATGTACTTAAACAGCTGATAGCCTTTATCATTTTGTTTTTATTTTTTTCCCAGTTGTCAATATTCCCAGCTGTAACTGAATGCACTCAACACATGCTTACTCCTGCTTGTTGTTATTATAGCCGGTGACCTCGCTGTGACCTTAATGTCAGCACCATCTCGGGTTTCCTTCTGGTTGTTTCTCTTCTGTGCATGCTCACATCTCAGTTTGTCTTCTCACACCGAGAACCCACTCTGATCAAATATAAACTTGAGCCAGTCCACTTGCCTGCGGAGAAAGGCAGTGTGTGTTTGTTTCTTGTCCAGAAAGAAACAGAGCCATGACATCATTGAGCTTCTTTGAAACTCAAAGCTTCTGTAAAGGGTTGCATATGAATTCATGCATGTTCATTTATAATATGAACACACACACACACACACACACACACACACACACACACACACACACACATAGAAAGTCACTTCATCTCTTTGCTTCTTCTTAGTGATACAAAGCCAAACAGTCAGTCAGCCTTTTGCAGTCTGTCTCAACTCAGCTCTGGGAACCTGTTCTTACTGTGGGAGCTCTGCCCTGTCCACAGACAGGAATGTGCTTACATGGTTGGAAAAAATCTAACCAGGGAGGGAGGGAGGAGATGGAGACAGACATGCAAGACAGACTAAAGCCAGAGAGTGAGAGACGGAGAGAATGAAATCAGGAAGGTCTGTGCTGCTAGAATCAATAACGAACATGATAAGATAGGAAAAATGTATTATTTAACCTACACGTGTTTGTAGACTGTGGGCAAACACACAACAAGATGAGACATTTCGTGTAAGGCACACTGAGATGAGGTGTGAAATAATAATGCGGCAGAGGCAGAGGCAGGACAACGATGCCGAAAACACAAAATCACAAAAAAGTTTAATAGAAATAAAATAAAATAAAATAAAAATACTGTGATAAAGAGCAGAACTTGGAGCAGGGCGGAAATAGCAGGGCGGTGGAAATGGCACCTAAGTGAGGGGTTTTTGTGCAAATCTGGGAACATGTCCTGTGTTTCCATCCTACTTGTGAAGTGAACTGTACACTCTGTCCTACATAACACCTTTCCTGCAGACTGTAAGTAGAGTGACTCAGCAGTGCAATTTTGAATCTGATGTTCCCTTTGACACAAAGGTCATCATAAAAACAGCTTTTACACCTCACGTAGCCTTAAATTAATCATATTTATCTTTCGTGGCCTCACAGTCCTCGCTCCAAGACACACAAACATATCAAGAGCATCACACGTATTGCAAGCATGTCTTTTACATCCTTTAGTGTTGATGTGTGAGTTAATAGGTTAATTACTGGATAACTATGCACTGTGTAAGACTTGCAGTACAGTTGCCAACAGCAAGCAGCTAATGATTTGCGTACAGATTTAAGTTTCTTCCCCTCCACTGTTTCTGCTTTTTGCTTTTGCCTTCTCAGTCCTGTTATTGTTTCAATTCACTTAGCATATCAGCCGAGTATTAATGAGAATCAGGCTGGTATTTGTCTGAATGAAGCTAACGTTGACAACACAGTGGTGCGGGACTCTAAATTGATGGCAGTCCTAGCAGTGTCTTTGCTTGAGATCACACATTTGCAGCATACAATAACAGCCAGGTTGGGGTGTGGTGTTCGAAATGTGCATGTGTTTTGAATATTCTCTTGACAGCGTCCGAATTTGACTAGTGCATTGCACCTGTGACAGTCCACATGCTAACAGATATCCTCCTATTTCTGTGTAGCAAGAACAAGCAAGTTAAGAAAACAAGTATTTCTGAAGTGCGCTCCCTTTTTAAAATGCCCTCTACTTTGTAAGGGAGGATATACTTACTTAATTAGGTGTGTCTGTACTTCACTGTAGTTTTTCTCTTGAATTGTCATGCCATGACTCTTGAATATGAGGAAGCAATGGTTTAGAGAAATGTAAACTTATCAGTCATTTTGCAGATGAAATCTGAGGTGACAGAATGTATTCCTTTAAATGGCCAGCAGGTTGACCAATGACACCAGTGACTGCAGCAGTTCATTAAGCCAGCCTTTAAAAAAAATGTGTCTGTTGTATTTTGGTGAGATCAGTAAGCCTTGTGATGATGTGCACTGGTTTAAAATAAATAATGCAGAAGCCATAGTTCTCCCATTGTATGATGTTTACCTCTGTATGAGGAAGAGAGTTCAAATGTTTTTCCATTTTGATAATCTCCTGCACCCTGCCATGGCCACATCTTAAAATATACAGTATGTGCGATGAGCCCCTCGATGTTAACACACCAGCTGTCTGCACTGTTTGCACAAACAAAAGAACTGTGCACACTGGCTCTTAGATCATTTTGAGCACTTTTTAGGCACCTAAATGCATTAGTGGCACCACAAATGTTCAATAGATGAAGCCCAGAGCGGCGAGTACAGCTCCGATTGCACGTCTGCGTGCTTGCTTACTGGCATACACAAGTATGAGTGTGTGTGTGTGGCTTTTAGCCAACCTTATGTCTCCTCTCTATTGCTTGAGGCTTTAATCTGGGTCCACGTAAGTCTACACGCATACCACAGAGACTCCGAGAATTGTTGGAGCTGAAAAGTTGCACACGAGTGTTGTGTTAGGATTGCAAAATGTGGTTCATTGGACAGTTCCCGAATTACATCCCCTTCCTCTCCTCTTACCAGACCTTGCTTCAGAAGAATAAGTATTAAACTGTACCGTATATAGTCTCATATCATTCAGAAACTAGAAACTCTAAATACAGATGATGATGATACACCAACATCTATATTCACTTTCAATAAATTACTATATAATGTACATGTAATTATTCTGCAGTATTAGGCACTTTAACATTATAATATTCAAATTAATAGATGCATGTATGTCATGGAGATAAAACCTTATCATCTGAAATTTTACAATCAACATCAAATAAATTGAGCTCATTTGTAATGTATAATTCAGTTGCTTATATATGTATTTGAATGACAGCGCTGACATTGTTTTTAAATCCTTTCCTGCTGTTATTTTCTGCTGCAGAGGTGCCGCTGGTCCTCTACCTGTTTCTGCTCATCTCTCTAGTCTGGTTATGGGCAGGACTCCATATGGGCTACAGGTACCTGTGGATACTCATCCTCTACGTCATCTTTAACTGCCTGCTGGTGAGATCACTTACTTTCCTATTTGTTTCAATGTGTAAGTGGGAAGTTTTCATCTCCCAGTACTATGATTTTTGTAATTGTGTACTAGTGTATTGGTATCCTCAAGCTTGATATGTGTTGGAAGTATTCTTTTTCCAAGTTTCACTTGAGTGGTCATCATTGTTCTGAAAGGTATTATTCTCAATACTGTGATGTTCGGAAAATTTAAGGATGCTGTGGAGTAGATTAAATTTGGATTAATATAAATGTTGTTATTATTTAATGTGTTTGCATTTTGATGGTTGTATTGGGAACTTTCTTCTGGAATTGGCAAAGGTGTGTGTGTGTGTGGGGGGGGGGGGGGGGTGATTTGGTTCGGGGGTGGAGACGTATGATGAAGGGAAATCCATCCACTTTGAAGGCGAGCTTTGATGTATTTGAGAGGCAGAGTAAGAACTGCCTCGGGTGTGGAGAGAGAGGCAGGGTTATCACTGTGTCATATCTCACCAAAGCTTCTCACTGCTGTGTCTGTCCACTCTCCACTTTCTGTTTGTCGTTTTTATCTTTTCATGGTCCCTTTGTTTACCTATGTTGTAATTTGTTTACTCCCTCTGTTTCTCTCAGGTCTGTACTTCATATGTCAGTGTAGCTAAATAAAGATATTACAGAGATAAGACAGATTACCTTGCAAATAAATACAGTCGGGCACTTAAGTATTTGCACAGTGCCATCACTTTCACAAGCATACCTCTGTCCAATAGCACTATGGTTTCAAATGAAGTATTCAGAACCTGAAGTGTAGACGTTCAGCTTTAATGCTGAGGTTTAACAAAAATATAGTCCCTCTGTTTCCACCCACTCAAAAGAAGCTAGATAAAATGATATCATTGTAAATGTAAGGATTATTATTAATAATTAAATGGAAACCCTTTACAACAATAACATCATGAAGTGTGAAACCCACTGACCCATTTTTTTCTGGATCTTTCTGCATTCAGTTTTGTCTTCAGTAAGTGAGAAGGGTGCTGATATCTTCTGGTTAAGGATTTATATTTCTTGGTGAATTTTTGGCGTGGCTCCATTCTACCAATTGTTTCATTGCTGAGTTTTAAATGTTCATGCCCACATTTTACTTAACCTATTAAAATCATAAATTTTCTGGCACAAAGATTTAGTTTTGTGTTTTGCTGCTAAAGCAACCAAATAATGTCTCTTTGAAGAAGATGTCCACGAAGCTTTCCCAGCCCCACTCTGTTTTGCACAACTGATTATTTTTTTTCTTGCCCAGTCTCTAAATGTTTGCAGTCTCTTCTTTCATCATCTGGGAGACACCATCCGCCTGTAAAATGTGCCATAAGAGGTCTGTGACAACACATGATGATATGTAGCATCCACATGCTAAAGACAACAGTCCTTAACCAAAGTAAACTTCTCCTGTTGGAAGAGAAGTGATGTCAGCAGCAGTGGTCAATGTTGCACTTAACACTTCTTTATGAGGAGCAGTAGAGTTTGTCCATCCCTGTGACATCATGTGGCTAGTTAGATTTTATTTAAAATTCACACACCATTGTTAAATTATATGAGCAAGATTTTGAAATATATTTCCTTAATTCTGCTTGTGTTTGCATTGCTATGAATAATTACAAAACTTCGCAAACATGTTTTATTTCTGATAATTTTCTTTAACCCAGGTAAAAATCCTCCCTTAATCACTTAGGAACATTGCACAATAAAAGCATTTGTTTCCTCTCTAAATGATTTGTTCTTGCATTTTATTAGGCCCCTGAGGTGTCCCAGTTCTTAGCATCCAATCCTCCCCTATCTGCCTTCACATAAACATACCCTAATTGCATTTCAGCAACTTAGATTCAGCTTAACTTTGACTTCAGGCATGACATGCTCTGGTGACAGGATAGCACACTCTTATGAAACTCTGTATTCACTGAAAAAAATGTCTTGTTATGAAAGAACTATAGCAATTGATTTTTAATCCAGCCTCCTACAAAGTTCCAGCTAAAACGGCAGCATCTGGGGTCTGCACCAAAAGTCAGGATTCATCGAAGTGGAACAGGTAAAGCGCTCCAGAGGTGCCTTGTGTCCAAGGACATTGATTAGCTGTAAATAAACTCATCTGACCCAGTTTCTACAAAGCACCACTAAAGAAAGGCCAGGATCCTGTAGCCATGTACGAAGCATGGTTGTAGTTACATTTGTGTCTGCATGCAAGATTTGGGTTATGGGTTTTTGTCGTGCAAATTTAATTTGTTACGCTGTGATGGAGAAAAGCGTTGCTGTGAGTGGGTTCATTGATTATTCTGTATCATATGCAGGATTTCCATTAGGGAATAAATGGAAGTTGAAAGAAAGTAAATGTACACAAGACTGAAAATGTTCTTCTCACCAAACACATGATGGGAAAACAAAAAACAATGACCAGAGATTAAAATGTTATGATTCACAAATAGATGCAGACCTTGCACAAGAAGATTGTTACATTTCTTCACAAATTTTACTTGGCAACTAGAGTAATTTTACTTTCATGATTTGATTAAATCAAGATCTCGAATATTGATGGAATATTCTTAGATTAACCAAAGAATTGAATGAGAGATATTTTTCAGACTGCAGTACTAAAAGACTACCTCAATCTGGCAGGATTATTATTCCAATGCTTTTTTGAACATCTCATCCTTTATTCAGGGTTTAATGTAGCCACATTCCATTGGGTTTCATTGCCTTGAGGTTGGAATTTGTTAGACTTTAGGTCTCTGCTGCAAAAGTGTAATAGGGTGTTTTTGTTTCCTTCATGCAGTGAATTTTCCATTAGGAGAATTTTCCATATTTACCTCGGCGGTGTTGTTTTTGATGTTAGCTGCTGATTACTGAACATCATTAAACAGCTGCAGATGTTATAGCTGCGCACAAGAGTGTATTGCAGAGCACGCACTGCTCTTAGGTTATAAGCTATAAAAACAACCTGTTGTTGCCAGCCGGGTATCTGTTAAAATCAAACTGTGAACCACATCATGTTTGCAGCTACTCTGTGGAAAATGTGACTTTTTAATCCACAACGGTTTTCCTTTCTCTCTACACCTCCTTTTCCATTATACACCTTTCAGTCACATCATGCTGAAATAGAAGACAATAATCAAATCACCACAGCACAACCCCTCATTAGCTCCTCCTGCACGCTCGATGTAGTGATAAACACTGCGTCACTGTATCCATGCAGTCAGAAACATCCACAGCTGTGAAGCAGGGCCATGCTTCATTACAATTCAGTTCAACCACCACTTCCACATTCAACTTTGGCCCTGGCTAAAAATAGGACACTGAATATGTGTATATTTTTTTTATGGAAACAAAGGCAGTGGGCAGTTAGCTGTGTATTTAGGATTTAAAGCAAATATCTCTCTTGCTTTTGGCTCAGAAAGGACAGAAAAATATGTGTACAAAGCACTTTTTCCACTTGATACAGCTTAGTATATTTAATCACTTGAAAACAAGTGCAGAAAATTTGAGGGCTATTTTTAATTACCTCAGTTTTTTCAGTAGGGAACTCTAATTTTGTCATCTTGTCCTTTATCTCATCCTTGACAGGCAGTACATTTCTTTAGCTATTCTCTATTTTCACTTTTAAACCCCTTTCTCAACAAAAAGGCTAGAATGCTGTGCAAAATTGCATTTAAAGCTTTGCAAATTATTTAAACAACACATTTAATTTAAAGTAGCACCAAGACAATAAGCCAAACTTATTGTTTTATGTTCATGTTTTTTAAAAAGTTAGGAAACAGACCACAAAAGAGAAGCTGAAATGAACCCTGGTGATTCGTCTCTCAGCTGATTAGTAAGTTAATTGGTAACATGATTAGGGATAAAAGGAGCATTATGGAGAACTGGCACACAAAGAAATAAATGAACCAGACTGAGAAATGCCAAAGCCTTCTCTGTCCTGTAATCTTACAGATCAAAACTTCAAATTATTTTTGGAAATCATGGCACTTCCTCCAGGATGAACACAAAAGGACAATCAACTTTGTTATCAGTGCTCATTTCACAAGCCAGCATGATGGTGTTAGTGTGCCTGGCATGAGTAAATTACTGAACTGTGGAGGAACCTTTAATACAGAATTTTTTCTGACTACATACTGTATGCTACCATCCAGGAACTGTCTTCTTTCAGCAAGACACGACTAAACTATATCCTGCCTGCATTACAACAGCATGGCACTGTTGTAAAGTAGCCTGCCTGCAGTCCAGATCTGTCACCCACTGAAAAAAGCTGGCACATTATGAAACAAAAATACGGTGAAGGGAGCACCAAGCAGTTGAGCAGCTTAAATCCTATATCAAAGAATCGGAGAACATTTCAATTTAAAAAGCACAGTAAGTGGTCTTGTCAGTTCTCAGACACTTCCAGAGTGTTTTTAAATGAGAAGGTGATGCAAAACATTGGCAAAGCATACTCTTGTTACAAATTTTTTTTTCTTGAAACATGTTTGCGTCACATTCAAAATGATTTCAGTGTTTCTTGTGTCGTCTTTGTCCTTTTTTTTGTATTTCAGGATTAATATCATTCAAATCTTGCACACATTTTTTGCATTTGTATTTGCATTTTCTCAGCATTCCAGCTATTTTTGAAACAGGATTTTAAATACATACATTTAATCCAATACATTTCTTTTCTCATGGTCCTTCCATCCCTTAACACCTTCCCCGTCCCCATTGCCCTCTTTTGGGCTTTGCCTTCTATCTCTAAAGACATGGACTCAGTGATCAGGGAACACTTACATAACTGGCCCATGACTGTTAAGCCTGTTCCTCAGGCTGCACAGCTTGCTAATGATCTGTGGTAATCACCCACAGTGCTGCTGTAATGAAGACACAGTCATGGATAGAAACATACACACCCATATGTGAATACATACCTGCTTTTATTCATGTGAACACACAAAGGAATACTAATTGCCTAGTACAAGTGACACAGAAAATCCAAATAAAAGGCCATGACAGCATAATGACTTAATATAATTCTAAACTTAGCTCCTATCCATGCAGTGCTCTCTTTTTGCAATTTAAGCACACTTACCTGCCCTGGCACACTTTATGAGAACACAGAGTACCTGCAAATCATCAGTCTAAGTCACTGTGTCAGAAAACACCAGAATATAAGAATATACAACACTGTTAATAACCTGTAAGGTCTTCTGCAGGCTTTCTTTCCTTCTCATAATCTGGATATTCCAGTTTTATAGTGGTCCCATAAACACACAATTCTGATTTATTGTTCCTGCTCTCTTCCTGTTAATGTTGATTGTGACCATCCATGCTGCTTATAATCCCTTTCTATGTCAGTAACTCTAGAGACATGACTAATGTTGATTGCTGTGCCAGGAAAGTTTACTCTTAATTACAGGCACAAACCTCATGTCACAAAGTTTGATTTAAGGGTTTGAATAGCTCAGGGAGCTGCACACACACACACACTCATAGATTAGATCAGTCAGTCAGTCAGTTTCTGTCTAAGAGTATTTTATTACCTCGCCCAAAAATGGATGGAGGGAGGTTTTGTTTTCGGTTGCGTTTGACTGGGGTTTTTTTGTCTGTTAACAAGATAGCTTGGAAAAGTATGAATGTATTTCAATGAAATGTTGGGGTGATATAAGGAACAATTGATTACATTTTGGTGGTGATCTGGATCCAGGATTTTGAAGTATGACAACACTGGGTGGGGTGGCTGTAGCTCAGTAGGTAGAGCAGGTCACCTACTGATCGGAAGGTCAGCGGTTCGAATCCTGGCTACTCCGGGCTACATGCCAATGTATCCTTGGGCAAGATACTTAACCCCAAGTTGCTCTCCGACCGTTCTGTCGGAGTATGAATGTGTGTGAATGTTAGGTAATTAAAAGCACTTAGCTTCATAAAAATGGAAGTGCTTGTATGAATGGGAGTGCATGGGTGAATGCAAACAGGTTGTATAAGCGCTTTGAGTGCTCTGACTGAGTAGAAAAGCGCTATATAAGAACTAGTCCATTTACCATTTATCTATCGCACCATAGTATGGGCACATTGAAAATTTCAGGTGGGCGAGGTGTGCGCTCTTCTTTGTGCTCTTTTAGTCAGTATATTGCTTACTGTCTACCATGATGTCCAGAAACTAACTTTATGCCTGTTTCTTGGCATTTTAAATCAGTCTTTTCATATGTCTAAATGTCTGTAGTAGATCTGTTTTGGCCTGCAGCTGTAGTCACACACACTTGGGGTTTGTGCATTTGTGCGTTCCATCTCTGTCTGTGGCTGCCGTCATCACCCAATGATGGGTGTTGTGAAATATGGGGTGGATTTGTGATATCTGACACCCTGGTGTTTTTGGGTAATTCGCACCCTGGTGCTGTTGACCAAGCAGATTTTGTAATGGTGAGGAAGTGGAGAAAGCAGAAATACCAGTGTACCAATGATGTCATCGCCCAGTGATGAAGTAATTCTTAAGTAATTAAGCTGAAAGATATGCTGCTACTAACGGGACATGAAAGAACTTTGACTTGAAGTGCAACAGTAGTAATTTGCACAAAAATAACAATGAATACTGTATGACTTGATATAATATGATTTATGTTTATGTCAATTGTGAAATATGTACACTGCTTAACATTTTTTTAGACCACCACCCAATATAAGGTTTAAACCACAGTTGCCAGAAATTAACAGTATTGATAATTACCAGAATCATTTTTTTATGTTTCTGTAATGGTTAATCCAGCAGTATGCACAAGCTCTTTAATCGAAATTAAATTTTTAATGCCAAAATATAATTATTGCTGTTATTCATGAATTTCCAAATCACAACTATTTACTTGCATCCCTGAAGAGAAAAATAGTTATTGTGAGTGAATGTTAGGCTTGATTAATTTCTGACTTCTCAGTGTGCTCAAATTTGTATATAAAAACAGGAATTCAGTAATAAAAAGATTTTGGCAGATTTCTAAAATATTTGTGTTTTCTTGTTTTTATGACAGGTCATTTAATAAATCCGTTAAGCACTGTACTTTTCTTTCTTTTAAGCCATTTGGCTCTGGCCACCAATCCTGCCACTGCAGATTGATTGAGCCAGCAGTATTACAGATTTCTAATTAATCACACTGAGGAGCAGAGCCATAACATATTTCTTAATGTTGATTTATTTTTTTTTCCCCTCCTTTTTCTGCAGGGCTTGTATGTGTTTGCAGTGTACTTCGTCATGCACAACCAGCTGTGTTGGCCAACTAAAGCAAGTTATACAGTGGAGATGAGTGGCCACGATGGTCCTGATTCTACGTACCAAGGAATGGAACCCACCACTGTAGGAGGCGACATCAGCAAATCAACTCAGAATCTCATCAGCGCCATGGAAGAGGTACACACACAGAGCTTACTGAGTCATCACGTAGACTGGCACACATATAGGTCTGACGATGACAGCAATGAATGTAACAAGGAAGACCGGCTTCCTAGTGAGACCTTTAACTGCCATTCTGGTCCTACATACTTTGTACAGTATGCCGCTAAGTTTGTTAGAAATGTGTAGACATGTTGCACTTAAATGGCAGATATGGTGATGAAAGCAAGCAACCACAGTGACGACCATGGATTACCTGATAGGGTAACCATTTGTTTTAAGAAACTACTGTGTACAGGGGTTTGATCCTTTGTTTTCTGACTCATTTTACATTGTTGAAATGCTTTTGGATG
Organism: Archocentrus centrarchus; assembly: GCF_007364275.1. Taxonomy (NCBI): domain Eukaryota; kingdom Metazoa; phylum Chordata; class Actinopteri; order Cichliformes; family Cichlidae; genus Archocentrus; species Archocentrus centrarchus. Next base: position 18,113,291 of record NC_044354.1, on the reverse strand, counting down.
TAAATCGTGAAGGGGATTGTTACTGGGCAAATGATTATGCAATATTTCAGTTATCCTTTTGCCTTGTGGGAAAAAATATATAACTAATTGGTCTGCTGGCCAAAATACAATGTGGGTTGTAAAAAGGGAAAATAGCTTTTAATACTGAACTTATTATTTCTGCTTTTTCTTCTCTCACTCTGCATTCTCTGTTGTCTGGTTTACATTTCTAGAACATTCATAACCACTCACTCAGATTCTTTCTTCAGGCTGATTCTCATGAAATAACATCTGCCTGACGTTGTGTATATGTGCAAAGACGAAAGCCCCACTGACACCCACACCAACTCCTTTTGTGACCTTTCTGTTAGACTTGCACATTGCTTGCAAGTACAGAAAACACACTGCTGTACTACTTCTGCCAGTCGTACTCTGGAGAATACCCTATAAGGACTGAGCTGTTGCGAAGGGAAAGGCAGAAAAAAATGAGGCTGGTGGTGGTGGGGGCTTCATTACTCCTGGGAAATCCACCCTCCCTTTCTCTTTCGCGATCTCTCGCTCCACACGTAGGAATCCAGTAATCTTGTTTTATTCATGAGAGCACACTCTTGCCTCTTAGAGATTTGGTTGCAGCCCAAGAAAGAAAAGTGCAGCTAGAGACCCCTGAGAACAGCAGCGGGAGTGGTAGATTTGGGGTGTCTTTTGTCAAATGTATTAGTTGAAAAGAAATTATAAAAAAACCAAGAAACATTAGAACAAGTGTAAGAACACATATTGCAGGTGTTGACTAGCATATTAGTCTCATCTAATCACTACAGCCCTCCAAAGTGGATGTGACGGATTTGAAGTGCCTGGTGGTGCTTAATTTACCTCACCCGTACACTCTGTACTGGTCACAGCAAACCTTAGAAGCTTGTACAACACACACACATTTACACACATTAATGGATAGATGAGGCATTCATAATAAATGAATACAATGGAAAACATGATGAGATAATGGAATAATCTGGTTCTTGAGGTCACAATAGAAGCAATACATATACGTGTGATATCTTCTGATTCTCCTTTTTAGCGTTTTCTTTTTCCTTTTCAGTAACTGCTGTGATTTGACGTGTGAGAGATGCGATGCACACAACACATCTCGCTCTATATGCAAAGCTGCAATTTGTCTAGCTGTTAGTGTGATTTAGTACGAATCTCTAAACACACTGACCTCACCACTCTTACCCTGTGGGTCAACTGACTGACTGTAATAAATGTACAACCCCAATTCCGAAAATGCTGCGATACAATGTAAATAAATAAAAGTGCAATGATTTGCAGATCTCATAAACCCATATATTATTAACAAAAGAATATAGAAAACAAATCAAATGTTTAAACTGAGAAAATCTACCAATTTAAGAAAAATATTAGCTCATTTTGAGTTTGATGGCAGAAACATGTCTCAAAAAAAGATTGGACGGGGGAAGCAAAGGCTGGAAAAGTAAGTGGTACTTAAAGGAAACAGCTGGAGAAACAGCTAATTAGGTCAACTGGCAACAGGTCAGTAACATGATTGGATATTAAAAGAGCATCTTAGCGAAGCAAAGTTTCTAAGAAGTAAAGATGAGCAGAGGTTCCCTGCAAAAACTATATATATTTATAATGAAAACTGTGAAAAGTGTGAATATCTCGTCATGTTTCTGTCATGGAAATCACTCCATGGGCTCAGGAATACTTCCAGGAATCATTGTCTTTGAACACAGGTCACCATGCCATCCACAAATGCAGGTTAAAGCTCTGTCATGCCAAGAAGACACCATATGTGACAATTATGCAGAAATGCTGCTGTCTTTTCTGGACCAAAACTCGTTTAAAATAAACTGAGGAAAAGTGGAAAACTGATCTGTGGTCAGACAAATCAAAATTTGAAATTCTTTTTGGAAAGCACGGATGCTGTGTCTTCTGGACTAAAGAGGAGAGGGACCATCCGGCTTGTTATCAACACCCATTCAAAAGTCTGCATCTCTGATAATGGTATGGGTGTGCATCTTTGCCTATGGAATTGGCAGCCTGCTTGTCTGGTAAGGCATCATCTATGCTGAAAGGTATATACAGGTTTTAGAGCAACATATGCTTCCATTCAGATGATGCCTTTTTCAGGGAAGGCCTTGCATATTTCAGCAAGACGGTGCTAAACCACATACTGCATCTATTACAACAGCAATTCTTTGTAGTAGAACAGTCATGAGTGATGTGATGAATTGGCCTCCCTGCAATCTAGACCTTTCACCAACTGTAAACATTTGGGCATCAACAAAAAAGATTCAGGAATGCCAAGCATCTAGATTCCCATATCAGACAGGGATGGGACAACATTCCAGCAGCTGCTCTCCTCAGTTCCCAGATGTTTACAGACTGTTGTTAAAAGAACAAGGGATGCTGCACAGTGCTAAACATGGCCCTGTCCCACCTTTTTTTGAGACATGTTTGTTAAAAAATGAGCTTGTCTGACTATATTAGGTGGCTGTTGCTCAGGAAGTAGAGCAGGCCATCTACTAATTGGAAGGTTGGTGGTTCAATCTCCGGTTGCTCCAGTCTGCATGCCGAAGTATCCTTGGGTTAGATACTGAACGCAGTGATGCATTCATCAAAGTGTGAGTGTGAATGAATGTTAGATAGAAAGCAAAAAGTGCCTGTGTGAATGGATGAACGAGACATGCTGTATACAGTGCTTTGAGTATGTGAGTAGAAAAGCACTAAATAAGAACCGATCCATTTATCATATACATGTTTATGTATCAGGTTTCAGCAGACTGGGAGCGAACGTCACTGCGACCCAGTATTCAGCCCAGCAGTGTGTTTAAGCCCAGTCCTGTAATGGGGACGTATGCCACCGAGGGAGGTTTCATCAACACCAACCTCGTCCCTACAGATGAGGATTCGCAGGAGTTTGACGACCTCATATTTGCCTTAAAAACAGGTGAGAATTAAACTATATATACTGAATAAACAGGTCCCAGTGAGCTATACAACAGATTACACAGTAAGCAAATGGCAGAAACACAATTTGATTGGATATCAGCTGTTGTCAAGATTGTACTTCCTGTAAAAAGCCTCACATCCTAACAACCTCACCTTCAGCATGGCGGGTTAATCAGAAACCTAAACTTTGCTCCAACTCAGCGAGAAAAATCCTGTGAACATTTTTGTGGAGTGCCTTTCTATAAAATATAACAACTTGACTGTGCAAAAGGTCACTGCAATCCAATGCATTGTGTTGGCTACAGTAAATATTTTGACATTAAAGGAAAAACACAGTATGCTTCAGAAATGAATCCAGTTTCACCAGATGTGTCTTTGGCCCCAGTCACACAGCAGTAAAAACAGGACCGCAAAAAACTGTCGCTGGTGAGTGAAGAACGATTGCTAACACGTAATCGATCTGTACCGACGAGTGCAACTCATCTGCTCCATCGAATAATGAAATAAACAAAGCTTCTTGTGGCAGGCAATTTATGGTTAATTACACAAAATTTAACACAGAAAAGCAAGCCTTATTCTGCGCCTGATATGTGTGCGACAGTTGCCACTAGGAGCGTTTTTTTTTTTGTTTGGAATGAGAAGGGGAAATCCTGCACTCCACCTGAGTCTCAGTTTTCAGGACAACACACAGTCCCTAGCAACTTCTAACAGAAGAGTTCACCCTTATGTCACAAGAGTCAATATGCCCTTAAGCAAGCTGACTCTTCTTCAGCCACCTCCTATTTATCTGAACTGCCACACTGTGTTCAGAGAGAAACACGTGCGTAAAACCTGCAAATTGCACTAATCTTGGTAGAATGCTGGTTATTAATGAAATTAATTGAGTTTGATTATTATACCACAGCATCTAACAGTACCTAATGCATCTAGTAAACCATCAGTATCACTTCTGCATAGTCATTCATTTGTTGACCTTAAGTCTCTCAGCTGCCATCCTTCCTCTATTGCCATCCATGTTTAATGAACCGAGGGCCCAACGTGCTCACCAACAGACAACCAACTCATGTAAACACAGACTCTTCAAATCACTGAGTCATTGTTTCACATTTTCTCACACACCTGAAAAATAGGCAGTGATGAAGTGAAGGCCATCCACTGCAGACAGTCTGATAGTCATACCTTAAATATGAATAATTCTTTTTATATAGAAAATACTGAATTAGATGCTTTAGTAAGTCTAAGTTGAGAAATAATTTGGTATCATGTAGTCAGTGGCAATATGGAAAACACTGTAAAATGGGATGCCTATTTGTCAGCCAACTAAATGTAAATGTTATCCGTTTAACAGGTAAAACGTTTGCTGTTGTAGTGTTTGAGTCTTACATTGCAAAATAAAGATACCGTGCTGGAACTGAGTCATGCAGCAGAAACACTATAATAATGCTACGTCACAATCTTCTGGCGCAGATGGAAACCTATAAGACTGTCCCGACTGCAGCTTCAGCTCATCGTCAGTCCCCGTTGCTCCCAACTTATAATGAGGACTCTGATGAGCAGCTAACCATTTCACCAACAAATATATCCCACTCACCTTTAGAATCACATCATGGAAAGAACAAGTGCCTGTTCTTCCAGATGGTGATAAGAAATACATAGTGCTGATAGAGCAACCTGATAAGAACAAAATGTTAATGGAACTGTTACAGGTCACACTGAATTTCTCAGGTAATCTCTTGGGGTTCAAGGAAAGAGAAATAGCTTTCAAATAAGGTACAGTAATCATTAACAATTCTTGAGAAAGCCAGGCTTTCGATGGCTTTGAGTGCATTGCAAGCTACAGTCTTATGGCTTTATCTGACTTTGCGAGAAAGGTTGTTCTATTTGGGTTATACAGTGCCAGACTTTCAATCTTGAAAACCACACCAGACTTTACTGTACTGGAGAAATCCCATAAAAACAAAACCTGCAACCAAAGAGGTAGTCAAATTAAAAGCAGGTGGATTAATAAATAAATTCAGCACAAAGTATCGATTCACACCAAGTAAAAAACTTGGACAGAGGTAGGCTCTTATCCTCTTATTGTTTGTGTGGCAACAGGGTGAAGCAGAGCCTGTGTGTGTGCGCGTGCATGTGTGTGCGCGTGCGTGCACGTGTGTGTGTGTTTTGACGAGTCCCCGCCGTTCCGATGTGGTGTGGTGTTTGAACAACATCCGGGATGCAACAGACATGCCAAGGAATTTATTGGTCCCCTCAGCAAACTCAGCACTATGAATTAATCATTCATATTATTCAGTGTGGTAGAGAAGCAAGTTTGCAAGGTTTAATTAAGTCAAAGCATTTGGCTCTGTCTAGATTTCTGGCGTGGCCTCAAGAAAATAAAAAATGCCAGTACTCTGTACTTTGCTGCGTGGAAAATGGAATGCAAATGTGAAACGTGATGCTGCACTGGTGTCATCTATTTACATCTCTATTCTGTAATAGATAATTACATCATTTTTGCTCCACCAGTCACAAAGGACACTCTTTCATTTCATACTTTCCCCGACCCTCTCTTTGTCTGTACCCACCACACTGAACTTATAACCTCGGCTAATCTCAACCACTCGGTCAGCAGTAAAGATCATTTTCTTATTATAATTACATAATAGGGCATCAGCTGACAGGGGTCAGTAAGATTGCAGTAATCTGGATCGTCACACTTCATTTGATCGTGGACTCTTATCTCAGCACCTGTGCTCTACGCTCTCTTGTACAACTTGGAGCTGATCATTATCATGGCGTCAGAAGGCCGTTTGAAGGATCATACATTGCAGTCATTGCTAGATGTCTCAGTGCAGATTCACCAACAGTTTTCATCATTGTGCGGTTCTTCTCAAGTACGTCAAGCTGAAAACATTCAGTCACTGAAAAAACGAGTCTGACGACGTGTTTTATTTTAATAAAATCTAAAGCAGCCCAAGTGTTTATCAACATGGAAGTCCAGGTTTGCATAAAAATTCAAATAAAATGTCATATTTGAGCATGTGTTTATCATTAACACATTGTGTATTATGTTTTATGTGGCTTACCCATTAACGTGCAATGAGTCACTTTATTTTTGCTTCCAGTCCGAGTCTGTCAGTCTGTTACATCCCCATTTCCTTACCATGACTAATCAGAGACAGATGATCCCTGATATCCCAGAGTTCATGACACGCAGGGTTGATTTCATAATAGATCATTTGGACTAAAAGGGCATATTGGGCCGATTAAGCTGTGGATCTTAGGTGATCCAACTTACTGAGCACTGTAAGAAGAAAAATACACATGAATATAGTGTAGAAGTGAGTGCAAAAAAAAAAAAAAAAGTTTTTGGTTTAAAGTGTTGTGTAACTGTTTGTTTCTGTTTTAGGGACTGGCCTTAATGTCAGTGATAACGAGTCCATCCCAGGAAGCCATGACGGAGGGAGTGTGACCAACTCCCAGATAGTTGAGCTGAGGCGAATTCCCATTGCCGACACACACCTCTAACCTTTGCACCTCACACAGATCCCATGTCTTCTGTTTTTCATATCAGAAAGAGAGATTACGAGACAGTATTTTTATATTGTAAAATCCTTTGCACTAAAACATTTTTTGAATAGATCATTTTCATATAGATGTTTGATATTGTATGGGATTTTTACTGTACATGTGTTCACAGATATGAATAAATGTTTTACTAAATTTATTTTTTAAAAGCTCTTGATGTCTGAATGTATATTTTGTTTTGTTTTTCTGTAGAGACCTAGGCAAAGGTAGAGAATGGAGATTGTGTAACTTTGTTAATAAATAATGTACCACATGAATTATATTTGCATGTTCTGATTTCATTTTTCTTTCTCAGAACTTGTCTAACAAACCGCTTGCTACCGGGGGAGCAGGTGTGTCACTGTGGGTGCACAGGGTTTGTGTCATCATGCAATTCCCCACAGGAATTTCACAAATTCATCCCACACCTACGAGAGAGCTGCTGGCATCTGCAGTGAGTGAAGAATGAGTGTGTGAAAATATGAACCAGAGAATATCCACAGTACTGTAACAGCTGACTTACACGAGCTGTTCAGTCACATTTGAATCTCCTGTGTGATCTTGACTCCCTAAAGAGTCAGTGACTCCACAAACACGTATTCCACTTTCTGGCAACCGTGAGCCTCTTGGAATCCACCATCTATCTGACCTTTGCACTGCCCTTTAACCTTAGTTCATTGTTAACTTGGCAACACAAGAGGCTGTTACTTTTGCTCCGTTTAAAAAAAAGTGAGTGCACAAGTGTGAGATTTGCAAGCAGAAACTAGAAGCAAGAAGACACAGTAAACATAGTCATATTTTGAAGGATATGACAGGAGAGTGATTGCACTCATGATCCCAGCTGATAACAAGAGATAAGAGGAGGGCTTCAGCAACAAGAGCTAAGTGGTGCATCTTTTGACACTAATGAGCTTCCCAGAAAATATCCCTCCCTCTACTGTGACAGAGGGACATTGATTCATTGATTCTCCTTCATGTAAGCAAATGTTGATGACACTGTAGTGAAAAGAAAAGAGGGGGATTATTTTTTCTTAAACCATGAAATACTTCATCTTATTCAGGTAGTGACTCTGGGATCTATAAATTGTTGCTGCTGTTACAGCTTCCTCGGTGGGAGAAATGGCATGGCTGGAAAGCCTGTGGTATTTTGACCCAGTGGGAAAAGCAGTGGGCAAAAGTTTCCCACAATGAAGGTTGGAAAAGTTTTCTCAGACACTTTCGCCAAAATGAAAATAAAAATCTTGAAAGGCAATATTTGTTATGAGAGCTTTTTTTCTGTTTCTTTCCACGGAATATGATTGAGATGGATCGTCTCACATGAGTGAGAGGCTTTACTTGTGGGATTTGAATTAAAACATTATTGTAATGAGCAAAAAAGTCATTGCTTCATTTAACAAGATGGCACTCTGCAGTTTAATGGCAGCAGTTCTGGAGGGGTTGCTTTCTCTGGCAGCAGTTGAGTTTGTAATAGTGCAGTTAACTTTTAATTGTCATCTACATTTCCAAAGGCCCTGTTTTATTATTTCCCTCCTTCTAAGGGAAGCAATTAACATGCAAGCCATTAATTTTCATGCATTATTCCAGCCTGCCATCAATGTGATATTACACATTTCCATTATAATCCTGTAAGCTGCATTGTTTTCCTGTCAGCAAGATCAAGGAAGATGCAAAGATCATCAAATTTCATGAATCTGAGTGGAGAGGTTGAGCATGAAGAAAGCAAGGAGTGGTTTTATTTTGTTATGGTTTCAGGTTCTTTCATAAAAATAAATAAATAGTGAAAGTTAGCGCACTGCCTTGTAGAACAGTTCATCCTGTGTGCAATTCTACTTAATGCTAATGCTATACCACAAACAGTTTAAATGATTATGGAAGCTATGGAAGTTACAAGAAACACATCACCAACACTAATTGATATAATTGCTGGTCCCATTTCATGTAGCATATTTTATAACATTTTTAGTATGTAATTATGCAGTTTTGCTCTAACCTTATCTCATGCTAAAATGAGGTCAAGTGTTCAAATAGTTAAACAATAATTTATATAATGCAGCCACAGCAGACATCATCATGTCCCAACCCACCAGCCAGTCTGCAGACAAACATGTTTATTCTGGAGTCCTTGGTCTCCTCTCACCCCGAGCCTTTGGTCTTTAGAGAGTAGATAACTAGGCAATAGCTGATTCACAAATCGCTCGTAGTCTGTCTGTCTTTATGCTCCAATGATGACTTGGGACTTCTAGCTCTCAGTGAATCACCGCATCCTCAAAGCAAGGTCTGTCAAAACTGGAAATAATTGCATTTCACAGTCCAAGTGGCACTTTCCAGTACTGGAAAATGAAGCCAGTGTGAAGTGCCAAAAACTGCAATTCTTCAAATGTCCACATGAGGCTGACTTTAAAAGCAAGTGGATGCACGGATTCCCATGTTAATTTATCCTAACCCAAAGCTGGAATAATAATATTATATAAATATTATTGCACAAAGTTCTGAGAATCCACAATCAAAACACCCATCAGTAGCACTAATCAGTAGGTATGTGTGTCTGTGTGACGCGTACCCATGCAGTAACATTACCTGATGACTTAGCACTCCTCCCCATCCTCCAAATGATCGGTTCTGGCTTCAAAAAACAAGATGGTCACGTCATAAAGTTGTGTAAAAGCAAGTCCACAAACCAGTGAGAGACATCAGAGTGGCTACACTCATCTTTTGTTTACAGTCTATGATCAAATATCCTTCTGAAGAGAAGACGCAGGATAGTTATATCACCGGACAATAGGACAGGCATGGTGTGTATTCATATGTTGAATGACTAAAGTTTGTTATGGCAACAGTACTCATGGATTACTGTGTTTTTTAATTTCACTGAGATGGGTTTGAATTTCCAAAACATAATCTTTTCAGTTTTTAACTGCTTTTCTTTGTCCTTTTCTCTACGTGATAAATGTCAGTACCTCCCTCCTGTTCCCCCTCAGTTTTGTAGCCTCAGAACAATTGTACAGTTTAACTGAATGTAATCAAGTCTGACCTTTTACTGGAAGCAGCACCTCAGCTCAGACTTCAAAAGGATAGTGACCCAGTTCCACCCATACAGTAAAGCCTTACACTGAGTCTTTGTTGGTTAAATCAAACCAGACAATGTGTCAAGGGAGCCACCGTTGTGCTGCGAGAAAGGAGAGGACAGCAGAGGAGTAAAAGACACACAAAGTCAACCTGTGCTACCTGGTTAACAGCTCTGTTTTTCTGTGTTCATATCATTAATTTCTTTATTTACTGTTCATGCAGAGAAAACTCATAATCCAGAGGTTTATTGCAGTGCCTGTGCGCTGAAAGTCATCAGATTAGATCCCACCACTGTAAGCATCCCTAACATAAAGTGTCTTAGGTGTAATTTGATCAACCGTGATGTCTGTCAGATAATCAATAACTTGTTTAGTTTGAAGGGTGTGGAGGCTGATTGTAGAGATAAGACAGTCAACATAGGATCAAATTAAGACGTAGAAATGCATCAGATACAGATGGGTTAACATGCGTTTTCTCTTCATAATAACAGCATGTAAAAGATTCAACCCAAACCCCTTCAGAGATGATGCAGAGCCAGCACAACTGCCTGCGTCTGTAACCTCAGAATTCAGGCAAGTTCAACTGATTTATGCTGTTAGTAATCATTTGTGAATCTGTGTATTACGCACATGGGGCTTGTTCTCCCACCACATTCCCCATGCTCTTGTCAGCCTTCCCTGAAACACACCACGGAACAAAAACAGGGAGAGAACAGAGTCAGCGGAAGTTTCTCATCTATGGAGAGTTGCATTTAAGGAGAGAACACGCACGGTGACTTACAGACAGCTGAAGGTAAACATGTTTGAAAGAGGCTGCTGAGGACAGGCTGATCTTGCACGTGTTAGCATTTGTTTAAGATATCTACCCATCTCGGCGCGTGTCCATGGGAGGAAACAGACAATGAGCGCAGTGGGGACAGCGGTCAAATATGTACTTACATCAATTCACATGCACGTGTGTGTCCGTGCGAGCTGTGTTGCCCCGCTTTAGGATGGAAAATGATGACCTTTTCTGTAATGAGATCAGAACACGATTCTCTTTCTGCTCATCAACAAGCCAAAGTGATTTAAGCCATCTTATCATGTACCATCAATTACGTGGCACTCATCGCCATACCACTGGTGTTTCTGACACCGTCAACTACTCCTGGAGGATATCTAGTGGCCTCGCCCGTGCCAGCAGTGTCACACTGCCTGAAAACTTTGAGTATGTGTTTATTCTTGGGTGACTGGATGAAGAGTTTGACCTTGTCCAGCCAAGTTTTGCAGTAAATAGACTGCCTTTATATAAGACTTACAGTACACGATAATAGAAGGAATCAGTGGAAATGTTTTATGGATCTGTTTTTAAAGAAATTTTTTTTTATAGAATCTGCCAAGTTTGAGTATTCAGTCATTTCAAGTATTGGTTTATTTTTCAGGCCACAGACCACAGCCTACGTCAACATTAGAACATATGAGAACAAGTTCATCATCAATCTTTGTCATCTAATCACAACATTAGGTTCTTGGCTACCTGAAGCCTATAATGGAATTTTATGAAATGCTTTGCTCAGTTTACTGACATAACTGTGATGAATTAATAACACTAACGGTGCCTAAAAATTGTGTAACTGCTTTACCAGAATTCTGCAGTGAGTATCTTAAAAGTCAACATGGAGAAGGAATCGCCTCAAAGATACCATGCAGTCTGTTTGTGATTCTTTGGAGCACTGGCTGCAATTTGACATGTTTGGGAAGTGCTGAGGTCAGTGACTGTCATGTTGGAAAAAACCTTCAAAAATACTAGAAGTAGAAGACCAAAAGGATGATCATTCCTTTTGGCCAAACCTTTGACCAGCCTTGGATAAATAGTTTGTTTTATGAGCAGCTGGATGCAAGTGGTATTTTCAGGGAGTCTGAAAAATGGCACAGCAGCACGGTGGTGTGGTGGTTAGCTGGTTCGACTCTGCCTTGGCCTTTCTGTGTGGACTTTGCATGTTCTCCCTGTGCCTGTGTGGGTTTTTTTGCAGGTACTTCAGTTTCCTCCCACAGTCCAAAGATGTGCAGTTAGTGGGTTTAGGTTGATTGGTGATTCTAAATTGCCCATAGGCATGAGTGTGAAAGGGTTTCTGTCTTTCTGCAAAAGGCTGGTGACATGTACAGGGTGTACCCTGCCTCTCTCCCTGTGATGGGCTCCAGCCCCTCTGCGACCCTGAAAAGGATAAGCACAAGAGGATGGACAGATGAAAAGTGACACCCAAAGGAAATGACGTGATGGCTTGTTTTTTTTTTTGTTTTTTTTTTCAAATTGAAGAGTGGAAACACCATGTTGGAGCTGAAGACTATGGCTGTGAGCTACAATTATGGTACAAAATGCAATTTTACAAAAGGTAAAGGCAACACTGTGGTATCACTGCTATCATGTCTGACCAGGGAGGGTATAAAGGCAGGGCTGTGTGCAGCCAAAAGGACTCCACATATCATGTCACTCTGTCTTGTTCTCACTATGTGGTCTGGCTGGCATGAAATCTAGGTTTTCTCCTCTGTGTTTATTTGAGATTATCAGAGTGTCTTTTATATATGTATACGGTTTGCCAATGTGTGTGTGTGTGTATTTGTTTAGACTTTATTGTGCATAGTCAAATGCTTAGGGTGTGTTTTTATCCATGTTATAAGTTTTCCCTCTCTTAACGTGTTTCATTAGAAGAAGTCAGCAACTAGGCAAAAGAAAGAGGAGCACAGAGAAAGTTGCTGGAGTGAAGAGAAGCTGAGGGAAACTAGTGGTGACCTGAGCGTGAGACATTTGACCTTTAGAAATCAACGGAAGTCACACATCAGAGAGAGAGAGAGTCATGGCGTAACACTGTTCCTCTGTGTGTGTCCAGCCGGACTCAGCTGGTTTAATCCGGCTGTTCTGCATCATGCTATGTTGATGCTGCTGCTGCACCAGACCAGTTAGGCTCTGACTGCATACAAGAACAATATTGTTTATTGTTGCACGTCAGCGGTAAAATGTCAGATGCACGGCAGCAAGTGTACAATGATGAAGGCTGGCGAGGAGGAAGCTGACTGACCAAGTCACACAATGGATTTAGTGTGATAAGAGGGAAAGGTGTAATCAGAACAGTTTTTTAATTTTGTTTTTAATTCATCCCATATGTATTTTGTCTTCCTCTCTTTCCGTGACTCCCTCTCAGCTACATGCTCTTAGTCCAAGCTCTGTTCTCTAAAGCAACCAACAGAAATTTTGTCATGTTGGTGTTACACTTTTGATCGGTACCACGAACATCTTTACCGGGAAGTTTTTGTTCCATGTAAAGGCGATCTTTTTATATGCTGCATGCTTTTGCAGTCACCCACCTGTTGTTTCATGCTGGCAGCCAAAGAGAGTGACAGAGGGAACTTCATGCAAAGTGTAATCATGAAAGTTTGCTGTGCAGAGGTTTTTGTATTTTAACCAGCCACAACAATGAATCAGAAATGTGTTTCTCTTGTTATTTTCTTCTTCTTTGTTTTGGAGCTAGCAAGTAAATTATTTGTACTTATATTAATTGTGAAAACACATAATGAGAATCTGCACAGCTGCAGCAGATTCTGTTCACCTAAAAATATTTGTGCACATTCTCTGTGGGCCTTTAGATGCAATCTTAGTTACTTCTGTCCAGTCTCCTTACAGCAGGCACTTACATGCCATCCACCAAGCCATTTTCTTCCACTTATCCAATTCAGGGTTATGGTGGAGCTGCAGTCTACCAAACCCCCCCCCCCCTGTCCCAGGGCGACAGGTAGGGTGCACTGTGGGCAGGTCACCAGTCTATCACAGGGCTAACACAGAGAGCCAGACAACCATTCTTGCTCATATTCACACCTAAGGCCACTTTAGAATCACCACTTAATATGACATGCATGTCTTTGGACTGTGAGAGGACGCCAAAGTGCCTGGAGGGAGCCCACACAGGCACGGAGAGAATATGCAAACTCCACACAGAAATGCCCCCAGACGGCCAGTGGATTCAAGCCAGGGCCTTCTTTCTTTGAGGCGACACCCACTTACATGCCTCACTGGGTTTCACTGACCATAGAGGACAACGGAAGACACTTTTAAGCCATTTGCATGACCAGACAACTCAGCTAACGAACTGTGCCAGTGAACATGAGTGTTTAGTTCACCTAACACTTAACTTCGAACCAGTAGACAGTTATATAACCTTTTCCTCATGTAGCTCTTAATAAAGTGTCATATTAGGTTGCACTGACCCAGTTACACTGACAAAACATATTCAAAAATAGGTTTGTGAAGATAGCGACTACAGTATCGGGGTGTTTTAAAAGTTGGACAGCAACATAATACGACTCGCCTCGTAAATGATCTGTCTCAGATATTCTCATCACCCAGTTTGCTTTGCAAAGAAGCGGAAGCCAAGACAGGCTGAGCAACACCGTGAACAGACAGTGGCCTGATCAGAGGTCAGACTCATGTGCTACACATTCCTGCCTGTCTGCTCAGCTCACAGTGATGATAAACGAAGCTCTTTGCAGCAATCACTACTGCAGCTCCCCTCATTTAGTTGCCAAAAACTGACTCAGATGAAATGAGAGAGACCTTTTAGTTTCCCTTTTTTTTTTTTTTTCACTGGGCGGCCGCTCCAAATGATTAAATGAGTCATGGAACTGGTGCAGACCAGACCAGGCTGCTCTTGTCCTAAAGGGACTCTTGTGTGTGTCTCCCTGTTATGGAAAGAAAAAGTTAGAATATAACCAAAATCTAACTTCACACTTCTGAGGCAACCACACAAAACAAAACAAGAAAAAAGAGTTAGTGAGGCTGTCTCCTCAAAACTAAAGACAAATCACAGCGTCCACAGGGGCTAATTTCTGCCATGAAGGAAAATAGTTGTGTGAGCAACCAGTTGCTTAAGTAGGAAGCAGAATGGTTGAAAAAAAAAATAAAAAGGTGCCACTTGTCCCCTTTTTCTTATTGGCTGATGTCTGTCAGCTGAACCAGTAAGCCATACCCAGGATTGGACCTTCATGCCTTAGTGGTGGTTTATGGTTCAGAGGAGAGGAAAAAGAAAGCCAATGGAGATTTTCCTTCATTTTAACAGGAAGTCCAATATGCCACTTAATAAATAAATTTGAGAAAAGTAGCTTCCATAAGTTTGACAGATGTGTCTTGAGTGAAAAGAGATTCAGCTTAGCGCTCAGTCTTCTTACATCATCTCAAATGAAAATTAGAATAAAAGCTTTACCTGTTGCCATCTGCCTGTTGCTGATAAATTTCTGAAGGACAGGCATGCAGCACTTTCCTTTCTCTGTAAGGGAGAAAAGGCACTGCACAAATGTTTGTGTAACAGCAACAAGAGGGGAAAAAAAAAGTTTAATAATCATGAGTTCTTGTAGGTCATTTATCTGTTGTGTGACAGTGGTCTGTTCCTTGCTATTATGAAGCCAGCTCAAACTCCATTAACATTTCATCAGCTCTCACTTTGTTATGATTAATATCCTTAGTGGTTCTCATCAAATCGTAATTTGGACAAAGCTAAAAGTGTTGCTAGAGGACAATTTCGGTGCACTCGTTCGCATAATGACGCATGTGTTTTGCTTACATTTCTGTGAGGCTGTGTGTTTCAGTGTGGGTGTCTGTGTGTGCCTGTTCTGTGTAGCCACCTGGCCATTCCTATCCATTCTCCTGGATTTAGGTTACAGACACCAGCTGGGGTGACAGGCAATGTTGTGTACATGTCTGTCCGTCTGACCCAAGTAGCGAATATGGGTTCGGGAAATGCCAACTGTCCGGTCCAGTTCAGGCCAGACAGATGGAAACTTCTGGAACATGAGCTGGAGTCCCAGGACATCTGGCAACAAATTTAAGGCCAAGAAATTTCTGTCCTGTGATTTTTGATGTTGTGCACCATTAATAGTATCTTGATCCCTGCAAAATGTCAGGAAGCAGCTCTATTAACCCTCAACAGAAAATAAAACTATTAAGCAGCTCTTCTAAAGGATTACTTTATTAAATAAATACATTTTTTTAAAAACTGTATAATTTGCTTTTCCTCTAACTCTGTCTAAGCATTTTCTGGCTTTAGCAATAGAAGTAATAGAAGAGAAGAAGGATCATGTGATGTTTGGAACTGACTGTGTGCACAACATTACAAGTGGCCTAGAACAAACCACACAGGCTTGTGCACATTCGCTGTGGGCCTTTAGATGCAATCTTAGTTACTTCTGTCCAGTCTCCTTACAGCAGGCACTTACATGCCATCCACCAAGCCATCCACCAAGCCATCCACCAAGCCTTTTGTCCTGCAAAACAGGTGGTTCTTCACCAAGTTTAAGAGCACTTAAGCGTGACATTTTAAAACTCATGTTTGCTGTAAGCAACAAAATGCACTAAGAAGTGTCTGCATGCAAATATCACAGTAAAAGTGTTATAGTATGCAGAAGTGCAAAAAAAAAAAAAGGGTTGAAAAAACAGAATTATCAGGAAGGAGGGGGAAACTGCATCATTTAGGCTATTTTTAAATAAAAGGTCATCACTATGGTAAGCTTTTTGCTTTGCAGGCGGGATTTTAAAGGACAGCTTATAATTTGTCTGGAAAGAATGTACATCCAGTAAGAAGGAGGGTGGCAGGAGTTAGAGAACAGAGAGGAGCAGAGAAGTGGCAAGCATGGAACTAATGCAGTGATAGAAGTGCTGGGATGGGCAGACAGGGTGAGAGAGGTAAAGGGTAGTGAAGAAGTAACAGATTGGATGTTTGGAGGCAGAGGGGTGGAATAACTCTGAGAAGTGACTGGAAGGCTTGGACACACTGGCCACCAGACAGCCCCGCCTTGTATATACCCTGATGCACCTGTTGTTTTTCAGGAGCAAGACACACAGGAGGGTGGAGGGGGTGGGGTGGGATTCAGGAGAGGGGTCTCTGCTCTCTGTGACTCAGGAGAATCTGAGCAGGCACAGAGAGGGATAGCTAAAGCTGAGCAGGGACTTTGCAAAAGAGCAGAGGAGGGGGATGGGAGCTTTGCTATGAGTCAGCCGTGGCTAAAAAAGGAAGCTGAGCAACTTCCATTGGGGACCAGCCGGGTAAAATAAGCAGTGAAACAGCACTCTTCAGCCTGACCTCTCATTCCCCTTGAAACAGAACATAAGGTGGACAAGGACTTTGGGGAAGAAGTTGCATTTCACCTCCTGCTTGACGTGACATCATGCCATTCATATGAAACATTAAAAAAGGATGTCAGAACAGCTTTATTAAGGAAGATCTCACTTCTTATGATTTTAGGTATTGTTTCTTCTCTGATTGAATGAGATTTTTGTTACTTTTTTTTATTAAGCAGTAAATGAGGACATATGATGTCAAAACATCAACTCCAGTACTTTTTCTGTTTTTATGGCAACATTTTAGTGTCCTTCTTGTGGGCTACAGCAGAATTTCACTCACTCTGTGTTGGGTGACATAACAGAAGAGGTAGAGTGTCACTAGTGAAGTCCCTTGAACTCCCTTCAAGTCCTCAGAATAGAGCAGAACACCCAGCACTGCTCACCATGGTGAGAAATGTAGTAATCTGACCTGCATGGTATAGCTCTTCAGTTTATGTTGTGTGGTACACTTTAAACATAGAAGAGTGACGGTAAGGTCAGACTGACTTTGTTTTTCTCCTCGGTTCCATGTAATACAGTGTGATCAAAGCCATCAGTCTTTCTGACACGGTTATCATAAGAAATACCATCTCATGTAGTGTTGTAATGACCATCAGAGCAGTCTGGGCCTCTGCAACACTCCAAACACATCTAGTGTTGCACTCAGACTTGTGAAAGAAAACAATGTGAATGCAAAAAAATACTGGAAACAAGAAAGAAAGAGAAGAGTGGGGGTTATCCAATTGCAATCTATGAAATATGACCCCTCGGTCACTCTTTCCCCTCCTGGCCTGGCTGTGACAGGATTTTCAAAGTGTATAGTAGTATTATGCAGCTGCCTCTGATGAGGCCATAAGCTGATGAGCATAACTAACATCCTACCTTTGCAACAACATTGGCTTTGTTGTTCATCTGCAGTCTGAAATCAAAGACATTTTATGTCTGGATTCACAAGTACATATATAGATTTAAAATATCTTGTTTAGGTCATACAGAGTATCTGTTGGCACAATTAAAATGACACCTGATATCTTCAGTACACTGAACTTGTTCTCTGCTTTTGACTATCTCTATTTTAGCCATTGCTACCACCCTAGTGGGAGCCAAAAGCTTTTCGGGAGGCATTGACAATCAGCCTGTTTTGTTGATAAGTTATGAGGATGTATTGGCAAAGAGAGGCACAAAGTGTGCAGGACTTTTCACAGCTAATGGGATGGCAAGGTCTTGGAGTTGTGGTGCTGTGTAGGAGAGCCAGTGGACTGGGGTGCAGTGGGTGTGGGTGTGAAGGGTGGTTGGAGGTGGAACGCTGACCATGCTGGGACTTTGGTATGGCAGGGATGGGAGTCCTGGCATAAGAACATAGCCCACTGTGATTCTGGCTATCATGTTCCAGTCCTTACTAAACATGGAGCCCCTCAACAGCGCATACAACTCCACTGAGAACATTTAAAAGGATTTTCAATTAGTGCAGTCATCTTAAATTGTGTCAAGGCCACAGACACAGTTTTACATATAGATAGATAGATAGATAGATAGATAGATAGATAGATAGATAGATAGATAGATAGATAGATAGATAGATAGATAGATAGATAGATAGATAGATAGATAGAATCACCAATTAACTTAACCCCAGTAACTGCATGTCTTTGTCTACTACCTCACAGCAAGTCTTTCTGTGAGGGTCTTTCTGTGTGGAGTTTTGCATGTTCTCCCCGTGTTTGTGTGGCTTTTCTCCAGGTACTCTGTTTCCTCCAACAGTCTAAAGACAAAAGACATATAAAATGATATTTACAATAAACAGACAGATTGGTGACGTGAGAACAGGCTCTGGAGACTTTATGCTGAGATTAGAAGAGGAATCCAACATCTGTCTTTCATGGAGCGACTGACTTAGTCAAGCAGTCTAACAACTGACAACTGACATGTACTGTTAAATTGCAACAGCTGCTGTTGACATACATGCAATTTTTAATATTCATTTACTGATGTCATTCATGCAAGGACTAAAGGTCCCCATGAGGTTTATCCTAATATTCACCAATCAGCCACAACGTTAAACCCGCTGACAGGTGAAGTTCATAAGTCTGATCATGTTGTTTAAATGCAAAGTTCTGCTGGGAAAACTTGGGTCCTGGCATACCTGTGAATTTTCCTTTGACATGTAGGCTGCCACCCACCTAAACGTTGTTGCAAGCCAAGCACACACCCACCATGGCAACAGCACTCCCATGAGACAGCTGTCTTTCCCTATAGGACAACACACTACTAGTCACGGATGACTCAAATACGATGAGTCCAGCATCCAAACTACACAGATTCCAGTCCAGTCAAGCTTCCAGTGAATGTGTCAAGACAAACTCCATTCCATGGAGCCCCACACACAAATGCTAGACTGCCAAACACGTGTCCAAGTTCCAGTGTATCAGAGATGCTTTCCTGGCATGGGGGGTTGTCTATCCAGTAGTTGGCAGGTGAGTATAATGTTGTAGCTGATCTGTGTACATTATCTGTATGCTAAAGCAAAATCTCAGCAAAATAGATTATGAAACTAAGAGCTTTGTGTCACTGTGTGGTTATTCTCGCTTTCAGCTGTCTGATGTGGTGCATTCTGTGAAGGCAAAGTTAAGAAACAGTCTGGCCTTCAGGGCCAAAACAACCCAAAATGGAGCATACTTAGCAGTCATCCTCCTCATGCATAGCGCTTAAAAGAAGAATTAACAAGATGCCAAAGAAAATCCTGAAGAAAATCCAGTGGAAAAAAAAACATTACTCCACCTCCATGCAATCTAGCTCTTTGCTTCTTTCTTTGTGGCCAATAATAAAAACAGGTGGAGAGACAGCCACATTGCTGCTGCTGCTGTATGTGAATGAATTTAGATTAAAATCATAGCTACTGGTGAGTATTCACTGATGCATTTTGATGCACGATGTATTGTCTAAATACCTACAAAAAAAATCCTTCTATATTCTTCCAGAGTTTCTGCCTCCCCCTGTCACTGGAAAATGTGCTTTTACCTTTTTAAACATTTTTTGAACTTCATTTGGACACTTTTAGGCTATTTTCACATTCCTCCAAGTGAATACTGGTGATATGCATGTGTGAGCATGGTTCACTGACATGGCAACTACTTTAGCAAATAATGGTGATCCAATTCACAAATGTGATGCAGAAAGGGCAAAGATTGTGAGTCTGTATGGAGCAAATGGGCTTGTCTTGAGAGGCAAGCATGCATATTAATGATAACTAAACAGTAGCTTAGTTCTGTCAGTTATCAGGTGCAGAGGTCAGGCTGTCTCTCTTCAAGAGGTCAGACAGTATGGCCTTGTTTGTATATATCTGTAAAATAAATCTCACTACTCCCAAGCACCTCGAGGCGACTGTTTGTTGTGGTTTGGCAGAATATAGATAAAATTGAATTGAAGTCCTCTGTCCAATAAAGGCAAAAATTCCCCAATAATATAATAATAGTAGTAATAAAGCTATTAAATCGATGTGTGGAGCATGCTGAAATGCATAGCACACCTCTCTCATTTTATGAAAACAGCAGTCAGTCAGAAATTTGAATTTTGATACAATGATTAAATCATACACCTGTTCCCAGATCTGTTCCTTCATAGCATTTTTAGACCTGTGGCTATATTGGTTGTCCCATTGTTTCAAAGAATGTGTGAGCTCGCATTACTGCTGTACTCCACGCCTCACCAGTGTGTGTGTGTGTGTGTGTGTGTGTGTGTATGTGTGTTTGCATTTCTATTATGTCACAGTGATGATGTGACACTGGCAGGCAGGCTTACAGGGGCCTCAGTCCAACCATCCCCATCCATGCTGAACGTGCATAGTCACACTAGGTTGCCGAGAACCTCTGGATCACAGGGGGCTTCTGGATAGCGGGATTAGCTGGTGAGAGGAAACAGCTGAGGACTGTGTAGCATCAGCACTTGCTAATCAACACTCTCACCGCACACACATGCATGCACATCGCCACAATCTGTGGTTTCCCTTAGTAATCCCCTCCTCCTTTTTTTTTTCAGTCTACAGGGGTCAGACACCCACAAAGGCCCGGGCCCACAAAAGTCAAAAGGGGCCAGGGGGATTGAGGGTTGAGAAGAGGAGACAAAGGCAAACTGAAGTGCTTGGTCAAAGCTGGCAGGGCTGCTGAGTCATCACTGAGGCTGGATTAAACTAATACTTTGCAAACATTTCCTGTAAAAGTTGATGAGCTGTCTCTTTGAATTTGCCATGTTAATTTTGGAGAACATTTTAAACCAGTTTCTCCATTCCTCTGCTTCTACTGCATGTCAGAGAGCTCTGAAATATCCGAAACTGCCAGGTTCAGTTATGCAATTGCATCGACGTTCCTGCTTTTGCTGAGATCATTTGTGCATCTTGTTCCAGCTGGATTTGCAACACATACAGTACAACACATCCTTTCACATCCGGTATGATTGAATTTGCAGACCTCACTTGTGCACACATGCTCATAGTTTGAAATAAAAAAAAAATCAATCAGTAAAAAACTGTGCTGACGTAAAATGCAAGTCGATACATTACGGGCAAAATTGACCGACTGGTCTCTGAAGAGACTGTTAAACATAATAAAGAGGTCATGTACAGATAAACCACTAAGAGAGTTGCCCTATTTAAAGTTAGAATGCTGCAAGTTATGCAAGTTAAACATTTACTCCAACAATCAGAACCACATAATGTTGGCAAACTGTATCACAATGGTTAAGGCAACTTACAGAGTGACAGTAAAACAAAAGTAACTGCCAACACAAAATAACTCTAGAAAAGTTTAACACATGAATGCATCAAAAGGGCTTAGAGTCAACAGAATTCAACAGTAAAAATAAAGAGTTTGAAATAATTATTTGAATGATTATTTGAACTATTGTAAGTTTAGCCATCTGTACAACTGTATAAACCTATGATATGAAAAATGAAGCTTCTGAATCAAATGTATGGCTTACTCAGTTACATGAGCAGTTGTAATTCATATCTTTTGTAAATACATCATCTTTTTCTCTGGCTTTATTCTCTGAGAAATTTACACAGTATGGTAACCTTAGACCTGTTTGGACATGCACGACAATAATGGAAAGAAGAATAAATCCTGAGCTTTATGCGTCACTTTGTCAGCATGAAAACCATCCTGAAAGCAAAATGTTAACACTGGGGTCCTATTTCAGGATAGACTCAGCTATTTAAATACTGCAGTAATGCCACATATTAAAAATTTTTTGAAAAAAAGTTACACACAATTTGAAGTTGTATCATTTTTAATAATTTTTAACACAAAAGTGGGCATATTCAAGCCTTTTAAAACTGGAGATGGCATAAGGAGTAAAATATATGCAATCATGTGTATTATTATTTTGGCTTTATCAGCAATTTGCAGCTACTTATGGTCAAACTGCTATAAGACTCATTCAGTTTGATGCTTACTGCCTTACATCTTTTGCCAGCAAGGATCAGTGCTATTTGCAAACCACCTCTAGGGGCAGTGTTGTACTACTTTTTAAGAGATGATCTGTGTCCAGCAGGTTAGCGACCTGTACACTTCTAAATCTCTCCTGACGCTTTTGTATAGATTTTTTTTTTTTTTTAAGTAAAGCACTGGATAATGATTATTTGTTTGATTTTTCTTTAGAGGATGCTTTATTGTAATCCTGCCAAAGATCAATGGTCTAAATCACTTTTTCAGAAAACACAAAAAAACTGAACCAAATATTGAAAATATGATGATTTAGAGGAGAAAGAAAGTGTCCAAAAAAAAAAAAACAAAGACTGAGGCCATTATTTTAGTAAGGTGATGATATGATGGTGGTCAGTCAAATGCAGCTGAACAAATGTGTAACTCATCTACATTAATTGTGTGTGATGTATTTATATAACTGTCAGCCTTGGAGAAAAAAAAAACATCACAGTCCTGTAATTTAGAACAAATGTTTATTCAAATCAAGAGGAAGAACTAGACAAAAGGTTAAAGCATTCAGAACATAGTATATTCATAGAATACCTATACATCATCATGTTGGAAAAAAAAATGAGAATGAAGAAAATTCTTTGAGTAATATTGCACTTTGTTTCTAAAATGTTTCAGACCCCATCTCCTACATCCTTTCTCTCTGAACATTTCAGTTCCCACCTTGATCAGGTCGGGAATTTAGCTTAGTTTTGACACTGGACTACTCTGAGGCCCAAGCAAATGGACTATGGAACTGACCAACCTGAAACAAATATGTAAGCTTATTCATTACCGCATAGCTTGATTCAGTTTCCCTAAGATAAAATCCAAACAAAGAATCGCAAAACAAATACATGAGTTACCACAAAAGAAGTGTTTTGTCCCAGGTTACATAAATGTTTCTTGAAGGGGGGAAAGGGTGCTGATCAACAGCTGCCACTCCCTGGCCCGAAGGGGATCAGACAGATCAGGGAGACCAACTCAAAAGGTTGCTTTTTAAACTATAAAGAAAGCAACCTATCAATGCCCAGAAATACATGGAAAAATAGACAACCCTCATCAACTTCAGGGAAAAAAAAAACAAACAAAAAAAAAACACAATCAAGGCCTGTCCAAGATGTCTTTTTTTCAAAAGCAACACTCGCTTTGAAGGACTCTTTTCTCTTCCCTTTTTGTCCTTTTCAAAAAACAAAACATACAAGTGTTAACAAAGAGAAATGAGAAAAGTTACATAGACACTGAAGAATGGAGCATCATGATCAAGTCCTTCCTGTGTCAAGGCCACTAAGATAAGATCACTTTAATAATCTGCAGTTTGCTGAGCACTGTCAGAAGCTGTGTATTTAGTTGCCAGCTGGATCTTGATAAGAGCGTGCACACACTAAGCACACACTAAGTTGCCTTAGCTACATTTTGAAATGTAAACTTCAAAAAAAAAAAAAATGGTTTCTAATCTTAAAAAGACTGAATAAAGCATTAGCGTCCTACACAACACCATTTTACAGAAAGAAAAAAAAAGAATCCTGTAATACATGGTTATTACCAAGTAGTGTTTTTTTTTATCCAGACCTTCAGCATTGAATGCTACGTCTTTTGTTTCTCATTTCTTTATCTTTTTTTTTTTTTTTCTAAAAGTGCTGTTTATCATCCTTTCCTGACAGTGTCAAACCTCTGTTACAGCTGGTCTTTAATCTTGAATGAGTTAGGAAACCAATGTATTACTCATTTCAATTTACTACTACTACTCCTAATGATACTACATGTACTACTTGTTCTGACCAGCATGAACAGAAGTTCAGCAACATCCCCAGCGTTTCATTTGTGCTGGTTTTGCTTTCTTATTGCAAAAGCATTTTTCTTTCTTTCCTTTTTTTTGTAACTAGCATTCTGGCTTCACTGGTCTGGTAAAAATCTGTTACAGATGAAGTGGGCAAATGCAGCAGGACAAAAAGGGAATGTGATTCATCTCAAAAAGCTGCCTTGCTCCCCTACAAGTCTGTTCTCTCATTTTGGTAGTGAACAAAAACTTTTTTTTTTCCTTTTCTTTTCTTTTTTTTCTTTTTTTTTTTAGCAGTGCAATTAAAACAAAAGCCTCACAACATTTTCTTCCTTCCTTTTTCCTCTCAACTGTTTGGCGAGTGAGAGGACCACCTGAGACAGTGCTTGTTGGGCAGTTATGCAAGCCTGGCTTGCCCTGAGATTAGGAGTAGAGGGGCTGCAGACAATTTAGGGTGAGTCCCTCAACAGTGCACCACTTTATGTCTCACAAACACACACACACACACACACACACACACACACACACATACATACACACGGCCAAAAACATCTACACACGCATGCACGCCGCCAAGCACGCACTTTTCCCGTCAGCTTCTACTTGAGTGGCTAATGCAAGTCTGCAACCCTCCTAGTCCAAATCCAGAGCCACCACAAAACTAAACTGGTTACAAGCTATTCTATGACTGGAGCGAATACGAGAACGGAATAACTTGAAGAACTAAACTCAAGAGGAGGGAAACCACACTTAGATCCAAGCTTAGGAGGCAACACTGTAAAAAGCTTCCACGTGGAGATTAAGTGTGCTGCAGATGTTGTACGAGTACTGTCTAGTTGTTAGCCACAGGAAAATGAAAATTCTTAAACAACTTAAACAAATTCAGTGCATTGTTCTTGTACTTTTCAGTCTTTTTTTTTTTTTTTCCAAATCCTACTCCCAGCGATGCTCAGAGTTATGCAGATGACAGTCTCATAGTCTGGTGCGTTGCAAGGCTGAAACTAAACTATTAGTGATTCTTTTTTAAAACTCTCATTAAACAGAGCCACACACAACTCAAGTAAAGAACAAAATGTGCAAAACAAATCCCAAGTGAGGCAGAAGGACCTAGTCTTTGCTTTGTTGATGACTGTTGCTGCTGCTGAAAGCTTACTTTCAAGACTACAGTGGTAACACTTTTCTCTCTTCATCCCATTTTCTTAAGAGGAGTTCTGCTGATGAATGGACATGATAGGTCCTGTCCTTTGTGAGAGGAGCCAAGTCCTTATGTGCCACAGATACAGAAGAGTCACGGGTGAATAGGAGCTTGCCAGGCTGAGCCTTGGCAGTGCTTCTTTGTCACCGTCAAGACCATCACTAGGGCTCTCACTACTAGAGGGTTCCCCCCCACCCCCCATACAGAGTGGATACATGTTGATCTGTACATATGTCACCCTCAGCAAGCTGACACGGGAAAGAAAAGACACCCCGAACTAGTGACTCCCATTTCTCTTGCTGAGGGAAGGCAGGAACAGATTTGTCCAACCTAAATCACTTTTTCTTTTTTGTTTTTTTTGGTTGGATATTCTTGTTTTTCTCTTGATGTCAACAGCATTTTGTGAATGCAGTCAACTGAGAAAATAATCAAAGTTGAGCCTTACAGGCAGGTTCCTTTGAGTTTCCCCAAGTAACTCAGGGGAATTGCTGGAATATCCTCAGCGTGATGGACAAGCATCAAGCCTACGCTCCTCTGTATGGCTGGCGTGATCTGGGTTAGGATCAATCTGGAGTGGGGAAAAAAAAAAGGGGGGGGGGGGGGGGGGGGTTATTTATAGAAACAAACTGTTTTGAGTTTCTAAAGAAAGATAATTTGTCATTTGGTGCTTGCCTCAGAGTACAGAGGAGGGGGCTGGAAGCGGAACTCGTGAATATAGGCAAAGAGAGGTCCTTCCAGCTCCTCTCGGGCCGCTGGGGCATCCAAACAGCTCTGCCTCTGCTCTTCTGTCACAATTTCTGCATAGCTTGGAGGAGCTGCAAATGAAGATGAAACAACACTTCAGCATCCTTGCGATTATGACCCCCTGCGAGTATTTATTAAAACAGAAAAAAAAGAAAATGTGCCTCATGACAAGGAGATCCAACCTACCTTCTGGCCTCTCAGGCAGACCCATGCCCAGCCAGCTCATGCTGCACTGGCTGCTGACGCTTGAGGTGCGGGAGCCAAATGGGTGAAGAGGGATGGTTCCGATGACAAGAGGCAGGTTCAGGGACAGGTTGATCGCCCCAGGTATGTCCACATACACCTGAGACAGACATGAGAACACCACTACAGTTTAGCAAATGCAATCAATCAATCAATCAATCAATCAATGCAAGTCCTGCAGGGCTGCAGGGGTATAAAAATGTAAATGGGCTATGGTCATGCTAATAAAGGAGTCTGCAGCTGAGCTGTCAGCACAAAATGAAATGGCTCTTTTATTCACTAATAAGTACTCTAACCAGGACTGGATCAGGCATGTCTTTGACAATAACTGGGTCACTGTTGGGAGGTCAGTTGCTTACACAAGGTATGAGCAACCTAGTGTCTCTGTTCATAGGGTAAAGCACCCTGATGGCAGGTGTTGCCACAGATATTCTAGGCTAATGCTCTTAGCAGCATGTGGAGATAACAGCTGGTGCAATCCAAGGCCTAGATTTGGCAATGTGAGCTGAGTCAGCTAGGTGCTTTACCAGAAGAGATACTGACTTACTAGGAAAAATTATACCAGCAACGGCACTGAAAACAGATGATAACAGTGGAAAGGGCAGAAGACTGTACTGCAAGCAGCAACACTTGTGCTTCCAAACCCACAATATCTGGACAAACACTGAAATATTATGTGAAATTGTTCCAAACAAATCACTACTGTGCTCACCATGAGCGAGTACTCCACTCTGATAATGCTGCAGTCCAGGATGGAGGGGGAGACAGGTGGGATCTTCAACATCTTTCCATTCCAGGTCTCAGTTTTGCCCGAGGACAGAGATTCTCCCCGCAGGTTAGCCACCAGCTGCTTGACCTCCTTCATCTTCCCTTTGGCATAGAAGGTCTGAGTCTGGTAGATGGCCGCCTTTGGCACTACCATGCGTGATGAGCAGTTCTCTATCTCAGCAAAGATCTGGATTGACTCCCCTACAGAGTTAAGAGACAGAAAACCGGTTAACGGAAGGTTCTCTAAATTTACTTATCCAGTGTGTTTTTACTAATCAATACACAGGCTGCCGGGATTGGAGCTTCCATTTCTGGTTAAGAAAGGAGATAGTTAAGAAAGTCCTTAATTATTCATTTATTCTTACCTGGGGTATATCCCTTCCTCTCAATTTTGGCACTTAGGGAAATAGGACCTGAGGTGCAGAACCAACAGCAAAGCGTCTTGTCTTTTGTGCCGGCCTGTGGTGACTAAGGAAGGGAGGAAACAAAAAACATGCACAGATGCATTACTTAAAATTTGTAAATTTTGCCCCTTTTTTTGCCACAATAAGAGCTAGGCTGATAATCATGCACGAGCTTATAGCTGTTGCTATTTATTATAATAAATGAATGTTTTCAACACTCATTTCATATTTATTTTTCCATAATTCAGGGCGCGTACAGCCCAACCTGCTGAAATTCCCCATAATTAGGAAGATAATGCCCAAAGTGACTCATACTACATTTTTATTTCCTTCATTCAGTGCCATCACCAGCTGAAAGGCTTATTCACTGCCAAGTGAATCAAGTCATGAGCTTACCAGCAGTAATGGAGTGTTGATGTCGATGTGCTCAAAGACTGTAAATTCTTTCTTGGTCTTCATGGGTAGGAGCCATGGCCTGTGGAGTTCTGCCTTTACCCAGTAGCGCACGCTGCCATGCTTCCCTTCGAAAGAGGTAGCCAGAGGTCTGCGGGAACAGAGCAGAGCAGGAGAGAGGGGGGAAAGGGTTATGATCACTGCACAGCCAGATATTATCTGCAGGCCTGTGAATATGACTAGGACACTTACGTCTGTGGAAGCTCAAGGCTGAATGCATACTCATGTCTTCCTGAATGGATAGTGGTGAGTCCTTCTTCGGAGTTATCATCGTCTGAAAAACAAGGAGGACAATAGTCCAAACACATATATACCATACCTGCGTAAAATGCTCTACGAAGGCATCTGAAAGTCATACCAAAAACACAGGGTGGGGGAGACAAAAGAGAATAAAAAGGATTTTACTATAATATCTGTCCGTTTAAAAAAATGTTAATTATTGAGAGATAAACAGTACACCAATATTTAGAGAAAACTAAAGGAAGTTGATTGTTTCGCGGTGTCAGAAACGGAGCCTGCAAGATTTATTTATTTTTTATTTTTAGTTTTTTTTTTCCAGGAACAAAGAACTGCATCAAAGAGATCTCACATACGATGCAAATGCATCGAGGCCACTACGGGCTTTGTGGGGCTGCAACAAGAATCTTAATCTGCGCATAACTCGGTCACACGTACGGGAAACTGTTAGGATTTTACCCCCGAATAGAATGAAATGATTTTATTTTTCAAAAGGATAGTGCAATTTCCAGTCCAGAAACTGCTTATTAAATTTTTATAAATAAGTTATTTTTTTAATTATTATTATTTACAGTCAACAACAAAGAGTGCATTTTGTTTTGTTTTTTTTTTAAAGAGCTGGATGAACAGCCAGGGTGCGCTTCTGCCAGCTCAGCACTGCCCCCCTCCCCTCCCGCACCAGCCGTGTGGTAAACAAGTGCGGAGCTGTCACTCAAACGGCAGACTCCAGCAGGAGGAGACCGGCCTAAACCGGAGCGAGCAGCTTCCTACAGCCACCCTGCCTTCATTACGCATTCACTGTGCGACACCGCAGTACCTGCTACGAGGCAACAAGGCATCAGAGACACTGCTCCTACCAACAACCGCACCGTTTTCCCCACTTTGATCTCATTGGAAATCTTTAGATTTTATTCAGTTATTATATCTGTGTCACAGTTATGTTTATGAATGATCACATTTGCCAGAGAGCTCAGTTGCTGTTTCTCTCTGTAAATATTAAGGCTTAATTGCCCTGCTTTTTTTTTTAATGCAAAAAAAAAAAAAAAAAAAAAAAAAAAAGACCACTAGCCAAGCAGTAGTCAGTTAAACTGCCACACACGACAATTAATATTATTATATATATTATTTCGTCTGGTATACAGGCGAATAAGCATAAACCTAATTTTATATTGTAGCACAATACACGTTCACAGAGGGAATAAATGGAAACAAAGTATTAGCGCTGCAGCTCTTTGTACGTTCCAAACTCCACGTACTTTCATTCAGCAGTTACGCTTTGCAGCTTTTTTTCTTCCCTGAAAAGTTGCAGAATATTCTGTCTGCAGGATAATGATGTCATCGCCACACATGAACATCTCAGCCAATGGCAGGACGCCGGAGGTAGGGGGCCTGCGTCTTTGCTCCGCCCTCCTCCGGTCTAGTTTTCTGAACAGGATTGAACCGCTTTGAACAATAGGGGGAAACTTAAGAAAAGCTACAAAGAAACGCTCTATATGGTGCAGCTCCGCGATGAAACATCGTTACAAAGCTTCTAGCCACTGCTTTATTTCTCTGCGTCTAAAAAAAAAAGGAAGCAAAAACAATACAAGTCTCCCGCTGGATGTTAAATACTTTGAAAAATACAGCTTGCTGAGCTGCTGTCATTCATTCTGACATCTTGACACAAACAAGCAACCATGGAGCTGCATGTCAAAACACACCAGCGCCATCAAGAAAAATGCAGCGATATGAAAGTTGATTAACTTTTAATCGTGCCTATCACTTTTGTTATCCTTCAGCTACACCTTCTAGTGAGCCTGATCCCCACAACCAGCACTAAGAGCATCTCACTCATCAGGTCCTACAAGAACTTATGCTGGGAAATGAAGCCAAAAAACCAAGTCCTTACCTCTCTCGTGTCCGATTAATATATCTTTGTGGTTTAGATATTCCACTTCTTCTGTGTAGTTTTGCGTGTAGGCAGTGTTGGATCCAGCATTTCTCGATTCAGTCCAACGAACTTTTGCAAATCCTTTCGCGTGGATTTTGAGAGATTTCACGCGGATTTCTCCGGTGACTTCGATGATCACCCTCCCTGAGACACAGTCCCCGCTTGAGAAAACGGGAACATTGCTGTCATTGAGACAGTCATAGCTTACTGTGAAGCTCTTTACCTTTCCTAGCACCATGATGGAAAGAGGCTACACAGACCTTGAAATACTAAAAAAAAAAAAAAAGAAAGAAAAAATCACTGAAAAAACAATCTCATATAGCCGTGTTTTTTTTACACTGATCAGTAAACCACCCCTGCAAAAAGCAGCAGGCACGATCAGTGGCTTCTTCGAGGGCAATTCATTGAGATCTGTGGAAGCTGTGTAACAGCAACTGATGCTGTTATCATCCGCCTATCTGCTCGCTAGTCTCCAGTCAGACAAGGAAACCCCCGTAGCTCAGCGCACTTTAAACGACGGGGCAGTTTGGGGAAAAACAACCTCTGAGCGCATGCGCAAGGGCTTCACTGCCCCCTCCTTCCGCCTTCTGGAACAAGTGTGACACAAAACCAGATGATAAGTATAGTCAAACAGCTGAAAGACTACACAAAGAAATGCTCACCAAAAAATATAGTTTTATTTTCGAGGCTTTAAATCTGATTTGCTGCATTAAAAATACACGAATTGAGCCACCAAAAACTATCACCCACAACTTATTTCCAGACTTGTAATTCAAACAGGGAGAGAAGAAATTTAGCCCCTCGGTTTTAATGAAATTACAGATGCCCTGTCTTGATGGTATGTGATGCAGCAACGATTCATAGATCATACATCACCTCTGAATCCTCTTATAAGTCTACAGCTCTGCAGCCCCAGCCCTGCATAGGCGTTTGGTCTTTGTGCACACGAAGCTGCGATGTAGTCCAAACAAATAGTTTCACACTATCAGAGTTATTGTAGCGTCTGCATCTGTGCACAGTCAAGAAAATGAGAAGAGCTCCATTTTGGGTGATGCTTGCAGCACCGCCCGTGTAGTAATGCTTCATTCTATTTAGGCCAATGATCTAAGATAAATAACAACCAGCTCCCTTTATGTTCACAAATATATCAAACTTATTATTTTTGTAATAAGATCAAATAAATTCATGATATGGCAGTCATCATCATTGTGTTGAACTCCCAGTTTAAAGAAAAACAACTCTGAGGCTCAAGACGCCACCCCGTGGCCATCATTGTTCCTGAGACGGGCTGCAGTATCACCTGTTGAACGTCACTATAACTTACTGTTGCTTTCAAGCAACTGCTAGTACGGGCCGACAGACATCATTTCAGTTCAATCTTATAATTACAGGGTATAATAGTATTTCGTAATATCATACTATTTAGAGACTTTTTTTAGAGAGCCTTTAAAAGTTACAGAAAGAAATTGTGATATCCGTCTGTGTAGGTTTACAATAAAGACTAATTAAACATGAATTGTGTTGATTAAGATTTAAATCCATTCTTTTTTTTTTTTTTTACTCTTATCTAAGTCAGCGTGGAAGTGGACTGGAGCTAATCCTAGTTAAGATTCAGGATAATATATTTACTAGTATATATATATTTTTTAAATGAACCAGTTATTTTATGTAACTATTCCTTAACCCAAATAAATATGTAGTTTCCTTATATGCATTTGGACATATATATTTATTATTCGATTAATAATTTGGGAGTTTAAATGCATCAGTAGTGTGAAATTGAGGTCGAGCCGTTTTCTGATGCTTAGATAAATGCTGCCCTCTACAGTTGGCAATTTGTCCTTACATGTTAATGAGGGAGACGATTTGATTTGTGTCCTTCCTGTTAAGTTTTCCTCATCTCCTGCTGGTGTTGAAATGATTGACACTAAGGTTAATTATAGGGTGTCAAATATTTGTTTTTTTTATCATTTCTCGGTAAAGCATATACGGTCAGTTTCCTTGCAAGTTAAAACACCAAAAAAAAGTAATCTCTTATTTTGAAAGCGTAACCGGGATGTGTATAACATGTCACTCTGAAAACTAAGACGCTTGTAGGCAAAGAGGAACTTTGTGGTCGTCCGCTCTGATAAGTCGGGTGCATTTTCTTTTGCGTCTTTAACTGCAGGAGGACACAAAGTTGTCATGAACATAATAGTGTTGGGTTTCATTTTCCTTTCTCAGCAATATGGTCAAAGTATTTGCCAGAAAGCAGCCATGCCCAACATTGTGATGGTGATGAGCGATGCATTTGTAAGTATGAATTAAATTTCGGTGCTTTATTACTAGATAGTAACGCTTATTATGTTAAAACAGAATAAGAAAACTGTATTATCAACCAAGATTAAACATCATAAAAAGATACTTTGTATTTTGTGGTTAACTCTCTCCTTGACTGTATCTTGAGCTGCATGTCAACTTTTGTGTCTCTTGAGGATGGCCGATTGACCTTTGACCCTGGCAGCAAACTTGTACAACTGCCATACACAAACTATCTCAGGGAGCTCGGCTCCACCTTTCTTAACGCTTACACCAACTCACCCATCTGCTGCCCTTCCAGAGCAGGTGAGTGACAGAGTCGCCCACTAAAATGCACTTGAATTGATTTTTAAATTGAACGCTGTAAGTCAGCTGATTCAACTTTGCTTGCAGCAATGTGGAGCGGTCAGTTTGTTCATCTCACTCAGTCATGGAATAACTACAAGTGCTTAGATACGAATGCAACCACGTGGATGGATCTGCTGAAGAAGAATGGGTATCGTACCAAGATGATAGGAAAGCTGGATTATACCTCTGGGGCTCACTCTGTCAGGTACTGTCATAAATGCAAGGTTGAGCATGTAGCATGGTCTCAGTAGGAAAACACCGTTACTTACCTCTTCTCCTTTCTCTTTACTAAATTAAGATTGATATTACGCACACACACACACAAGGGAAAAAAAAATGCCAGTGACCCACTGCATGACTAAGCTCTAACAGACTGTCTATGTTGGCATTTTTTTCAGAACGGTGTATTTCATCCTTTTTTTAATGCTTGTTTCACATGTTTCCACTTCCTGTTTTTGTACATCTCCTGCAGTAATCGAGTTGAGGCTTGGACACGAGATGTCCAGTTCCTCCTGAGCCAGGAGGGCCGGCCTGTTTCTGAACTTGTTGGGAACAAGTCGACCGTAAAGATCATGAGCAAAGACTGGAAAAACACCGATGAGGCTACGCAGTGGATCCAGCAGACAGCCGCATCTTCACACGAGCCTTTTGCTCTTTACCTCGGCCTCAATTTACCTCACCCGTATAAAACTGAATCCCTCGGGCCCACCGCAGGGGGATCCACCTTCCGTACGTCACCATACTGGCTCACAAAGGCATGCTTCTTCCATCCCTTATTTTTGAATGCACTCTGTCTGAAAATCACTTTGGGAAAACAAATTTTTGCTTTTTTTTTCCAAACACAGGTGAATTCTGACCTCATCTCTGTTCCCAAATGGTTGCCTTTGGCTGCCATGCACCCCGTTGACTACTACTCCACCTTCACCAAAAACTGCAGCGGCGTTTTTACTGAGGATGAAATCAAAAGCATTCGGGCCTTCTATTATGCCATGTGTGCCGAAGCGGACGCCATGCTGGGTTAGTTGACAGCAGTAATTCACTACAGTCTGGTCTCACGTCTGGTATTTAGTACTGAACAAGATGGTTTGAGGTCAGACAAGCTGTCTCAATGAAGAAGCCCAAACATGCCAGCAACAGTGTTTTCTTTGAGCTTACAAAGGTAATCTAGAAAAAAAAAATGCAAACCATCATTTTTACAGGATTCCAACATGGAGAGCTAAAGCGTAGTAGTTTTACAGAAATGCTGTCTGTGACGCTGTTTGCCACCACTTTATTGGGTTCTCCTTCTCACTGTGTTTTGAATGTTTTTTTTAAGAGAAAACCCCAAAATGGGTTACCACTTACTCTGTCTTCCACATGCTCTGTGTCACCAGGTCAAGTGATTTCTGCTTTGAGAGAGTCCGGCATGCTTAACAGCACAGTTGTGATCTTCACGGCTGACCATGGAGAGCTAGCCATGGAGCACCGGCAGTTCTATAAGATGTCAATGTTTGAGGGAAGTTCCCACATTCCCCTTCTCATCATGGGGCCTGGGCTTATCTCTGGCCAGGAGATCAACCAGCTTGTATCTTTGGTTGATCTCTATCCCACTGTGCTGGGTAAGAAGGCAGACAGACAGCATAGGATTTAAAAAAAAGAAAAGAAAATCCTATTAGAATTATGAATCATTAAAATATCAGTTGAATCGCAGCGTTAATGTGCCGTAGCAGTTACAATATGAAGGGATTTAAACTGTCTGACTTTTTTATTTGTCTGCTCCCTTTATGGGCCGCCACAGTGGATCATCTGCCTTCATCTCACCCTATCCTTAGCATCTTCCTCTGTTACACCAGCCCTCTGCACGTCCTCCTTCACTACATCCACGAATCTCCTCTGTGGTCTTCCTCTTTTCCTCCTGTCTGGCAGCTCCATCTTCAGCAGCACTTTGTCCCATATATCCACTATCCCTCCTCTGCACATGTCCAAACTATCTCAGCCTCACCTCCCTAACTTTGTCTCCAAACTGCTCAGCCTGACCTATCCCTCTGATGTACTCATTTCTAATCCTGCCCACCCTGGTCACTCTCACTGAAAATCTTAACATCTTCAACTCTGCTGCCTTCAGCTCGGCCTCCTGTCTTTTTGTCAGTGCCACCACCACCGCCTCTGTATGACTACTGACTGTAAAAACAACAGAATAAAAGCACCAGTAGATATTGATTTGATTATTTTAATGTGAAAATTGTAACATATTTTTGTGGTTTGCAGACATTGCTGGTATTTCAGCTGTAAGAAATCTAAGTGGCCAGTCCCTCCTTCCTGTGCTGTCCAAGTCCACTGCCTTTTCTAGCAAACAGCACAGAGCCTGGGTATTCAGCGAATATCACGGTTGTAACGTCAATGCCTCGACATACATGCTGAGAAGTGGTCGGTGGAAGTACATCACATATGCAGATGGCCTGAGTGTTTCCCCGCAACTCTTTGGTGAGCCCCAAGCTTCACACACTAACTTCAGTTAGTCTTCATAGCCTTTCATCAAGAAAACAACAGTATAACACTAGTGTCTGTTCCTCTTTTGCAGATCTTACTCTGGACAATGATGAACTTCACAATGTGGTTCACAAATTCCCAGATGTGCAAGCACATCTGGACAAGCTGTTGCGTAGCATCGTGGACTATCCTAAAGTGTCTGAAGCTGTTCATGTCTACAATAAAAAAGCATTTGGTGCATGGCGGCTTAGTTTGGGGAGAAACTATAGCCAAGTCATTGCTAACCTCAGGTGGCACGTGGATTGGCAAAAGGATGTGTTAGCCAATGAGAGAGCCATTGATAAGTGGCTCTCTGGGTCTTAGTGATATTTTATGCCTTTAAGAATGCATTACTTTTGGTGTCTACTATAACAAACTGGAACTTCACTTTGCTGAAAGTTGGATGTTTGTGTGAGTCACTGATGTGTTCTATGGTGTTTCATGTTATCTGCAGAGGTTACAATGACGACTAACCCAAGAATGTTGATTTTCATGTCATAGGTTCACAGTGTGATGCACTACAGTCTGACATCTCTGTCAGTCTCCCCTAAACACAAATTCCCAACATTGTTTCAGGGATTTTTAATGAGTTTCTTTGTAATATAGTTTAAATTCCTTCTATTGTCCTTTAAAGTCAATATATGTTAATATATATCTTGTATTTATTTTTTTGCTGCTTTTCCTTATCTGAAATATAAGTTTTTATTATCACTCAGATTGTATCTGCATATTCTGAAGTGGAACCAGTGTTCCAGTTTAACTGGTGATCATGTTGTCTGGTGATGTTTGTTTACATTCATATTTTTCCACAGATTATAATTAATTTAAACAGAGTAGTCATGGGGACTTTATTTTTTCCCTTTAAGTAATTAAGTACAAAGCAATAAATGTCTTTAACAGTGGAACCAGCTCCCTTAATGCATGCACTAAATCTGTCAGAAAGGAAATTCACCGGAGAAAAAAATAAAACTGGATTTGTGGTTATGTTTGTAAAGAACTACACTATATTGCCAAAAGTATTTGCTCATCTGCCTTCACATGCATATGAACTTGAGTGACATCCCATTCTTAACCCATAGGGTTTAATATGATGTTGGCCCACCCTTTACAGCTTCAGCTCTTCTGGGAAGGCCTTTAGGAGTGTGTTTATGGGAATTTTTGACCATTCCTCCAGAAACGCATTTGTGAGGTCAGACACTGATGTTGGACGAGAAATTTGCTAACCTCTGTGCATTAATGTGCCTCAGCATCCGCGGATCCCGCTCTGTGATTTTACATGGCCTACCACTTCATGGCTGAGTTGCTGTTGTGTGTGGTTTGCGAGCTGCACAGTGGCAGACAGGACAACACTCAGGGTTGTCACCACTGCCCAGAAGACCACTGATCGCCCTCTCCCCTCCCTGAAACTTTCTAAATTTACCTTGCCCAACTTTTCAGTAGTCACACTTATTTTGTAAAGTAACTTCAGTATTTATTGTCAAATCTTTGCTCAAATGCACTACTCATATAATAATTCAAACTATTACAAAGGCAATAGATTACATAAGACATTAATTATTTTATTAAAAATATGGTAACATGCTTAAAATTAGAGTAACAGGGTTACACAAGTTAACATGGCTCAATGGATACATCACTTTTATTTGTAGATTATGACAAACAAATACTCAGGACGACAGAAATGTTGTTTGGTAATATTTTATATGTTTTAAACATATTTGTGATGTGTATTTCATATGTATGGTAACAAGGTTTCAAATCACTGCTAGCAATAGTGTTTTCTCAGAAAAAGATGCGAGCTGACTGAAAGCCAAGGACAAATGTATTTTATATAAATAAAAGAAGGGAAACTTTGAAATTAATTTGTCTTCTTTCGGTAATATGGGTAACAAGGTTGTACTTTTTCAACAATTAGATTTACATTTTGTCTCAGGACAAGTGTACTTTACACAACAAATGTTTCTTTTAGTATTTTGTGCATGGATTATTTTCAAATTCATGTGTGTCACAGAAAATGTCCTGCAATGTAGAATAGCCCACCTTATATTTGAACGATGTCCTAAATTTCGTCAAATTTCACGACGATCTGGGGACACAGACTGTTAACAACGCTCACCGAGTAACGTCGATCTCCGAAGCTGGAACGCCGCCTTGAATTTAATTTGAAAATCCAGTGTCGTTACTTCTCTTCTGCTTCCGTGTCATCCGGAGAACGCAGCGTAAGCTGTCAATGTAAACAGTGGATGGGCCAACGTTTTGTTTGTTTGTTTTTTTATTTTACACATTTTTGAAACGTACAAGGGTTAAAGGTAACTCGGTTAATTGAACAAGTTGTATATTAAGTATAAACTATGCTTTTAAATGCGATTTCATTCTAAAATGTGCATTTTATGATCATAACAAGCTCATGCTAATGTTGCTAGCTAGCAACATTAGCCAACAATCAGCTATTATTTTACAGGACTGATTATGTGACAGGACCTATTTTGATATACACTGCTCAAAAAATCAAACAAAAGAAAACATTAAATGAACACGTTTTAATGTTTTCCCTCTTCATCTTTTCTGACTTTTTTTTTCACTAGTTTTGCATTTGGTTAGGGTCATTGTCACTACTGGTAGCATGAGACGATACTTAGACTCTACAGAGGTTGCACAGGTAGTCAAACTCCTCCAGGATGGCACATCAATACGTGCCATTGCCAGAAGGTTTGCTGCGTCTCCCAGCACACTCTCAAGAGCATGGAGAAGATTCCAGGAGACAGGCAGTTACTCTAGGAGAGCTGGGCAGGGACGTAGAAGATCTTTAACCCATCAACAGGACCGGTATTTGCTCTCTTGTGCAAGGAGGAACAGGATGAAAACTGCCAGAGCCCTACAAAATGACCTCCAGCAGGTCACTGGTGTGAATGTCTCTGACCAAACAATCAGAAACAGACTTCATGAGGGTGGCCTGAGGGCCCAGCATCCTCTAGTGGGCCCTGTGCTCACTGCCCGGCACCGTGGCACTCGATTGGCATTTGCCATAGAATACTAGAATTGGCAGGTCCATGACTGGTGCCCTGTGCTTTTTGCAGATGAGAGCAGGTTCACCCTAAGCACATGTAACAGACATGAAAGGGTCTGGAGAAGCCGTGTAGAACGTTATGCTGCCTGTAACATTGTTCTGCATGACCGGTTTGGTGGTCAGTCAGTGGTTGTCTGGGGAGGCATATCCATGGACGGACGCACAGACCTCTACAGGTTAGGCGACAGCACCCTGACTGCCATTAGGTATCGTGATGAAATCCTTAGACCCATTGTCAGACCCTACGCTGGTGCAGTGGGTCCTGGGTTCTTCCTGGTGCACAACAGTGCCCGGCCTCATGTGGCGAGAGAATGCAGGCAGTTCCTGGAGGATGAAGGAATTGATACCATTGACTGGCCCCTGCGCTCACCTGACCTAAATCCAATAGAGTACCTCTGGGACATTATGCTTGTGTCCATCCAACACTGCCAGGTTGCACCTCAGACTATCCAAGAGCTCAGTGATGCCCTGGTCCAGATCTGGAATGAGATCCCCCAGGACACCATCCGTCGTCTCGTTAGGAGCATACCCCGACGTTGTCAAGCATGCATACAAGCACGTGGAGGCCATACAATCTACTAAGTACCTTTTTGAGTTGCTGCAGTGAAATGCTAGCAAAATGGACCAGCTTGCTGCATAATTTTTCTCACTTTGAATTTCGGGGTGTCTCTGAATTCCGCCCTCTGTAGGTTGATAATTTTCATTTCCATCAAACAAAGTGGCATTCTTTCATTGCTAACATATTACCCAGTGCATATCAGTATAGATATCAAGCATGATTATTTTTTCTCCCACTGAGATCTGATGTGTTTTCAAAGTGTTCATTTCATTTTTTTTGAGCAGTGTATTTCTTTGTTGTCTCCTCCTAACCACAAGATGTCTAATAAAGAAGTGAAAGCTGCACTGAAAAATGCCAGAGAGGCCATTAAAAACAAAGAGTTCAAAGAGGCTCTGAAACACTGCAAGGTTAAGTATCTCAAAATTCAAAAAAAACAATTGTATATTGACATTTAATATGTTGCTCTCAGTCATACTGGGAAGGAAATGTAAAGCTGACTGAACTGTCTGTATTGTGGTTTTAGACTGTTTTGAAAATTGAGAAAAACAATTACAATGCTTGGGTCTTCATCGGCTTGTCAGCCAGTGAACTGGATCAACCAGATCAGTCACAGGCAGCCTATAAAAAGGCAGTGGAGCTGGAGCCAGAGCAACTGCTGGCTTGGCAGGTAAGGTGCCAAATGTATTGGGGACTGATAACTGATTTTTCTAGCTATTTAAAACTACACTACTAAGATCAGTTAATTTGCTAATAATAAATAGTTTAAATGGCTTTAGAGTAGTCACATTTCATCTGGGTCCCTCTTAAGAGTGGGTACGTTTTTACAAAGATGAATTAATCTTTATTCAGGATCTCATCTTTTATAAACTATTTGTTTCCCCATGCCTAGTTATTAAGAACAGTGGCAATATTACATTATTTTTTATTTAAGGGATTAGCAAATCTGTATGAGAAGACTGATCAGTGGGACTTCAAAGTTGAGCTGCCTAATGTCTATCAGAAGCTTGTTGAGTTGTATGCGAGGTAAGATATGGAAACGTTGTATTGCTGTCCTGAAGTGTCCTATAAATAAATAGATAAAAAATAACAAGGAGTAAAACAGTTTATTTGAAAGTAATTAATAAATGATGACAGATTATTGAGGTTATTGATTTTTCAGTTTTTTCTATTCACAGCTCAGACAAAAACAAATGCTATGAGGTGATCAACAAACTATCAGATATTTATGACTCTGACAAAGAATATTTAAAGGTATGCAATTCCAAGACCAATGAAAATAGTGTTTTTTTTCTGTGTGCACGTTTTTTGTTTTTTTTTTTAAACACATGTATGAATTTGTGTGTGCGGACAGTTGGCCAAGGTTTGGCTGCAGCTCATTCAGCTGAAGGAAGAAGAGGCTGTTGATAAGAAAGAGTTAGTGCAGCTGTTGGAAAAGATGACCCAGCTCCTCTCAGACTGTCTTAAGGAGGTGGAGCACGACAGTGAAACTCAGCAGCATGTAAGACTTCCCAAAATGTGGGCTTAAACTCATCAACATTATGTTTCCTTTTATGTTCAAACACTTCTGAGTACTTAAGATTCTGTCTCTTCTAATCCAATCCACTGTAATAAGCTGGCTACAGCTGGCTTGCCTTACCTTGTAGATGTCATAATCTCTATTTTTTTTTATTTGCTATTTCCTACTGCACACGTCTCTATGCTGTCTTTGGTTTGTTTGTGCTTATCAGTTAATCACAGCATTTGAGAAGGCTCTAGTTCTGATCGATCCTGCGCCAGGAAAGGACCACAAGAAGGTCTCAGCTGACTATCTCAAATGTCTTTCTCTAGTAAGTGAATCCTCTCTCATGTCTGCCTCACCATAACATAAATTGAAGGATCCTTAGAATGTGGAAGTGTATCTGTAATCTAGGTAGTTAACTTTCCTAAATTACATGTTAATCTGGTCTTATTGCAGCTGCCACAAGAAGAAGCCAGAATGACTGGAGCATGTCAATCCATGCTTTCCCTCTACCCTGACCAAAGTTATCCTCTTGAGGTCCTTTGTCATCATTATCTTAAAAATGGTAAATCTTAAAAAAAAAATAATAATAATAATAATTATTGTCCTTTGTACTCATAATGGATGTTCATGAATGGCAACCATATGTCTCTTTTATAAAGGCAACTTTAATGAGGATGCAGTTAGCTGTTTCTCCCGCCTCATGGATCTGGTCCCTGGCAGTGGATTGGGTCATTTGTGTCTGGGCACCAAAGCGCTGCTAGAATGGAGGTATAAAGATGCCATTGATGACCTTACACAAGGTTAGTTTTCACAATAACAAACAATGTAAAAACATACCTGAACACTTTATACTCAGATGTACACTTGATGGCAATTTTTGTTCACTACCTGTCTGTTCCATTTTTATTAGGACTGAAGAAAATGAGCTTAAGTACAGGATGGTACAGTCTGGCTGAAGCCCAGTTTAAAATTCACAAATACTCTGACAGCGCTACATCATGCTCACAAGGTACTTTTAAGTGTGTTCACTCAGACATCACCAAGATGTAATTACAAAGAGGGTGAATAAGAAGGGTCTTAAGCACTGCCTTCAAAGAGCAGCTGTCTTAAATCCCTTAAAAAACATATATACTTCTGTGTGTCCTGCTCTGTTAGGTTTGAATGTATGTGACTCTGGAGAGAAGGAGCTGAGGATCAGACTTCTTCGATTGAAGCTAGAGGCTTTAGTGAGAAGTGGTGGCGAGAAGGCTGGAGATCAAGCTTTAGAGACATTTAAACAGGTGATGAGTTGGTAAATGCTTGCTTTAAACAACATTGTATAGGTCGAATTTATTTTTAATTTTCTTGCATATTCTTGCATTTAATTTAGAGCATAAAATAATTTATTCTGGATTTTTTTATATAGTGTCACAGGAAATGGCATGTCTGTGTCTGTTGTCTTTCTATTTTAGATTCCTGAAGCTGAAAAAGACCCGGTTCTGTTAGCCCTTAAAGGACGTGCATACCTTAACAAAGAACAGACTGATCAAGCACTTAAGGTTGAAATTATTTTACTCACTGAAAAATATTTATTTTTCTGTTTTCATATTCATAACATATTTTTCTTATTTTAAAAATGCAGCATTCAAAAGCTGTGAATGCAGGATGAGAGGAATATGTGTCTTGTGAAGATGGATTGGTGAGCATTAAACTACTCCGTCTTTTATAGATGTCATCAGAGCTGTTAGCCTCCAACCCAAACCTGGCCCAAGGATTGGCTCTGAGAGGACTGGTGCACTTGGCTAAAGGTGAAGAGCATCTGGCAGAGCAGAGGTAAAAAAAAAAAAAGAAGAAGAAATTTCTTTTATGCATACTAGTCTACTGTCTTAAACTTGTGTAAAAGCACCTATTTGTGTGGTAGAAAATAATTTGGTTCTTAACATCAAACTGTTTTTTTGTATTTCTTTTGTGTAGTTTTCAAAAGGCTGCAAGTCAGAGCCCAGACTGTGGAGAGTATTATTTTTTGCTCGGACAACTCTACTGGGATATGGGAGAAGAAACCCGTAAAGACCGGAGCAAAGCTCACACACATTTGCTGAAGGCTAGTGCAATTGTTATTGAAAGTTTTGTGTATATGGTAGGAAAGGTGAATTCAAGTGCTAATGGATCAGTCTTTGAAAAACTTGCCCACAAATCATTTTTTTCTGTTAACAGAGCTGAATGGCATTTTAGTTTCAAAGCTTCATTTGTCTATTTCAGGCTGCAAAGCTAGATTCACACCTTGGTTGTGTATTTCGCTACCTTGGGCATTATTATCGGGAGATTGTGAAGGATTATGACCGTGCGCAAGGCTGCTACAAAAAGGCTTTTCACCTGGACAGTGAAGATGTTGAGTCCGGAGCTGCGTCTGTGGATCTCAGTATGGGGCAGGGGGACATGGTGAGTTGCCTTAGTGGCAAAAAAAGTCACCATGTTCTGAGAGTCAGGCGTCTTTGTTAGCTCTTTGTTACAGTTTTATGGTTTCCTTACAAGTTTTCTTGACTCTCCCATGTTTTTGTTTTTCGTGTCCCCCCTTTTTACACTTCCTTCTCTCTTCATGGATTGGTATAGGAAACTGCCTTGGCCACTCTTCAGTCTGTGTTAGAGAAAGCCACTCCAGGCTCAGCTAAATGGGCCTGGATGAGACGAGGCCTTTACTACCTGAAAGCGGGAGAAAATCAACAGGCCATAGCGGAGTAAGAGTTACACATCTGAGACAGCTAATTTTATTACTTTGATCTAAGTGCTTCAAGTGTTTAAGTGCTATTGAATGTTTTATTTATAACTATAGCCTGCAGGCCGCTTTAAGAGCAGACCCAGAGGACTGGGTGTGTTGGGAGTGTTTAGGTGAGGCATATCTAAACCGCCGGAGCTTCACAGCTGCTCTGAAAGCCTTTGGTAAAGCACATCAGCTTCAGCCCTCCTCTATCTACAGTGTCTACCAGGCTGCTGCCATCAAACAGACTCTGGGCAAGTTCAAAGAGGCTGTCACGGAGTACTTGCTGATCACAGCAAAGCAGGACTATGTGCCTGCCCTTAAAGGTAAGTGAATGTTTCATTGTACCCTTTGCATGCATTTCATTTTATTTAATGTAATCTGTTAGGCATTTTATTGCAAATTTTCAGGGAGTGATGAAACCTGGGCATTTAATTTTACTTACATGGTCTTTTATTCAGGTCTTGGGGAATGCCAGCTTTCTCTGGCAAAAAGTTTAATGGAGGACTGCAGAGATGGAGGAGCCATTGACCTCATTCAGCAAGCAATACAGAACCTCTTCAGGTAATGACGAAATATTCATCCTGCAAACTCTAAAAGGCTCTGTATGACATTTGTAACATTATCATAGCAGCAAACAACTATTTGCTAGTGAAATTATGGCAGAGTAATGGTGCTTTTAGCAGTGAATGGATTGACACTTGCTCTCTGTATTGTAATGTGAGCTTCTCTGGTCTATGCTTTAGCAGCCAGTATGGCAGCTACACATCAGTGCAATGTGACACTATTGCCATTTAGAAAGAGACAGAGTGTGATCTCTCAGACTGAACAAACATAATGTAATCATTTAGTTGGGACAAGTACACTTTAGCTACCCTAAAGCCTATTTTAATTCATACTCTTAGGCAGGCTAGCTAGCATTAGCAGGAGATGGGTCACTCAGCAGATCAAGGAAATGGCTTACCAAGCTTCATATGTTACTAACTCATTACAATAAAAATTAATGTTCAAGTCAAAAGAACAGCCAAGGTGTCAATCCTTTTGCTTAACTAGGATACTGAACATGTCACTTAGCATTGTTTGCCAAAAGTTGAACTTTATTGCATTGCCTAGCTTGTTGCATGTCAAGGGCTGCTTTCTGTATGCTCTACTAAAACTTGCTGAGAACGAGAGAAACGTTGGCAATATGGCCACTGTGTTTGCTGTAGGCCTGTTGCCCTATACCACACTGGTGGTTCTAAACATTATACATATAAAAACATTATATATATCACTCGTTTAGTCTTGTTCTGAGATTCATTACAGACATTATGGTATTTTAGATTTAAATCTGTCTATCCTTTGACATCTTTGTGATCTTCAGAGCTGTACAGCTGCGACCAGACCTTTCCTGCTTGTGGAAACTTCTGGGAGACGCTTGCACTGCAGTTAGCACCGTGTCCCCAAACAGAGCCAAGGTTTTAGTGCCAGCCCTACTTGCCGGTTTAGATGCCAACACTGAGAGCCACATGCTCAACCAGGTCCAGACACTAAAAGTTGGTGAGAGGTACGACCAATATCGAACCATAATAAAGCTGATATTGGATAACAATAATCAATCCTGATGTATTTGTCCTTTTTTTTTTTTTTTGCCATTGGCAATCTGCACCTGTTAGCCAAGCAGAAATTGAACAGTGAACAATAAATGGATGTGTTTTTGCCACAGGTGCTATGCTCATGCTTTGAAGCTGATGCCTGAAGTTGCCAGTCTTTGGTATGACTTAGGACTCAACTATTATCACCAGGCCACCAGCATACCCTGCCTAACACAGAATGACCAGAACTCCCCATCTGTGGACATTGAGAAGGCCCAACAGGTAATTTGAAGAATTCTGTACAACACTTGTGCATTCTGTGTTCCCAAAAGAGGTCTCTCTAGGTCTTTTTTCTTCTTTGCAGTGCTTTAAAAAAGCTGTCATGATGGAC
The DNA here is from genome assembly GCF_007364275.1 of Archocentrus centrarchus. Classification (NCBI taxonomy): domain Eukaryota; kingdom Metazoa; phylum Chordata; class Actinopteri; order Cichliformes; family Cichlidae; genus Archocentrus; species Archocentrus centrarchus. The sequence goes on along the minus strand of NC_044354.1, from coordinate 18,068,403 downwards.
AGCAGGAACCACAGCTTCTGGAATGCCCTGGGAGTTGTTTCCATGAACAAAGGTAATGGCATTCTCAGGTAACAGGGGTATGTTTTCAGACCAAAAGCCCATATGTCTTGCTTTTTTTTTTTTTCTCTCTTTGCCTCACACTTAGGAATGAAGCAGCACTGTCCCACTGTCAAAGCACAAAGACCTACAGTCTGTTGAAAGCTCTGCCTGTTATTGTTTCACCCTAAAAAGCATCAAAATGTGATGGCATGTGAAAATATCTTCATTCCTCTGGCAAAAGTACTAAGGTCTATCAACTTGATGGACTTCAGTTTGATATACATGTCAAGGTGCAAGTTCTGCTCCTTAAAGCTCCTCAAATCAAAACCAAAACAGAAAAGCAAATTATTTATTTATTTTATTTAGTTTTTTTTGTTTTTTATTTAGGTCACCTCAAGATTTTTAGCCTAGAAGGTGCAGTCATTTTTAACAGGCTGGGGTATAAGACAGGTTTTTCTTCTGATGAAGAAAAGCCTGTCTTACAGTTTACATTTGGCCTGGGTTAATGCTGCCTTCAAGAAATAATTACACAATGGTTCTAATTATATCATTTTTCAAATATGCAAAAGCAATATGACTGCTAGATGTTAATGAATGTCTTGGTTCACTTTCAAATGAACCAATTAATATAAATAACTATATACTTTTAAGCAACCTATGCAGGAGCACTAAATATTTTCTCCTCTTTCTGTCACACCAGGTCTTGAGAACTGTGCTCTGGCTCAGCATTGCTTCATCAAGTCCATCCAAGTTGAGCCCAACGTATGTATGGCTCGTTTGGTGTAGAAATTAAAAAAGTGTTCTTAGAAAATATTCAGCTTTTTTGACGTGACTGTTGTGTCTTATTGCAGAATGTTGTTGCCTGGACAAACCTTGGTAGTCTGTATTTGAAGAAAGACAATATAGAAGTATGTGATGACTTGGTTTAAACTGTATATTTCTTCAGTTTTTTTTTTTCTATCATAGCTGGATGGCATTTTCATTGTTTAAATATGGATTTATTGTTACAGCTTGCACACGAGGCATTCAAGATTGCTCAGTCTTTGGAGCCACTTTATGTCAACTGCTGGATTGGACAGGTACCATTTACAGCACTTATTGGTAACTTCACAGCCCCCAAGCCAAGAAAATAACACATTATAGGCAATGATGAATGTAAACTATCTCCCATAAATGCATATGCTTATCATATGACAAAGCCACAACTAGCAGAGAGAAGTAAAATTATTTCTTGGGCTGTATTATTGGAATAGTAATGAATGTGAGAGACATCATTGCTTGGTGAGGGGGGGCTCCATAAAGTTTGATGACACTGAAAGTACTGGCATAACACTGTGACTTTTTTGGCCTCTTTGCCTTTATTTGTCTAAATTATAGTTTTATCCTTTTGTCTTCCTGTCAGGCACTGATAGCAGAAAGCGTGGGAAGCTATGACACCATGGATCTTTTCAGGCACACCACTGAACTCAGCACACATGTGCGTGACCTGCCAAAACCACTGTGGTTGCTATTGTAATACCCACTTATTAGAGAGATAATAACAGTCTTTGCTTCACCTTTCTTAGCCGTTGTGATTAATTTTCAGTTCCAAGCCTTTTAGTAGTAAGGATATAGTAATGATGCCATGGTGAAACACAAAATGCAGTAGATGTTTTGCCTTGGTCTGTCGGACTCCAATATTCCATTGCATTTCTGTCTGTCTTCATCAACTCCATCAGATGGAAGGTGTGAAAGGTTATGCCTACTGGGTTTGTTCCACCCTGCTGGATAAGAGCAACAGAGACTCAGAGCTGTACCGTTACAACATCGTCCAGATGAATGCCATCTCTGCTGCTCAGGTGGCACTCAGCAAGTACACAGGTACATCATCCGCTGTATGCCGATTTGCGCACAGGATCCAGAAATGTGTTGGTTTTCATTTAGCTTTGCATTTGTTACTGGCAGATATTTTTGTCATTTGTAAATTTTTTTTTGTATCCCTTTTAGAGAGGATTCAATCAGACCCTGATGCATTCATTATGCTGGGCTACCTGAATGAGCACCTGCACCTGAAGAGACAGGCCTTACAGGCTTACCAAAGGTCTGCATTTGAAATACAATTTCTGCTTTCTAATTGATGAAGCAGATAAGGAACATGATGTTACATATATTGGGTTTTCAACTGACCTTTCACCATCCACTATGCTTCCTCAGAGCAGCTGAACTGCTTCAGTCCACGTCCGCTTCAGAAGAGTTGGCGTTTTCTCTGGGCAGCTATGGCCGTGCATTGTGGTAACCAGCTCCCTCATTATGATATCCTTAAATCATTTTTAAAATTGCTCAACTTCTATCCTAAACTTCACTTTTTTTATGTTCCACTGTGGCTTTTGCAGCACTTTGGGTCATTGGGAGGAGGCAGTGCATGCTTATAATTCCACTCCACTGCGAGAGCTCAGTGACCTGGTTGGTTTGGCTCTGGCCTACTGCAAGGCAGGACTCATCCCAGAAAGCATCAATGGTAAAGATGGAAAAACACCAAAGTCAAAGATTTCATATGTGTTTACATCCCATAGTGATTGTGAATAAACTGTTGCATGTGTGTGTGTGTGTATTATAGCCTACGAACGTGCCTTGGCTGTGGCTTCTAGTGAGAAGGAAAAGGCTTATATACTGACAGCTCTGGCCCTGCTGCAGCACCAGCAGGGCAACCTAGACTCAGCCAAGACTCTGCTTTTTAAATGGTGAGTTCACTGTTTTCTGGACTGCATCAGTTATCAGTTGTATGTGTGTGTTTTTTTGGGGGGGTTTTTTGTCTGTCACTTTAATAAATAATGTAGCTTTTTCCCACTAGCCATTATTTCCAATATTTGCTAGTATAAAAATAAACTCAGAAAACCTTATTTTTTTTTTTTCTTTTTATTGTAAAAAGGGCTTGTTGCCACTCAGCACTGCTAAACCTGGAAGACAAAACACTTGAACCTGCTTTCTGAATTACTTCTGTTGTGCTCTATAGTTGTAAACTTTTAAAAGGTTCTTTTATTGTGCAAATGCTGTTATGTTTCAGGTTTAGACTTATCACAATTGATTGCTGTCTTTTATTTTTAACTGCACACCAATGGGATTCTCTGCTCAGAGTCTATAAAGGAAAACTGACTTTTAGCTATAGCTGTATAAGTGCATTGTCAGTTAGCCAAAGAAATAAATCAAAAAGAGATATGTGGGACAGGATCGTGCACGTATGTGGTAGTTTCCTGTTTTTAAAAGAATGCCCTTTGACAGAAAACGGTTAAGAAAACTATTTGTGTCATGGAAAATATTTTGTAATATCTTGTTTTGTATTTTTAATTTCATTAGATATTATAGTAATTGTACTAGTCTTGCCTGCAAACTAAAATGATTTGTTTCTGGTTCTTGTTCCCACAGTTCGATGTTAAAGGAGCCGATCTCAGAATCTCTGGTTTGTTTATGTGCTTTGGGATTGGTCCACAGCGATGCTACGCTAGCTGCTGCTGCCCTTACTGAGCTGCTAAAGCAAGGTTCAGCCTCTGGGAGTGCTATCGAGCAGCGATGTCTACTCACCTGCACTTTGTTGGCTGTGCAGGGCAACTTCAGCGCAGTGCCAAGGGAGGTTTCAAGAGCTGTGCACAGGTATACTTTACTTAAGTACCTTAATGATAAAATCAGCAAATGCCTCTCTGCTTTCTGTTTCTGTGAATTACCAACAACTGCAACAACTCTGGATGCTGCAGCAACATATAAATGTAACAAGTGTTTTCCTGTCTTATTTACAGCAATCCTGGAAATGCTTCTTTGTGGGCACTTCTGTCCAGAGTGGTTCCACAGTACTACCCTAAAAAGGCAAATGTAAGCTTGTATTAGGCTACACCTAAGAAATCAGTTATACTCAAACACTTTTGGTTGCTTGTGATTCATGGTTTTTTGGTGGGGGGGGGTTGGCTCTTTTGTATTACAGGGTGGTGCAGTGGCTGGCCATGTTGCCTGTCTCTCCAGTATGACCCAAGGAAAGGTAAAAATGTGACTGTAATTCCTTTTTAAAATAAAGATATTTTTACTTTTTGGAAGTAAAAATATTTTTACTTTTATTTTTTGCTAATTTTTTTTTTCACTAGCCTCTATTTAATTCATTTCTTTTTCTTAGTTTTCTACATTAGGAATATATTTTAAAACATAGGATAATGAATTTGCTAAAAATTTATTTTTTACCCTAATATTCACAGTGATTGCATGTTAAACAGTTGACTTGTGTTACTGCAGAGGGCGTTGTTGTACAGTGGAGTGAACCAGCTGGCCGGTGGCAGACACTCTGGAGAGGACAGCCACAAAAATGCATTGAAGACTATGCAGAGAGCTGTACTGCTCTGTCCTGGTAAACACACATGCATAATTTTATTATGCACAATAAACACAATATTTGTTTTTTAATCATTAAAAACTGAAAATGTACAAAGTACGTAAATGTATCTAAAGATCAATTTGTTAAATTAGCACAATTCTAGTGAACTATGTTGTATATATGGGACGCCACTCCTTCAGATAAGGGCATCTATTATACGGCAGAGAGGAAATAAATTGCATTTTGGTAGCAAGGAAAGCTTATTCATGATTATTTATGTCACTGGAGTGGGACCTTACCTACATAGGAATAATTTCAGTCTCATATGTGACATTTCTCTGAGAACATGGCTGTGTGAGATACCTGCTTGTACATATCTGAGTCTTAGTTCTGTTCTCTGCTTTAGATGATCCAGCAACGTGGGCTGGGTTAATGGCTGCTTGTCACACTGAAAACACTTCCTGTCATCTTTCTGGTTCTGCTCCTCGCAGACAAGCACTGCAGCAGACCCTTATGTCTGTAGTTTCTGAGAAAGGTCTGTTCACTGGAGCACCTTTACTTTTTGTGTGCACGTCTGCGCGTGCGTGACTGTATGCTAACACCTTTCTGTTTTTCAGTGCGTAGTGTGGATGAATTAGAGCGCCCTCTAGCCCAGTCTCTTGAAGGCTGGGTACTACAACAGGCAGTGACTGGCCTCATGCTGGAGGGACAGCTAAAGCAGGCAGAAGTCCTTTGCACACAGGTAGGACATGAGAACACACACATGCACTGTGTGCACACATAGTCAGCATTACGTCTGTGTTGAAGGGTTTAAACCTTGTGCTTGACACTGTCTTACCTTTATCACAGGTCTTGAATGGGTCCCCTGAGCACCCAGCAGTGATGCTGTCACTGAGGCAGGTACAGTGTCAGAGCCTCCTTATGACTGATGGTGGTACTGTCCTCCCAGAACCTGTGTTGGAACAGCTCAGCAGTGCTGTGATGATGAACCCTACCAATCTTGGAGCATGGCATGTAAGTGGGTACCTGCTCAACTGCAGTGACTAACTGATAAGTACTTCTTTGATTTAATTTGCCACTATTGTAATGGTAGTTTTAAATACTGCTAAACTACATTGTTGACATGGATACACAGATGTAGCTAAAACAACCACATCAAGAAAAGACGGCATCTTGGAGAAACTTTTTCTTTTTTGCACTGAAATAATTTTTTTCCTCCACCAGCATTTTCTCTTGCTTTCACTGAGACTCTGACCACACTTTACCTTACTTGAAAACCTCAAATTGCTGCACTTAATTATAGTTGCTACCAATAGAGGAGTAGCAGCAAAAAGCCTTGAACATATGGGCAATTGGTACTACAAGGATTACACCATAAATGTGGAGTTTAAAAAAATATATAGCATTTGAGTTCTTTGAGAGATATGGCTTCATTATTAATATTAATAAGCCAATATTATATACCGTATTTTTCGGACTATACGTCGCTCCGGAGTATAGGTCGCACCAGCCAAAAAATGCATAATAAAGAAGAAAAAAACATATATAGGTCGCACTGGACTATAAGTCGCACTTCTATCTTTTTGATAGAATCCGAGACCCAGAGCAGAAATTCCATCTTGAACGGCAATTTAAAATAATAATGGATTAAAGAACAGGACGAACACGGTTACGCCTACGTTATGCTAACGTAGCACATTCAGCTACATAACGCACAACGAACGCGTGTTCGGTATGTTAACGTAACATTAAGTTATTCAGATAACCATAGCATAAAGAACATACTAACAAGTTAACCAAACCATCAATCCATTGAATTCTTCATCCTCGGTGTCACTTCTAAACAATTCCGTACACTCCGTAGACGAAGCGCCGCTTCCTCTTCTGTGTCGCGTTAGTCAGACTTGTCGTCAGCTGCAGTTCCAATTATTCCAGCCTTTCTGAATCCCAACAGGATGGTTTGTCACTGAAGCCCATGTTTTCTTGATCCATCCAATGACTTCCAGGAAAGTTGGGTGGCGCATTCTCCCAGTTGCCGTTAAGCTGTGCTCTCCATCCATCATCCACTGCGCCCACAGGTTACGCAAGACTGCCTTAAAGCTGCAGTTCACGGAGATGTCAAGTGGCTGGAGTATTTTGGTTCATGTGTTATAAATGTCACATATACGTCGCTCCGGAGTATAGGTCGCACCCCCAGCCAAACTATGAAAAAAAGTGCGACTTATACTCCGGAAAATACGGTAGTTATAAGAGATTTTTTTCTAGCCATTTTATCTTTCTATTAGATGAAGATATTGGCATCTTGAAACAGTAATTCTAATTAATCTTATATTCTCTCCCCCACCTGTCACTCTGTAAATTCTTGTCTCAATTCCAAGTCATCTTCATTTATTCTGTGACTCTTCTGCTCTTCTGTTCCTCTCCATTCAGTGGCTGGCTGAGGTGTATCGCAGCCAGGGCCTACTGGTTCAGGCAGTCATGGTTTATAGACAGAGTCTCCAACTGGCCTCACAGCTTGGCGTGCACAGCTGCCAGGTAGCCAGCCTCCTCCGACTAGCCCTTCTAGCTCTTGGACCCTGTATGGTGAGTATCTGTTTAAGATAAATATCAATCTGGAGCCATAATATTAGGGCAACAAATTACAGCTATTAAAGCATGACTCCATTGTGTTAATACTGTGACTAGAAACAAGAAAATTTGATATTGCATTATGTAGGGATACTATATATTTTTTGCATTTTAGCAATAAGAACTCAGTTGTGTTGAATAAAAATTACAAAGTTGCATGTATACAAACAAAAAGCCAGAGTCGGCTCCTTTTTGCATCCCTGTCAAGTGGGCAGAATCAAGGTAGAGGGGATAAAAGATGGATGAGTTAAAGGATCAGCAGCCAAAGCTAAGTGGTTAACAAGAAGCTGATTTTGTGGTTTTACCAGGTATTTATGCTTTTTGGCCCCTTTCTCACAATATTTACTTGCTAATGCTAAACAGATTTTTGCTGTCATCAAATTTTAATTGTATTCAAGGTTCCTGTGAAAGCTGTTGCATGTGATACACACATTTTTTGCAAATAATATATACTATATTGCCAAAAGTATTCAGTTGCCCATCCAAATCATTGAATTCAGGTGTTTCAATCACTTCCACGGCCACAGGTGTATAAAACCAAGCACCCAGGCATGCAGATTTTTATAAGATTTATATTTCTGAAAGAATGGGTCGCTCTCAGGAGCTCATTGAATTCCAGCATGGTAATGCTTCTGCATACCAAGACATTTTGGACAATTTCATGCTCCCAACTTTGTCCAGTTTGGTGATGACCCCTTCCTGTTCCAACATGACCAGTGCGCAAAGCAAGGTCCATAAAGACATGGACGAGTGAGTTTGGTGTGGAAGAACTTGACAGGCCTGCACAGATTCGGGATTCCTCAATCTGATAGAACACCCTTGGGATGAATTACATCACCAAGTGCAATGCAAAGCATCAGATGCAGTGGTGTAAAGCATGCCTCTACTGGCCTCCAGCGCAGTGAAGACATGCTCTCTGGAGTGACAAATCACAATTCTCCACCTGGCAATCCAATGGACAAATCTGGGTTTGACAGTTGCCAGGTGAATGGAACTTGTCTAACTGCATTGTGCCAAGTGTAATGTTTGGTGGATGGGGGATTATATTGTGGGGTTGTTTTTCAGGAGTTGGGCTTGGCCCCTTAGTTCCAGTGAAAGGAACACTTAATGCTTCAATTTTGTGCTCCCAACTTTGTGGGAACAGTTTGGGGATCGCTCCTTCCTGTTCCAACATGACTGTAAAATAGTGCACAAAGCAGGTCCATAATGAGCGAGTTTGGTGTGGAAGAATTTGACTGGCCTGCACAGAGTCCTGACCTCAACCCGACAGAACACCTTTGGGATGAATTAGAGCGGAGACTGCGAGCCAGGTCTTCTCATCCAGTATCAGTGTCTGACGTCACAAATGTGCTTCTGGAAAAATGGCCAAAATTCCCCATAAACACTCCTTAACCCTGTGGAAAGCCTTCCCAGAAGATTTGAAACTGTTATAGCTGCAAAGGGTGGGGCGACATCATATTAAACTATGGATTAAGAATGGGATGGCACTCAAGTTCATATGCATGTGAAGGTAGAAGAGCGAATACTTGTGGCAATATAGTGTAGCTTTAAGTATTACAGATTTACTAGATGGGTTTATTTTGTGTAGGTTTCTCTTTGCAAGTTTTCTCTGAGCCATGTGTGATCTGACTTCAAAGGTGGGCGTCCCAGGAAATGACTGGAAAGACTTGGTGTTGGAAGCTACTACTGAGGTTCTGAAGCTGGGCTCATCCCCTGTGGCCCTTCTTTTCCAGGCTCTGCTCCAGTTCGTGACAAAGATGGCTGCTAGGTCAGTGCATCTCACTACCCTCTGTTTCTACTGCAAGCAGAATTTTATTAATGTACATCGAGGTGCAGTTTGCAGTAGTGATGGTCAACCTAGATAGCCATGCAAATGTTTTTATCCCACTAGATCTTTAATTTATCAGCTTAAGTGATTAAATGAAACATAAGATCCCTAAAACTCTAAATCCATGCTTCCATCTGTCCATGTGTCAATATATTTGTACTTTTGGAACTGCAAAACTACATTTTTTGTGTCCTGGTATTATAGCATTCTGTCACCTTAGAGGACTGCCAGGATGGTTAATTAGAGTACATTCATCAGAATGCTGAGCAGAGCAAATCTGCCAACTGTGACCTGGCTAAATCCTGCAGAAACTCTGGTGCCAAGCATAATCACAATATCAGTATTTTCATTCCACACTGTATATATTAGTAACTACTGATGGGAAAGAGAGAAACAGTCAGAAAAATACCAGACAGAAGTACAGTGTGATTTCAGATGGGATGTTTGTGTCAGACAGTTTCAGCTAGATTAAAAATCAGATCACCAGTCTTTTAGTGGCACATTTTTAAGAGAAATTATTACACATATTTACAACTGAAAGAGTGCAGACAGGGTGGAGTGGGTGGAAACATGTATTGGAGGTGATATGTGATAGAAAAATAGCGGCAAGTGTGAAAGGGAAGGTTTACAAGACAGTAGTGGGACCTGGTGTAATGTATGGTTTGGAGACAGTGGCACTGACAAAAAGACAGGAGGTCTTTCACTGGGAGTGACCAGAATGGACAGGTCGAGCAGTGTGGTTAGAGAACAAAGTTAGAGAGGCAAGGCTGACCCCTAAAGGGAGCAGATGAAAGAGAGCGAAAAACATTTACATGGGAACTGGCAGTGTAGCAGAAAGCAGTCGTGATATACTTTTTATTTTTGTTCATGTCTGTTATGTCTTCTACAGGGATACAAGACGTTTGCTGGAGAGGCTGGTATACATTCCCTGCCAAGATATCCCAGCAACAGTGGCGCAGGTTGCCAGCTGGTATCTCCTGAGACACTTGCACGCCAAAAACGACGAGGAACTCATGAAGGTGAGCGTGCAGCTTCCTCGTACCTTCAGACACCAGATTGGAACATTTGTTTGGGAAAACCTTTGTGGAAATAAAAGTGATTACACTTGTGTGCTTAACCTTTGTAATAATTTTTCCACAGTTTTGACAGTGAACGTATATTTTTTTTTTTTCCTCATCATTTTTGCAGGTCCTTTTGCAACACGCCAAAATGAATGGAGATCAAAGACTGCTGGAGTTTCATTCACTGCTCGCCGCTTCATCCTGAACTTTGCATCTGCCACTATGCGTTTATGATTGCTCTATGAAATGATGTAGCTTAGCGGGTTTATTAACAGAAAATCACCATCCACTCATATTATCAGTCTTAAAATATGGCTTTAATAACTTTACATGATCAAATCAGCTCAGTGCATTGAAATCACAATTGTCACATTTTTAAAATATACTTAAAATGAAGTGAACATGCAGATTCAAGGTCAAATAAAGAAGCTTTATCTATCTAAAGATTGTCTTATCTTGATTTCACATAAACTGAAAATTAGAATAATAAGTAACTTAAAATTCATAGAAAACTTTATACACAAGATGCAGACATCACTGATTTTGTGTAAGAGAATAAACTTTGAGTCATACTTTAGAAAACTTGGAGCTTTTGAGCTACGAATTTTGCTTATATTTCTTTCATTCATACTTTAATTTCAGTTCGAGGTGTTTCCTTCATTCTGCTAGATCATAGACATTAATCCTTGTTCCATCTGTGTCACGGGTCTACAGTTTTTCAGGTCCTCATTAAATGCTAACTGGACATACATGCTTGCTCATAAGAATACAAATGTTTTGCCCACAACCCCAGCATGGCTGCCTGGTGTGCGGAGACTCCTGCTGCTGCTTTCGTTTGCACAGTGAACATACACCCAAAGCAGCATCACCACTCAAGTCTCCTCTGACGCTATTATCCACAAGCTGCTGAAGCTCTGTCAGTACAGTGTCCGGAGCCATTGCAATGCCTACAACCGTCACTCTTTTGGGGTCAAACACACAGTCCTCTTCTAGGCCACTGGGCACAGCTTTCATGCCACAATTGGGGGGTACCCATGCGGTGTCATATCCATTGTTGTTCCAGGTGTACTGCATAGGATGGTTATCCTTGTCAATGCGTTTGACGCGGCCGACGCGCACACGTAACTCGAGGACCACGCGGTTTGCAGGGCTGCTGTTCAATGGATAACGTTGTGCCTTGTTCTTATCACGACTGACGTACACACCGTTTCCTAGCATGCCCACCTGCGACTGCTGAAAGCCGTTGGCAATGATGAGACGTGCATTGGCAATGCTGGTGCCATGGTACATGGTATAGACGCCCTTATCTTTAGGCATCTGGGAGGCCCCAAGCTCCACACGAGGAGAATCGTCATCGTAGGTAACCTCCCATCCAAAGAACTGTAGTGACATCCTGCTTCAGAAATGGATGCTGTTCAGGCTCCGCAAAGACCAGCAACTGTGTGAGGAATAAATACAATACCAGTAAATCATGACAGATCCAGGAGAGATTCAGTGTAGCTCTGTGCACAGGCACAGAAGTACCTTGTTTTGAAACAAGCTATAAGCTTATGTGAAGAAGTAGTCTATAATTTGATATACTGTCAAATCTTTCAACTTACATAATCGATCCTAATACTGTAAACTATAATGCATGATGCGGCGTATTTGGCAGTATTGGGTATTTAAATACCCGGAAATGAACTAATATTACTTTCATTTGCAGAAACCAAACATTATTGAGTTAACTTAGCGTTAGCCGGGATTTATGACAAGACAGTAGGATGTCAGCAGTTTAAGGTTTGTCATTAAAACTAAAATACCGATCACTCGATAATTACAGCGAAATATCTTTTGTTACTTGACGTTCACAAACTTAAAGCCTTACCTTATCAGGGCGGCTCGATCTGTTTAGCTTTCAGTTTCTGTTCCATTTACGGGAATACGAAGTCTCCACCTTTCAACTTTGTTTGCGTACATGCTATCGACGCGTGCTGAGAGTAGTTTGACCACTAATTGCAGTAGGCCGGTTAGCTCAGTTGGTTAGAGCGTGGTGCTAATAACGCCAAGGTCGCGGGTTCGATCCCCGTACGGGCCACAGTTAGCTTTATTTAACCTACATTTATAAACATTGTTCTTTGAAAGATGATCATTTTCAAAATATACATTACCACTCAAAAGGTTTGGTTCACTTCCCACTCCTTGCTGCGTGTTGAGTGTTTGGGAGAAGAACTCTAAGAATGGGAGTCGTATCCATGTGTGAACTGTTCATCATAAACTGGATCAAACAGATTAGAAAGTGAAGTGGGTGGCCCTATTATGCAAACGAGAACAGGTACATCATTGTCTCTACATTAACAAACATATGCCACAAAGGCCTTGCGCTCAGCTTCATTAAACAGTACCCACAAAACAGCAGCCTGAATTAATGTTAGCACTAAAAAGGTGACTGTATTAGGGGTGACAGATGAATTGATAAAGCATATATTGTGATATTGTATTGATACAGGGACAGCAAATATACATATATTTAAAAAAATAAAATCAAAATGCTCTGGGAATACAGTTAAAAAATAAATAAATTGGTTCCCGCCCAGTGATTGTATTAAATTTTTTTACATTCTGCAACTTGTGGTGAATAAATGGCTGCCCAGAGCTTAAGGGTGTTACATACTCAGGACCACTTTTGACCGCAAGGCGATTGCACAGGTCATCTCTGATAGGAGGCAACCTTTCTGCAAACAGTTGCAGTCTGACCTGGACTGACTGCAGTCACTCTCAGAGAGACTGTAAAAGGTTTCTAAATAACTGCTACCTCATTTATGAATGCAGCCACATTGCCAACATGCTGCCATCAGTCTGAATGAATCCTTCTCAATGAGCGCAGCTGGAGGGCACTCGACCTATGGAGTTTATTTCCTGCCAAAAGGTTGCACGCAAAGAATGCTGCACACAAATAAAACTTGTTGCACGAAAAGAAAACTTGATGCACAGAAACAAAACCTGTTTTACAAGCTATCCTCAGACATCGCACACACACAAAACATATTTTACAAACTGTCCTCGAGCACAAAATGATCCCTCCTCGCGTACGAAACAGTTCCGCGGTAAGTTTGTGCCAAAAGTCACGTGATATACCAAAAGTCACTTTCCCTTCTCGACAGCAGGGGGTGCTATCGAGACAACTGAAACGCGCCGAGAGCAGTATTAACTTTTTTGTTCACAATATTAACTGTTTTGACCTGCAGCTGTTGCTGTATGCCGTTATATCTGAAACCATTCAGATATAACGACAGATAAAACGGCCATTATTATTGAAAGTAATAATGGCTTAAGTCATTTTTTGGCAAAAGTTATTTTATAAAAAAATAAATAAATAAATCACCACCACTTTATTGTCAAAAGATGATTCAGGCAAAAAAAAAAAAAAAAACACTTTTGGGAAAAAATGGCTTAGGCCAATTTTTTTAGGAAGGTGACGAAATTTTACTTTGATTTACTCAAACAGTACAATCAGCTCTTCAGGCTAGGCAGGGGTGCCCAAACCTTGATATACAATCCAGCATTTTTGACCTCGATTATCAGATACATACAGCAACAATATAACGGCATACAGCAACAGTTGCAGTTCAAAACAGTTAATATTGTGAACAAAAAAAGTTAATACTGCTCACGGCGTGTTTCGGTTGTCTCGATAGCACCCCCTGCTGTCGAGGAGGGAAAGTGACTTTTGGCATATCACGTGACTTTTGGCACAAAGTTACTGCGGAGCTGTTTCGTACGCGAGGAGAGGTTGTTTTGTATTCAAGGAGAGATCATTTTGTGCTCGAGGACAGTTTGTAAAATATGTTTTGTGTGTGTGCGATGTCTGAGGACAGTTTGTAAAACAGGTTTTAGTTGTGTGCAGCATGTTTTCTTTGCGTGCAACCTTTTGGTAGGAAATTAACTCCATACTCGACTGACTGCCAGCTGGTTGTATTCTGGTTATATTCCTGAACAACAGGAAGGTTGCTGACCACGAATGTATTAGTTAAATGTGAATTTCTCTTAAATGTGAATTTCAGTTCGATGCAGACAGCAACAGATAAGTTGTTAGTTTTAATTCAATTCAGTTTTAGTTTATTTATATAGCGCCAAATCACAACAAACAGTCACCTCAAGGCGCTTTGTATTGTGGGTAAAGACCCTACAATAATACAGAGAAAACCCAACAGTCAAAACGACCCCCTATGAGCAAGAACTTGGTGACAGTGGGAAGTAAAAACTCCCTTTTAACAGGAAGAATGGCAGAACCAGGCTCAGGGAGGGGCAGTCATCTGAGGGGAGAGGAAAAAAAGACATGCTGTGGAAGAGAGCCAGAGATTAATAACAATTAATGATTAAATGCAGAGTGGAGTATAAACAAAGTAAATAAGGTGAATGAAAAGAAACAGTGCATTATGGGAACCCCTCAGCAGCCTAGGCCTATAGCAGCATAACTAAGGGCTGGTTCAGGGTCACCTGATCCAGCCCTAACTATAAGCTTGATCAAAAAGGAAAGTTTTAAACCTAATCTTAAAAATAGAGAGGGTGTGTGTCTCCCAAATCCAAGCTGGGAGCTGGTTCCACAGAAGAGGGGCCTGAAAGCTGAAGGCTCTGCCTCCCATTCTACTCTTAAGTATCCGAGGAACCACAAGTAAGCCAGCAGTCTGAGAGCAAAGTGCTCTGTTGGGGTGATATGGGACTGTGAGGTCTTTGAGATAAGATGGGGCCTGATTATTCAAGACCTTGTAGGTGAGGAGAAGGATTTTAAATTCTATTCTAGAAATCATCAGTTTAATCAGTTGGTTCTTTATATCATAATTATATTTATTGTATTTAATTCTGTTAAATGTTGTGTTCAGTACAACAGATCATGTTTCTTGTTTGCATATAAAAATATATAGCAATAACATGAATAATGATCAGATAATGTAAAACCAGTGCATTATAAATAGGAAATTAACACTATAATAGACTTAAGAATCGTGTTTACCAATAAAATTTTGTAGACCGCTTACAAAAATTCCCCGACCACAAATCCAGCATCGATTATTAGAACATACTGCACTAGCTGCATCAGCTATAATTTGCTGTTGACCCCACTATGACACATCAGCTGATAAATAGGACACATGGATTATCCAATTTCTTCTTCCTTTCTCGACTGTCAGGGACAGAAATGCTTCGACATAAGAATGCAGATGTTCTGCCCACACTTCCAGCACTGTTGCTTGATGTGTTGGGAGCCCTGCTGTGTCTTTCTCTTGCAAAGGGGACACACATCTGCATCATCATCTCCTCTTCCGTGTGATTTGGATTTTTTTGCAAGAAGCTGCTGAAGTTCTGTCCTTATTGTGGTGTCCGGGGCGTTTGCAATGCCCACCACGGTCACTCTTTTGGGATCAAACACACAGTCTTCCTCCATGCCACTTTTCACAGCTATCATGCCACACTTGGGGGGCACCCAGGCAGTGTCATAGCCATGTGAATGCCAGGTTAACTGCAGAGGATGGTTGTCCTTGTCAATACGTTTGACACGGCCAACGCGCACACGTAACTCAAGGACCACGCGGTCTGAAGGCTTGCTGTTCTTTGGATAACTGGCTGCCTTTTTCTTATCACGACTGACATAGACACCCTTTCCCAGCATGCCATTTGATGACTGTTTAAAGCCATTTGCAATGATGAGCTTTGCACTGGCAGGACTGGTCCCATGGTACATAGTGTAGACTCCCCTGTTTTGAGGTCTCTGCGACGGCTGTAGCGCCACACCAGTAAAAGAGGCACCATCGTCGACCACCTCCCAGCCAGAGAACTGCACTGACATCCTTCTATGAGAATGTGGCGTACAGAGGATGACAAAGACCTGCAGTGCTCTGTGAAACACAAAAAAATCAGAATTAGTTTATAGAAGAAATTTCCAAAGAAATTGCTTTGCTGCTTTACTTTTGGTTAGTAAAATCCCAGTGCAATGAGAGAAAGAAAGAAACACCCTCACTACTAATAACTAAAATTCACAGCATGAACTTCATTAAAACACTCTCATTTCCTGAATGTTTCTCATCATTCATGTTGATATTCTTATATTGCACTGCTGTGCAATTATTTCTCACTTTTAATTTGTCCTCTTCATCCCCTTTTTTTAATCTCCCCTTTTATTTTGCTCTTTTTGTGTATATTTAAAGAATGTGCTATGCAAAAGAGCTTGCCCTTCCCTGTGTACTTTGTTGCTTCCTCATATTAATGGATTTAAATCACCTATGTCGGCCCAGCTTTCTTCTACAGTATAATAATGTATCCCACCCCGAGCAGGCTGTCTCATGACTACTCTCTCAAGCACTAGCTGATCGAGGTTAAAATGTTTTAACCTTACCTTAAGTGCAGTTACCTTAAGTCGTCTCGCGGGAATGGCGTTTTGCGTTCTGTCTTGTAGGTTTCGATTATGGTTCTAATTACGTCATAACCTCATAAATATGGCCGGTTAGCTCAGTTGGTTAGAGCGTGGTGCTAATAACGCCAAGGTCGCGGGTTCGATCCCCGTACGGGCCATGATACTTTATTTTTTTTTTTCCTCCACAAATTTCGTTATCGACCCTTTGACAAGCAAGAATCGAAACTTAAGTCTGCACTAGATAAAAGTCCTTCTCGAAACAAATCTCGCCACTCGAAAGCCACCTTGAAACGCCTCTACGCTTCAGCTGTTTTAAGCATATGCTAAATCAACCTTAATTCAAACTATCAGCAGAATTAAAACATAAACAAATAAAGAAATCATTTAAATCTTGATAAGGACCCGATGAAATGCAACGTTTTGAAGGTGCTTTCAGGACTGACTGTCTCGTTTTGATTGTTATATATCATTATTTTTAGCATCTGTGTGTGATTCTTCTGGTGGGCGACATCGTGTCACAGCCGAAATAGCTCAGTTGGGAGAGCGTTAGACTGAAGATCTAAAGGTCCCTGGTTCGATCCCGAGTTTCGGCAGTTTTGTCCCTATTGAAGTGGGACTACTTCAAATAGATTGATGGAAGTGGGAGCCTGCTATACTAGCTGAATAATTAGAACATATACAGCTGAAACAAAGTGTGTGCAAAAATAGAAAGGCAGTCACAGCTCCATAAACTTTGTATTTGCAGAATGTTACCTGTTGCTGCAACAAACACAGTACAAAACACCAAAAGATTTCAAATATTAAAAAAAATCCTTAATTAGGAATAATAATGTTCACAAGTTTTATAGTCAAAACATGCATGTAAAGACAGATCATGGCAATGCGGTGAGTTGTGAAACTCTTGCTATGAATAGAGTTTCTTGGTAATTTTCTAATACATTGTAATTAATAGATCATTTATCTGGTTTCCAAAGATGGGCTAGATTAGCTACAGTCTGAAAAGCTATTGGCTCATGGAAAAAAAGACAGGCATAAAGCTGCTGATGAAGTAACACCCAGAGGGATTTTTTTCTTTTTTAAAAAAGGGTTTGATTTGAGCTGTTGCTTCAAGATGGGTGTGACAGTCAGAAATCAGTTCCTCTTCAGCTAAAGTCACTAGCACTTGAGCTCCGTCACCTTACTGCAGATGTGCCTGATATCCTTCTGAAGCTTCTCCTTGTCAAGGCGGGATTTGATGTCACATATCTGCCTCAGTGATTCAATTGCATCATGCACAGACAGGAACCCTATTCAAACAGAGGCAGGCTGTATAAATCATCACCAAAGATAATGCATTTAAGGTGAAAATTATTCAGGTTATTGCTGCTGGATGATGGAAGTGCTATGATGGTACTGTAAGGACTTTCATCCTGTTTATTCAGTGCTCATAAGTTCTGTAACATTAACTCTGAAAGCCCTGAAAGGGTACTGCATTCATATTTGTGTTTTAGTTTTGATTTAATTATGATATCCTGCATCTTGCTCTGTTTCCTGTCCTTATGGTCCTTATCCACCCAATTTATGATTAATTGCTCCCAATCATCACTTATGTTTCTATTACATAGTCAAGTATGAATTACTACTTAAAGCTGATACATTTTTATTACAGAATGTACTCTAAGAAGTAACAGACTGCAGGGTGGGAAGGCTCCCTTTGAGATATTAAGTATCTTCTCTTTCCAACTCCATAACTCAATGCCTGTCTTGCCACGGATATTTACAACACTTATCAATTATGCATTTATTCTCTCTTGCCATCTCATTCTTTCTTTTTATTCCACACTTAAAATAGTGCAGAGGAGGATGGATGGATTGCTGAGAGCAGTGGCTGAGTAGTGATTCATGGATCAGTTTACCCATGGTCTTATTTACCAAGAGAAATGTTGGCACTTTTCTATATGTCTACTCTTTAATAAGAGCTGCAGAGTGAGAGAGAAACTGTCAGAACGTGGAGTAGGTGTGAGATCTAGTGTCAGGCATCCTGGGAAATGAGATGAGGATGGATGTCAACAGCACCATGACAGGGAGACGAGGTAGTGCGTTTGGCTGGCTCAATGAATGTGTGTTCTTGTGGATTGTCTTGGGACTTACTAGCTTTGTTGTGCTTGCATGATGCAGCCAAATGTGTAGAATAAGATGATTCCCCAGCAGCCTTTATAGTACTGTTATTAACACAGTTAAGTGTATTTAAAAAAAAAGAACTGTTAAAAAAAAAAAGTCTGTTTCAGACTTTCATGAAGCGTTCTTGCATGTGTATCATTTTCCTTGACGTGTATGGCGAAGTATATGCGGTACATGTGTGTTTGCTCTCTGATGACAGCAAGTTACCAACAGCGATCACCCACCTTTGTGGTATTCCTGTTTGAGCAGCTGCAGCTTCTGATGAAGCCTGTTCTCCACTGAGGTTATTCTTCTGCTGAGTTTACCTTCTGAGCGTTTCAGCTGATCATAGTGAGTGCAGTCAGCCTCGTTCCACTGGGTGTCAAACTTCTCCGCTCGTGCCTCCAGAGCAAGCTGGCGGTCAGTTAATCTAGACACTAACTCAAACTAAGCACAGTATACACATGAAAATTCAGCTTTTCTCTGTAAACCCTAGAGATGATTATGTGGGAAATTGTTAGTAGATTAGCAGGTTTTGAAATATTCAGACCAGCCCATCTTGCACCAACAACCATGCCACATTCAAAGTCATTCAAATCACCTTTCGTCCTCATACAGATACTCAGTTTGAGCATGAGCAGGTAGTCTTGACCATGTCTACATGCCTAAACATGTTGAGTTGAACAGGTGTACCTAATGAAGTTGCCAGTGAGGGTATGTGTCCATTATATTTTTATGGCACCTTTTACATTTACAAGCTGATAAACGTCCATGCAGACAAGTGGATTCTGAAAACATGTATTGTACCATTTTGTCTTGTAATAGTGACACTTGCTCCTGGTTGTCCTCTGCATGTGACTGGAAAGAATGTGTGAGCTGCTGTTCGGTCCACTTTCTCAACTTCTCTATTTGCTCCTTGCCCTCCTCAAGCTCTCCTGACATCCTGCAAAGACACGAGGAATACAAAGTGAAATATATTAGGTTTTACTTCACATTTAGGTAATTGGCTTCAATTATAAATATCTTAGGAATGGACATCGACTATATAGTTTATGACCTTGAAACTTGCAAGGAGATAGTAATCCTCTGCTGTCAGTTTAACTCTAATCGGCTCTTTTTGGTGCTTGACATCAGAAAAAAGATTTTGACTGTTTTGATAACCAATGCTTTATTGGCACGTCCATGTCTACTAAACTACTAAAAAATGCCTGATTCAGAATAACAAATCAATAATTTGTAATCTGTAAATATATTATAAAAGAAAGACGCTAAAGTCAGTGTTCAGAATTCCACATTCTGGTAATCAGGAGTGAGTCTTCCTCAGCAATAAGTGCTACTTGTTTTGCTTAACATAATGTCAACGTCAGCACTGAGAAACACCTCAAAAGCAGTGGGAAAAAAAAGTGATGCAAAAACGTCTGCATGAACTGTTAAAAAATGCTTGATGCTCATAATGTGGCCTTGTAGCTCTGAATTCTGTATTTGTCTGGGGGACCAGAACAAATTTAGATTTTTTTTTGTAATATACAGTACCAGTCAAAAGTTTGGACGCTCTCAGTGAGTACATTCAAACCTTTGACAGGTACTGTATGTAGAAGTTGCCATCTATGGCTGCATGTGCGCCACATTGCTCAGATTTGGTAAACAGTGTTAAAATGTCTCAGTTGAAAACTGCAGCCTTGGACAAACTGAGTGAAATATTGTGTTGGCTGTATAATAATACAGGACTCAAAAAGCAGAGCCTTCTTTACTCTTATTCTTTTTGTGTAAAGTCTCCTTAAAACAGTCAGTAGGCACTTGTCTGTGTGTCACTGTTAGAGTCCTGCTGCAAATAAATTTTTCTGTACAGGTGTGATGATATTGTACCCTATTGAATATCCGCACATGTGGTCTCTAGTGCCCAGCTTTCCCTGCACCACCACCTCCAACAGACAAATTTCATCAGTAAAAAACAAGGACATCCTGATTGACTGCTTACTTCAGACTTATGAGGCCTTTAATGGCTAAGCTGCCACTAAGAAAATCTCTCGGCAAGTATGGCTCGGTGTAGCCATACGTGAGATGGTTAAAAGGTAACCATGAGCAAGCTTGCTTTGTTTAAAAAATAACCAGTGAGATCTAGGATGCAAAATCTAATGAACTCTCTCTGTAGACTGAACGCTAATAAAAAAGCTTTCTGAAATCAGCAGAGCCTACTTTGGAAAAATGACCTGGCTACTTCAAATATAAAAAACAGATTGGGTTGAGCGACAGGTAGGCAACATCACTCAGTATGTTTCATCTCTTTCAACCTTATCCATCACTGGTCAAACATACCCTGGGTGGGCGGATGGATATGTAATTTATTAAATCTATAATCCAAATGACATAAAGGAAAAGGTAGGGGTTTTTTTTTTTTTTGCATGTTTTCAGCATTTTTATTGTGACGCATTTCAAAAACTATTTTCAGCTTTTTTTTTGGCTCTAATATGATCAGTGAGCTGCTTTCCATTGCAGGTCCAACATTATTAAATAGAACATATCTATCATTCACGTCCCTCTGTTTCTGAAATGTTTATTTATTGCTACCGGCTGAGATTATTTCTCAGATGGAACAGTAAATGGAAAACAAGCTTTCACCATTATTGTGCCTCCTGCATTAATATTTTGAGGTGGAAGCAGTTTGCAGTATTGGAGCAGCTGTAAATATAGCTGGGACTGACTATTGGTAAGATTTGAACAGCAAATTAGTACCTCAGTAAATTATCCAGCCAAAGATCAGCCAAGACAGTGGCTATGTTTCCCTAACTGAATACACTTAGTAGTTGCCAGAGAATGTATCTTTGGACAACCCCAAAAAAGCAGCAACCCCTCAAAATAGTGGTTTGATAAGCAGCTGAATCCATGGAATAATAGGCTGTAGCAGTGGTTGTCTCTAGGAATTGTTAGTACCACAACATTAGGTTTGTTACTTAATTAACAGTCTTACCTCTCTTCTAGTAGCTTGACTTGTCTATGCAGATCAGACATCAAGCGTTTTTGGTCCTTGGAATCCTTTGTCAATGAGGCTTCCAGTCTTTTAAGGTCATTATGAATCTGATAATAAGAAAACACACAAACAAACATATTCTGTTATACCACATTGGAGTGTCTCCAGCTTTGTTTCTGACCTTTACCCTTTGTGCTTTCTGCTTTGTTGAGCTGACTGTGTTATGCACCACTCCTGTGGCCAGTCATGACTGAGAGTAACACCGGTGACCCACTTTGTATGCATTTTCATTTATTTTTATGGTAAGCGCTTGACCGCTGACCCACAGCTAATGTGCTGCCATCACAGTGATTTACCACCCTGTGCCACCAACAGAACTGAGTGCTGCCTGAATCAGTGTGAGTGTTGAAGGCACTTGCGGTAGCTTAAGATCAAGTAAAGAGCATTATAATATGTGACATACCTATCCTAATCCAGGGTTTTCATATTTTTTATAACATTGACCTTTTAAAAAAATGGACTGAGGGTGTGGGGGGCTGAAAGCTTTTTTATGATGATCTTGACATCCCATTTGAATTGATTTCATATCTCATCTTTCTTTCAAACTCTTATGACTGAGCCTCTAAGTTTGTTTGATAAGGTCAGTCTCACTCAGCAGCAGTAAGCGCCGAATCTCCTGCCAGACAGCGAGCCATCCTCTTGAATTCACTGGGCCACTTTGTTAGGCACACATGTTTAGTTGTTTCTTAACCCAAATAGCTAATCAGCCAATCGCATGGTAGCAACTCAGTGCATTTTGTCATGTACACATGGTCAAGATGACCTGCTGACACAGAAGAAGTGAAAGTGAAGAATGGGGAAGAAAGATGATTTAAGTGATTCTGAATGCAATATGGTTGCTAGTGCCAGACAGGCCGATTCGATCAGTTCAGAAACTGCTGATCGGCTGATTTTCCCACACAATCATTTCCAGGGTTTACAGAGAATGGTTCAAAAAGGAGAAAATATCCAGTGAGCAGCATGGCTCTGTCCTGCCTTGTATCAGTGGTTCAGGCTGCTGCTTGTGATGGTGTAATGGTGAAGGGGGATTCTTTCTTGGCACACTTTGGGCCACTAAGTACCAGCTGAGCATTGTTTAAACACTGCTACCTATGTGAGGATTAGCCTCCACAATCACCAGATTTCAATCCAACAGAGCACCTTTAGGATATGGTGGAATGGTAGATTTGCATGATGGATGTGCAGCTGACAAATCTACAGCAACTGTGCAATACTATCTATATATCAATATGGACTAAAATCTCTGAGAAGGTTTTCCAGTACCGTACTGTATAAAGCAAAAGGGGGTCCGATCCAGTACTAGCATGGTGTACCGAATAAAGTGTCCAACGAGTGCAAATACTTTGCATATTACCAGATTATTATTCCCTCCATGCATAAAGAATTCACATAAATGCAATCAGTATTTTATATATATATATATATATATATATATATATATATATATATATATATATATATAAATAAAATAACAAAACCGTTCATTATTCTTTAGTTTGAGAACACAGAATTCAAATGAATTAAATCAACATTCTGTCTGAGCACGTGTGAGCATGTGATAGCCAGTTTGCTATCATGCTCACAAGATTAATACTAATATGTACACACATTTTTAGTGCAGTCCATGTTGACATGTTTGTAAACTTTGACCCATTAGCAGAACTGGATGACAAGTTGGGTGACTCCAAAATCGAAAAGGTTGCACATCTGTAAATCATAAATTGTTATAACAAAACAAAAACGTCAGTCTGCTCATGGTGGTAAATGACAAAGTGTCTCGTTATAGTTAAACCAAGTTTTGATGTCATAAATGTCACAGAGATAAATAAGAACTTAAGTATGGCAAGCACATGTCACATGTCACTTATGAAGACTGATATTGTAGCTGATTTGCAGATAGTGTAAAGTTTTGCTAAATTGCTCTCTTACTCCTCTTCTGCCAAACCCTTGTCAGCACCCATATATTAAGTCCCACCTTGTCTTCCAGCTCTTTGAGCTCTCCATTCACAGCTTTCCTGAGCTCTTGAACCTCCCACTGCAGTCTGATCACCTGCTGCTCTCCAGAGCTCACGTCAGCACTCAGTTTGGCAATGTTGGAATCACACCTGAGATAATAGGTGGGGAAGAACAGAGAGCTGGTGAGAGACCATTGAATCAGAAAAATGGGATTGGAGGGAGTTTGAGAAAGGTGTGAAGACAGAGAGATGAGCAGAAGACTAAAAAAAAAGAAAGTTCTATATTAGAACCACAAAATTAGAAAGAAAAAAAGACTACTGCTGGTATCAATTTTCAAGGTGAGCTAATAAAAGTAAACCAAAAACGGCTCTGGTGAAACCTAAGCAGCGCGTGCTCTGAATACTGAACAAGCACATTTGAAGGTTTCACTGGTCACTTGTTTGCATCTATTGATGATTCGCTGATACAAATTACAAAAACTATGACAATAAATCAAGTGAGAAAATCTCTTCAGTGGATTTATCACCAAATACAATCGGGACATTGTGAAAACTTAACTTCCAGCCTCTGACATGCAAAATCATGCTTTTGGCATACTTTGAGTGATAAGTGATAAGCATTAACTGCACTAACTCTATTAATCAACATGACAGCATCGCTTCCTTCCTTGCACTGCCTGTTAAGACTCTCTCTTCCTGTCTTTATCAGGCCTGCCTGTATGTGCCAATAAAATATTTGTGATAAAACATACTCCAACAACACGATTGATGTGAAATCTGGGTTATTTCCCTGCACTTCTACACTGACCAAAACCACCAGCCTTTAGCTTAATTGATTAGTTATGAGCAGTATGAAAGAGGCCTTCACACTGAATTGTAGTTTTTTCTTCTGCCTTTTTGGACCCTGCTTCAGGGGTTTGTTTGATAATAGGCCCAGCCTCTGAAATCCCACCGACAGGTTTGCTTTCCAAAATGATGCTCACAAAATAACACCTCTTGGTCTTCTGTCTGTTTACACAGGTACAGGTACAGATCAGCAGTTGTTAGAAGTCTTGAAAATAATTTGGTCTCGGTAACTACACAGGAAAAAACCAATCACAATGTACGTGGGATGACAGACGCTTTTCAGCGATCCAGTGTAGTAAGTGCGATCTGCAGAGACACAGAATAATGAGCAAGTGCTAATCAGCATCTAAAGCACATTTAAACCTGGGAACTTCACTTTGGTGGGAACAAAATAATTGCATCTGTGCATGTGTGTGTCTGTGTGTACGCCAGCACTGATTTGAGGTCGTGTGATTGTGAAGAGTTCCTAGACAGAAGGCTAAACAATTTTACTTCATTAGTGGGAGAGAAAAATATGCAGGGTATCAGCGAGGGAAGTCAGGTCACGCTAATCCATTTAAATAATGCTTTGCTGTTTCTTTCACTTGCTGTGCAGTTTGGACCTCACTATATAAAGACAATGTTTGACACAGGACTCACACAGTGCCTACCTGGCTACTCGTCCTCTCAGATCTCCAATGCCAACTGTGTTTTTCTGGTCCAGGTTTTGAACAACTAGTGCCATTCCAGAGGTAACAGAGTCCCGCTGAGCCATCTCGTTCTCTAATGCCTTTACTCAGAGCAAAGACAGCACATACATTTGTTTCAAAAGTAACATGAATATTTTTCCAGCAAATTAAGTGAAAAAACAGATGAGAAAAGATATAATTTGTTCAGAAAGTACCCGGCAGAAAGCAGTGAATATTAGTGCTATCAAGATAAACATTAAGTGTAAACTACTTCATGTCCTCTGCTGCAAAAGATCACTTCAAACTGGCAGAATTTCATTGGTGCATTTGCATGAATGATCTCTGTACAGGCTGCGTGTGTAAAATACCCTTAAATCAAAGGGATTACCCTCTGGCTTATCATGAAAGCAAACAGTGACCGTGTGATGTGGCTTTCGTTAGATGTTTGCAAAGTATTCAGTCCTTTACTTAGCTGATTGCTTCTTGATTTTCAGGATTAATTAGTATGTTGGCATTCATGTAATATTTCAAATAATGATAGCCTCTAATCATGCTAATGGCCCATTTGATGTACACTAATGAAGCTGTGTGCTTCATTTTGGCGCCCTACTTCTGTAAGGCAGCTCTCAGAGCGTGGTTTGATGTTCTGCTCAGTGAAAGATGACTCCAAACACCCTCACACTTGTTCCACGAGGCAAAGATCCTCGTACTTTTCTCCAGTTCTTCTGACTGCTGTCAGGAGAAAAGCTGTTAGAATTGAAATGCATAACTTGAAAGTATTTAGTTAACCACGTGCTGTGCACATCAACACTTTTTGCTTATACAGACAAAATGTGCATGAGCTGATGATGGTGAGAAGTCAAGTAGGCTTTATTTGAGCACTGCACCATTCTATCAGGTGTAATCAAATCAACTGGGAATTTGTGGGCATGAGTCGGCGTGGGTGGGTGTGCAGCACATCAAACAATGCAAGGAGAAGAGAACAACCAGAAAAGGAGACAAATCAACACATATGCTTGACTTCACCCACCTAATAAGATGTTCAACATATTCAACACAAAGCAAGCCAAGAAGTTACACAATGCTTCATATCTAAATATGTGACAACACCTTCCCCACTAACCTCCACCACTTTGCATACCTGCATGCGCATGCTGAGCTGTTTAACAATACGTGGAATGATGAGTATGTGTCTCTCCAACAGCTTGCGGGAGAGTGATTTGGTTTGGACAGAGCCATGGTTGGACTGCAGACCGGCTGCCACCTCCGCTTTGATTCTGAGAGCCTGCTCCAACAGCACAGCCAGCGTCCTATCCTGGCTCCTTAAACGACCTTCCCAATCATCTGGCCTTAATCAGGAAGTAAGCAGAAAACCAAGCTCTGACTCGTCATAATGTTTCAGATCTTAGTGTTTTTGTTGTAGATGCAAACTATTTGTTGTGTTGAAGAAGAAGAACAAACATTTCAAAGTGTAATTCAACAAAGCGTTCATCTGCCAAGAGGTACATTGTACATTGGTTTTCATGCCCTTGGGTACTGTCTTCATGTCCCTGTGCATGCTGTGTTGCCTTGTCTGAGGCTATTGTGGATTAAGGATTAATTTTATCAGTTTGATTCACGGCGGTGTTAGAAAGGTTCACAACCTTAATTCAATCCCATCAGCGGGGGGGAAGTACAACTTATTTAACTCTTAAGCAGAGATTGGATTTGAAACTAATTTAGCAACCTGCACAAATTGAAAATGAAAAATAAATTACTGTAATATACTGCACACTTTTAAATTGTCTATATATATATATATATATATATATATATATATATATATATATATATATATATAAACAATTTAAAATACAGAAATGTCAATAAGAAAAGTTACCTTGTGTGACTCTGTAACTGTGACTCATATGACATCCTTATTGTCTACAAAGAGACACATATTACATATATAAGTGGGAGCATAATGAGACATTTTGATATTGTATCATGCATGCCATTTTCTTAAAGATATTAACCAAAGATTCTTCATTTTCATCATATAAGAATACTCACAGGTCTGTGCTTTTCTTCAGCCAGCTTTTGCAATAATGTGTTTGTGCTGTCACTTGGTAACTGTGGTCTCCTTCCATGGGGGTGTGCCTGCCTGCCTGCCATTGTTAACAGTAATGTGAAAAAAAAAATGCATTGTCTATGTGGTGAAGCAGCAAATACTTTGCCAAGTGTTTGATGACCAGAAAGTGTGAACATTGTTGTAAATTGTAGAAATGTTGCTGAGAAACTGATCATCCCTCTCAAGAGTTTGTAATACATTGTTGACCTAAGTCATTTTTTTTTGTGCATTTTTCTGATTGCTGTTATTTTTCCTCACAACTTTGAAATTTCTTAATGTCTTCAAATATTGTATTTGATACTCCAGTTCAGCAGAGTTAGTCTTACTGTATCATAAAATACCACTAATAGCTAACAAATCCTGTTTAATCCAGGCTCTCTTGCACTGGTCTAGGCTAGTGTGTCATTAAAGCTCCTCTTAATTTGTCCTGCAAGTCAGAAAATACTTATCTTGGAGGGCTTTGAATGCAGCTCTGTGTGGGCAATGACTGTACAAATGGACTGTACTGTAATTGAATTAAAATTCAGAGTAATTTAATCCATTTATACACTGATAAAAAGAAGACACTCTTGCCCATGGAATTCTTGAATTTGCTTTGTTCCTGTTGTGCAACAGTGGCAGTCCTTTTTGTGTTTGGAAATACTTCAAATTATTAAAAAAAAAAAAGCTAAATCAAGCTTCTTCAGTGAAGCCCTAAAACTTAATCGACTGTGGCCACTCTCTGGCCAACACACAGAAACTGCTTATACCAGGTAAATCTGGTTGTAGACTGAGACTGGGAAACAGAACATGTAATTATTTGCATAAGTTATAGACATTGTTGGCATACAGACTAAATTTAAAGGCTTGAGCTCCATACCCAATCCACAGATTAAGTATTTTGATTATGTATGACTGTATTTATCAGATGAACGGGCAGCTTGGAATTCTGATTCAAGAGTAATAGTGGCACTGAATTTCAATAAAACATTTCAAGGCTTTTTAAATGTCTATGTATCTGTTGTGTGCGCACACACACACACACACACACACACACACACACACACACACACACACACACACACACACACACACACACACACACACACACACACACACACAGAGTGGATTAGTTTCTTATCAAGAGGACCAGGATCATTAAGAGGAAAGCCCTTCTCAAAGCAGATTCAGCAGTTTTCCACACAAGCCTGACAGAAAAGCCTGGGAGCTGAAGGGGACTGTTGGGCTTACAGGTCCGTACTTAACTTAAAGAGGTGTCGAGAGCAGTTCACTGTTCTGCTATCTGTAAATGAAAGCATTTCATTCTTACTGTCTATGTGTGTTAGTTTCTAAGAGAGAGGGCACAGTGTTAAACAAGAGGGCAGAACACAGCCAGCACTGAAACAAGGGCCGGGGGGGAAGACGTAATGAGTTATTATACACATCGCATCAGCGCAGCAACTAAAGAGAGAGAGAGAGGAGGGGGAGGCTGCTCAGTGATGCCTGCTCGCTGCTGCACGTGGGTGATAATATTCAGTGAAACCTGACTTTTTTTTTTTGGTGGAGAGAACATATCCAGACGTGGCTAAGTAGCGGAAGATCATGCATGTGACACAAAGGAGAACAACTCTTCAAAATCTCTAAGATTTCAGACACACTGTCTGCATAGGTTTACCAAGGTCAGCGTTTTGAAAAAAATAAAATAAAAGTAAAGCCGGAGGATAAAAATAGCCATGCACATATCACAAACTACTAAACTAGAAAGAGATCAACTCAGATGGGAATGACAGAGGATCCAAAATTGAATTATAAACATATCCACGAGGCATTGTGGGGTACTGTTATGCAATCACCAGAATACAGATTACCAAGTCAAGTGACATGCTTGGCCAGAGGGCGGCGCGGTGTAGCCTTCGTCCTTCATTTGAATAGGGTATAACAATTAATGGGCAAGTTTGCCTAACCCCTGGTTAAACACAGTGGACGAGACTCAAAGAAAACCGGACGAAGAATTTGAAAATCTCTTATGTAATCTCGATGAAGGCACAACACGTGCTCCAACTTTCACCGCTGAGGTGAGCTGTCTTAAATCTTAAATTAATTACTGCTTGTCTTCTAACTAGCCCACTGGACAGTGGGACATACACATTTACAGTGCAGTCTGCAGAGGCATTCTGCGAGGTTCGCAGGAAGATTGGCACCCTCCTTCATCGTCGCACAGCGCGTTTCTTTCTTGGCGCTCTAAAGTGATCATCAGTGGAAGTGCACCCGAGCTGCAGCAGCCCAACTGTGACATCCGTCCACTACACAGAGTGTGCTCAGGCTGGCTGGCTGCTGCATAGGCACAATGGAGCAAAAATCACCGAAACACGAGAGCACAGCCAAGGGACAAGAGTCCCTGTCCTACCAGCGGAGAATGTGGAAGAATTTCCAGGAAAAAGCCAAGCCATGGCTGAGCCCTAAACTGGGATCAGAGCGTCGTGGTGCCGGGGGCGCGGAGGGCAGCAAAAAGGAATCGGGGTTGTGGATGTTTAAGAGAAAAAAGAAACAGCTGGACCGGGTATTTTCGTCGTCGCAGCCGAACCTATGCAGCTCTACGCCGGCACCTTTTGAGGGAGACAAGTCTCTTGGAGGCGATGCGGTGCCCGGGACCAGCAGCGACAGGCAGCCTTTGCTACAGCCTCTTGGCACGGCTTCTGGGGCCACGGGGAGCAAACCGGAGCTGATGGCGCACGGAAGCCCAAAACTCCCCGTGTGCCAGCTGATGGTGTACCAGCAAAAGAGCTCCTCTCTCGGCTCAGCGTGCTTCGAGAAGCTGGTGGTGGACCCGGCCGCTGTGACGGGAGAGGAGGAGCAGCTGCGTAAAAACGCAAGTGATTCTGTGAGTAAAGACTCGTGTAGTCCCAAACGCACCTAGCAGGTTTTCTATTAAGGTGCTGTACGTTTTTGTTTTTTTCTTCAGAGATTTAAAATCAAAGGAAGTAGGCCAGACTTTATTGCTTTAGCAATTAAATAAAGGAGACAAGTTTCATGATGGGGGTATTGCGACGTCCCACTGACCCTATGTACTCAGCGATTTTCCAGTTCACTGATTTCTTTAATCTCTCAAGCGTGTGGGACTGAATTGGCCAGATGAATACAACCAGTGCCACTGCAGACTTGTGTAGTGATCATAAACAACAAGCCTACGTTACAGGCTAATTTGTTTGGTATCATTTTACCATCAGATCCGCTCTACACGCGCTGACCAAATAAGCTGATTTCAGTTTCAAGTCTTCCTGGTAGGGTTTTTTTTTTTTTACACAGAGAGCATGCTCTGATGTTATTAGCCTCATTTTTGCCTGCTCATAGCAATTTCTTCCTCAGGGGCTGTCCCCTAGACCACAGACCATCTGTCTCAGTGTCCTTGCTTTTAGACACAGGCTGCAACAGGCCCACGCATGCCCAAAGGTTCATCATGTCTTTTGTTTACATGAAAAAGTGGCCAGTTGGTAAACATTCATCTCACAAGCTACCAGCAGTGTTGGAGATTGACGGCAGGTATATTCCCACACCACTCAGCGTGCTGAGTCAGGGTGTCCCAAGAGAAACCATATCAAAGGGATCTGTCAGCATGTAGGCTAGTTGTGAAGTCTGCATTTACAAAAACCATTCAGCCCAAAACATTTGAGAGAAAACTTCAAGTTTGAGATCTTAGCCAAATCAAATGGAAAACACTGTTTGAGAGGAGTAATACGTGAACTAACAAATATTTAATGTGGATCAGTGCCTTGCCATCTGATTGTAGCCCAGTTCACAACCTATGTCATTTTGGAGGCTGTTCTGATATTAAATATCATGAAAAACGATAAGGATACACCATGCCTGAAATCTAATAAGAGCATTTTCTTTCAGTTGTGGCAGTTGTTGCAAAGCTTTTCATCTCATCACTTCTGAAGTGCTCTAGACTTTCTGAGCATCATCCAGATTGCTGTCTAACAGTGATTAAGCACGCTGGCACACTTCTCCCTATTGAGGTTGGCAAAAGATCTCTTATCCATTAAATCTCTGTAGGAAAAGTGCAGCATACTCAGCTGAAGAGGTAAAAGAAAGAATGCAGTGACTTCATTGAAATTGATCTTGCAACTTCATCACTACACTTTCCAGTTACATAATGTGGAGAAATTTCATTTTGCCAAATAAAGTCGCTGCATTCAGGCATTAGTTACCTCCTGTTGTTGCCATGATTATCCAAGCGGGCTTCTCTTGGTCACGTGTTAGACCTTTCTCACGCCCAAGAAGAAAGCAGTGGCGTGATCATCATCAGGTTATTGTCATGTCTTATTAGCTTGACTGTACACATAGACTTGTATAACAAGCGTAATGCATACAACATGATCTGGATCAAATAATGGAACTAGAAATGAAAAAAGTGGACATGAAATGATGAGTGATGAGAGGACGTAAAGGTAATGAAGAAGACCGATCTAGCAGGTAATGAGACATGATTAGGGGATGAGAAGAGACCACATGAGATAAGATCATATAAGCTCAAGTGTGAAAAAAGCAGTTTAAGATAAGATGGGAACTAGTGAAGAAACAGGAGATGAGAACAGATGAAGTGGGATTAGACATGCGTCTTTAGTACTATAGGGAATATTTATGAGCATAATTTGGGAAATATGTAATTGAACTAAACACGCAGTGTCACAACACACAGCCAGACAACCAAGCTATGAATTCTTATGATTCATAATGCATTCTTGCATATGCACTGATTGCATAGATTTGCATGTGAATAATGGTGAGGCATTTGTGTTTCCTCAGCCAACAGAAAGCATAAAACAAAAAACCTGCACTTTTACTGAAAGAATAAGTCTTCAAGCTGTGATTTCACAAATGAAATAAGAGAATGCGTAACATAAGAAACCATTTCGCAATTTGATTTGGAAAGTGAGTGATGTAAGGGATTGTTGCCAAGCTCTGAAAGTAATTTCATTATTGATTCAAGTCCATTTAACTTTTCTGCTTTCAATGTAGAGGAGAGTTTCGTGAAAGAGTATTTCTATATGTGTGTGAAGGCTGCAGTCAAACATGAGTGATATTTCTGATATTAAGTTTCAGCGTCCTTTGAATCATACATATTATATTTGTCTAGTTTACATGAATTTTGGAGAAATATCAAAGTCCAAATTTGATCTGACACCAGTTAGTATGAGTACTGAATGCTGTCACCCTAGCAGTAAGTTTCACATTTTATAAGATTTTTCTTTTTCCTCATTACCTCCAACCACACTCATCAACCACTTCATTATGGGCAACTTGCTAGAAATAGTAATAGCTGACAAACTTTTGCCTTCAGTGCCATTTCAGTTCTTCGTGGCATAGATTTAACAAGGTGCTGGAAGCTTTCCTCTGAGATTTTGGTTTATGTTGCCATGATAGCGTCACACACCTGCTATAGATGTATCAATTGCACATCCAGTGAAACTCCCATTTCATCATATTATGAAGGTGCTCTACTAGATTGAGATCTGGAGGTTTTGGAGACCAGTTCAGTGCAGTGAACTTGTCATGTTTAAGAAATCAGTTTGAGATGATATGAGCTTTGTAAAATGGTCCGTTATCCTGCTGGAAGCAGCCACACTGTACACCATTGTCATAAAGGAATGGACATGGTGAGCAACAATACTCAGCTAGGCTGTTGCATTTAAATGATGCTCAACTAGTACTAAGTGTAGCAGCAAAATATCCTGCACACCGCACTTAAATCACCTTTCTCCCCCATTATGGTGCTCGGTTTGAACGTCAGCAGGTCGTCTTGAGCACGTCTACATCCCAAAACTCACTGAGTTGCTGCCGTTTGTGCCAGGCTATTTAGATATTTGGATTAACAAGCAGTTCAACAGGTATACCAAATCAAGTGGCCGGTGAGTACCTATACTAATACGCTTGGATAGATTTGGATATGTTTGTCACAGGGAGTTCTTCACCAAGTGCTTTCTCATAGGAGACTGCTTGATTCTTGGGGTTTTCTTACAGTGTAAAGCACCTTGAGGTCAATGTTGCTGCGAATTGGTGCTACTTAAATAAAATTGAATCAAATTAACCAATAGGCAACCATAAAGAAAGAGCTGAAATAATTAACTTTTAACCCTTGGTATTATTCACAAATGTATGGAAGCTTTTTCCGCCACTTGAAATTTTGAGTTATGGATGGCGGATTTATTGTTTTTTTTGTTTGCATGTTTTTGTATTTTTAGTGGGGGAAACAAGCTTCCAAACAAATGGAATATGCTTCACTTGTGTGTTTACAGTTATTTTTACATTACATTTAGCTTCATCATTCTGCTCTCACATGTTTGTCTCCCATGTCATTTGAAGTGTATGTTGTCTGTGGTACTGTAGATGTAATAAGTCATTCAGTGAACTGTAGCCAAAGTGGTCGCCTACCCTGGTGTAGTGGGTTAAAACAGATGTTGTAGCTCTGGTCAGCATTCTTTGTCATCTTGTTTACTTGTTAGTCTCCATGTATAAACCTAACAGTTCACCTAGTGCTGACTCTTAAAAAGATATGGAGACGTACTTCATTAAAAGAGAACAAAATATTTGTCTCTTTCTGTTGCTACTCAGACACTCACTATTCCTACTACTTTCAGTTATTGGTCACACCCACGGACTACATCAAGACTTCTTTTATATCTTTGCACTTTCCTCTGCTCAGCTCATATGTAGTAGTTGTATTCTCAGCTCATATGTAGTAGTAATATTTAACACTTGGAACCAAGTGTTGACCATGGAAGTGGATTTTTGTGTCACACAGACTACACTCACAGCTTACTGCTGTTGCGGGTATTTGTATTCATGTAATCTGTGGGATAATGTGAATCATACCTTTAGTGTCTTGAAATTCTCAAGTTTTTGTGTTGTGTTAGAAAGTAAGTTATGTTACTCTGTAAAAATCATTTGGCTTGCTGCTATAGCTGACTAAAATCAAAATCTTGGAAGCTGAGCTTGTTCAGAAATATTATAAACTGTAACTCTAGGATGATTTTTGCATATTGGCCTGATTTGGTAATGCACTGACTGTGAAATGAGCTATGTTTGGATGTCCTGAGAACAGCATCATGGGCACTTGGAAACAGCCCATGGCCTCGTTCTTAAAGTGTCTTGACAGCAGCTTAAATCAAGATTCATTGCAGCCTGGGGGATAATCGGTTGTAACCGACACTGACAGACACATGATTGATGCTGACCGCAAAGATGCCTTGGCACTGTGAAGTGAGAAAAAAAACAAAACATTTTCACATTGACAAAAGCCTGACACCATCTGGAAATGCTGATGGGTTTTACCTCTCCACTTTGTGATTGAGCATCTTGCAATGCCTGGAGCGTGTTAGTGTCTCTGCCACTGAAAACTATTGACGATAGTCTTATATGTAAACAAGAGCATTTATCAGCAGCATATTAAGATTTGATCTGGATTTGAGGCTGAGTAGTTTGCATTGTTTGATAAAGGACTGTAAACTGAAGCCTGTGCACGGGCCCTCCCCTTCAGGTTTGTCTGTGTTAAGTGCCCAAATGTTTGAATGTGAGTCAGCATTAGCTGTCGGCTGGGCCTGTTATGAAGTAGTGACCTGGCAGCACCTCCCTGCTTTCTGCTCATAGAGCTAACAAAATAGCCTTTTTCGAGGGAATTTTTGCTTTGTTCTGTAAATTATTAGACTTTCCGTATTTTGTCATTTATTCAGAGTACAAGTGGAACTTCAATGTTAATCAAGAACTAAGTGGTGGAGTAGAAACTGGACCAAAAAGAAAGATGGAAGCATTTCAGTTTAACTTGATGAAAGTTCAACTATAGGTTGAAGATAACTAGGTTGCTCAATATAAGTAAATAGGTATTATGTAGCAGTCACAGTTGTTTTCATCAGTTCTTGCCCTAGGTGAACCCTCACTCTACCCAAAACGGGCGGCTTTTTTCTTCTGTTACTCCTCTCTGTGTCCTTGAGAGATAATGTTACCTGAATCGTCTCCTTGATCTAGCTCTCATCTCCTCTGCCCTCAACGTTATCCTGTCTGATAGCGGCACTCTTCCATTACAAGAACAAATTCAAAGTCCATCTTTGCTTGTCGGAAGAACAGTCTGTGTATTGCAAGATGGGAACTCTGCACTGTGACATTGTGCTGCCCTCCAGCATTGTCCTCTGCAGTCTCAGCCACACAGTGTCAAACACAAAAATGCACACATACAATGTAGGTACATACAGTCATGCACACCCATTCACTCAATGCTCTGAGGCCAGAGTGTTTATGCAACAAGGTTAATCGTGACAGTGTATTCTGCTAAATGAATCAGAAGTCCTGATGTGCCTTCTTGAATGGTACCATTACACACAAGAGAGACTAAGTAATGTGATTCTGGTGTTACTCTCAAAATAAACTCTAGTTTAAGTACACTAACATGCAGTGATCTGGTGTGCGTGCTGTATTATAGGCCAGAAGTGATTGCAGACATGATTGACAATCAGAGTAATGAGAGAGCAGACAGTGATGGGTCAGCCTTTAAATGGTAGATAGAGCTGGGGAATTAGCTTTCTAACTCTTAATGCCCTCCCACATAGATTAATCATCATCAGATTAAAACAGTGGCTCAGTGTAGGAAGGGTGTGTGTGTGTGTGTGTGTGTGTGTGTGTGTGTGTGTGTGTGTGTGTGTGTGTGTGTGTGTGTGTGTGTGTGTGTGTGTGTGTGTGAGTGAGGAAGGTGGTCAAATTACACACGACATGCCAAAATAGCCCATTTGGTGAATATCAATAAGGGTTTGGTGTATTTATGAGTGAAAGGATGAGCCAAGCTGCAGTAGCATTTCCTTGCTTGAGAGGCCAATCAAAGCCTCCGTGTCTCTTGCTTATTGTGTCCTTCTCTAACCTCCAATTCTTTTGAAATTTAACAGCCTAGCAACTGACAGCTTTTAAAGGTTGGATACACAAGATGAAAGCAAGGATAGACCCAAGCAAGCAGAGACATACAACAATAATATGGCACAGGTGGTCATTCTTCCCGGATAAAAAAAAAAAAATACACACGGTGACCAAAGGCTGTGGGATCTTTCCCTCCTCCTCATGCTAATCACATGCAGATTATTTGCAACACAATGCAAGCCCCACTTCCTTCGTGGTGAGGAAGCAATATTGAATATTTGTAAATGAGCTTCCCTGTAGCATAGATTAAGCTGCCCCAGTAGCCAACTTAAGTGTTCTTTGTCCTGCAGCTGATTAGGGTCAATATTGGATCTTTGGAAGCTGGATGAAGTGAATATAAAAAATACAAATGTGCCTGGTGTTTCAGCTTGGATATCCTTCCTATTAATGTGTGGTGTATATATTCTCCTTATTATAATGTACTTAATGTGGCTCTAAAATGACTATGGAATGACAACTTAGGGGTCTCTGTTTTCTTTACTTATAATGTCAGTAATTGAAATTGTGCTCCCTATAACGTCGGTCGTGGCAGCAACATAATAAGGATATATGGACTGCATGAACTACTTCTGAAGTTGTTTAATAAGGAGCAGGTACAGTGGAGTGTTAGCACATCAGAGGTCTGCAGTGCTCAAACTCAAAATATCTTTATGTGTCCACTGGGTTTCTTGGGAAGCCGTTGCAATCATCTGAATAGGCACTTTATTGATCCAGAGAGAGCAAGGGAGACAGATTGAAAGAGAGCTGTTAATAGAGTGTCAAAGCGTGAGGCAGGAAAATATTTACAGCAGGAGTCATTTATTTAACCATCCACTTCACTTTCTCCTCTGCCTCTGCCTCTTTTAGGGTGTTTTTGCCCCTCTATTTGGTGAAGTCTGTAGTATATAGAAGTGCATTTGCTTGACTGTAGGGGTGAAGTAGAGTTTAACCTGTTCTGTCAGCTTTTACTGCATTTTCTTTAGCTGTGAAAACCTGCCAACTAGCACTGCAGTAGTACAAGTGAGCACATCACTTTAGTGTTTTTGCCAGATTGTGAAATATCCATAAATACATCACTAGGTTGTGTTGTTTTGAAGCCCATCTGACTGCACAATGGTGTTCAGTTTGTTCAAGGCAAATGTAAAGTCTTTCTAACGCAGCAGTTCTAGGCTGTAGCTGACAAACTCACTATTCTAATGTTTGTAGGACCTACTTAAAGAAAAATCATGCTTTATAATGTTTTGTCCTGTCCCTTTATGCTCCCTTCTCTCCTTGCTCCCCTCACCCCCTAGCTGGTCACAGCAGATGGCTGCTCCTCCCTGAGCTTCAGTCTCCCAAAGGTCTCTTCCTGTTAAAAGGGAGTTTTTCCTTCCCATTTTTGCCAGTATGCTTGCTCATAGGGGGTCATCTGATTGTTGGGGTTCACTGTTTTATTAGTAAAAGAGTGAATTCAGTCCCCTATCACTGTCATGTCATGCAGCTACTAGTTGAATATTAGTAGAAGGGTTAGCCAGAAATGGCTTCTTTTTTTTTTTTTTAGCTCAAAGCACAGGAAGATAAAACAGGAGAGAATGATACCATCTTTGGAATGCGATCAACCATTCGCCTTGGCGGACTTCCATCTCATCCTATTTTCCCCACATGACACATATAGGTCAAACATCGCAGGCAAGACAAAGTGGCAGTTCCTTTCTGAAACAGATAAAGGTTAACTCAGCTGAAGCCTGTTGGTTTGCCATCCCGACATGGAGCAGACCAGCATTCTGCAGATGTGGTCGCTGTTGTCCTGGAACGCTGGTGTGGAAGGATGCATCTCACAGTGGCTGAGCTGAGCTAGATATTTTTTTTCACATGAAGACCTGCTTTCAGGAGGTCAGATGTTGTTGTTGTCGTTGTTGACGATGATGTTTGCTGAAAATGACTGATGACAGAAACTGAAAGCCCGCCAGCATTTTTTTATGCACACGTACAGTGATGCCACTTTAACTTTGACAACAAGAAATAATGTGTTACACAGACACGGTGACATTATTTTTGTTGACATTCTGCTTAAAGCATTTACACATTACAGTTTTAAAATAAGCAAATCTGTAGTGAATGGGATCTGAATTGTAGATGTATGTTTGTCCAGCTCGCGACACATAAAATTGTGTCACACTGAGACAAGTAGTACACTCTATAGCCAACCAGTGATAACATACTTCCCTCCTAATTATGATTTGGCCATCATATAAAAATTAGGAAGGAAAAGTCAGCTGTGACTGTATCTGTTTTCCACTAGAGTTTGAAAACTGATTTTCAATGCACTGATAGAACAGTGGGGCTAACATCTACTTTTTGCTTGATTTTGGTGTAATAGATACATTATAACTGATTCATTTTTGGAGTCAAAATTGCCATTCTAGCCTTGAAAGCTCAAGCTGTCCAGCATAGTTGTTTCAGCTGCCTCTGTGCAATCCTTCTTTGGGTATGTTTGTATTCAGGGCTCTGACAGCCTCATTTTGCTGATTTTGCTTCTAGATGTTGCTGAAGCTCAGAAGTGACTTAGTGCCACCTACTGGTACAAAACTGATGTGGACCCAGCAAGAAAAAAGAGGAAACTGGCAGTATGTGAATAATGAGGCTTTCTGGCTCAGTGAATGCATACGAGGACTAGCAGTTAATTATAATTAAAAGAAGGCCATTCATTACTATCTGCAATCTCCTTACACTTGCTGGACTGTATTAGTACAGTGTCCTGTTAAACCAAATAAAAATCTATATTACATATCTGTGAACTGAAGCAGCTGGGATGCTATCAGATTGACGTTCAACACTTTGCCTCAATGAAAGTTCACTTATGTATATGGAAACATATAAATTTCTGCTACATTTTCACTAAGAGAACTGCCCTCACACTTCACTGTGAAATTTCTTATTTAAAAACATAAAGAAGGCAGCAGGTTGTGAACATGTGAGATGGGAAATTGCATATTTATAGTAGCTTTTCCTCAAAAGGCAACTTCTGTAACTTTATGATTTGTTCCATGTGTGACTGTTTTTAATGACCCAAATTTTAATACTACTGGAGTACAGACCTACATCACTAAACAAAAAAACATATTAGAGTAACATTAATTATGTATGAATTATATGTGAATAATATGAATTTTTTTACTTGTATGACTATATCTAGCCTATAAGAATGAATTTTCACTATAAGATATTCATAAATGACATTGTGTGTCATGAAACTTTGTCATTTGGCCTAAAGGGAACAACACAGGCCATCAAATCCTCATCATCATGTCTGAAAATCTGCAGCTCAAACTACACCCATCGCTCTAACGTTACAGATCATCACAGAAAAAGTTTGTTTACACATGAGTAGAGCACACTTTGTTGCAATCAAGTTAAGTAGCAGTACAGACTTCTTGCAGTCATTCGCCCAGAGATTTATTAACATAATGCTTTCTTTTATCGATTCACTGAGAGGTTGTTTAGTTTTCCTTTCAGGATATCGGGTACCATATTGCCTTTACGTGTTCTAGAGGATCACAAAAAAAGGTTTACTATCATCATCGCTCTGCAACACTGGCTAATGGCAAAAAAAAATCTGTTAAAGCTTGTACTCATAATGCACAGTTTTCTTTATTGAACGCTCAGTTTTTTTTTTAAAGCATGTCAAAAATTTTTTGCTCAGTCTCAGTCCTCATTTTCAAACTCCTTCCACTTATATGATGAATGAGAGCCAAAAACATCACTGATATATGTCTTAATTTTCTCCACAATGTCACCCCCTCTCATGTTTCGTTTCTTGTGTTTCTCTGACACACCAGATGCCGCTGCTCCCTTTTTTTCTGTATTATCTTGACTTTCATCTGGCTTTGTTTTGTCATGGTTTCCTTTCATTTCCTGCATGTCCAACCATTCTTTCCACTCACTCTCCCTCAACAAAGGCTCTTTGCCATTTCTGTTACCTACATGGTCTTTTTCATCTTCATGACTTCGTTCATTGGACATGAAATGAAAGGGATTTCTTGTTCTGTCCTCCTCCTTCATTGACTGGCTGGTGTCAGAGACATTTGGGGAACAGCTTTGACTTTTCTGCTGCCTGCCTTTAGCTAGCTCTAGGTTCGTCTGCACATCACTGGACGCATCACTGGTTTCACCTTCACTCGTGTCACCATCACTGGAGTCAGTGTCACTGGAGTCAATGCTTAATGAAATCTTTAAGCATTCCTCTTTCTGGCTTTTCCTCACTATGAAAATGTATCTGTCAGGGTGAGTTTCAGGAAAGGCTAATGTCTTTCGACTCAGTGATTCCTCAGCATCCTCTTCATCTTCATCAGTGCTCTTGTGTTCTTCCTCCATTTCCCTTGATGTCAGACTCAGCACTCGGTCCAGCTTGCTGCAGTGTAGTGGTCTCTCGCCTGGTTCTTCTACCGATAGTTCTCTCAGCTGCTCCTGAAGCGCAGCTGCCATCTCCTCTCTCAGGGCCTGATTCATGAGAAAAAGCTCTCTATGCAGTTCTGCAATCTGCTTCTCCACTTGTTTATTTACCATCTTTTTGATCCACATCATGCAGAACCTCCTGTCAGTCACTGACTGATTTCTCCTAATGACCAGTAATGAGAATTACAGAGATTCCCCATTTAAATTTTGAATCATTTTTTTTTTACAGTAATTTACTTTTTTCTTGCATATGATTTTTACTAAAACAAGATTAAACTAAAACACGATGGGAAGACTGTTCAATGCAAAAATGTATGTAGCCTTTCCTCAAAAAAAGAAAAAAGTACCTGAATTTAGAGAAACTGAAATGCATGTTTCTTCAAGATTTTGCCATCCAAAATTCTGTGGAGAAAACAAATGCAATGAGGGCTTCTTTTGTTGGCAAGTGGCCTTATTCAATGTTAATTTATTATTTTCCTACACCAAATTGTTGAATGATAGCAATACACAAATGTTTTCATTGAATAAAGCAGAACTTGGACTTACCTCAGCAATTGAAGCTTCTTCAGAAATACTTGTTTTCTTTTGTATACATTTGGAATTGGCAGAACTTAGCAACATGATCTCTAGAACTGTGTTGCTAATTGTGGTTAATTTTTAAAAAAAATAACACAATCAGTAGTTATTTTTTTTAATAATTTATTTTAAAGAGTCTGTAGCTGCTCTTCTGGTGTAATTTGATCCCATTGCGATAATTCTTTAAAGTAAATTATGACATTGCTAAATGTTATCTTCAAAAAAAAAATTTAAACTGTTGGTTTAGTTTCATGTGCAATTCATTAGTTGCTTATAGAAATTAGAACTCTACAATTAATAACATCTTTATCAGGACTAGACTTAGTATAATATGGATTATCTGTTTTTGTTGGCCTTCTATCACTGTGTGACAAATTGTGTAAACTGTTTCCCATAATAGCCCTGCCTGCCATTCTGTGCTGTGCTAGAATCTCCAACTCCAACAGGTGGCTGCTATTTCTAAGTCATGATTATGACCACAGGCCACAGTTACTGAAAAAAGGTTTTCAACAGCACAGCAGTACCTCTCACTTCATTTCATTCACTGTTCCCTGAACCTTTTGATTAAGCTGTATGTATAAAATGTAGAAAAAGAAGCATTAAATGAAAGTTTCAGGCTGTCAGTGTGAGGCACAGGCATCCCCAAAAGTGCCAATTTATTGTCCTCACATTAGTGTGCTGCATGCTCTTAATGTGCTCCGAGCATTCTTGTACCCATTTATATACACAACTGCTGCTGAGGTGGT
The DNA here is from genome assembly GCF_007364275.1 of Archocentrus centrarchus. NCBI lineage: Eukaryota > Metazoa > Chordata > Actinopteri > Cichliformes > Cichlidae > Archocentrus > Archocentrus centrarchus. The sequence continues at coordinate 18,026,705 of NC_044354.1, read as the reverse complement.
GGGCAGAGTGGGATGAGCACAAATACACTGGCACGTGTTAATATAGTCACACGCAGATCTACTTCTCTGTCCATCACCATCAACTTTTGTGAGCCGAGAGACATCAGACTTTTCACCCTTTCTTTCATCCATGAGCTCAACAAAATCAGGGGTGAGTTCAGTGCATTAATGCAATACTATGATTCCTTTTATATCACTTACTTTTAGCTTGTCCGACAATGGGCTGATGGCGAGTCGTCCTAGAGTATTGGTCAGATTTTACCGAAGCCTGCCATCAGTGATCACCTAAAAGGTCTTCACCCAAAGTGTGCTCAAGGTAAAGGTCACATTTGTTGTTTTACGAGCAATAACCTGTGCATTGTGATGGATCACGAGACGGTTGGGCTACTAAATCAATAATGTTTTGGCTATATAATATCTGCATTTATATGCAACTGAAATAACTTTTATAGTTTGACATTTACCTAAATATGGTCTGTGCTTCACTGGCTTCAAATTACACACCTGAGAGCCTCTCACTGAGATTCATGTGGATGTGATGTTTATTGTTGATCAGCTTTGCCTTAATATCATGACTCAACATAAATGAAGCTAACCCCCACCCAGCTCAGTGGTCCTTACATGTCAAAAATGCACACATCAAGATGGTTCAGTGTTGCCTCAGTATAAACTGAGTGCTTTTGTGTGTGTTTATTCAACAGATGATACTGTGTGTGTGTGTGTGTGTGTGTGTGTGTGTGTGTGTGTGTGTATGTGTGTGTGCGCGCGCGTGCGTGCGTGCATGCGTGCAGAAGATAATACTATTGGGTTCTGGCCTAGGCAGACTGCAAAAGGAAAACAGCAGAGCCCGCAATTGGATGCACATGCTCATGCCACGTTCACACATACAATTGAATTCATATGTAGAGAAATGCAGTGTTTTCTAAAGAAAATGCACAATACACATACAAATATTTACATCAGATATAAATGGGATCACAAAGATTTATTAAAAGAAACAGTGTCTGAATCAATGCAGTGACAAGATAGATGTACTTGGCAGAAATTTCTTTGACTGAAATCTGTGATAATTTACTGCCTGTAGATGCAGCGAGTAAGAGAGGAAGTCTTTTTATTATTGCTTAACAGAGCTACTGAAGTGTCAATCAGTGTGTAAATTGGGAATGTTACTTCCCCGCCATCTGTTCATCTCCTTCTTTCTTCCTTTTAATCTGCTTTAAAAATGAAATCTCTCCTGATGATCATTCTCACATGCACTATTAGTTTAAGCAGGACATTTACCCAGCATCTATCTATTAACCTGCAAAACCCAAATTCATCCCATATTGCAGAATTGCTTCCACACTGAGCATATTGATTATACTGATAGACAGTGACAGTGTAGTCCTCTGTGAAGTCACTGCAGAGCCAATGCAAACTTTCTTTTGGATAAAACAATGTCCTCAACCAGGGGCATGGACAGTTTTCATCAGGGATGCCCATGAATAAATATTTTTATTAATCGAGGAAGAAATCCTAAGAATTATAAGAGGGATTTCTAAGGGACCATTTACTGGTTATATGTATGAGTGTGCATGTGGGTGTTGCTACAATGAAGGAGGATGAGTCACTGGCTGAAACTTGTAAGGTTTGCTACTACAGTCCCTCAGGTTTGGAGTGTGGGCTTCTTTCCAGGTCTGGAGTGTGGGCTGCTGTGATGACACATTGTGTGGGGGAACAATCCTAGGTTGTACAAGGAATAGCCTGTCCCCAAAAAAACAAAAAAAATCTAAAGTAAGTTTTGTGCTATATCCTACATTTCCGGCCATATATTTGTTTGCATGTATTTCTGTATTTGTGGTTAATGTGTAGGCTTGAGCTGCATCACAAATATAATATACAGTATATTAAGAAATTCCCCCAAGTAAGTTCTTATAATACCAATACGAAAGAGCGAAAATATCTGGGAATATTTTGGGTGCACGAAAGCAATGTGCACTGTTTCCAGCACATGAAAGGGTTTTTCATCACAGTGGGGAACACAGGCAACCGACAACATTTACAGCCTACACCAGAAAAATATGACCTCCTTGGTAGAAGGAAATGCCTTATTCAGGCTGCTAGTTATATATGCACTGAACCACCAGATGATTTATGTCATGGCGTGTGTGTGGCAGGCAGAATTGGACCCCAGGATGCAGACTCAAAAAAACAGGATTTATTGGAAAAATACAAAACAAACCTATACTGGGAAGGAACTAAACCAAAACCTGAGGAGGAGCAGGGAGACACACAGCGAGGGAACACTGAAGACGACGCGACAAGAAACAGATGAACACTGAGGGCTTAAATACACAGCAGGTAATCAGGGCAAGAGGAAACAGCAGGGAGCAACAGGTGAAGCAAATGAAACTAATAACAGGGGTTAGCAAAACTAGACACAAAGCACAGGGAACACAAGACTGTCAAAATAATGCAGGAAGTGACTAACCAAGGTGCACGCAGACTACATATGGGGGGACTGGCACATAGACACGGGGCAGAGACGCAGACTAGTCACAACACTAGGAATAAACTCAACATGAAAACACAGGAGGTCAGGGTTCAGACATCATGACAAAACAGACAAGACCATGGAGCAGGGGAAACAGGGACGAAGGGAACACACGTATCAGAACAACTGAAAAATAACAAAACTCATGGGAAAACAGAACTAAACACAAAATGCTGGGCAGACGGCCCAGGACCATGACAGCACCCCCCCCTCAAAGGCCGGCACCCGACGGCCAAAACAGGAAACAAAACTAGACCAGGGAGGGAGGCGGGGGACCAGGACGGAGGGACCGGAACAAAAACAAAACCAGGCAGGGAGCAACAAAGGCAGGGAGCAAAACATCAAAAATCATAAGGTCAGAACAAAAACAGCAGGGGCACAAGGCCGGGACAAAGTCCAAAAACAGGAACAAAACACAGGGATGAGAAAAAAAAACTGGATGAAACAAAAAGCGACGGCACAAGGCCGGAGAGCTCCAAAGTCCAAAACAGGGGGTCAAAACAAGGAACAGTTCAGGAGCTAAGACAAAAACAGAAACAAAAAGAGCAACGGCCAGGGGGAACAAACAGTCCATAGTTCAGGGGGCCGTCCAGGCCAAGGGGCCAAAAGGCAGAGTCCAAACCTCTCAGGCGGGCGACCGCGGCTCCAGCGGCGGCGACGAGGAATCGTGGCAGGGGGCCGACCGCGGCACCAGCGGCGGCGGCGAGGAATCGTGGCAGGGGGCCGACCGCGGCTCCAGCGGCGAGGAGACGAGACTGGGGGCCGACCGCGGCTCCGGCGGCGAGGAGACGAGACTGGGGGCCGACCGCGGCTCCGGCGGCGAGGAGACGAGACTGGGGGCCGACCGCGGCTCCGGCGGCGAGGAGACGAGACTGGGGGCCGACCGCGGCTCCGGCGGCGAGGAGACAAGACTGGGGGCCGACCGCGGCTCCGGCGGCGAGGAGACGAGACTGGGGGCCGACCGCGGCTCCGGCGGCGAGGAGACGAGACTGGGGGCCGACCGCGCTCCAGGCGGCGGCGGCGAGACGAGGCAGGAGGCTCGAACTGAGCCCGACGCTCCAACTGAGCATAACCCTTGGGCTTCAAACACGGCTCCGACTGAGCCGGACCCTTGGGCTGAACGGGGCCTACAAGGTGAGGCTCCGAATGTGCAGGCTGGGTCTGCGGTGTAGGGCACACAGCTACTTCACTGAGCAGCTGGGGCTGCTTGGGGGATGGACCAGGTGCATGTGATGGTGGGTGCGTGGAAGCTGACACTATGGAGGGCGAGGGAGCTGACGCTATGGAGGGCGAGGGAGCTGACGCTATGGAGGGCGAGGGAGCTGACGCTATGGAGGGCGAGGGAGCTGACGCTATGGACTGTGACTGCAGGGAGGCTGAGGGACCTAGGGGGACCGAGGGACCAGGAATGGAAGTACAGGAGGGAACTAAGGAGACTAAGGGGACCTGAGAGACTAAGGGAGCTGAGGGAACTAAGGCTGACACTGAGGGAGCTGACACGGAGGGAGCTGGGAGTGTGGAAGCTGAGGACGGGGAAGCTGACACTGGGGAAGCTGACTGCGGGAGAGGTGAGGGGACCGAAGCTAACTGCGGGGAAACTGGAGTCGGGGGAGCAGGAGCAGAGGAGACTGGGACTGAGGCTGCAGGGGGAACCACAACTAAAGGAGCTGAGGGACCAGAGGAGGGAACAAAGGGGACCACAACTGAAGGGACTGAAGCTAAAGGAGCTGGCACTAGGGGCTGCGTGGAAGCAGGCCGGGCGCTAGGGAGAGCCGGCTGCGTGGAAGCAGGCCGGGCGCTAGGGAGAGCCGGCTGCGTGGAAGCAGGCCGGGCGCTAGGGAGAGCTGAAGGGACTACGGGGACCTGAGGGACTACGGGGACCTGAGGGACTACGGGGACCTGAGGGACTACGGGGACCTGAGGGACTACGGGGACCTGAGGGACTACGGGGACCTGAGGGACTACGGGGACCTGAGGGACTACGGGGACAGAGGGCACGGAGGAAACCGAGGAGACTGCGACTAGAACTGAAGATGAAACTAAACCGATTGGAGAGACCAAGGGATTTAAGGGAAGTGACGCCACTGAAGGGGGCAAAGCTGAAGCACTGGCTGTGGGGACCGGGGAAGCTGACTGGACTGAGGTGACTGAGTACGAGGGGGCTGAAGCTGAGGAGGATGAGGGGACTGAGGTGACTGAGGACGAGGGGGCTGAAGCTGAGGAGGATGAGGGGACTGAGGACGAGGGGGCTGACGCTGAGGAGGATGAGGGGACTGAGACTAAAACTGAAGATGAAGGGACTGGAGGTGAAACTAAACTGACCAAGGGGATCACAGAAAGAGAAACCACTGGAGGGGGCAAAGCTGAGGCAGGGTGAACTAGAGCGGCTGGAGCTGCTGCTGACTGAGGGCGAGCAGGCTGAGAGCTAGGGAGAGCTGACTGCGTGGAAACTGACTGAGAGCTAGGGAAAGCTGAGGCTGAGGGAGCTGAGGTGGGAAGAGCTAGCACCGGGGAAGCTGAGCCCAGGAGAGCTACAGAGGCTGGCAGAACCTGGGGCTCCTGGAGATGAGCTGGCGTCACAGCTGACTGGGGAGAATGAGAACGAGCTGGCAGCGTGGGAGCAGACTGAGGGAGGGCTGGCTGCGTGGGAGCAGACTGAGGGAGAGCTGCTGGAGCTGCTGCTGACTGAAGTGGCTGAGGGGTGACTGTTACAAGCGGCGTTGGTGACTGAGGCGCTGGTGCTCCCAACCGCGGAACAGAAGTGGGTGCAGGAGCATGAGGCACAGAGGATGGAGCGTCAGGGTTGAGTCCAGGTGTGAAACACACAGTCTTTTCTTTAGCCGGTTTATTGGAAACAGTCACCTTGGGAGACACGGAGGGGAAAGTGAGGGCTGCGGAATGAAGTATTTGTTCCGCATAACACTGGGTTAGCCGGGGCAAGGAATCCATAAGCCAGGTGTTTTCTGTCAACATGTCATGTATCCTGTGGGCGATGGTATTCCCCAGCTCCTCACTGGGTAGCCGGAACCACAGGATACAGAGCTTGGATGCCTTGTTGCAAATGTCTGATCTGGCTGTCAAGGACGGTGGAGCAGTGTGGTTAATCATGTCTGACGAGCCGGGGAAAGGAGGGACAGATTCAGTGGTGGAGTTGGAAGTGGTTGAATACTGCAGAGAGTCCATTGTCATTTTATCCCTGGCTGCTGGCTCCGTTCGGCTTTTATGGCGCCGGGAATTCCGCTTACGTGCCGGCGTAGCGGGTCGTGAAGGAGGTGTGCTGGGGCATGACGAGGCCGGTGGAGGCGAATCTGATGCCAGGGAGAACCCGCCCAGCTTAATCCCTAAAGGCTGGGGCAGAGGTGGGGCAGTGGTATCGAGCGGTTGCTGCAGTGCGGCTGATGAACAGGGCTGTGGCGGCGGAGGTGGAGAGAGCGGCAAGCTCTGACGCGGAGACCCTTTAACCCAGCTGGAGTCTCCCCAAGCGCGGTGAGAGCGGCGGAGCTGTCCCTCGTACTCGGGAGCCAGCCACGGCTTCCTCCTCACCACTTCCTGCAGGTGAGCTTGCACAGCTAGCTGCCGTTCACACAGGTCTGAGTCCGCGGGGTCTTTGAAATGGTCGCGTCGTTCTGTCATGGCGTGTGTGTGGCAGGCAGAATTGGACCCCAGGATGCAGACTCAAAAAAACAGGATTTATTGGAAAAATACAAAACAAACCTATACTGGGAAGGAACTAAACCAAAACCTGAGGAGGAGCAGGGAGACACACAGCGAGGGAACACTGAAGACGACGCGACAAGAAACAGATGAACACTGAGGGCTTAAATACACAGCAGGTAATCAGGGCAAGAGGAAACAGCAGGGAGCAACAGGTGAAGCAAATGAAACTAATAACAGGGGTTAGCAAAACTAGACACAAAGCACAGGGAACACAAGACTGTCAAAATAATGCAGGAAGTGACTAACCAAGGTGCACGCAGACTACATATGGGGGGACTGGCACATAGACACGGGGCAGAGACGCAGACTAGTCACAACACTAGGAATAAACTCAACATGAAAACACAGGAGGTCAGGGTTCAGACATCATGACAAAACAGACAAGACCATGGAGCAGGGGAAACAGGGACGAAGGGAACACACGTATCAGAACAACTGAAAAATAACAAAACTCATGGGAAAACAGAACTAAACACAAAATGCTGGGCAGACGGCCCAGGACCATGACAGATTTATGGCTTTCAGACACTTTAAAATTTATTTCAGAAAATCATCAGAAGCTAAATACAGCAATGTTAAATTTGTGATATTGAGAAAAGTTAATGTAAAGTTTTCTCACATGTCTGGTATTAATGTGATTTTATGATTCCAGAATAATTTCCTTAATATTTTTTCTTCCACACATGGAATTTTACCTTTAATGCAAAGTCTTCTGTTAGTGAGCACAGACACACGGTAGCATCTTGGATAAATACACAATACACGTCTTGCTTGTCTTCAGAGCTGATGACTATCAATAATGTAACACAAGCTTGTCGGGGACTTTTCAGGTTTGTTGTACTATCTTATAGACAACTTGATAAGATTTGTTTATTTATGTTTAGCTCAGTTGTCCAGGTTTTGTTTTATTTACCTTCATTTTAGATTGGTTGGAAAGAAGATGATCCTCATGTCAGCACTGATAGATGTATGTCATGCAAGTTCACACTTTGGAAACGCTCTGTTCAGTTCACACCAACTCATGTTCATAGTGCGATAATGATCTGCTGTGAGCTAATCTTTTATTCTGTAGAACCTCCTCCTGCCATGCATGAATCTTCTTCCAGAAAAAAGCAATTGCTGTGTATTACTACAGAGTCAGCTAGAGATAACATTCAAAAGTCAAGAACAAAATACTGTGCAAGTATGTGTTTTTCCACTTCAACCATGTGTCATGAAGCAGGGCAACTCAAAGTGGACTGGTTGTAATAAAACGGCTGTATAGGAGCTCTGCAGGCTGTTGACTTTTGGCCTTAGGTTTGCTAAGGATTTCTCAATTTAATGTGATGTTCCCAGTTCATTGTCAGTGTGGAAGATGTTCTCACTCATATATTTTTTTGAGTTTTGAAACTTCAAATGTGTGACTGTCTTCAGTAACACAGCAGGTAGTGTTGTTTGCAGTCCTGTCCATGACTTGCAGTGCACGATTCAAGCTCAGAACCAGCAGCATTCACATCATGTTTTTTTAGCTGAAAGCATTATTATATATGTGAAAATTATTTATATATATATATATATATATATATATATATATATATATATATAGCATTAAAATAAGCAGGAAATTTTTGGCACCGCGTTTATATTTGCAGTGGAGGGATTGCAAAGCTTTACATGAAAGGGTTATTAGCCATCAATAGTAGACTAGTAGCCCTTAGTGGATGGTTGGATAGTTCCAGAGAAGATGAAACACATACACTGAAGATAAATAAAAGGCATTTCACCCACACATCAGTGCAATCTTAACCGGATGAACTGAGTTCATGTACAAAGCTCAATCACGATGCAGTAACTAGAAATTACCCAAAGAGAACAGAATGTTTCAGAGTGAAACAAGAACAAAGAATTCAACAGGGCATTAAATATGTTATTTGCCATGAAATCCCTTCATGGACTACCTCAATTAAATTTAAGATTCATTTTGGAAATTGTGAACTGGTACATTTTATGTTCCAGTAGTCCTTCATGTCACAGACACAGTCAAAATCACAGACAAGGCAGCTTTGTTTTTAAGGTTCACTGTGAAATGTTCAGCCAGACCTTGTTATTCATGACACCGGTGGCCGTTATGGCAATTTTAGCATGTTGCCTCACCCAGCTGCCTTTTCCTTAATTCTGTTGTGACTCACACAGACATGAAAGATGCAGCTTCAACTTCAGCTTCACATTTGTTACCTCGAGTCTTTGCACACTTTACATGCTAAGCATCAGGCAAATGTACAAAGCATATAAACACACATGCAAACAATGAGGGAGAGTATTGTTGAGATAGTTTAGATAATGTAGAGTAAGAAAACACAAGAGCAATTACCTTTTGAATTTGGAAGAAGAGTTCACATTCATTCCAGAGGGATTCCATAGTTTTTCTTGCCAGTGTCTTATGTAATCCAAACCACGTTCACCATGGTCTTTGCTCTGCCTTTTTCTGCTTCAAATGCCAAGGTTTTGTTACTGTGTTTGGTTCGTGTGTCTAGTATCATATGATGGGTGTAGTACTGTATGCAGCAGTGACAGAAGAGACAGTAGATGCAATTAAAGAACAGGTTTTTCTAAGATAGACTTCTAGGAAAAGATGAAGAAAAACATTGTAATTATAACCTGTGTTATATTACATTATAGAATAAATTGCACTAGCAAAAGGCAATGTTGGGGTCTGTGTCCATGGGGAGTCTCAAATCTGAAAATCTCATTTTCAGATTTTGCTGCTAGATTATCAAGCGGCCTCCTTGAATACCGATCGTAATCATCAACTGCCGGGATCAGTTTCTCCTCAGCCATTGTTGACAGCGCTGATGCTGGATGTCCCGCCCCTTCTTGATTTTGATTGTCTGGTGAGCGAGAAACAACACTGACTAGAGGAGCAGTGTGTCAGAAAGTGAACTATTTTCAACTGAGACTGCTTTAAGTGTGAGCGTTTCAGAGCTGAGCTTTCCAGGATTTGTACCAAAAAAAAAAAAGGATACTGCTAGCACAAAAACATGCTGCCTGTTCGGTGGTTTCAAAATACTGTATGTAAGCTAAATGAATCAGAATAAATCAGACTGTTTGAAATTGCATTATAATGTTAACTAAATTAAACAATAGTGCCAAGAGCTAAGGTGCTTTCATTAGAATTACACTGAATTGTTAGCAGTCACTCTAATACTTATTTCTTAGTGCCTAAACATTTGACACAGTATTGCGTATTCATTTTGCATGTATAATCAGTAACACAATTTCAAATGACATGATATTATTAGAGTAGGAAATACAGCAACTTAACCAGTTATCTAAAGGTCAGGGTTTTCCTCCTCCTGTCTTCTGTAATTTGGGTAAAACAAATGATCAGTTTCTCTTAGTTTGTCTTCACATTTGTCTTTGAGATATTGGATTGAAATTTAGAAGCCTGACTGTGACAGATGCTGTCCAAGGGTACTGTCAGCTCAAATAAAAAAAAAAAAGGAGACAGTGGGGGGGACAGAAGGTTTGGCACCTAATCGACGTCGACATAGTCGGGAAGGCGGCAGGAGTAAGAAGCAAGTGATGAACCGAGCAATGTCAAGGATGCACACAGGGGGAGACGAAGACACGGATAGAGACAAAAGTAAACAGAGATGATGAATCCAATCCATCTACTGTATATCCAGGGCAGGCAGAGTTTCCCTCCGGGGGATATATCATGCCTGGCCCGGCTCCCAGTGTGTGATAACCTCCTTTGTTGGCAGCCTCAGGGGCTACTCAACTTAGCTTGCTAGACTATGCCCTTTGCAACATTACTGCCCTTCCTGTGTCGTGACTTAAATCTCTTTCTCGCTTTCTCATTCTCTCTACCTGATTTTCATTTGCTTTGTTTCTCCCTTGGATTTCACCTTTGCCTCATGTCCTTGTTCTGTTACCTTCATTTGCATTTTTTCCCCTGATTTTTACCTTCAGGCTGCCTGTTTTATTATTTGTTTTCTTCCTCTTGCTATCATCTTGCTCTGTATTGGTACTAATATTTTTTTTGGGGGGGGGGTTATTTGGATTAATAAATTCTGTTTTTTAGCATCACTAATAGCATCTGTCCGCTAGGCTTATGTCATCATATCTATTGCAAGCAAATTACTCCTCTCGGATATAATGACCCCCTAACTTAAATTTGTAATCTCGTCACAAATTCCATGTCATGCTGTTTGCTTTTTTCCCTTTCCTCTGTAGCAATGTTTTTGATTCATTTATCAATTGTTTGGCCTATATTTAAATATATATGAAAATGATCATCATGGTGTCTCAGTGTGATGTTATGACAGTTCAAAAAGTTACTGAGCTGCATTTAAGAAACTGGAACCAATAATGTGTGGGCTATAGCGTGACCTAATTGTTGATAATCATAAATCTTTTTCATTGTTTCATAAATTTAAAAAAAAAAAAATACTAACAGGGTTAGGATCATATTGATGGACGTTGTTTTTTCTGGTTTACATCGGCCAAAACTTGTAAATGCACATCAACTGTTAGCAGAGCAATTACAGTCTTGCCATACAATTAAAGGCAAAGAAATATCATAGATAATAAGTTTTTGGGTGAAAGTGGTAAAGACATGCACATGCAGCACAACAGAACGGTGACTCAGTGGCTAGCACTCTGTTGTCCCACACACACACAAAGAGATCCTGGGTTCAAAGCCTGAGCACTTATGTTTGTAGTTCGCATGTTCTTGCCGTGCTTGCACAGGTTTGCTCTGGGAGCTCCAGCTGGGATATGCTGGGATAGGCTCCAGCAGAAGTTATCTTGAGCCTCTGCTGGGAGAGAGATTAGCTGATTCCTGCAGTTGCATGGAGAGTCTACTTGTGGTGACTGCTTTAAGCTTGTTAAACTGATTATTGATCTGAATTCTAAAGGAAATGTCTCAAGCTTGCTACGAGGCATGGCTTATAAAAATAATTGTCTTTGTCTCTTTTGTGCTTGTCTGACTGTCTCTCTATATTTTTCATTTCTCTTCCTGTCCCTCTGTCTGCCACCATGCCAATACAAAAACCTCTGCTTCTTCCTTTTTCTTATAAACTTACAATCAATTAGAATGGCTTTTGTCATTTATATGCATTTGTGTTATTTTTTTTTTAATTCATGTTATTGCTATGCATGTGTGTGTGTGTTTGTGCGTGTGCTTTGTGATTTGTGGTGAGTAATGAGCAGACAGATGGTTTACGCTGCAGGGTTTGTTGATGCCAACGTAGGAGATTAAAGCAAGGATAGATGGACAGCATGGGTGTGTTTGTTTATTTCATATACGTGCATCGTTGTGTGTAGAAGACAGAAAGCCTCACATGTTGTATGAGGGCTCATGTGTAAAGTTGTTTATCAGCTATCAGCAGTTTAACAGCAGTTTTATAAATCAGGAATACTGTAGCCTCAGTTCTCACATGTTCTTTAAATTTACATGCATATGCACAACTTTAAGTGCAGACTTACTCATATTTTCCTTTATGTGCAGCTATTTTTGTAAGATGTTCCACAGGTCAGGGTTATGTCATTTCTAAACCTGCCAGACTTCCTTTGGCTTAGAGAAAATGTGCCTCATTATGGAGTGCAGTGAGGCATCATAAACTACTTTGTTGTAGCTTTTTTTCATGAGAGATCGCAATGAATTTTTCATCTGTTTCTCTGTCATGTTCAAGCCTATGTGGATGAGGTGTGTGTGTGTGTGTGTGTGTGTGTGTGTTGGACTGAACTCAGCAACTAAAGTCATAAGAGCTGCTGACTGACACAATGCTGAACAAGGCTAATACAACAGCACACACGAAAGGGACAGCTGTCTAGTCCTGCGGTCTGACTGTGTTGTAACATAAGAACATGCAGTCTCTCTCTCTCTCTCTCACACACGCACACACACACACACACACACACACACACACACACACACAAGCACACACACACACACACACACACACACACACACACACACACACACACACACACACACACACACACACACACACACACACACCTGCCTTGTCAGAGTTTTGTTGTGACTCTCCAGACCTGTCTTTGCCAGGAAGCACAGTGGCACCTCCCTGCTGTCGTGCCCCCCTGTCTGGCGTGGCATTCACCCGGTATTTCTTCCCAAATGCAGGGAGATCAAAAAGGAGCGGGAAATGTATGTGCTCCCTATTGGGTATGTCTCCCAGCATTTCCTTCCTTTTATGTGCCATTGGGTGTTACAGCTTTATATTTCCATCTCTTCTTTACTGTATCATTTTAGTCTCTTCTACAGCTCATATCTGCTCCAAATTTTCTCCTTTGTTGTGACTCCCAAAGCTGCTGTCAAATGTTTTCCTATGTAATATTTTCTATATCTACAACCCAACTTTCCTCCTTCTCATCTTTCTGGTTCTGGCTCACCTTTCATTTGAATTGATGCACTTCTTTTCCACACAGTTTTGTGGTAGCTCTTTTATGCATCATCTTACCAGTACATATTTCTTTTTTCTTTTCTTTTCTTTTCTTTTCTTTTTTTTTTGGCTGAAGTGAACCTTTCTGTGGTTTCTCCCAGGAACAGTCTCTATTTTTTACTCTGGACCTATAGCCTATACTGAGAAGCATATGTGATATGAATAGCTAGCAGTTAGAAAATCGTTGTGGATGGTACTGACAAAAACAGAGCGGGAAGAGATTAAACTTTACATTATTTATAGCTTAAATGTTGCAGCTTGTGTTATGTATTCAACGGGATAGTTTTATCTGTAAGGCTTTATGGCATTGTTGCATCATAAAGTGTACTGTGCACAAATACATGTTCCTGTTTATTCTTAGTATTGCTGAACAAAGCACAAATTAATAACCTCATTAATGCAACTTTTCTCAAAGCCATTTTTGTGTCTTTTAAAAGTGAATTGCCTCAGCACCGTCCTAGGGATAAGTCTCCACTCAGCTGAAAAGTTACAGTTTTACAGAACTGGTGATAATTGGTTTTTAGTCCTTCTGTTGCACTTCAGCAAATAAACGCTTATTCAAATTTGTCGTGACTTTCTTGTAATAGTCATATGCACAGTATGGTGTGTAAAGAAATTGTAGGACAGCTAAATGGGCTTTCACACTTTTAAGAGACGGCTACAGCAGAGAGGAGCAAAATTGTTTTTTCAGAAGTGGCAGGAAAGTTAAAGGACGTTTACCCCATATGCATCTACTTGGTAGATATGGGAACAATTTATGATGACAGGATTTTATACAGAAAAAAAAAAAAAAACTCTTTCATGGCTCCAAGGCTGATGACTAATTCATCCCTGAACACCCACAGAGGCCTTTTCAGTTACTTGTGGTGATTAAGCCACTAGTCAGGTTGACATTAAGGGCAGTGTTATAAACTCAAATGAGACGGAGTCACCAAGTTTTACGTCATAGCTCTCATTAACTGTAGTTATGGGCAGTTAGAAAAACTGTTGGCGTCAGTCTACTAATTGTAATCTCAGATTGAAAGGATGATGAGACATTCGGACAGCTAGGATAATAACTAAAAATTCATAATTCAGAACTAAAAATTTAAATTCCACAATTTAAAAAAGACAACCTTTTTGTCTTCGGAGAACAGTGAACTCACCAAGAAACCAGTTTGAGATGATTTGAGCTTTTTGACATGGCACCTTATCCTGCTGGATAAGGTGTACTCATCAGAAGATGGGTACACTGTGGTCATAAAGGGATGGACAACAACAGTACTTAAGTATGCTGTGGCCTTTAAACGATGCTCAGCAGTACTAAGGGGCCCAAAGAATATCCCTCACATCACTACACCGCCACGACGAGCAGCCTGAACTGTTGATACAAGGCAGGATAGACCCCTGCTTTCATGCTGCTTATGCCAAATTTTGACCTAACCGTCTGAATCTCACAGCAGAAACAGCCTCATCAGACCAGGCAACATTTTTTTTCATTTTCTGTTATTCAATTTTGGTGAGCCTGTGTGAATTCTAGCCTCAGCTTCCAGTTCTTATCTGACAGAAGTGCCAACCAGTATGGTCTTCTGCTGCTCTTTACCATCTGCTTCAAAGTTTGACGTGTTGTGCATTCAAAGATGCTCTTTTGCATACCTTGGTTGTAACAAGTGGTTATTTGAGTTACTGTTGCTTTTCTATCAGCTTGAAACAGTCTCCTCTGGCTTCTGGCATCAACAAGGCATTTCCCCCCAGAGAACTGCTGCTCATTGGATACTCTTTTTCGGACCGTTCGCTGTAAATCCCACAGATGGTCGTGTGGGAAAATCCCAGTAGATCAACAGTTTGTGGAACAGTCAGACCATCCCATCTGGCATAACCATACCATGTTCAGGAATGGGAATGAAAGATGAACCTCAGCAGGTTAACTTGATCATGTCCACATGGCTAAATGCTTTGTCACATTAACATTGTTGTTTCTTAATTCTCCATTTGGTGTGGTTACAGTAATGGAATAACTGTATATACTAGCACTGACAATACTTGCCATAGAAAAATTAATTGAGATTTCTCCTGTCCTCCCCTTAGTGTATTGTATTGTGACAGTTGTGTTGGTAGTCAAGCCCAGTTAATACAATACTGAGAAAGGGTCTTATCTAATAACTTTAATATAATACTGTATATGATACTGTAGCAATGCTAATAATATGAATTGGAGGTAGAATAAAATGGAAGCTGTAGGAGAAACCTACCTACGAAACCCCATTTTTCCCTTCGCTCAGCTGCATAAACTGCTAGAGAGAGAGAATGTAAAGCAATTAGTGTGAAATTCATAAATGTCATCTCCACATTTGCCTTCTACCTCTCTGTCTTAGTACTTTCCGTCACTGTGTCCATGTAGTAATTCTGAGTAACACTACTATGTAATCCTCATCAAAAGTCCAGCTAAGGGGATTGGGGAGTATAAAACCAGCTCTCTCACTGGCCAAACATCTGTGGACACAGAGACAGCAGCTGGTACCGTCTTCCTGGATGCGCCCCTGTTAACTTCACTTAATATATTTCCATCCCAGCAATTTAGTCACTCTACAGTGAGTATCTCCGCACAGTCTTGTGTCTGAGTGACAGCACGAGAGAGGGTGAGAAAGACAGAAAGGGAGAGAGAGAGCAGTTTGATAAATTGTGAAGCTGAGTGAGGTCTGCAAGAGCCTCACAGCTGCTTGCCCTTTGCTGTATGTGTGTTCATGTGCAAGGTACAGAGCGAGGCAGTGTTTGTGTGTGCGCCTCTCTCATACAGGAGAGTAAGCCAGCAGCAGCAGCAGCAGCAGCAGCAGTAGTACAGCGGAGCGTGTTCAGTGTCTGGATGTTAGTGCTGCCTCTCTCAGCTGTGGGACGAAGCCTTACTGTAGGTATTCACTCACACAGATGCATAAATACATGTATACATATTGCAGTTTTGACTATCTCTGTGCTCTTTTTCTTGTGGGATACTCTTCCATATAATAATGTCTGTTGCTTTCTATGCATGTTGTTGTGTCAAGGTAAATAGTGGTTGCACAGGAGCATTCTTTTATTCCAGGAGGAATTTCCGTCCTGAGGATTTTACTGTGGTAATGAAGGAATTAAAATGTGTTGTTCACCAGCCAAATGTTTCCATCACTTCTGCACATTTGTACATTTGCATGCAGAACATATTTTCATAAAGAATTTCCATAAACCTAAGTAAATGCTTTGTTTACGTGACAATTTGCATTCAGTGTTACCAAAAGACAGCAGTGACCATCTATGTGCAGGCTTTTGTGCATGTTTGTGTGTTATATTTGTGGTAGGAAATTGCACAGTGGGGGCGCAATGGGTGTGTCGTGTCCAGTTTCCAGTAGTGTGGAACCTGAGCTGGTGCTGCTGGTGTGACATGACACACAGGATTGTTAGTCACTTACTAGAGAGAGTAGAGGAGCTCTCTTCCCAACAATGTCAGAGGTTGGAATGTTTATATGTCCCCCCCTGCAGCTTTCCAGCCTCAGTCTTGTTTCCTTAATTTCTGTTATATGGGCTCGGTGCTGAACGTGCTCTGAATGAGAGAAAAACACAATTGATGGACGATGAGATCTGAGAAGGGGGAAGTGAGGGAACTGAGGCAAGGCAGCAGAGAACAAATGGAAGAGAGAAGATGAGAGGAAAGAGAGAAATACAGAAGGTGAAAATAGTGGGGATAGCCTGGGGAGGGTGAAGAGCAGTGCGACTCTCTCTGCTGCTGTCCCTCAGATCAGATGAATGTTGGATAAGTTGCGGGGATTTTTCAGGCAACCTTAGATTGCGAGCTTAGATTCTTATGAGTTTGCGAGATCAAGATCGGTTTATGACAAGGAAGCATTTGATCTAAAAACAAAAGCCCTCAAGGGAGTGTTCACATTTCTAAATTACACCTCAAGCTCTCTGTTGTTCATATTCTAAAAAAAAAAAAAAAAGAATAATTTCCTACTAAGAGATGACTGCAAGTTTTATTGCTTGCATATCCAGCAGAACAGATCATGCATAATGCACACTGTGGAGTTCTAATGGAAGTCTTTTAGATGCCAAATGCAGACTTCACAGGACAATTTTATGTGGAACGCTGTTTCCAAGGTGTGCTTGAATCTTTCATTTTGTTATATAAATTGCATTGACTGCATTTCTGTGTAACAATACTGGACATTAATATGAATGGGATGGAGAAGAAAACCGAAGCTGCAGGAAGAAAATCTGAAGATAGTGTGTGTGTGTGTGTGTGGGCAGCTGTGTGTACCCGGGGTTTCTGGTTTTATATTGAGCAAATCTGAACCCCAGTTTGTCATGGCACGCAGCTGCATGAAGTGCATGAAATGAGAGAGACAATGTAAAACAGTTAGTATAAAATCCATAAATGCTGTCATCTCCACATTTGCTTTCTACAGTACCTCTGTCTTAGCATTTTCCATCTCTGCCTCCAGGTGGTGATTCTGAGTATCACTACTATGCAATCTGTATAAGAAGTCCAGCTGAGGGTGCAGATCATGCATAATGCACCCGGTGGAGTTCTAATCCAAGAGTTTTAGATGCGATTATATTAATATGATTTAGCTCTGTTTATTTATTTATTTTTTTGTTGGATTCCATGTTTTGTACCAGCATCATCCTTAAGAGTCTGAAGGATGTACTAAAATCTTTCATCCATTAAAGAAAAAAAAAGTGCAGTGTCTACGTATTATGTTTTTAACCAACCAGTTAATCTGCTGCTACAGAACCACATTTGTCACCTGCTCGTGCTATGTTCACTCCCACAGCGAGTTTCAAAATTGAAAAGCAATTCCAAACAATGACTGATGATCTGTCAATGCTCCAAGCAGAGTTAACCAACCGCTAACATTTGCATCACATACCTGGTTTAAATATCCCTGCCGGGGAAACTTGGAAAGGAGGAATCCCTCGTTCTTTAGCTACAGCTGCTGTTGGTAGATTTTCAACTCGGTGTAAAAAAAAAAAAAAAAAAGCCACAACTACTTTAGTAGTTAGAATACCTTTAAGATTAAAGACACTGTAAATTGCTGGTAAATTAAGCTTTCTAGCAAAGGGTTTCTTTGTTGAAATAATTTGTGTGGAGTGTGAAGTGAAGCATGTTGAAGAATAGCTACAATCATTTTCCCCTGTATGCAAATAAAACTGTGGGTGTGCTCCTCAGTTGATAATGCCTTTTGGAGCTTTTTTGACACCTAGGTATTTAAATACTTCTGACACAAAGAAAAAAAAGCCCTCCATGCTTTTGTCATCTGCTCACTCACTGCAGCGAACTTCATTGTTTAATGAAAACTGTTTCCTAGGCTTGTGTATCTGTATGAATCAGATAAATCCACCGCCTCTCCGTCTTCCCCTTTGCTGCTCTGCATCACAGTTTCTGTTTCTTTCCATCTCTTTTCACCACTTGGCATATTGCTTTATACACAGTCTATCACCTGCTCATTGCAGTGATACCATCCACTCCTCCTCTTCCATGTCAGTCTGAGACAGCAGAGGTAATAAGGAGTACATGATGCTTTCACTCCGGTAGCTGGTTTGCTTGCTAGTGTGGAGGTGGTACCACAGCCTTTAATCAGCACCATCATTGTGGTGTGTACGGATGGCACTAGCTGGCAAAGAGAGACAAACTGATTTATTTTGAAGAATAAAGAGTAATTAGACTGGATCTTGTTGTTAATTTTCACAAACATTTTCCTCTAGTTCTATGCATCTATCTATTTTAGGCTCATCAGCCTATAAAGAAATGTTCTGTGGATACTCTGGTATATAAAAAGAGTGATATCAGTCCATCTGGTCAGTGTTCTTAAAATTTTACACAGCAGGTGGTGCTGGATTATATGCAGGTGGTGTAGCTTTAAACACTATTCTTTGTCTTAAGTACTGTAGCTCCTAATGCTTAGCTGTGCATTGGTTTCAAATAACTGTCTCTTCCACAACATATAAAACAAAAAATGGAGACTGTTTATGAATTAAAAGAAGAAAAATCAGATGAGCTGTGTAAATGCTGTTCAGACCAGATCTGTCTTGCATCACGACTCAGATGGAGAGATGGGAGCTTGTGCTGCCAGCAGTTCTGATGAGAGGCCATGCTATCGTGTTGATGTCATTAAATCGGTCCATGACAAATAGCTCATCTCGTCCCCTTCCAGGCCAATAGGGGTAATGGCAAATAGAAGGCTAATAAGGAAAAATACTTAAATGATTTATAAAATGTCATTCTGTCTTTAGTTGGTGCAGGAGAGGGAAAAAATTGGGACAGGACAAAGAATGCTAATCCCACAGCTGGCGCTTTAGTGAGATTCTAATTGTTCACAGGGGAACTTCAACACAGGAATGCATTAAAGATGATAATAGCATTTTTTTCACACTCATTTTAATTCTTTTTTGGAAAGCAAAACAAATCCCACAAGATTATGATGTCAGAGAGGGTTGCTGACAATAACAAGCATTATTAGTAGAAAGTAGCAAGTTAAAGAAAAAGACGGTATAGTACTTGTGCATGCTGGCACTTTTTAGCCTCAGGAATAGACAGTACAACCCAGCATATCACTCCCATTAAGAAGCATGAATATATATATATATATATATATATATATATATATATATATATATATATATATATATATATATATATATATATATATATTTATTACTATAATGATATACAACATTCTGAATCACAGGGTGTCCGCATCAACAGAATGAGCACGTCATTCATCTAATGTAAAACAAAATAAAGACCTGTCTGCATTTAATTACCAATACACAAAGATTTTTGAATAGTTTCCTCCATTAATGATTTTTCATTCAACCACAGTACACCGGAACACATTTCATGTGAGTCTCTTTAGTCAAATAAATTCCCATTAATCTTTGTGTTTGTCATTAGTTGATTCATGTCTTCCTGGTACACTCGATCTGTGGTTCGTCGAACTGTGGCATTCATATTCGGCCTTACAATATCAATACACATACTCACGATTCAAGATCTTCATTTTCATTATGAAAGCATAACAAAATTAAAGTTCTATTAACCTCTAATAAGTAATAAATACTCTGCATTGAGCAGTTAAGAAGAAATAACATTCAGCATTTACCATTTAAAGAATAGAGTTACCAGTACATTAGCAGGGATGTTTACCAAATGGCTAAAAAGGATACCAAAAAGTAATGCTTGGGTCTTTGGTACCTCAGAGAATAGCAGTATATACAGTGTGTACACTATTGTGCGGGTGGGAGATGATGGTTTGTCAAGAGAGCACATCAGCACTGTTTTTGGCTGGTTTATTTTTTTTGCTGTGAAGTTGCTGAGCCAGCAAACACATTCCTGGATCAACATGTACTTGACGGTTGTGCTCTGCTCTGCTCTGTTCAGAGATTTGCTTTGCCCCGTTTTGGAAGTCGTGTCAGTGCAATCTCAGACTGGCACTGACTGGTCTCTGGTGGGTTGACAGGTTGGGTTGGCAGCAGTGCGACCAGCTTGTCTGTCTGCAATGTCAGCAGCACTTGACACTCGTGGCTCAGTTTGTCACTGCACCAAATTTACTGGTGAAAAAACACATGGGGAAAACCTGCTAATGTCCTGCGTGGCACCAATGTTTTTGTGTTTTGGTTTTCGGTCTTGTCGATGGTGTAATTACTGGTGTATCTCAAACATTGTACATAAGAAACAGATGTAGACAGAGTGATGCCAAACATTATTTTGTGAACCCTCAACATTAAAGTTTTGGCTGCAGTTGTATCGGTTTTTTTTTGTTTGTTTGTTTTGTTTTTTTGTTTTTTTTTTGGTATGAGAAATGACCATCTTTGGATAAAAGGATGGAAGACTGAGTTATTAGCTAATGCTAGGAAGCTTGATGTATCAGCTTGTCTCCATCTATGTGTATTCAACTTTTATGTGGTCTTAACTGCTTTACAGGTGTGTTTTCTTTTCCTTTCATTAATCTAGATTCTATATGTTTTATTTGTATTTCAGGATGCCATTTTTCCGTCACTCTCTCAAAGTCTTCCTACTTTTACTCCATCTGTAGCTGCCTTTTACTTGATTCACATCCTCCTCCCTTGTCTTCCTGTCGGATCTTTGTTCTTCATTATTTATGGAGAGTGGTTGCGTTGTGGAGCTGTCAGGTGCAGCTAATAAGAAAGCTGCTTCGCTTGCATTCATTTCGACTGAAGAGTGGGCAGGTTTGTGCCCGATGCTTTTGTCAGCGCTCCTGTGAGTGGAATTTGTCGCACAATTTGCTGTGTGTTAGAATGTATCGCAAGCATAGTTTAATGCAGTTGCACCAGGATGCGGAGTTAACACATTTTTAATCTGCATCAATGAGAGTTTCTGTTGAAGTGTTGAATGTGTTTTTACCTCGACAGGTACAAGAAGATGTCTCTGCAGTGACACTCTGGGATGTGTTAGCTACTGCTGCTGGGGATTTGGGGTAACTGACTTTATTTAGAGGTGTTCTAATCACGGTGTCAGTGATGCCATATCTGTGATCAGAACAAAGGAGTCTGTAGATCAATATTTAATAAACTTCAAACAAAATAAACTGCATGTTTTTGCAGAACTTACTGAGCAATGCAGTCACAATGTACAGACTCTGCTACTGATTCATGAATCTTTAGATAAATTTAACAAGACATGCAGGGAGGGATGCACTGAAAGTGTTCATAATGTGGAACAATCTTTGATGCTTTGAAATGCCTCTTTAACCCTGTGATCAAATAATACTGTAATATTGTCAGCCAGTCTTTCAAATGCTTGAGAAGAAGGAAATAGATTACATGATTTATTTGTCAAACAGAGACGGATTATACTATAAATATGCATCCATGCACACTAATAAACTGCAGTTTTATCTTGCTCATCGTGGGATTCCTTTATAGTTTCTGCCAATATATGACTCAGTGTTGACCACCTATTCTGCCATAAACCAAAATAGGCCAATCCATGCAGCTCAGCCCTGACATCTGGTACGACTGGGAGGGAGGATCATGACACAGCTGGCAGGAATAATGAAAACTGGGTTATTGTTCTGAGTACGGAGATCAGAGCTGTGGAGTCACACATAGAGGACAGCTAGCGTGATTGCGGTAAGAAGCATGATGATGACTCATAAGGACACTTAATGTTGATGGTGATTTGATTTCTAGGATCTAACGTGAGAGATGAGATGGTTTAATTTTTTGATGTTAGATAATTATTGATAATTAACAAGGCTTTTAGGATAGCCACTATTTTCTCTAGTTACTGAACTAGTTGCTGTAGCACTATTACTTAAGTGTAGGGCCGCTGGAGTGTAATTTAAACTCATTGTCATGTATGAGACAAGCAGACTGTATTGAACCTTAAAGATGAGTGAGAAGTCTAAGATACCTGGGACAAAGGACAGGATAGAATTGGCTTGACTAATTCCTGCTTTTTCAACCACCTTTGAATTATTTTAGACTTTTAAAAATATTGTTTGCATGTAGCCAGTTTATCGAGTTTTAAATTTCATCCCCAAAACTCTCAAAACAAGTAACCTTTACTGTTCTTATTTTGGCACATACAAAGCATATGAATAATTAACCCTCTGTAGAATAAGAGGCAACAGGCAGTTTTGAGTGAGAGCCTGATTCACTTTCACAGCCTTTATTCCAGTCCACTTACTCTAGTTAAACAGACACTATAATATAAAATGCTGATATGACCTCTAGTTTCAATGCAGCACCTGAATAAATGATGTAAAATGGGTGATAGAGCAGTCTGTGCTTTAGTGTGTGGCTACTTTGTTTTTGACAGGTTTGTTCAGTGTGATGTTACAGTGTATTAGTTTCTCAGTCAGATCCATCCCTTAGTTGCCACATCTGGTTTAAAAACATGATGATGATGCTGTAGCCATGCAAAGACCACAGCTATTGTCAGAACTTAAGAGGCACTTGCCATATTAACTTGCCTGTGTGAGCGCTGTGCATCTCCACCCTGGAAGGATTTTTTTTTTTTTTTAAGACATGATTTTTTGAGAATCTAATGAGATCTTTTAAAATTATTCTTAGGGAGAGTTCACCAAACCCTTGATACTGGTGAGATGTCTATCTTTAATTTAGATTTATCACTACAGGACACTTAATAATAGGAGCCATACAAATAAGCCCTTTTCTTGATAATCACAGATGATATTGTGTTTCTCTTTAGGTTTCAGTAATATACTTTTTTTAATAGAATAAAAAAAAATCATTTTCAGTTGACTAACTGTTGAGCCCCTCAAAACCATCTACTACTTTCTTTTTCTCATCATTCACTAGACGCTACACAGTGGAGCTTCCTTTTGCTAATGTGTGTTTCTTGTTATGACATCTGTCGGATTTTAAAAGATTAATGTTGTGTAGCTGACAATTCCACAAGGGCCAATTATTTAATTAAGAGCCCCATGGGTGTTCATCCATCTAGTTCTTTTATATTACAGTGTATAAAGAGTTATTGATTTCAGTTATGGATTGAAGCATATTGATGACTGTAAGAGAATAATTCTCAGGAAGTAAATCATCTGAACAACTGTTGAACTAAATGTCAATGAGGAGCAAAGTGTTGTTTGCCAAGTGAGGGCTTTACTGCCTAGAGAATTTAACAATAGCTATTTTGATCAAATGCAAACTTTAATTACCAAAGCCTGACCACATTCACAGTGAACCTATTTCAAGATTGTTGTGTTTAAGTCATCATAGCCTGTAATGTAACATTTATGTCGTGGGGAGTATATATTTTAACAAGCTTTCACTTTTATTGCATGACAGTCTTCAGTTTTTTTTTCAGTAGCAAGAGTTCTGAAGTTTGCTTGAAACAGTTTCAACTCAAGAATATTTTTAATCATCACCTCGTGTTTTTCCATTTGTACTTTATAATAATACCAAAAATCTTATAAATCATAATTTTCAGTGTTTTGGATTGCAGTAGAGATACACCAACTGCAATTTTCTTGATCGATTTGGGGAAAACTATAATTTTTGGTTTATTTCGACATACTTTGTGTCTTCACTCACAGTGAGAAGCTTCCATGCTAATGGGATGTTGGCGTGTGGGTGTGAGTGTGCCAGTTTTCTCTGTGTGTGCTGTGCATGCATGAAACAGACCAGCTCATAATTAGACAAATGGGAGGCTGACCTGTCAGTCACCAGTCTGGACCAAGAACACTGAAAATCGTCCAATTCTGGTCCCTTGCCGGTCGATTGGTGCATCTCTAGATTTCAGTTATTAATTTGACTGATGCATTTTACTAGAAGCACGTAAACCCTTTTCTTTCTCATTCACCTTTTCATTATACTTTTTAATCACCCGATTGCTTTCCATTTCTGTGACTGTGGCTCTCCCTTACATGAACAACTGATAGACTGAATTATCTTTATCCTGGCTTTTGAGTCATCTTTCAGCATCAGGATAATAGAGTGGGAGAGGAAGGGTTCATTTCGGCATGTTAAAATCAAGTTTAATTGTAAACAAGGTTGATAATGCTTCCATATGATATATGATATGATATGATGAACTTTCCTCATTAATGTAAAGTGAATATTTTGCACACCTGTAAATGTCTGCACTATCATCAGCATCCTCCACATCATCTCTGTTTAATTAAGAGATTCATTATCCCAGTCAGGGACCAGAGAGCGAAGAAGCTTGCTCTTTGTGCAGTGGACTTCTGGGGTCTTGTTAAGAAAGGAAACAGCAAAGAGATCTCATTATCTAGCTGAGTGGCTACTGGGTGTCTAGCCACTTCACTGCACTGGCCCTGTGTTCTGTCACATTACATATTACCTGGCTGCACATACTCAGGAGAAGAGAGTCTCAGTAATGCCCCTGAGATAGTGGGATTTAATGGAATATCTCACTGGGCTGAGACAGTTTAATGAAGTACATTTTTCAAGGTTTTGTGATTACCACGGTGTGACAAGCAAGAGAAATATGTTTATATGTAATATATCTCTAATATTTTAATGAATACAATAATTAGTTGAATACATTTGAGTGGAAATGTGGATTTGTGATACTGATACTGAAATGTAATCTAAGACAGAAAGAATGTGGGATAAATAAGGGCAGGAGAAAAGATTATTTACTTGTCATTTATCAAGTGACAAATTCAATGAGCAGCTGGCATTTGCTATCTTGACTGAGGTTGACTGAATGGAAATATGCCACATTTCTGCGTACTTTCTGTGGTAATTCAATTAGTAACGTAAGTGCCTTTTAAGTAGTGGATGACTAACAAATTTTTAAGCTAATTTTAAAGTGGCTTTAAGGATTGTTTTGACATCCTTCTCAGGTTGTTTAAGATCTTTCTGGCTGTGAATGAATTTTGCTTTTCTTTAATGCTTTGAGGTTTCTTTATGGAAATCTTTCCTTTTACTAACACACAAGACAAAGGCTGAAAGGGCTGACAGTGATTGTCCAGCTTTCATAGTGCGTATTGCAAATCAGTTCAATTCACTAGAAATTTGTGTCAGGCTTTTCTTACAGAAAACAACTGAAGGCTTTGACAACATGTATATACAGCTGGAGGCAACCTCTGTCTCCTTCTACACAATTTTCCCTCCCCCGTTTCGACTATAATTAGATCAAATGCATAAAAGACACATTTCTAGCAATGCATCAGGCCTCACTGGCAAAACCTCAAAAGCCTTCCTGTCCTTATGTGTATGTATTTACAAGTGTACCATTGTGTGTAAAAAGCACCATAGCATCAAAGCTAACTGTCCCTGGCAGAGTAGTTATGTTATGTTTTGGTGCTGTAATGTTTTTGGCAAAAGGGGTGGCAGATGCAGAGCACAGACCAGGGAAGCACTTTAAGAGTTTTATTATGAAACTGCCTCTGAGCTGAATGGAATGTGAAAGGTGAACCAAAGAGATGGATGAAAGCAGGTTACCGAGGCAGACTGGTGGCCATGCAGGTGGGAAGATTTGTAGGTAATGGCAGGGTAGAATGAGCTAGCAGGAGAGTGCAGCAGGTGAATGAGATGAGCTGGCAGACAAGTTGATACTGAATGGGGATGCTGGCTGGCGCAAAGGGGTTCCGGGCATAATGAATGTACTGGTTAAAGTGTAGGGTGCAAACAGAGAAAGAAACACGGAAACTAAAGTGGTCCAGGAGTAGCTCATATAGAGTGGTTGGATTGTGCAGTTTGGACAATAAGGGGCATGTTCTCAAAGATGAAATTAAGTTAGCTTTCTTATCTTTTGGTAAACGTTCACATATTTGCCTGCACAATGCTCAGATTCATGCTCTCAAAGAAACAAAAAACAAAGAGTAGATAAAGAGTTATACAGTAGATTTCAATACAATTACCTGTCTTTTCAAACCCTCCCCTTCCTTTCAAGATAATATTTGCAAAATACATTTGCATAACTGTGTCAGTCTTAGCATGCAGCTTAGCACCATCTGTTTTTTGTTTTTTGTTTTTTTGGTTATCAAGATTATCTGTCTTACTGGCAGCAAACACAGTTAAATCGCACCTATAAAACGCTGAATGTCTACTAGCGTTGCATCCTTCAATATGACACCAGTCTACTCACCATGGCTGTAAAACTATTTGCTGAACACTGAAAAATGTTGTAGCTGGAATTGTTCTCTGGGCTTGTTAGTTGTGTGTGTAATTAACACACTTGGGAACCTATATTTTCTTAAGCCACAAATAATATTTGTGTTTTGCTTTGCCCACCTCAAGAGACCCAAAACATCACTTGCTGCACCATAAAGTATCTTTTGAGTTTGTTTGCATATTTGCTCATTAAAATAAATATCCTATTTCATTCCATTTCAGTTTATAATCTCTTTTTTATCAAGTGAATTATACAGCTGTCATCATGAGGTCAGTGTGAATTATATAAGCCACATTTAATTTAAGAAACTCATAATTCAGTTTGATTAATGTGGAGCAGTGGAGCTTCAGCTGGCACAGTGAAACCATACTGTATACAGCTCATTGCTAATTGCTACTGAAGATATGACTTTGAAAAAACTCTTTGGTCTTGATTTTCAATAAACATGAAAATTCATCATTTATCTTTTATTAATTTGTTCACATTAGTTCTATAGGTGGAGAGTGGGACTGTATCTGAGCCCCTTTTGACTGCAGCGGTGATGGGCAGCTTGACAAATGAGGTCAGGCAGGAGTTTCCATAGACTATGATGTTTGCAGACGACATTATGAGTTACAGTGAAAGTAGGAAGCAGGTGGAGGAGAGTGGAAAGGTGCAGGTATGCACTGGAGAGAAGAGGAATGAAAGCAAGTCAGAACACATTTGTGTGAATGAGAAGGACAGAGATGGAAAGATGAAGATGCAAGGAGAAGAGGCAGTGAAGGTGAATGAGTTTATATACCTGGGGTCAACCACCCAAAGCAGCACACAGTGCTCAAAAGAGGTGAAGGAGAGGGTGCAGACAAGATGGAGCGGTTGGAGGCAAGTGCCAGGGGTGTGTGACAAAAGGATAGCAGCAAGAGTGAAATGGGATTTTTATAAGGCTGTGAGATGGTGGCTCTGACAGAACGGCTGGAGGTGGAGCTGGTGGTGGCAGAGTTGATGCTAAGGTTTCTGTTGGGAGTGACCAGGAGGGACAGGATTCAAAATGAGTACATCAGAGGGACAGCTCAGGTTGAGCGGTTTGGAGACAAAGTTAGAGAGGCAAGGCTGAGATGGTTGCAGAGGAGGGGTAGTGGATATACTGGACAAAGGATGTTGAAGACAGAGCCATCAGGCAGGAGGAAAAGAGGAAGACTACAGAGAAGGTTCATGGATTTAATGAAGGCCATGCAGAGGTTTCATGTGCCAGAGGAGGATGCTAGGGATAGGGTAAGATGGAGGCAGATGATCTGCTGTGGTGACACCTAAAGGGGTCAGCTGAAAAAAGTAGTTCTGTAGCACAGTAGCCATTCTGACTTCACTTTGAAATAAGCTCCTTGTTGCTTTTGCAAAAAGACTTCATATAGCATCCATACAAACACACAAATACAAATAATTTTCTTGCCTTTTTTTGGTACCTTTTGTGATGTGCATGATTTGTAAGACACTAGCAAACTAGGAAAGGACAGCTATGAAATAGCTAAAAATAATAATAATAATAATAATAATAATTAAAGCTGCAAGCAGCGATAATAGGCCCTCGCCGGCCGCCGCCCAAGTACTGGTGCCGATTTGAACCCAGCTTTTCCGGCCGTGCCAGTTTTAGCCGTTTATTTGGCTGCTACATGTGAAATTTTGAAATGGATGAATTGGCTAACTCAACGAAAAAGATGCCATATTCTGGACTTTGCCATGGCAACGTCTTACATATTACATAATTTTCACCTGTAGGTTTTTTGTTCAGGAAGATGTGAAGAATGTGTGTACAAAATTTCAGGCATTTCTATGCATTTTTAAAAAAGATATGGTCATTTTTCTATCGATGAAATTTCTCATTTTTTCGCATAGGGATAAAATGGGGCAGTTTTGGCATCGTCATGGGAACAGCGTCCAAAATATGACATAGGTGTGATTGACTTTTTTGATCAGCCTGACATACAGAATGTGTGTACCAAATTTCGTGTATTTCGGGCAAACTAAGCTGAAATTTTAGTATTGGAGAAATTTCACTTTTTCCCATAGGGATAAAATGGGGCATTTCTGGCTTCGCCATGGCAACGTGTTAGAAAATAGAGTATGGGTGTTATTGGCTTTTTTGATCAGGATGATGTCAGGAGTGTTGACACAAATTTTCATGCGTTTCAGACAAACTAAAATTCTGGACCTCCATACTAATTTTTGTTTGCTTCTGTAGGGGGCGCTATTGCACCTAGAAACTTGATTCCCTAATTGTGGGTTCAGGCCGGTTCAGTAAACAAGGTATTAAATTTTGAGGCTGATCGGCCAAAGATTGTGCGAACGAATGCACAAACAAAATTGCGGCGAGAGACAAAAACGAAGGCCAAATTTATGGGGTTGCCATGGCAACACCGTTGAATATTCTATAAAACCACGCAGAACTTTTGATGCCCCACTTCTGTAGATGATTCTGAGCGATTTTTGTGGCAGTCGGTTAAACGCCCTAGGACAAGTTAATTAAAGTACGAGGTGTGCAAAAATGCTGAATCGGCAAAGGTCAAAGTTCAGTCCAAGATGGCCGACTTCCTGTTTGTCAGGCGGCAACTCCATAATGTAATTTTTTGTCGGTCTTCATATGGTCTTTTTCTGACGCGAATTTGGTGGTTCTGCGCACAATTTTTTTTTTGCCGCTCCCATAGGAATGCAAAATTTGAAATTTGTAGGGGGCGCTGTTTTGTCGCTTTTTTGACTTTTTTAATGGCGCCAATAAAAAACAAAATGTTTCACCAGACCTGGCTTCCATGCAAAAATTGGTGAGTTTTCGTATATGTTCAGGGGGTCTAATTAGCGATCGTTTACTCAGAAAGAATAATAATAAGAAGAAGAAGAAGAAGAATTAAAGCCGCAAGCGGCGATAATAGGCCCTCGCCGGCCGCCGCCCAAGCGCCGGTGCCGATTTGAACCGTGCTTTTCCGGCCGTGCCAGTTTTAGCCGTTTTTTTGCACGCTACATGTGAAATTTTGAAATGGATGAATTGGCTAACTCAAGGAAAAAGATGCCATATTCTGGACTTCACCATGGCAACGTCTTACACATTACAGTATTTTCACCTGTAGGTTTTATGTTAAGGGAGATGTGGAGAATGCGTGTACCAAATTTCAGGCATGTGTATGCATTTTTGAGAAAGCAAGGGTCATTTTTCAATTGCAGAAATTTCACATTTTTTCCCATAGGGATAAAATGGGGCAGTTTTGGCATCGTCATGGCAACAACGTCCAAAATATGACATAGGTGTGATTGACTTTTTTGATCAGGCTGACATCGTGAGTGGGTGAGCCAAATTTCATGTATTTTGGGCAAAGTAAGCTGAAATTTTAGTATTGGAGAAATTTCACTTTTTCCCATAGGGATAAAATGGGGCATTTCTGGCTTCGCCATGGCAACGTGGTAGAAAATAGAGTATGGGTGTGTTTGGCTTTTTTGATCAGGATGATGTCATGAGTGTTGACACAAATTTTCATGCGTTTCAGACAAACGAAAATTCTGGACCTCCATACAAATTTTCGTTGTCTTCTGTAGGGGGCGCTATTGCACCTATAAACTTGATTCCCTAATTGTTGGTTCAGGCCGGTTCAGTAAACAAGTTATTAAATTTTGAGGCTGATCGGCCAAAGATTGTGCGAACGAATGGCGAAACAATATTGCGGCGAGAGACAAAAACGAAGACCAAATTCACGCGGTTGCCATGGCAACACCGTTGAATATTCTATAAAACCTCGCACATCTTTTGATGCCCAACTTGTGAAGATGTTCCTGAGCGATTTTGGTGGCAGTCGGTTTAATGCCCTAGGACAAGTTAATTCAAGTACGAGGTGTGCAAAAATGCTGAATCGGCAAAGGTCAAATTTCAGTCCAAGATGGCCGACTTACTGTTTGTCAGGCGGCAACTCCATAATGTAATTTTTTGTCGGTCTTCATATAGTCTTTTTCTGACGCGAATTTGGTGGTTCTGCGCACAACTTTTTTTTTGCCCCTCCCATAGGAATGCAAAATTTGAAAATTCTAGGGGGCGCTGTTTCGCCACTTTTTTGAGGTTTTTAATGGCGCCAATAAAAAACAAAATGTTTCATCAGACCTGGCTTGCATGCAAAAATTGGTGACTTTTCGTATATGTTCAGGGGGTCAAATTAGCGATCGTTTACTCAGAAAGAATAATAAGAATAATTAAAGCTGCAAGCGGCGATAATAGGCCCTCGCCGGCCGCCGCCCAAGCGCTGGTGCCGATTTGAACCGTGCTTTTCCGGCCGTGCCAGTTTTAGCCGTTTTTTTGGCTGCTACATGTGAAATTTTGAAATGGATGAATTGGCTAACTCAACGAAAAAGATGCCATTTTCCGGACTTTGCCATGGCAACGTCTTACATATTACATCTTTTTCACCTGTAGGTTTTATGTTCAGGGAGATGTGGAGAATGCGTGTACCAAATTTCAGGCATTTGTATGCATTTTTGAGAAAGCAAGGGTCATTTTTCCATCGCAGAAATTTCACATTTTTTCCCATAGGGATAAAATGGGACAGTTTTGGCATCGTCATGGGAACAGCGTCCAAAATATGACATAGGTGTGATTGACTTTTTTGATCAGGCTGACATCAGCAATCTGTGTACCAAATTTCATGTATTTCGGACAAACTAAGCAGAAACTTTAGTATGGGGGATTTTTCGCTTTTTCCCATAGGGATAAAATGGGGCATTTCGGGCGCCGCCATGACAACACGGTAGAAAGTAGAGTATGGGTGTGATTGGCTTTTTTGATCGGGATGATGTCAGGAATGTTGTCACAAATTTTGATGCATTTCAGACAAACTGAAATTCTGGACCTCCATACAAATTTTTGTTTGCTTCTGTAGGTGGCGCTATTGCAACTAGAAACTTGATTCCCTAATTGTGGGTTCAGGCTGGTTCAGTAAACAAGTTATTAAATTTTGAGGCTGATCGGCCAAAGATTGTGCGAACGAATGCACAAAGAAAATTACGGCGAGACACAAAAACGAAGGGCAAATTTATGCGGTTGCCATGGCAACACCGTTAAATATTCTATAAAACACCGAATAACTTTTGATGCCCCACTTGTGTAGATGATCCTGAGCGATTTTCGTTACAGTCGGTTAAACGCCTTAGGACAAGTTGATTCAAATACGAGGTGTGCAAAAATGGTGACTCGGCAAAGGTCAAAGTTCAATCCACAATGGCCGACTTCCTGTTTGTCAGGCGGCAACTTCATAATGTAATTTTTTGTCAGTCGTCATATGGTCTTTTTGTGACGCGAATTTGGTGGTTCTGTGGACACCTTTTTTTTCGTCCCTCCCATAGGAATGCAAAATTTCAAATTTCTAGGGGGCGCTGTTTCGCCACTTTTTTGAGTTTTTTAATGGCGCCAAAAAAAAACAAAATGTTTCACCAGACCTGGCTTGCATGGAAAAATTGGTGAGTTTTCGTATATGTTCAGGGGGTCAAATTAGCGATCGTTTACTCAGAAAGAATAAGAATAATAATAATGAACAATTCTAACGATTCCAATAATGCGCCAATCCAGTCACCTTCATATATACGTTTTCGGAAACGTCTCGACCCGACGCACGTTGTCATGAGGTCCATTGTCAATGACAAGCGCGTTGCGCTCGTCATTGACCCACTTTCGTCGCGCAAGCTAGCTCATGACGCTAACGATTTCAATTATGGGCTGCTCCATTCACCCCCATATATACGTTTTCGAGAAGCGTTCGACCTGACCTACCTTGTTTGAGGGTCCGTTGTCAAAGTCGAGCGCTTCGCGCTCGACTTTGACCCTTTTTCGTTTTTCGCGTGAGCGAATACAATAGGCTCCTCGCCGATCACTTCGTGAGGCTCGGGCCTAATAATAATGAACAATTCTAACGATTCCAATAATGCGCCAATCCAGTCACCTTCATATATACGTTTTCGGAAACGTCTCGACGCGACCCACGTGGACCTCGTGGACCTCGTGACAATGGACCTCGTGAGGTCCATTGTCAGTGACGAGCGCGTTGCGCTCGTCATTGACCCAATTTTGTCGCGCAAGCTAGCTGATGATGCTAACGATTTCAATTATGGGCTGCTCCATTCACCCCCATATATACGTTTTCGAGAAGCGTTCGACCTGGCCTACCTTGTTTGAGGGTCCGTTGTCAAAGTCGAGCGCTTCGCGCTCGACTTTGACCCTTTTTCTTTTTTCGCGCGAGCGAATACAATAGGCTCCTCGCCGATCCCTTCGGGAGGCTCGGGCCTAATAAGAATAATGAACGTCGCCAACGATTCCAATAATGCGCCAATCCAGTCACCTTCATATATACGTTTTCGGAAACGTCTCGACACGACCCACGTTGTCGTGAGGTCCATGGCCCCACAAATCTTAGAAACATGGTGTCTAACCAGATACTTACTCTGGATGGCATTACTTTGGCCTCCAGTAACACTGTGAGAAATCTTGGAGTCATTTTTGACCAGGATATGTCCTTCAATGCACATATTAAACAAATATGTAGGACCGCTTTTTTGCATTTGCGCAATATTTCTAAAATTAGAAACATCCTTTCTCAGAGTGATGCTGAAAAGCTAATCCATGCATTTATTACTTCTAGGGTGGACTATTGTAATTCGTTATTATCAGGCTGTCCTAAACGCTCCCTGAAAAGCCTTGAGCTGATCCAAAATGCTGCAGCTAGAGTACTGACAGGGACTAGAAAGAGAGAGCATATTTCTCCCATATTGGCTTCTCTTCATTGGCTTCCTGTTAAATCTAGAATAGAATTTAAAATCCTTCTCCTCACATACAAGGTCTTGAATAATCAAGCCCCATCTTATCTCAAAGACCTCATAGTACCATATCACCCCAACAGAGCACTTCGCTCTCAGACTGCTGGCTTACTTGTGGTTCCTAGGATAATTAAGAGTAGAATGGGAGGCAGAGCCTTCAGCTTTCAGGCCCCTCTTCTGTGGAACCAGCTCCCAGCTTGGATTCGGGAGACAGACACCCTCTCTGTTTTTAAGATTAGGCTTAAAACGTTCCTTTTTGATCAAGCTTATAGTTAGGGCTGGATCAGGTGACCCCTTAGTTATGCTGCTATAGGCCTAGTCTGCTGGGGGGGTTCCCATAATGCACTGTTTCTTTTCATTCACCTTATTTACTTTGTTTATACTCCACTCTGCATTTAATCATTAATTGTTATTAATCTCTGGCTCTCTTCCACAGCATGTCTTTTCTCTCCCCTCAGCCCAACCGGTCGCGGCAGATGACTGCCCCTCCCTGAGCCTGCTTCTGCTGGAGGTTTCTTCCTGTTAAAAGGGAGTTTTTCCTTCCCACTGTTGCCAAGTGCTTGCTCATAGGGGGTGGTTTTTGACTGTTGGGTTTTCTCTGTATTATTGTAGGGTCTTTACCCGCAATACAAAGCGCCTTGAGGCAACTGTTTGTTGTGATTTGGCGCTATATAAATAAAATTGAATTGAACTGAATTGAATCCTGGGCTGTGTGCCCAGTATTTTGTGTTTAGTTCTTTTGGTTTCTGTTTTTATTGAGTCCTTGTTATGTTTTCCAGTTTGTATTGGGTTTTGTTCATTCATGTAGTTCCTGTCTTATTTTGGTACTGTCTGATTTCTAGTGTAGTGTGTTTAGCTTTCCTTCCTGTGTCTCCCTCCCAGGTGTTCCTTATCCCCTCGTTACCTAGTGTGTTTATATGGTCTGTGTTTCAGGCAGTCCCTGTCGCGTCATTGTCGTCAGTGTTTGTCTTTTGTGCTTGTCCTGCGGTCTTCAGTCAGTTTTAGTTTGCTTCCTTGTGTGTCCGCATCCCTGTCTCCAGCATTAAAGCTGTGTTTTTGAGTTTATTCCCGTGTCTTTGGTGTCTGCTTTGAGGTCCTCACTCCTGCCAGCCACAGCAGATCATGACAGAAAGACTAATCAAAAGGACAATAAAATTAAAGAATGTGACCCCATTAACACAGAGGGTAAAGTAAAATTTTCCATCACAGTTCCACCCTTTTGATTTACTAATCACACTACAGTATATAAAAATTTTACCTTTTAAACACATTTCATAAGCACATTAGACAAACTGTAACAAACTGTACACTCAACTAATTATTGTAGAACATGAACACTTGCACATCACATAACCTAATGAACTGTTCAGTGTAAAAACCCATGAAACAAAAAGCTTATCAGTACTTACAAACTGAAAACTTTACAAAAATGTATGAATAGTTTATGCATATCCCCAAAATGAATACTAAAAAACCATTACCAAGTGTTAGATCCCACAGGTTCAGTTGTGACAGTTTCTCCATTTAACAGGGTCCTGGCTACACTTTCAGTGGAGTATTACCCCAAATGATTCAATGTAGCACTACTTAAAGCTGTGGCGGGGTAACTCGCCTGGCTTCTTACCACCGTTAATCCTGACATCTGCCCTGCTCCCTCTGATTCTTCGGAATGACCAGTCAAGGAGGCGTCCTGCAGCTGGACCCGAAGTTCAGTCCCGTCAGATGTGGTGGCTTACCCCTATGGATCCGTGCACTTGTTATGTGCCGGGTTAAAATTTAAAGGCTAGGCAGAAAGCCCTAAGGACATATATTAGTTTTAAGTGGATTTGTAGACTAGTGTGATCAAATAGTCTCATGATAGTAAAACTCTAGGTAAGTTAGCTTTAACATCTAGCTCTGAGTGTACCAGTAAGGAGAGAAATAACTATCAAAAGAGCTCTTCTGACTTTTTAGAGTCAAATTTTATTATGCAGGTTCAGCTCAAGCAATTAGCAATAAATCAAAATCAATTCTTAATCCTTAAAATCCAGTAATTAACTCAAAATTCATAATTCAAAATCAATTTAAACCAATCATGGTTAATCTTAAAACAATTAAATTTCAATCAGAAAAGAATTACTTATGAGCTGTGTTGCTGAAGAAAGGGGGATGGAAATGTCCAATTTTGTTCAATAATCCTTTTAGGAAAGGAAAGGCTTCGAGTGAGCCGCTCGGCCGAAGCGACCACACCCAAATCCAGTCTGTTGAAAGCTGCCTCCGTGAAGTGGGGAAAAAGGAGAAGTCCAAAAGGAAGACGTTTCTGTCCTTCTGTCAACTGTCCTTTTTATAATCCTCACGCTGCAATCCAGAAATCTTCTCTGACTCAGTATAAAGTCCAAAAGATAGAAATCCAACAGCAAGGTCACATCCAACTTCAACTGAGATGCAGGGAGAATACCGGCAGATCTGTCCTAAGTCAAATTAGAATCCACAGAGGGTTTGGCTCGGTCCTCTCTAAAGCGCAGTTCTTGTCCGGGGAAGAAACTCCTGCAATTCTCATTTGATGCTTCTGCACATCACCTTTTATAGTCTACATCTAAGACACATCCTAGCTTCCATACATCACCATGACAGACCATCACCCCATCGCCTTTATCCAACTGGGGTGTCACACTTAATCATCACTCCATTTCTATTTAACATATGGGTCTTTCAGGCTCTTTACCATTTTAGGACATGTCTCTACATGTTTTTAACTTTGCTCTTGTTCGTCTCTCAGCAACAGTTTCGAGTTCCTCATTTTACCCTTAGCTCTGATTTCACAATTTCCTCAATACATTTCTTTAACTGTCATTTCTGTGTTACACATACACTCATTATTTGATCCTAAATCATACAATTCATTTCTAACAATTCTATAAATCTGAATTATGATTGTCCACGCAATACCAGGCTGAGGCTATTGGGCAATCAAGATCTCAACTCACTTGACAGAAGATTAGATTACCATTTCCAAACTCAGAGTGCTCTCAAGCAATTACTGAAGGTGAACTGAAGTACCTGCTAAGCTTACAAACATCTGTAGAAACAAACATGACACAGAATAACTATTTATGCCTTTACAATGTGGTTTCATGTGTAAACGTCTAATCCATTTCTTGGTTAATTAAACAAAAATGCAAAAGATGCACAATTCAAATGAGGCAACTACTGTTGTTAAATAGTACCCAATAAGAAAATGACATGAACCCATAAAATAACTTTTCCATAAACCTAAACACCCAAAGTAGAAAGAGCCTCACAAAAAGTTGACAAATTCACTTTACTGTCCATATGTAGTAATATCACAGTATTACTCCCCTTCCAGCTCAGTTTCAGTCTCCACTGTACAATAGCTGAACCATCTCTCACTATCTGGAGAAGTGTGCTCTAGGTGGTGTATGTGTCTCTCTTTCCTGATGTGGAATACTTCAGCATGGGTCTCCCGCAAGAGACCACCACAAGGCAATGGCCAAGGAAACAAAGGTGATGGTGAAGATAGTGCAAGTGAAGTGTTTCTCAGCACAGTGATAAGCCATTGTCGTCCTCAACGATGTTCTGAGTTGTTCCCTTCTCATTTGGGGGCTGTCCAAAGAAGGGTTTGCAGTGGCTGGCATGAACCCACATTGCTCTTTCAGCGACCTTCACTGCAGTGTATATAGTCAATGAGACCAAGAACAGGCCTTGCCACCTCAGAGCTCTCCAGCACTTCCTTCTGTGTTCTCCTGGTTCTGAAAAACAGCTTTTGACAAAGTTTGACAGTATGTTAACATATCATGCTCATACAACTCTGTAGTAAGATTTTGATTGTGGATGGGCTTCCCCCCATCCACGGCAGTCTCCCAAAAGGAGACTCGTAAGGAGAAAGATTTGTTCTTGCTCTTCTTCGGATGTACATGAGTACTAGTGACAAAGCTTTGACCCAGGAAAGTCCCATCTCTTCACGACATTTGGCCAGTTTGTTTTTCAAGGTACCATTCATAGCATTCCCCCTTTGGAGACATGACCTGACCCATGGCTCCATTTTACAAACCAAGGAAAGTTCTTCTGGTTCTTCTGGTTCTAGTGCTGGTTCTTCTTCTGGTTCTTCTGGTTCTAGTGCTGGTTCTTCTTCTGGTTCTTCTGGTTCTGTTCTTCTGGTTCTGGTGCTGGTTCTTGTTCTGGTGCCTGTTCTTCTGGTTCTGGTGCTGGTTCTTGTTCTGGTGCCGGTTCTTCTGGTGCCAGTCCTTCTGGTTCTGGTGCTGGTTCTTGTTCTGGTGCCGGTTCTTCTAGTGCCAGTCCTTCTGGTTCTGGTGCTGGTTCTTGTTCTGGTGCCGGTTCTTCTAGTGCCAGTCCTTCTGGTTCTGGTGCTGGTTCTTCTTCTGGTTCCAGTCCTTCTGGTTCTGGTGCCGGTTCCCCTTCTGGTTCCTCTTCTTCTGGTGCCGGTTCCCCTTCTGGTTCCTCTGGTGCCGGTTCCCCCTTTGGTTCCTCTGGTGCCGGTTCCTCTTCTGGTGCCGGTTCTTCTTCTGGTGCTGGTTCCCCCTCTGGTTCCTCTGGTGCCGGTTCCCCCTCTGGTGCTGGTTCCCCCTCTGGTTCCTCTGGTGCCGGTTCTTCTTCTGGTGCCGGTTCCCCCTCTGGTTCCCCCTCTGGTTCCTCTGGTGCCGGTTCCCCCTCTGGTGCTGGTTCCCCCTCTGGTTCCTCTGGTGCCGGTTCTTCTGGTGCCGGTTCTTCTGGTGCCGGTTCCCCCTCTGGTTCCTCTTCTTCTGGTGCCGGTTCCCCCTCTGGTTCCTCTTCTTCTGGTGCCGGTTCCCCCTCTGGTTCCGGTTCCCCCTCTGGTTCCCCGTCTGGTGCCGGTTCCCCCTCTGGTTCCCCCTCTGGTTCCCCGTCTGGTGCCGGTTCCCCCTCTGGTTCCCCGTCTGGTGCCGGTTCTCCCTCTGGTTCCCCCTCTGGTTCCCCGTCTGGTTCTGGTGCCGGTTCCCCCTCTGGTTCCGGTTCCCCCTCTGGTTCCCCCTCTGGTTCCCCCTCTGGTTCCCCGTCTGGTGCCGGTTCCCCCTCTGGTTTCCCCTCTGGTTCCCCGTCTGGTGCCGGTTCCCCCTCTGGTTCCGGTTTCCCCTCTGGTTCCCCCTCTGGTTCCCCGTCTGGTGCCGGTTCCCCCTCTGGTTCCCCCTCTGGTTCCCTGTCTGGTGCCGGTTCCCCCTCTGGTTCCCCCTCTGGTTCCTCTGGTGCCGGTTCCCCCTCTGGTGCCGGTTCTTCTTCTGGTGCCGGTTCCCCCTCTGGTTCCTCTTCTTCTGGTGCCGGTTCCCCCTCAGGTTCCTCTTCTTCTGGTGCCGGTTCCCCCTCTGGTTCCCCGTCTGGTGCCGGTTCCCCCTCTGGTTCCTGGTCTGGTGCCGGTTCTCCCTCTGGTTCCCCCTCTGGTTCCTCTTCTTCTGGTGCCGGTTCCCCCTCTGGTTCCCCGTCTTGTGCCGGTTCCCCCTCTGGTTCCCCCTCTGGTTCCTTGTCTGGTGCCGGTTCGCCCTCTGGTTCCTCTTCTTCTGGTGCCGGTTCCCCGTCTGGTGCCGGTTCCCCCTCTGGTTCCTTGTCTGGTGCCGGTTCCCCCTCTGGTTCCCCGTCTGGTGCCGGTTCCCCCTCTGGTGCCGGTTCTCCCTCTGGTTCCCCCTCTGGTTCCCCGTCTGGTTCTGGTGCCGGTTCCCCCTCTGGTTCCCCCTCTGGTTCCTTGTCTGGTGCCGGTTCCCCCTCTGGTTCCTCTTCTTCTGGTGCCGGTTCCCCCTCTGGTTCCCCGTCTGGTGCCGGTTCCCCCTCTGGTTCCTTGTCTGGTGCCGGTTCCCCCTCTGGTTCCCCGTCTGGTGCCGGTTCCCCTTCTGGTGCCGGTTCTCCCTCTGGTTCCCCCTCTGGTTCCCCGTCTGGTTCTGGTGCCGGTTCCCCCTCTGGTTCCCCCTCTGGTTCCTTGTCTGGTGCCGGTTCCCCCTCTGGTTCCCCGTCTGGTTCCTCTGGTGCCGGTTCCCCCTCTGGTGCCGGTTCCCCCTCTGGTTCCTCTGGTGCCGGTTCTTCTTCTGGTGCCGGTTCCCCCTCTGGTTCCTCTTCTTCTGGTGCCGGTTCCCCCTCTGGTTCCCCGTCTGGTGCCGGTTCCCCCTCTGGTTCCCCCTCTGGTTCCTTGTCTGGTGCCGGTTCCCCCTCTGGTTCCTCTTCTTCTGGTGCCGGTTCCCCCTCTGGTTCCACGTCTGGTGCCGGTTCCCCCTCTGGTTCCTTGTCTGGTGCCGGTTCCCCCTCTGGTTCCCCCTCTGGTTCCCCGTCTGGTGCCGGTTCCCCCTCTGGTGCCGGTTCCCCCTCTGGTTCCCCCTCTGGTTCCCCGTCTGGTGCCGGTTCTCCCTCTGGTTCCACCTCTGGTTCCCCGTCTGGTTCTGGTGCCGGTTCGCCCTGTGGTTCCTCTTCTTCTGGTGCCGGTTCCCCCTCTGGTTCCCCCTCTGGTTCCTCTGGTGCCGGTTCCCCCTCTGGTTCCCCCTCTGGTTCCTCTTCTTCTTGTGCCGGTTCCCCCTCTGGTTCCCCCTCTGGTTCCTTGTCTGGTGCCGGTTCCCCCTCTGGTTCCCCCTCTGGTTCCTCTTCTTCTGGTGCCGGTTCCCCCTCTGGTTCCCCGTCTTGTGCCGGTTCCCCCTCTGGTTCCTTGTCTGGTGCCGGTTCCCCCTCTGGTTCCTCTTCTTCTGGTGCCTGTTCCCCCTCTGGTTCCCCGTCTGGTGCCGGTTCCCCCTCTGGTTCCTTGTCTGGTGCCGGTTCCCCCTCTGGTTCCCCGTCTGGTGCCGGTTCTCCCTCTGGTTCCCCCTCTGGTTCCCCGTCTGGTTCTGGTGCCGGTTCCCCCTCTGGTTCCCCCTCTGGTTCCTTGTCTGGTGCCGGTTCCCCCTCTGGTTCCCCGTCTGGTTCCTCTGGTGCCGGTTCCCCCTCTGGTGCCGGTTCCCCCTCTGGTTCCTCTGGTGCCGGTTCTTCTTCTGGTGCCGGTTCCCCATCTGGTTCCTCTTCTTCTGGTGCCGGTTCCCCCTCTGGTTCCCCGTCTGGTGCCGGTTCCCCCTCTGGTTCCCCCTCTGGTTCCTTGTCTGGTGCCGGTTCACCCTCTGGTTCCTCTTCTTCTGGTGCCGGTTCCCCCTCTGGTTCCCCGTCTGGTGCCGGTTCCCCCTCTGGTTCCTTGTCTGGTGCCGGTTCCCCCTCTGGTTCCCCGTCTTGTGCCGGTTCCCCCTCTGGTGCCGGTTCTCCCTCTGGTTCCACCTCTGGTTCCCCGTCTGGTTCTGGTGCCGGTTCCCCCTGTGGTTCC
Organism: Archocentrus centrarchus; assembly: GCF_007364275.1. Classification (NCBI taxonomy): domain Eukaryota; kingdom Metazoa; phylum Chordata; class Actinopteri; order Cichliformes; family Cichlidae; genus Archocentrus; species Archocentrus centrarchus. Next base: position 17,986,320 of record NC_044354.1, on the reverse strand, counting down.
TCTTCTTCTGGTGCCGGTTCCCCCTCTGGTTCCCCCTCTGGTTCCTTGTCTGGTGCCGGTTCCCCCTCTGGTTCCCCCTCTGGTTCCTCTTCTTCTGGCGCCGGTTCCCCCTCTGGTTCCTTGTCTGGTGCCGGTTCCCCCTCTGGTTCCTTGTCTGGTGCCGGTTCCCCCTCTGGTTCCCCCTCTGGTTCCTCTTCTTCTGGTGCCGGTTCCCCCTCTGGTTCCCCGTCTGGTGCCGGTTCCCCCTCTGGTTCCTTGTGTGGTGCCGGTTCCCCCTCTGGTTCCCCGTCTGGTGCCGGTTCCCCCTCTGGTTCCCCCTCTGGTTCCTTGTCTGGTGCCGGTTCCCCCTCTGGTTCCCCGTCTGGTTCCTCTGGTGCCGGTTCCCCCTCTGGTGCCGGTTCCCCCTCTGGTTCCTCTGGTGCCGGTTCTTCTTCTGGTGCCGGTTCCCCCTCTGGTTCCTCTTCTTCTGGTGCCGGTTCCCCCTCTGGTTCCTCTTCTTCTGGTGCCGGTTCCCCCTCTGGTTCCCCGTCTGGTGCCGGTTCTCCCTCTGGTTCCACCTCTGGTTCCCCATCTGGTTCTGGTGCCGGTTCGCCCTGTGGTTCCTCTTCTTCTGGTGCCGGTTCCCCCTCTGGTTCCCCCTCTGGTTCCTTGTCTGGTGCCGGTTCCCCCTCTGGTTCCCCCTCTGGTTCCTCTTCTTCTGGTGCCGGTTCCCCCTCTGGTTCCCCCTCTAGTTCCTTGTCTGGTGCCGGTTCCCCCTCTGGTTCCCCCTCTGGTTCCTCTTCTTCTGGTGCCGGTTCCCCCTCTGGTTCCCCGTCTGGTGCCGGTTCCCCCTCTGGTTCCTTGTCTGGTGCCGGTTCCCCCTCTGGTTCCCCGTCTGGTGCCGGTTCCCCCTCTGGTGCCGGTTCTCCCTCTGGTTCCCCCTCTGGTTCCCCGTCTGGTTCTGGTGCCGGTTCCCCCTCTGGTTCCCCCTCTGGTTCCTCTTCTTCTGGTGCCGGTTCCCCCTCTGGTTCCCCGTCTGGTGCCGGTTCCCCCTCTGGTTCCCCCTCTGGTTCCCCGTCTGGTGCCGGTTCCCCCTCTGGTTCCCCGTCTGGTGCCGGTTCCCCCTCTGGTTCCTCTTCTTCTGGTGCCGGTTCCCCCTCTGGTTCCCCGTCTGGTGCCGGTTCCCCCTCTGGTTCCTTGTCTGGTGCCGGTTCCCCCTCTGGTTCCCCGTCTGGTGCCGGTTCCCCCTCTGGTTCCCCCTCTGGTTCCCCGTCTTGTGCCGGTTCCCCCTCTGGTGCCGGTTCTCCCTCTGGTTCCACCTCTGGTTCCCCGTCTGGTTCTGGTGCCGGTTCCCCCTGTGGTTCCTCTTCTTCTGGTGCCGGTTCCCCCTCTGGTTCCCCCTCTGGTTCCTTGTCTGGTGCCGGTTCCCCCTCTGGTTCCCCTCTGGTTCCTCTTCTTCTGGTGCCGGTTCCCCCTCTGGTTCCCCGTCTGGTGCCGGTTCCCCCTCTGGTACCTTGTCTGGTGCCGGTTCCCCCTCTGGTTCCCCTTCTGGTTCCTCTTCTTCTGGCGCCGGTTCCCCCTCTGGTTCCCCGTCTGGTGCCGGTTCCCCCTCTGGTTCCTCTTCTTCTGGTGCCGGTTCCCCCTCTGGTTCCCCGTCTGGTGCCGGTTCCCCCTCTGGTACCTTGTCTGGTGCCGGTTCCCCCTCTGGTTCCCCCTCTGGTTCCTCTTCTTCTGGCGCCGGTTCCCCCTCTGGTTCCCCGTCTGGTGCCGGTTCCCCCTCTGGTTCCTTGTCTGGTGCCGGTTCCCCCTCTGGTTCCCCGTCTGGTGCCGGTTCCCCCTCTGGTTCCCCGTCTGGTTCCTTGTCTGGTGCCGGTTCCCCCTCTGGTTCCCCGTCTGGTTCCTCTGGTGCCGGTTCCCCCTCTGGTGCCGGTTCCCCCTCTGGTTCCTCTGGTGCCGGTTCTTCTTCTGGTGCCGGTTCCCCCTCTGGTTCCTCTTCTTCTGGTGCCGGTTCCCCCTCTGGTTCCTCTTCTTCTGGTGCCGGTTCCCCCCTCTGGTTCCCCGTCTGGTTCCTTGTCTGGTGCCGGTTCCCCCTCTGGTTCCTCTTCTTCTGGTGCCGGTTCCCCCTCTGGTTCCCCCTCTGGTTCCTCTTCTTCTGGTGCCGGTTCCCCCTCTGGTTCCTCTTCTTCTGGTGCCGGTTCCCCCTCTGGTTCCTCTGGTGCCGGTTCCCCCTCTGGTGCCGGTCCCCCTTTGGTTCCTCTGGTGCCGGTTCCCCCTCTGGTTCCGGTTTCCCCTCTGGTTCCCCCTCTGGTTCCCCCTCTGGTTCCTCTTCTTCTGGTGCCGGTTCCCCCTCTGGTTCCTCTTCTTCTGGTGCCGGTTCCCCCTCTGGTTCCTCTGGTGCCGGTTCCCCCTCTGGTGCCGGTTCCCCCTTTGGTTCCTCTGGTGCCGGTTCCCCCTCTGGTTCCTCTGGTGCCGGTTCCCCCTCTGGTTCCGGTTTCCCCTCTGGTTCCCCCTCTGGTTCCCCGTCTGGTGCCGGTTCCCCCTCAGGTTCCCCCTCTGGTTCCCCGTCTGGTGCCGGTTCCCCCTCTGGTTCCTTGTCTGGTGCCGGTTTCCCCTCTGGTTCCCCCTCTGGTTCCCCGTCTGGTGCCGGTTCCCCCTCTGGTTCCCCGTCTGGTGCCGGTTCCCCCTCTGGTTCCCCCTCTGGTTCCTTGTCTGGTGCCGGTTCCCCCTCTGGTTCCCCCTCTGGTTCCTCTTCTTCTGGTGCCGGTTCCCCCTCTGGTTCCCCTTCTGGTGCCGGTTCCCCCTCTGGTGCCGGTTCCCCCTTTGGTTCCTCTGGTGCCGGTTCCCCCTCTGGTTCCGGTTTCCCCTCTGGTTCCCCGTCTGGTTCCGGTTCCCCCTCTGGTTCCTCTGGTGCCGGTTCTTCCTCCTCCTCCTGCTCAGTTCAGTGTGATGGCTGTCACACTTCAGGCCTCTGCTTGCAGCGGCCTATCTGGTCTGTCCTCCTACAGGGGAGAGCAATGTTGAAGTCTCTTCTGAGGTGGAGCTGTCTCAGCCGCTGCTGCAGCACAACCCGCAGACAAGCAATGAAGAGGTGGAGGTGGTGGGTGCAAAAAGGCATAGAGAGATGGAGGTATCACAAATAACATATGGAGGTGGGCCCAAAACCGCCACTCCATTAATTAGGGCATCAGCTGTTCTGCCACTTAAAACTCCGCTGAGAACTCGCTCTCCGCCGAGTTCTTTAACTATTTATTTTTTACTCCTACATTCCCATCTCCATTTTTCCAAACACTCAAACGTTTAATTTATCTTTCATATTCAACCATTTTACACATTTTCACTTTTTTCCTGTGCATACTCTTTAACCCACATTACACATTCCAATTATAAAGAAGAAATATGGATCCGAATATCATTTGCATATGGCACTGTAGGAAGGAGGATTGACATTCTTACCTCCCTGGGATCCCATTTTTTCCTAGTGAGATGTCTCTCACAGGTTTTCTTCTTGCTACGTGTAAGGAAACAGAAATTGGGGTAAAAGATAAATTTGACAAAAAAGGTAAATTAAAATTGTATCTGTCACTGTCGGGGTTGAATAGACATTGGGGGACTGCCTAAAAGGGTAACACCTGTCGGCGAGCAGGTGGCACGCAGGCTGGCTGCGTGTAAAAGAGGTTAAAAACAAATTGTGTTATTTAACCTAAAGTGATTAGGCCTCCTCGAATGTGTTCTTTTTCTCCATTTTAATTATGTGGAATCTTTCTCACGCGATGTGTTACGGCCGTGCCTCTAAGGCAGGGTCGTTGAATCGAGGCAGCTGTCCAACGAAGGAGTGGAGAGTCGAGTTCGTCTATAATTTGCAAATGCAGGAGGACTGAAGCGTTTTTTTTACCCCCTTCAGCTTGATCAAAGACTCGTCACTCAGTTCCTTCGTGAAAAAGCTCACTGGATCCTGCCGACAATCGCCAAAATTGTTGTTATGGAAAATTTATTTATCAAATGAGAGACAAGATTCCTTTACCTGGTTTATTACTTCTACGAGGAGAAGTCACCCACACACTGAGAAGTATGTAAGTGAGTTCTGAATCTTACACAGAAACACAATGTACTTATACCCTTTTACGCGCCCCTGTTCTCCCCCTCCTTAACCCAACCATAAAGAAGAGGAGATCCTCACCCAGTTACATGTTCCTGCATAAAGAGAGACTAACCAAAAGGACAATAAAACTAAAGAATGTGACTCCATTAACACAGAGGGTCCTGAGAGAGGAAGGGTGTGTGTAGGTTACAGATAAGGCATCTGGTTTTTACAACCTACCGGTCACTCTATGGTCACACACTCCATAGCTGAACAACATAGAAGTTATAGTAAAATTTTCCATCACACTGTAAATTACTTGTTGACCTGTAATCAGTGAAACATCATTCATGCAAGATATGTTTGACATATATCAGGTCATTGTGAGTGAGAAACAGCATTTCTATCACAAGGTAGAAGCTGCAATCAGTTTTTGGCAAAGTGACTTCTATATCCAAGTTTTTTAAATCAAGGTAAACACTGTCATTGACATTAAAAATGTCTTTAAAACAGAAATCTGGCTTAGAAGGCTGCAGAAATTGCAACAAACCTCACAGTTCTACACAGACATTTTAAGTGGCCAAAAGGACTGGATAGATTATAATGTAACACAGACTCCTAAAGATTCTAGCAAAACAAGGTATGTCTTCAATTTATATATAAGCCCTTCATAAATCATGTTGACTGCACTTCATTTACCAATATAAGCAAAGACATACATAAAAGCCCATAGCAACATTGGAATCACTTTATGGGAGACGATCACTTTTTGGCACAACACCAGCAACTGTTGAAAGTAACTAATAAAGTTACTTGTAATCTAACTTAGTTTACTTATTTCTAAAATTAAGGAATCAGTAAACTAAGCTACCTTTTTAAAGGAGTAATCAGATTACTTTTTCAAGGTACCATCGCCATAGTATTACGGTCATTATCCTCAAACATGATTTATGACTTTCACACCGAGGTGGGAAAACAGTAGCGCGTGCATGTGGGTCCTCGTGTGTGGGTCCGTGCGTGATCTATGATTTATGATTATGGCATGTAGGTGTGAAAAAAGCAATGCGTGTGCATGTACGTCCACGTACGCCTACATGTGTGAACGTGCACGTTCTAACAATCGGCCCCCACTCTCTCCCCCTTCCTCTCCTTACAATGGGTTTTATCCACAGTATTCCTGACTTCGCGCCACTACCCATAATTCATAGCGGAAACCGGTTGTTTACTTCCGTTTGCGCTGTTGTTCACGGTTGCAGGCTTACACACTTGCCGTTCAGTTTAACATTTTAACACTGCAGTTTTTACCTGGCCTAAATGGTACCACATCGGAGGTGGAGACATTGTAAGGATGTTTTAAAAAGCAGCGAGGTAACAGTGCCTCACCCATCACTTGTGTAAATGACATGAAATTATGGCCTGAAGTCAGCTACATCCACATCAGTTACCTTGTTTTTTCCGAAGGTGTTGATGGCGGGGAAAATCGCGTAATTATAAGAGCACCAGATTACCTTCAAAGCAATAAAATCAATAAAGTAATGCTTAACAAACAAGGCAACATTGTTTTCCTTAAAGCAGCTGTAGAGCCGAGCCAGCGCATCGGCCAAGCTAAGCGCTTAGCATGGGTCATGCAAAGGGAAAGAGGAGTGGTGGAGACAGTCAGCTGTTCCTGTATCGCGATTAGGGAAATCATGCAGTGATGCTGCAGCTATTCTGTGGAAGGTATATCACTGAAACAAACACTGCCCTGGCTGAAGGCTGTGATCGGGGAGACACGCAGCTGTCATCTTGCTAACTGCTACGTGTTTACATGAAGGCAGGCATTGTTTAAGCTTTATGTAGGCTGTATACTGTAGTGTCACACTATAAATAAAATAACGTAAAAAAATAAGAGGCTGTACATTAAAGGAAAACTTAAAACATAAGGAAAAAATACAGTAATAGGATGTGCAACTGGGTAGTATAATTTGGGGGAAAAAAACAAAAACAAAAAAAACAAAACAAAAACAAATTTACAGAATAAAATAATTTGAAAAAATGTACAGACTGATGTAGTGACAACTAACAGCACAAGTTGAATCCGAGCTCATGTTCCAACTAATAAAGCCGCCTGTTACAGCACAAAGTAACCGAATTTTGTCATTACCTCTGGCTCTAACTTTGGGTAACCAGAAGTATAAAATCGAACAGTGGAAGTAGCAGTCTGTCATGGCAGCCTATGTACGCTCTTCCAGAAACCCGTGGATAGGAGAATATAAATATTTAAGACGAATAATACAGCATTAAAAGTGGTTTTCCAGTGACACCTTCACCAAAACAGTGATCCGCCGAACACTCATTTACCGGTCTATTTTTAATTTGATCTCATTTGCATGCCCCTGATTTTATCAGGGAAATCACCGCTTTTTGACCGTAGAGTATCTGAGCCCACAATCACTGCATTTTGCCAAACTGACATTAACACACAGGCATATTAAAGTTTTTCCCAGACTTCATCAAAGCAGCTCAATCTCCCCAACACGTTTGAATAAATACAATGTTAAATTAAAGCCGCAAGCGGCGATAATAGGCCCTCGCCGGCCGCCGCCCAAGCGCTGGTGCCGATTGGAACCGTGCTTTTCCAGCCGTGCCAGTTTTAGCGGTTTTTTTGGCTGCTACATGTGAAATTTTGAAATGGATGAATTGGCTAACTCAAGGAAAAAGATGCCATGTTCCGGACTTTGCCATGGCAACGTCTTACATATTACATCTATTTCACCGGTAGGTTTTTTGTCCAGGGAGATGTGAAGAATGCGTGTACCAAATTTCAGGCATTTGTATGCATTTTTGAGAAAGCAAGGGTCATTTTTCCATCACAGAAATTTCACATTTTTTCCCATAGGGATAAAATGGGACAGTTTTGTCATCGTCATGGCAACAGCGTCCAAAATATGACATAGGTGTGACTGACTTTTTTGATCAGGCTGACATCGTGAATCGGTGAGCCAAATTTCATGTATTTTGGGCAAAGTAAGCTGAAATTTTAGTATTGGAGAAATTTCACTTTTTCCCATAGGGATAAAATGGGGCATTTCTGGCTTCGCCATGGCAACGTGGTAGAAAATAGAGTATGGGTGTGATTGGCTTTTTTGATCAGGATGATATCATGAATGTTGACACAAATTTTCATGCGTTTCAGACAAAGTAAAATTCTGGACCTCCATACAAATTTTCGTTTTCTTCTGTAGGGGGCGCTATTGCACCTATAAACTTGATTCCCTAATTGTTGGTTCAGGCCGGTTCAGTAAACAAGTTATTAAATTTTGAGGCTGATCGGCCAAAAATTGTGCGAACGAATGGCGAAGCAATATTGCGGCGAGAGACAAAAACGAAGACCAAATTCACGCGGTTGCCATGGCAACACCGTTGAATATTCTATAAAACCTCGCACATCTTTTGATGCCCAACTTGTGAAGATGTTCCTGAGCGATTTTGGTGCCAGTCGGTTTAATGCCCTAGGACAAGTTAATTCAAGTACGAGGTGTGCAAAAATGCTGAATCGGCAAAGGTCAAAGTTGAGTCCAAGATGGCCGACTTACTGTTTGTCAGACGGCAACTCCATAATGTAATTTTTTGTCGGTCTTCATATGGTCTTTTTCTGACGCGAATTTGGTGGTTCTGCGCACAACTTTTTTTTTGCCCCTCCCATAGGAATGCAAAATTTGAAAATTCTAGGGGGCGCTGTTTCGCCACTTTTTTGAGGTTTTTAATGGCACCAATAAAAAACAAAATGTTTCACCAGACCTGGCTTGCATGCAAAAATTGGTGACTTTTCGTATATGTTCAGGGGGTCAAATTAGCGATCGTTTACTCAGAAAGAATAATCAGAATCAGAATCAGAATCAGAAGGTTTTATTGCCATATGGGTGAACAGGTTCACAGCATTAGGAAATTGCTGCGGTACTTCGTGCTTACAGAAAAAAAAACAAATAAGTATAAAAACTATAAGACAATATACAAGTATACAAATTGCAAATATACAGAGATATTAGAGCTATAACTATAGCACAATATTACAAAATTACAAAATATACAGTGCAGAGACTAATTAAAAGATAAAAGAATGTAGACTATATTCCACTAATATGTACATCAGTGCAGTCAGACAGGTGCATAGACATAGGGGCATCGGCATTTGTGGAGGGTGGTGGTAACAGTCTTAGGGTAATTGTTCATGAGTCCAACAGCAGAGGGGAAGAAACTGTTCTTATGGCGGGAGGTTCTGGTCCGTATGGACCGTAGCCTCCTGCCTGAGGGGAGAGGGTCAAAAAGTCTGTGCCCAGGGTGAGAGTGGTCGGCTGTGATCCGACCTGCACGCCCCAGTGTCCTGGAGGTGTACAGGTCCTGGAGAGATGGGAGGTTACAGCCAATCACCTTCTCAGCAGAGTGCACAACGCGCTGTAGTCTCTGTTTGTCCCTAGTGGTGGCTCCAGCGTACCACACAGTGATGGAGGAGGTGAGGATGGACTCAATGATGGCAGTATAGAACTGCACCATGGTCCTTGCTGGCAAGTTGAATTTCTTCAACTGCCGCAGGAAGTACATCCTCTGCTGGGCCTTTTTGACAACAGAGGTGATGGTGGGCTCCCACTTGAGGTCCTGGGTGATGGTAGTTCCCAGGAAGCGAAAAGAGTCCACTGTGGTGATGGGGGTGTCAGTCAGGATGATGGAGGGTAGAGGGGCTGTGTGCTTCCTAAAGTCCACTATAATCTCCACTGTCTTCTGGGCGTTCAGTACCAGGTTATTGTGGCTGCACCAGGACACCAGACGTTTGACCTCCATCCTGTAGGCCGACTCGTCCCCGTCTGAGATGAGTCCGATGAGAGTCATGTCGTCTGCAAACTTAATAAGCTTGACAGACTGGTGGTCAGAGGTGCAGCAGTTGGTATACAGGGAGAAGAGCAGAGGAGAGAGGACACAGCCCTGAGGAGTGCCAGTGCTGATGGTCCGGGAGTCCGAGACATTCTTCCCCAGCCTCACGTGCTGCTTCCTGTTCATCAGGAAGTCAATGATCCACCTGCAGATGGGATCTGGCACGTTCATCTGGGACAGCTTGTCTTGGAGGAGATCAGGGATGATGGTGTTGAAGGCAGAGCTGAAGTCCACAAACAGGATCCTGGCGTAGGTTCCCTGGGAGTCCAGATGCTGTAGGATGAAGTGCAGAGTCAGGTTGATGGCGTCGTCCACAGACCTGTTGGCTCTGTAGGCAAACTGCAGGGGGTCCAGAAGGGGGGCTGTGAGGGACTTGAGGTGGGACAGCACCAGACGCTCAAATGACTTCATGACCACAGAAGTCAGTGCCACAGGTCTGTAGTCATTTAGTCCAGTGATCCTTGGCTTCTTGGGGACAGGAACAATGGTAGCGGTTTTAAAGCAGACAGGCACGTGGCAAGCCTCCAGTGAGGAGTTGAAGATGTTCGTGAACAATGGGGCAAGCTCGTTAGCACAGTGTCTCAGTGTGGCAGGTGAGACACCATCTGGACCTGGAGCTTTGCGAGCTTTGACACTCCTGAACTGCTTTAGCACCTGGTCCTCCTGAATACAAAAGACTGTGGGGGTGGGGGAGGAGGGGGACTCTGGGGTGGGAGTCCTTGATGATGTGGGCTTCTCTGAGGTGTGGGGAGTGGGGGAGGTTGGGGGGTGAATATTTGTGTTGGCTGTATTGTAGTTGGGACTGGTGGAGGTGTGAAGGCTGCTGAACTGACCATCAAAACGACAATAGAACTCGTTCAGTCTATTTGCAGTTTGTAGGTCGTCTGTTGAGTGGGGGGTTTTAGGCTTGTAGTTGGTAATCTGCCTAAAGCTTTTCCATACAGAGGCCGCGTCGTTCTCTGAGATCTGCTGCTGTATATTCTCAGAGTGATGTGATCTAGCAGTGGCCACTTCCTTGCTAAACCTGTACTTGGCCTCTTTGTAGCAGTCTTTGTCCCCACTTTTAAAAGCCTCCCTCTTCTCTATCCACAGCTGCTTCAGTTTGGGAGTAAACCAGGGTTTGTCACTGTTATAACTCACCCTGGTGCGTGATGGCACAATGCTGTCCTCGCAGAAGTGGATATACGAGGTTACAGTGTCCGTGTAGTCATCCAGACTGTCACAGGCAGCCCTCATCGAGTCCCAGTCTGTAGTTTCGAAGCATGTGCGGAGCTCCTCCACAGCCTCACGGGTCCACTGCTTTGTTGTCCTCACCACAGGTTTGAGAGCTTCAGCCTCTGTCTGTACGCGGGGATCAGGTGGATCATGTCGTGGTCAGAGAGGCCGAGTGCAGCGCGGGGCACTGCGTGATAAGCCCCGCTTATCGTGCTGTAGCAGTGGTCTAATGTCTTCTCCTCTCTGGTCGGACATGTGATATATTGTTTATATTTGGGAAGTTCCTGTCTCAGGCTGGCTTTATTAAAGTCCCCAAGTACGATGATAAGAGAGTCCGGGTATGTCCGCTCCATGCACAAAATCTGCTCTGTGAGCGCGCACTGGGCCTCGTGCACGTCCGCGTCCGGCGGGATGTAAACAGCAGCCAGTATGAATGAAGCGAACTCCCGCGGAGAGTAGAACGGTTTACAGTGAATGAAAAGATATTCCAGTGAGGGAGAGCAGTGCTTAGCAATCACTGTCACATCCGTACACCAGCCACTGTTTATGTAGAAGCAGACTCCTCCACCTGTAGCCTTGCCGGAAAGCCCAGCTTGCCGGTCTGCGCGGAGGAGATGAAATCCCTCCAACTGGAGCGCGCAGTCCGGTATCTCCTCACACAGCCATGACTCCGTGAAGCATAACACACAGGATTTGGAAAAGTCTCTATTCATGCTCCTCATCAGTGTCAGTTCGTCCATTTTGTTCCTAAGTGAACGCACGTTGGAGAGGAAAATCCCAGGTAAGGCTGTGCATAATCCACGTCTCCTTAGCCTCACAAGGACGCCAGCGCGCTTCCCTTTCTTTCGGCGTCTCACTTTCTGGGCCAGAGTGTGTAATAAATCCGCCGCAGATGCGACAAAAACAGGAAATAAATCCGAAGGTGTTGTGGACCTAATGTTGAAAAGCTCTTCTCTGGTGTAAGAATACCCAGAAGAGTGTCCAGACACAGAAATAACGCACAAAAACAAACAAAACAGAGCGCACCGAAGTACCAGGGCATCCATTCGCGGCGCCATCTTGGTATATATCGCCATCTTGGTATAATAAGAATAATTATAATAAGAATAATTATACCAATTATACCAATAATAAATAAGAATAATTAAAGCTGCAAGCAGCGATAATAGGCCCTCGCCGGCCGCCGCCCAAGTGCTGGTGCCGATTTGAACCGTGCTTTTCCGGCCGTGCCACTTTTAGCCGTTTTTTTGGCACGCTACATGTGAAATTTTGAAATGGATGAATTGGCTAACTCAAGGAAAAAGATGCCATTTTCCGGACTTTGCCATGGCAACGTCTTACATATTACATCTTTTTCACCTGTAGGTTTTTTGTTCAGGGTGATGTGAAGAATGTGTGTACCAAATTTCAGGCATTTCTATGCATTTTTGAAAAAGATATGGTCATTTTTCTATTGAAGAAATTTCTAATTTTTTCCTATAGGGATAAAATGGGGCAGTTTTGGCATCGTCATGGGAACAGCGTCCAAAATATGACATAGGTGTGATTGACTTTTTTGATCAGGCTGACATCAAGAATCTGTGTACCAAATTCCATGTATTTTGGGCAAAGTAAGCCAAATGTTTAGTATTGGGAAATTTTCGCTTTTTCCCATTAGAATAAAATGGTGCATTTCGTGCTCCGCCATGGCAACGTGGTACAAAATAGACTATGGGTGTGATTGGCTTTTTTGATCAGGCTGACATCAGGAATCTGTGTACCAAATTCCATGTATTTTGGGCAAAGTAAGCCGAACGTTTAGTATTGGGGAATTTTCGCTTTTTCCCATAGGGATAAAATGGGGCATTTCGAGCTCCGCCATGGCAACGTGTTAGAAAATAGCCTATGGGTGTGATTGGCTTTTTTGATCAGGATGATGTCAGGAGTGTTGACACAAATTTTCATGCGTGTCAGACAAACTAAAATTCTGGACCTCCATACAAATATTCGTTTTCTTCTGTAGGGGGCGTTATTGCACTTAGGATCTTGATTCCCTAATTGTGGGTTCAGGCTGGTTCAGTACAGAAGTGATAAAATTTTGAGGCTGATCGGCCAAAGATTGTGCGAACGAATGGCGAAAGAAATTTGCGGCGAGACACAAAAACGAAGGGCAAATGTATGCGGTTGCCATGGCAACACCGTTGAATATTCTATAAAACCCCGAATAACTTTTGATGCCCCACGTTTAGTATGGGGGATTTTTCGCTTTTTCCCATTAGAATAAAATGGGGCATTTCGGGCTCCGCCATGGCAACGTGTTAGAAAATAGAGTATGGGTGTGATTGGCTTTTTTGATCAGGATGACGTCAAGAATGTTGACACAAATTTTCATGCGTTTCAGACAAACTAAAATTCTGGACCTCCATACAAATTTTTGTTTGCTTCTGTAGGGGGCGCTATTGCACCTAGAAACTTGATTCCCTAATTGTGGGTTCAGGCTGGTTCAGTAAACAAGTTATTAAATTTTGAGGCTGATCGGCCAAAGATTGTGCGAACGAATGCACAAAAAAATTTGCGGCGAGAGACAAAAACGAAGGCCAAATTTATGGGGTTGCCATGGTAACACCGTTGAATATTCTATAAAACCCCGAATAACTTTTGATGCCCCACTTCTCTAGGTGATCCCGAGTGATTTTGGTGTCGGTTGGTTAAACGCCTTAGGACAAGTTGATTCAAATACGAGGTGTGCAAAAATGGTGACTCGGCAAGGGTCAAAGTTCAATCCACAATGGCCGACTTCCTGTTTGTCAGGCGGCAACTTCATAATGTAATTTTTTGTCAGTCTTCATATGGTCTTTTTCTGGCCAGAATTTGGTGGTTCTGTGGGCAACTTTTTTTTCGGCCCTCCCATAGGAATGCAAAATTTCAAAATTGTAGGGGGCGCTGTTTCGCCACTTTTTTGAGTTTTTTAATGGCGCCAAAAAAAAACAAAATGTTTCACCAGACCTGGCTTGCATGGAAAAATTGGTGACTTTTCGTATATGTTCAGGGGGTCAAATTAGCGATCGTTTACTCAGAAAGAATAAGAATTAAAGCTGCAAGCAGCGATAATAGGCCCTCGCCGGCCGCCGCCCAAGCGCTGGTGCCGATTTGAACCGTGCTTTTCCAGCCGTGCCAGTTTTAGCCGTTTTTTTGGCTGCTACATGTGAAATTTTGAAATGGATGAATTGGCTAACTGAAGGAAAAAGATGCCATATTCTGGGCATCGCCATGGCAACGCCTTACACATTACAGTAATTTGACCTGTAGGTTTTATGTTCAGGGAGATGTGGAGAATGCGTGTACCAAATTTCAGGCATTTGTATGCATTTTTGAGAAAGCAAGGGTCATTTTTCCATCGCAGAAATTTCACATTTTTTCCCATAGGGATAAAATGGGACAGTTTTGGCATCGTCATGGGAACAGCGTCCAAAATATGACATAGGTGTGGTTGACTTTTTTGATCAGGCTGAAATCAGCAATCTGTGTACCAAATTTCATGTATTTCGGACAAACTAAGCAGAAACCTTAGTATGGGGGATTTTTCGCTTTTTCCCCTTAGGGATAAAATGGGGCATTTCGGGCGCCGCCATGACAACACGGTAGAAAGTAGAGTATGGGTGTGATTGGCTTTTTTGATCGGGATGATGTCAGGAATGTTGTGACAAATTTTGATGCATTTCAGACAAACTGAAATTCTGGACCTCCATACAAATTTTTGTTTGCTTCTGTAGGTGGCGCTATTGCAACTAGAAACTTGATTCCCTAATTGTGGGTTCAGGCTGGTTCAGTAAACAAGTTATTAAATTTTGAGGCTGATCGGCCAAAGATTGTGCGAACGAATGCACAAAGAAAATTGCGGCGAGACACAAAAACGAAGGGCAAATTCATGCGGTTGCCATGGCAACACCGTTAAATATTCTATAAAACCCCGAATAACTTTTGATGCCCCACTTGTGTAGATGATCCTGAGCGATTTTCGTTACAGTCGGTTAAACGCCTTAGGACAAGTTGATTCAAATACGAGGTGTGCAAAAATGGTGACTCGGCAAAGGTCAAAGTTCAATCCACAATGGCCGACTTCCTGTTTGTCAGGCGGCAACTTCATAATGTAATTTTTTGTCAGTCTTCATATGGTCTTTTTGTGACGCAAATTTGGTGGTTCTGTGGACAACTTTTTTTTCGTCCCTCCCATAGGAATGCAAAATTTCAATTTTCTAGGGGGCGCTGTTTCGCCACTTTTTTGAGTTTTTTAATGGCGCCAAAAAAAAACAAAATGTTTCACCAGACCTGGCTTGCATGGAAAAATTGGTGAGTTTTCGTATATGTTCAGGGGGTCAAATTAGCGATCGTTTACTCAGAAAGAATAAGAATAATAATAATGAACAATTCTAACGATTCCAATAATGCGCCAATCCAGTCACCTTCATATATACGTTTTCGGAAACGTATATATGATATATTTTCGGAAACGTCTCGACCCGACGCACGTTGTCATGAGGTCCATTGTCAATGACGAGCGCGTTGCCTCGCTCGTCATTGACCCAATTTCATCGCGCAAGCTAGCTGTTGATGCTAACGATTTCAATTATGGGCTGTTCCATTCACCCCCATATATGCGTTTTCGAGAAGCGTTCGACCTGACCTACCTTGTTTGAGGGTCCGTTGTCAAAGTCGAGCGCTTCGCGCTCGACTTTGACCTTTTTTCGTTTTTCGCGCGAGCGAATACAATAGGCTCCTCGCCGATCACTTCGTGAGGCTCGGGCCTAATAAAAAGAAATGTCCTGAGACAGCTTAAAAAAGTGGTTAAGAGGATGGATGGATGGATGGATGGAGAAAAGAAACAATCTTCAGACAGAAATGACTGTGCAGAGAGGAGCCTATGGAATAAAAAGGGCAGACATATAGAGTTTTTTCAATGGACAGAAAGAAGTGGCACCTCTGTTAACAGAAGAACTGCCATAGATTTCCTTGTTAATGACCAAAGCAAGATTAGGTTATTCTTATGCAGGAGTGCTTGCAGAGCCTGGAAATTACCTGCCATCACAGTGAGAAATGAGCGCATGGCTCCACACACTGCCCACAGCTAAACACAGGTTTCCTCCTCCATAAAGACACCACTGTCATGACATACAACCCAAGATAAAAAATATAGCACTCTGGTTGATATCTCACATGGGAAGTTTTCGAAGCTGCTGTGTTGCATTACCGGTCTGCCCTTTAAATGTGAAACGAGAAGTCTTTCACTTACTTCACGCAGCAGTCAAGATTAAACTGCAGGGCACTGCTTTAAGATTCAAACAATAGCACAGCAACAAAGCAGGTTTCAAAATAGTCCACCAATATTCGTATCCAGCAGCGATTTTGTGTCATAACTGAAATGTTAATGAAAGGGAACAGGAGGAAGTTTACTCATTTATTTGATACTTCCTGATGCTGGATAACAGGTAATGCAAAGCAGGTGCGTAGTACCTAATGTGTCAGGTGTTATTAAAATTAGGTGGGAATGAGTGATAAGCCATTATAGTAATAGAAGTGAATATCAGAGGGCTGCCCTCCTCCTACAAATCCCACCTGTGAACTAGCCTTTCCCAGGGAAAATTACCACCGTTGTCTGATTGTATCACTCGTGACAAGGAAACATTCCTTTCCACTCAGTGGAGGGAGTGATAATGATCAGTCTAAAAGCCAAACATAGCTGTGAGTTGAGTTGGCTTATTGAAGCTGCCATTTCCATTCAGAGCGTGGGGAGTGTTTTGGGGATTTTTTTTGAGACCAGGTTTTCCTTATACAGAGATCATCTTTCAGAAGACACAGATGTAAATTATAATTCATTTACTGTAAGAACACTTGACACAGAGGGGGAGAGGGTTGAGGGAGAGGGTTCTTTAGCCTTGCTGTCCTTGAGGCTTCCACAAAAGCAAAAAAAACAACATTCCAAACATGTGATGGTCATGCCATTATGATCCAAAAAGGCTTTTCTGCCACTGACTCTTTTCAGACCTGCCCTAAATAGTGCAACCTCACCAAATAGAGGGGTCTGCTCTAAAATATTCATCACAGGGAGTGCATTTGTCAGGGAACTGAAGGTTATGGGTCGCTATAAACCACCGGTTGACTCTTTCTATTAATGGTTGTCATGTTGCCATCTGAGCTTGCAGCATATTTTCCCTTTATAAAACTGAGACTGAAAACAGAAATTCTGGAGCAACATGTTGACCTAAAAAAAAGAGTTTCCCCCTTTAGAACAAATTCTAAAGATAAAAATATGTGTTCATTTCCAATTAGCTGTTCAAATGTGTCATTGGTTTAAAACTTGTTTGTTCAACATGCTCCCTGGTTTTAGTTTTGTTATATAGACTTCACTTTGCACTTCTGAACCTTTTACTCTGATCGTGCTGCTGCCTTATGCATGTGGACCAGTGGGAGTTTTGATGTACTGTGTAACTTAAAGTGCAGAAGAGTCAATAAAAAGTGAGGGCGTTTGACTAAGTGGTTTGTGTGGCTTTATAGCATGTCTCAGAGCTCAGCTGAAGCTCTGTGCAGCATATTCATGCACTCCTACCCCCCCTCTGCCCACCCTCTTGGACTGTAACCAGCACACAATATACACTATGTATAGCTGGAGTTTCCTGGTGTACAGTTTCCTTCTGCATTCTGTATTGTCCACTATTTTATATCTATATGTGATGAAATGGGGAGCACACATACATGCAAACAGATCTTGGGAGATGAAGTGGGGAGTGCAGTGTTGCCACCAATATTCATGCATGCACACACAAGATTAATTCATGTACAGTATAGATGCTGCTTTTGTCTGCTCTCTTGCCACAGCGGGTAGCGCCGCATGTTTGATTTGGCAGAGTTTTATGCCAGATGCCCTTCCCGATGCAACCCCAGAGGGGATTTGCATCTCTGGCTAGAATTGAACTGGCAACCTTTTGCTTGTTGAGCGTATGCAACGCCTAAATGAGAAGCTTTGGTGAAAAAAGCAAAACAGATGCTCAGAATAAATAAAATATTGTGGCAAAGGAATTGCAAGTTCAAGATGTACTCAAATGCAAGGTCTGATTCCTGGGGGGCTGGGGAGAGACAGAAAAATGGGCTGTCATAGGGATTGTTTGATTCTCTGTCAGTTTCAAGGAATCATGAAACACAGAGCAGCTGGAGTGCGATGGACCATGGCGGTCTTTCCTTTTCTTCCTCTCTGCTCCTCTCGGCCATTTCAGTCTTTGTGAACGTGTATTATATATACGTGTCTTTGGTCTATGTGTCTTTCAACTAAAGCACCATTGTTTAGAGGAAAGTGCCTGAGCTCTGCTGGATTCAGGGGACAGGACTGGAAATGGATTCTTTCTGCTGAGTCTGTCCCAATGGGTGGAGCATGATCACTGAAGAAAATAGCTGGTTCCAGACTCAGTGTGAGTGTAGGCATGTAACACTGAAAACTATTGGATGTCTCACTAGACATCCAATAGCATGTGCTGACCAGCATGTATGACCAGCATGGGTTAATTTTTTTATAATAATTAAATTAATAATTAATAACTTTTAATAATTTACAACCACAGAGCAAAAAGAATAAAAGTCCATTCACAGCTATTAGCCCACATTACCACGGTAAAATAGACTGATTAGATGTAATATGCTACAATAAGCCCACCTGCTGAAGTGAGAGAGGTCAGTGCTTTTTCTTGTTGGCATCACTTTTTTTTTTCACCATCAGATTTTGTCCCCAGGTCCCTAACATCACCAATATAGCTCATAGGTTAAGACTATCTACACAGGCAACATGGTGTGAATGGCATATCAGTAGCAGCAGCAACTGAAGTGCTCACTCTCTGTCTGCTCTAGTGATTCCTGGAAAAATCATTCAGAAGGTTTAAAAGTGAGCACACTTTGATGGGCAATTTAAACACGGTTGAGGTAAAGCCAGTGTTGCGTGTGCATTTAAAATCCATTTGAAACTCATATTTTTCAGTAACTAAATCATATTTTAAATGTTACCAAAACGTGTTGCACACACCAGGCACAGAGAGATGAGGGGGAGGGGTTGTTCTGCGGGGGCAGCATCCCAAATTACACAAATCCCATTTGTGCACAAACATTTAATTATGTATAAAGCAGAAGTGTAAAAATTTATTTTGGCTAGATTGGAGTTTGAATCTAAAGCCCAAGCTGTTACACGTCCTGTGCAGATACAAAACTCTTTACAGTAGAAGTATTACTTTTATCTCAGATGGACACCTCACTGTGTAACATCTCATCAATATTTCACAGCTTGGCTTAGCTCTGCACAATATTGTGTTAACATTTTGTTCAAATGTCATTGGTGTCTTTATGGAAGATGGCAAAATAAACAAATAATTAAAAAAGAAAGCAATTTGTTTACTTTTTAACCCTCTAAATCCTGAACCATGAAATAATTGCCAGAAAGTGTTGCAGTGTTTGTTTACTTTTTCATGTATTATTTTAGAGAGCATTTCCAGATTTGACCCATTTTAGAAACAGCTATTCTTGAGCTTAGACATGAAACAAAAAATAATCATAGTCTCAACATTACCTGTTAATTTTCCTCTTTCTAATCTGCACATGGCTTTAAGATTTGTAACTTGGTAGCATGTTTGTCTCTTGGTTTGGTCTGGTTGTTCTAGCAGAGGCTTCACTGATACTGCATGTACTGCTGCTCACACAAGCAGGCTGTGCTATCAGCATATCATTTAAATCCTGTCCTCTATAGGTCTCTGTGTGTATCTGCTTGTAGGATTTTATATACAGGGAAAAAAACATGTGAAGTGGCATTTTGTCTGAGCACAGCATGACTGCGGATTTCCACTGTTTTCTTAATCGTTGTGTGTCGACATTGTGTGGCTCCGTGTGCCTCTCTCTGTCACTGTTTGTTAGTCACATTTAAAGATAAAGGGCTTAATGTTATGTTGTTTGACCGCTACATCTTTTTGTGCAATCCTATTGGTTGTATCCATGCACACATGCAGTTCAATTTCAGTGACTTACATGCACCGTTGACCCCAGTGCACTTAATCATACAGCTTAAACTCCTGTCTGTCTGTATTCACTGAGCTGGTACAACTGTTACAAAGCAAACTATTTATTTTGTTGGACTTATTTAAGTTTCCAGTTTTCTCTGAAACACAGACAGTATTTCTCTTTTTTTTTTTTTTTTGATTTTATTTTTTATTGTTTGACAGCAGGTGGTGTGATGCTAAAAATGTTTTTGGTTCGTTTTTGAGAGGAAATTTTATCTCAAGTTTTACACAGGGCCCCATTTCACAGCCAGCTACTGTGGCTTTGAATTCTTTTTTATGAAGACTGTGCTATGCTATGCACTTAATTGCACTAAATTACAGAAGTAATTTGGGCAGAACTGGCATGCTAATATGTTTATACAAAAAAACAAACAAAAAAAAAAAAACCCAACCCAATCCTGTATAGCTAACCATGACACACGTTGCCTGGGAGAGGACAGAAATTCAGGACGCAGAGTCTCAGGATGCAAAAAAGGAACTTCTAAAAATAAAACACTGCACAAACCTGGCAGGAGGATCCAGAAATTCATGGTGAAAAAAAAAAAAACTAAATTCAAGGATATAACTCAACTGAAACAAAATGGGGAAAAGCAGGGCAACAAAAACAGGCCAATAAACAAAGGAGGACAACAGGTGATTCCACAAAGACCGGACTATATAATGTATATGTAAGAATCTGAAACAAAGCTTACAAGGGACCAAAGCACAAAATATTAGAAAACCCAAAACATTAAATTATATTAATTCTAGACATTTATATAAGTTGTTATTGCATTTTCTGGGAGCAGCTACACTCATTTGCCATTTAATTCTTGGTTGGGCCTCTTTTTGCCTTCAGAACTGTGTTCAGAGATGCTGTTCTGCAAGCCTTGGTTAGAATGAGTGGTTATTCAAATTACTGTTGCCTTCCTATCAGCTTGAAGCAGTCTGGCCATTCTCCTATGACCTCTGCCATCAACAAAGCATTTTTGCCCAGAGAACTGCTGCTCACTGGATATTTCCTCTTTTTCAGACCTCTGCAATACCTAGAGATGGTTGTGTGGGAAAATCCCAGTAAATCAGCATTTTCTGAAATGCTTAAACCAGCCTGTCTGGCACCGACAACCATTCCATGTACAAAGTCACTTAAATCACCTTTCTCCCCCATTCTGATGTTCAGTTCGAGCCTCAACAGGTGATCTTGATCATGTCTACATGTGATTTGCTGCTTGTGTTTACAAGCAATTGAACAGGTGTACTGATAATGAAGTGACCAATGAGTGTATAGGAAAAAAGAAGCCCTCCATAAAGCTTGGACATCTTAATATTCTTCCCTGATTGAAGAAAATAAGAACAACCCCAGGTTTCTTTTCAGCACTTTTTTAAGGGTGGCTGTGGCTCATGAAGTAGAACAGGTCATCTACTAATCGGAAGGTTGGTGGTTCCATCCCTGGCTGCTTCAGTCTGCGTGCCAAAGTATCCTTGGGCAAGATACTGAACACTGAGTTGCTCCTGATGTATTCATTAGTGTGATTGTGTGTGAATGTTAGACAGAAAGCACTTGGATGTAGAAAAAAATGCTTGTGTGACTGGGTGAATGAAGACATGTTGTATAAAGCAATTTGAGTGCTCAACTAGAGTAGTAACACTGTAAAGGAACCATTCCATTTACCATTTAGCACTGTAGCCAAGCTGAGTCAGAGCTCTCTTGAGGCAAGTATTCATTTAACTTTAACTTGTAATGACTTCATGAATTTCTTCACAAATAACATTGTAACCATTAGAGAAAAAATTATGCCTAACCATCTCACAGATGTATCATTACATACAGGTACTTTCAGTACTACTGTTATTTTTTTAGATTCTTTCTCTCCAATTGATCTTTCTGAGTTAACTTCAATAGTTACTTCCTCCAAGCCATCAACATGTCTATTAGACCCCCATTCCTACAAGACTGCTCAAAGAAGTCTTACCATTAATCAATGCTTCACATTTGAATAGGATTAATCTACCATTTATAATTGTGAATGACCCCTTAATGTGCTGGAAAATCATGAAAATGGACCTTGAAAGTACTTAAAAAGATCCTGGAAAAGGTGTACGAACCCTGCTTATAATACTATATCATTTCAATAAAGCACTGCGCTCTCAGACTGCTCGCTTACTTGTGGTTCCTAGGGTATTTAAAAGTAGAATTGGAGGCAGAGGGAGATTTTCCTTCCCACTGTCACCAAATGCTTGCTCAGAGGGGGTTATCTGATTGTTGGGGTTTTCTCTGTATTATTGTAGGGTCTTTACAATATAAAGCACCTTGAGGTGACTGTTGTTGTGATTTGGTACTATATAAATTATATTGAATTGTACAGTGCTGCAGTATAGTCTGATTACTGTATACATATAAGAAAGGACTGAACCATTATGCCACTTTCAGAAACTTGTTGAAAATGTACACTCTGAGAGTTAATGAGATCATCATTTCATAGAGAATTACAGTTACAGGTTTTTTTTTCATAGAACCCATTAAAATACAGATTTGGCTGATTTGCTAAATAAAACCAGTTGTTATTTTATAGGACACCTATCCATTCATACAAATGGGTGAGTGTGTCCAAACTTTTGGCTGGTACTATATATGACATTGTTGATACTGTATCATCTCAGGTGTCTATTTTCTCCTTTTTTTCCATTTGCATCCTCACTCTGATTTCAACTGCTTAGAGATCTCTCTGCTCCTCTCTAATAGGAGTTGCTTTTATCTTATGGTTTTGGTAGTGTCTCCCAGTGGCCCACTAGCATTTTTCTGCATTTATTTTTGGCTTCATATTAGAGTATGATAGCTGGTGCGATGTGACAGGAGTGCCCACACACAAGATAAATGAGGGTAGCAGAATATTATGTACAAAATATTGAGAACGAAAGGCGAGCATCGTGCCTCTCGGCATAGCCTGGTACAACATGTGGCCTGTGAATGGGCTCTGTGCCCAACCACATTTACAGCCAGTGGGGGTTTCCTGTCACAGTGGAGTGCAGCACTGACCTCAAGGCTACAGCATGACATGTAAAGCCACAGAGATTACCCTTACCAACAGCCTGATTTTTGGAGGCCGCAGAGGAGGTTGAATGCTTATTTTTTACATTTTTATTGTATATTGATGGTGTAAAAAAAATTTTTCTTGCATGTTGTATATGAGCAGTCAAAAAAAAAAGCATTCATTACCTAGGAGCAAGAAAAAAATTGTTACATATTGTTATTTTTCAGAGATTTATTTAAAAAAGAAAATATCTTTTTTGCAGCCATCTCGTGAGTCCAATCTGATGCATGCTAGCAATTTATGTCAACTAGACTTAAGCTGGACTAAAATCATCTACCTTTTCTTTTTTGGCTTCTCTTGATCTGTTTTTTTCATTAAATGCAAGAGATTTTTTTGTTTCATTTTGTCCCCTCTTTTCTGTCTCTGTCTTGTGTGTAGCGTATTACAGAAGTAATTTGGGCAGAACTGGCATGCTAACCTGGGTATTGTCTTGTCTTCATAGGGGATCAATATAGTGGGCCCCAGTGATGTAGAGCCCCCACCTCAGCCTCCACCTCCAGCCATGTACCAGCTGGATATTGTCCTAAAGAAAGGGAAAAACCTCGCCATCCGAGATCGAACAGGTAGGAGGTATTCAAGATTATTCAGGTTTTTGCAGAGTGACAGTGTGATATGCTTTATTTGGCCTCTATCTACTCAACTAAATGAGAGCTACTCTGTGGTCTGACTACCACAGACAATGTAGCACCTAGAATGCATCTTCAAAGCACTACTGTCTTCATGGTTAAATAAAACTTTGGTGATTTGCCAGATTATTTATTCAAAAAAAAACACAAACCAGAAATGAATGGTCTTACAATTATTGGCTGTGTGTCTAAAAGTATCTAAATCCACTTATTATGTGATTGCCTTTATTGGTCCATGGAGGTGCTTCTACATGAACTACAGTGTTTATATTTTTTCTGATGAAGAAACATGAGTATCCATGTACCGGTGTTAATTATTTCTTCAGGGCTTAAGTGGCTCTATGGTACAAAGAAATATGTTAAATCAGGCTTCAGACCAAGCAGCAACCTCAGTGGTATGGCATGTTTTGACTCAACCGATCAATCATTTGATTGATTAATTTCTAAAAAATAAGAAAAATACGGAAAATCACCCAAACTATTTTTAATTTCTTTAGCTTTATAAGTTTTCCACCTATTTTTACACATTCAACTCTTTTTTTTTTTTTTAATCTCCTTTTCTTTCCTCGCTTATCTTCATGTATGCTTTTATTAAATCACAATCCATTTTCAACATGTGACGTCAGATTTATTCAGTAGAAATGATTTGGCGCATGAAAACAATTCAGCTTTGGATTAATCTAGGTCATTGTCACATTTGGAGCCAAGACGAATGATTCTATTGTGATCTTCTGGTTTCTTTTGTGTGATAAGATGAAATCGTACTCTAAGCCCTTCCATTGATTATTGAGTGTGAGGAAGAGCTTCAGTGCAAAGAATATATTCTATTGTAATGTACTTTAAAGAGCAATACTCTTTTATAGGTTTCTGTAACATAACTTAATAATAGAGAATTATAGAGAATGTAACCTAGAAACCCTAAGTAAGGCTTTCTCCCATTGTGAGAATATAATTTATTTACCTTTGCACTACAGTAAAAGTCTCTGAAGCTACAACCAAATGGACTCTCCACCGTTTGGTTTTAGAACTGAAGAAGCCTTTTGGATGAGAGGTGAAAGGAGAAACTTAAAGAAGGCCAGTCGCCTTTTTCAAGCTCCGGAGACTACCATGGCATGGATGACTGAGAACCTACACAGACACCAGAGTAAAAGATATGAACTCACTTTAAATAACTGTGATAAACAATATTCGCCCCCTTCTCTGAAGCTGGAGGATGTGATTTTAAGTACAAGGTAGATCGTCCTAACTTTAATACATTACAAACTCTCACAGACAGCAGATTGCGTGGTGAAGGATGCTGAAGTCTCATTAGTGGCTCTAGCAGTCACCATGACAACAGATCAGAATGTGGCCTTCTCTCTCCCCCATGCATTCTGCACTGACTACCTGTCCACCCAGATAATGAGCACTGAGGTGCTGAGCTCACCTGTCCTGTTTTAGCCCATCAGAACTCTTCATTATAGAGAGACAGAGCGCAGAGAGAGGAATATAACATAGAAATACAATTTGGAATGAATAAACTATTAGCAGAAAAACCATTAAGTGTTGTTTTGTCACTCGGTGCTCACCCAGAGCTTCTTTCTCCTAATATTTACAGCGGCACACATTAAATCTTGATAAGTACTACCAGGATGTTTACATTTTTCCACACTGAACAGCAGGAAATAGGTAAATTGAAGAATACAGAAAAGGATTGGTGGGATTTTCCATTTGCAAATCTCTCTAGGTTCCCTTCTCAGTTGTGTGATCTGAAGTAGAGCAGGATTATCAAATAAAAGTAGTTTGTTGTAAGAAGCTATTTATTTCTGCTACTTATTGATTCACTAAAAGCTCTGGCATGAATTATAAATGATACAAATAGTCTCCAGTTTGTCAGGAATAAAAAAAAAAACAAACTTTAAAAAAATACCTCTTCAATATGGAAGCTGAGAAAGTTATATATGCTGCAGACCTGAAAGTGAAAACCATGAAATTATTTTAATTAGAATATCACTCTGAAGTATTTTGTAGTGCTGGAATTTATTAACAAAAGGTACAGACCGTTAACAATGCCGAGCGTCACATGACGTCAGCAGGAGGACACGGTTAAAAGAGAAGGTGAAGTGCTTTGTTTGGCACCGTGGCGCTGATTCATGCATCAAAGTGACGGATGCGCTCAGACACAAGGTTGACTTGGAAGACAGAAAAGACAGAGAGGAAAGGGGTTCAATGGCAGATGCATCTGGTTCCATATTAGTGCCATGTCCTTCCTTTATCCACGTTAAAGAAACAGGCTTGATAGATTTCTTTCCTAAACATGTGCTGCCATAAGAAAATTTCCCGCCTTTCAGGAAACAAAAGCATGGAAAATACAATACATAATACACAATACAGTGCTTTAAAAAGACTGAAAATGGAGAAGCACTTATATTAACATTTAAAATTATGAATACAGTGTGCGCATATTTAAAACTTAGATTGCGTTTAACTTTTGAGAGACTCACTCATCATTTTTATGATTATTGATTAAGTAGGATGTTTGTTTATCTATTTTTAAATAAATAAATGAAATGTTAGTAACACCTTTGCTGGGCTTGTGTACAGAGTGCTTGCCTAAGTCATTCGATTTTGACTCTTTCTGGTTAAAGTGCCTATCAGCAAAGGGGTCTCTACATGACCTCAAGCAGAATTTTAAACTGCAACCTTGAACTTTAAATGCATACTTAAAAAAAAAAAAAAAAAAAAAACAGAAAATGTTGTTAAAAAAAAAAAACAAACAAAAAAAAAATATATATATATGGCTCCCCCCCTCTCCTTCCCCTACCCCTCAATGTCTCCATTTGTCTGCTCCCACGAGCCCTTTGCTCGTCGGGGGGTGGTGGGTGTGGGGGGGCTTGGGTGGGCGTCCTGTGGACCGGGTTGTCCTGTGCTGCTGGGGCTGTGCCTGGGCGCCCAGGCGTTCTGGCTGTTGTGCCTCCTGGGCTTTGGGTCTGTTCACTGTCCCTCGGCTCATGTGGTGCTCTGGGCTCCTTTTCTGGGTGCTCATGCTGCCTGGGTGGGACCGGATTGTGCTCTCATCCTCTGTTGGTTTTGTAGAGGGCCTCAGGCACTGATGTAGACCTTTCTTCATGCTTCTGCACTGGCACGGGGGTTTACACTGCTTCTTGGCCTTTGATGCAGGTTGCTGACCCTGGCCATGCGGGTTCTTGTTGCCATCCTGTGCTGTGATGTTTGGACTCACCACACTGCTTGATTTGGTTTCTGATACTCTCTTGGGGTCTGGATGCTGGTCGTCACTGAGGTGCTTTTATTCTTGGTTATTTATTTTATTTATTTTTATTTTGTAATGAGGAAGGAAAAAAAATCTTGTGTGATGAGTTGGGCTCACAACGTTGGATTTGGAAGGGATCACATGCGTGTCTTCACAAGTGCATGAACATGGGCATGTATGCGCACAGGGACATGAACACACACACACACACACACACACACACACACACACACACACACACACACACACACACACACACACTCCAAAAAAAATAAAATAAATAAAAGGTGCCAATGATGTATTGAAAGACTACCAATAGACAGATACCTTAGCCTGTAGCAGATAGCATAAATGATTTTTTCCTGCCTGTTCAAGCTGCATGGTCAGGGTACCTGTCAATTTTTTTCCTCTGAGGCCCTAAAACGAAAAAGAAAAAAAATGGATAATTTTTACATATGTCAGTTTCTTTCCATAATGCACCTTCATGAACCAACCTTTATAGCCTCCCATGAATTGTGGGATACACGTAATACTGAAAGCAAGTATTATATACCCTTGGAAAAACAAATGCTACTGTCTTTGCCTCATAATGTAAAAGACTCAAATTTCCATCGTCCAGGGAGTTCCCCTTCAGTTTGATGTGAGGCAGCATCTGGAAAGTAATATGTCAAACCGAACCAAATACAGTCCTACTGACTAACATGTGTTTGCAGGTAGTCTCTCAGGACTCTGTTTCATGCTTCTGTTAAATCAGTGAGTGCTTGAGTGTTGTCTTGCAGTCTTTATGAGCCCTTTGTGGCCATCCTATAAAGCACTAACAAGAATATGCACTTGCATTCATACTGCATTAAACTATGGGATTTAACTATGAAATATAAGCTCCAAAGCTGAATGTTCTCTAGGTTTTAAGAGCATTCACATTTGCCATAAAGCATTTTGAGCTACTCATGCATTTCTGCTGAGCATGTAGGTGCTATCGGTTTGAGTCTGTAAGGGTTCACTGGTCAGGGTAGAGACACATTGCAGGCATCGACAGGACAAACTTGGAGATTCAAGCTTTTACCGAGGGAGACCTCTAACTCTGTGACACACTTCACACATCTCGGCCTTGACAAATGAGTGTGATCTTGTTTATTTGAAGTTGATTTCAGCTCATCAAAATGCATCTGTCAGCCACCTCTTTAACACTTGTCCCAACAGAATACAGAGAGGCTGGTGGTTACAAAGCTTCAAAAGTTTTTTGATAGTATCACAACAACTTGGCAAGCACTCTCATCGTGCTCTCTTCTACATTTACAGAGTCAAACCATTTCACAACTTGCGACCAGGGGAATGGTTTGTTATTATGGCTGGATAACAAAAACGTGTGCTTTTATTCACCATGTGTAGAAATGAAGAAGAGACAGACACAAGCTGGAGCTTGTACAGTTTTGTCCTGCTTCTGTTTCTTGACACCTGCGTATTGTGTTGAGTTTAACCACTAAAAAATACCTTACCTTTGTCATATTTCTGAAAAATCTTTGTGTCTACTTGGAGCCTTAACCTTGTCTTAGCTGTCATATGTGATAGCTCTGTGGTGAGCTCAGATGATAACACACTGCCCTCTGTGTGCCCACGAGTTTCCTGTGGTTGACCCCACGGTGAAGCTTGTCAGGACTCTAAGACATAACAGCATAACATTTTTGCTGTTTTAGATGTTAGGCTTACTCACTGGTAAAATTAGCTACTTAACATTAGAAAATCTGGTCATGGAAGGGGAGTGTTATAATGAGTTATAGACCAATAAAGATGTATTTATCATAGTTAAACATGTTTGCGTGAGTAGTTTTTGTGCAGTATCTAGTTAAGCCTTGCTCAATTTATATATCTTTTCAAAGACACCATGTAATTATCTTTTCAGGCTCTGAATATCTGAGTAGTGAACTAGTTATTCCTGCACCTTTCTGCTACACGACACTTCTTCTTGACCTACCCGTCCTGCTTTGTATGTATTGAAGGATAATTACCAGATACACCAGGTGCACATTGTAGTACACAGATTTCACTGAAGTTTTTTTTGTTTTATTTTGATGCAGAAAATTAACCGTTGCAAATAGAAGACATTCTTTGTGAAAAGCATTTCCTATCAACGTGCAGCTCTCAGAAATAAATGAAATTTTACATCTGTGTAAATTTTTTACAGTCTGTGTAAATTTTACAATCTCAATCTATTATAAACGCATTCAAACACTCAGTAGAGTCCCAGCTCTAATTCTGGATAATAATAGTGCAGTTTTTAGTGCTGAAAATGTCAGGTGATGACCACAAAAGCACAGGGGAGTTTTAACCCTCATTATCAGTTTGTAACGTGTTTATTAAACTAAGGTAATTTTCACTCTAAATATAAAAAAATATGATGTGTTTGTCTCTGTCCTGTGTCTCCTGTCCCATATATTTTCTTTTATGTGTGCCATTCAGTCATCACAGGTTTTATCTTATGCATAGCCACAAAATTCTACGTTTACAATTGTGGACTCAATGCAACCATATATGTACAGGGCTTGGGATCATTGTTTTGGATTGTTGTTGTTTATAGCTAGTGAATCAAACAGAGAAAACAGACTCAAGCAGAGAAGTGGCGCAACAGGTAATAAATGATATAGTGTCATTTATTAACTGTTAGAGACTAGACAATATCTGGCTTTTGCAGAAATGACCTGATTACTAGTCCTTAACGACACTTACTAAGAGCCACTCTAATTTCAGTCCATAGAGGCTAAGTAATAACTGGCTAGACAGTTATAGTTGCTGTTACTTGGATGTGCTGACTCGTTGTGTGTTCATTGTAGAGCACTTGCGTGTGTGTGAGACGCTCCGTTAGTGTGTGTACATAATAAGTACTACTATTAGTGTGAAGGTTTACAGTGATTAGTTTTCAGTTTGCAAAGTACAGTGACAGTGACAGAGCCCGACACCACTGGGGACATGCTGTGTTTTGTTTTATTTTAAGTCCCCTTAATTGCTTTCTCACCTCCCATGTTATTCTCCTACAAGCCGTGCACGCTCTTCTCTTTTTTTTTTCAAGTCCGCTCATTCAGCTCAACTGCATTGATCGAAAGCTCATACTGTTATGCTATCTGGCACTTTGGGTACAGAGGCACAGAGGCTTGGCTCAGAGAGCTAATAATTTACTATTTCACACAAGTACAGTGTAACTGGATGTGTAGATGTTGATTGCTCACGTGTGTTTCATTATAATTGTGTGGAGGTGGCACAGCGCAGGTGCTGCAAATATTTAATACATCCTCTATCATCACAAAGTTCAGCATGTTTTGACTGCAGGCACAGACAAACAGAAGAGCACAAGCTTAATCGTGCACCTTTCAGACTGCAGATTGAGTGCATGTACTGTATCCGTTAAAGAGAAAAGTACTATTACAGGGTGATTAACAGTCTTGTCGCTCTCTCTTTGTAGATAACGGCAGATTGAATGAATCTTTGGGGCCAGGCAACATATACTGTGATTGTGGTTTAGGTATTCGTGTGAAGGTTTACAGTGATTAGTTCTCAGTTTGCAGAGTACAGTGACAGTGACAGAGCTTGACACCACTGGCAACATGCTGTGTTTTGTTTTATTTAAAGTCCCCTTAATTACTTTCTCACCTCCCATGTTATTCTACAAGCCGTGCATGCTCTTCTCCTTTTTCAAGTCTACTCATTCTTCTCAAATGCGTTAGTCGAAAGCTCATACTGTTATGCTGTCTGCCCCTCTGAGTTTTAATATCCAGGCGCACATTATGAGGGTTCATTTTGGGTAAATTTCAGGCCATAGAAGTAAGCTTAAAGCATAAAGCAGAGGAGGCACAGAGTTTATGATTGTGTGCAGTTGCAATGAGGCGGGTTCTCAACACATATTTCACTATCTCATGATTAAGTGCCTTATGTGGAGTCTTACCCAGTGCATCCTCTGCACCAGATTGCATTCTTCTTAATGGGAAACCCCAGAGCTGTTACCATCCATCAATCCTGACATTACACATGGACCAGGAACTCACACACATGTATACACACACCCATATTTGCAACCACACACAGCATGTACAGTCTAAATGAGAGCCTGTTCTAGGTGTGCAGCTCGAGCATGACTGAGGGCTTTATGGGTAGCTTTACTGCATTTTTCTCTCCTCCTGTCTCAGATCTCATGACAAGCATCAGTGAGCCTCCTCCATAGTGTGGTTCTTAATAACAGAGGTTTTGACAGGTAACCTATTGGCCAACTCAGAATAAATCTTCCCACACTGTATTAGTGAGGTTAATAGGGCCGGGTCTTTCAAGGTTAGAACTTTGCTAAACATTAAAGATTACATGCTGAAACTGAATTATTTCCAGATAAGGTAAGGGCTTGCTTTTATAGAAATAAGCTCCCCTTCGTGTATGAGACATGTTTAACATAATCTGTGATTTCTCCCAGCAAACTCACGTACAGCGGTGTTTAGCTTACCTCAACGTACAGTGTAACTGAATGTGCACATGTTGCTTGACCACATGTATTTCTTTACATTTGGGTGGAGGTGGCAAAGCGCAGGTGCTGCAAATAGTTAACACACCTGCTATCACTGCAAACTTCACTGTTCAGCATACTTTGACTGGAGGGACAGACAGACAGCCGAGCACAAGCATTTAATTGTAGGTCTTCAAGGCTGTAGATTGATCACATGTACTGTATCTAATAAACTGCAGTACAGCATGTTGCAAACACCTTATAATAACAAGGTGATTAACAGTGTTGTTACTCTCTTTGTAGATAATGGCAGATTAAATTAATCTTTAGGGCCATGCAACATAGACTGTGATTGTGGCTTACGTTTACTTAATTTTCTGATATATAAATATTAAAAGACTCTTAATCTCATTGACTGAATAATGTAGCAGCTATTTTATTATGAGATAATGCATTATTGATGGATTTCTAATGCTATCAGCAGGTGGTTTGTCATTCATATTCATTCTACTTTACTCACTCAAAATGTTATCAGCACGGGCCAGGAGCTCCAAATCTGAAATCCGATTTTTGCAAGCTCCTGCTGGTAGATTTGGCTCAGTGCATTTTCATGCCTTTATTTTGGAAGAAAGATTTGCAAGTTTGCTGTTGGATGTTTTTTTTTTTTTTAATTTTGGATTTTTTTTTGCTACAGTAGTATATACATTGTAATATAACACATGGCGAGTGTCGCATGGAGGCCACAAAACAGGCAGTGCTTGTATCCTGGCTGTGTGGTTTGCGTGTTGCTGGCACTCACACATGAAACTGATTTAAAATATTAGAGTATGATGATATGGACTTGATAACGTGGTTGTGTGTCTCACTCTGTCCTCCAAACTGTGCTTGGCCTTCCTCTGGTTTGGACTGCCAAACCAGGGCATGCCCTTTGGACTCCTTTGTGCCAAGTGTGATATGAAGAAGAGGGGTTTTTGTGGGTCATTGTGACTTTATAAGGGGACCTAACTTGAAAGTGCAGATTTGTTTCCTCATTTCTTAGCTATAGTTTTAAGTTGTCATTTTTAGGTTTGAGATTCTTTTTGCCCACTACTTTTATTCTATTTCTTAGCTCGAGTGCTGGCTGACCTCACTCATCAACAGTTGTGGAGGAAAAAGGAAACAAAAACAAGATCACCCTGTTGAACTGTTTACCACCTCCACCACTCACCCTCACAGGGAGTTTATAACTCTTCACACTGAGTCTGATACTTATTTTTAGAGCATGATATTACACTGTCCTCTGCTGACACGTGATTAACTGCTCATATATTATCATTTAATAATTCAGGCCCGTTTGTCTGCCCTGTACTGACACGGAAAGTTATTGATCATGAATGTGTAATGAGCATCTAGAGATTGATGATGAAAATGGAGAAGCAGAATAATAAATTGTTCTACACAGCAGTTTAAATTATATGACAGACACCAGTGTTGTCTTGTTACGCCTTTCACCCCGGAGTCAGAAACAAGCACCTGTCATTAGCGCATTAGAGAGTCTTGATTAAGATAGTGTCATGTGGAGCAAACTGTTTTACTAAGCCTTAACTGAAGCCCGACCAATACTGGATTTGTGTGGCCAGTGCCTATATAGATTGTTTAGGACATAAAGAAGTCTGGCATTGATATATCAGTTGGTTTATTAGAGTTACAATGAAATCTACAGCATATAAGCTGATATCAAACTGTCAGAGGCAAGCCAAGCAATATATCAGTCTTGCTGTAGTCATGCATGGGCTTCCTTCATATTATGCCATTTTAACTGCAAGGGTGGACACCTTTCTTCAGCATGCATTGTAAGAACCAACCGCTCTTTGTCCTACGATTTCAGACAGACAGAGCTCATCCTTTATTTTGTGGGAAGCATTCATCCAAGGTCGGAGCCTTATTTCCAAAGTTAGTTTCAAAAAGTTCTGTTATTATCCCTCTGAGAATAATATACCAGAGACATGTTTGTCCTTAAATGTGCACCTATGTCTAACACTAACACACACATACTGTAAACATAGGAATGAGCTAGTTGCAAAACGCAAGAAGTGAATATTACAGTTTTGTTTGAATGACCGCTTCACTGTGAACGCAGAAATTTGTCACATATTTAAACACAACCTTCATCTCCTTTGATGAGTTCTCTCATAGCTAAGTGCTTTGATTAGAGTATTTTTTGGCATATGTGCATCCACTTAGAATTTTGCATACTCCCATGGAAGCATTGACTTGTAAATAGAAGTATTAGGTATGGAATTATGTTTTTTCTTGTGCGTGACTTTTGATATAAATATAATTTGATATGAATTTTTTCTGTATTTTCACTCTGTCCCAGTAATGATTGGATGGCAGCCTCATTTAACTGGAGCTGGAACTGGTAGTTTTGATGCTTCCTCAGTTTGTTGGAACGATCACTGCAGATAAAGAGAAACAAGTTTTGTTTCTTGGGGGGTGTTTTTCCTCAAGGTCAATAGAGTTCAATTTAATCACTTTGGGAAATTGTATATACAAGTCATTGTGTATAATAGTTTCTCTTAATGCCAGAAACAATGAGCTGAAACAGCTAGAACAGTGGGACAGGGTACGCTTCATGATGTTTGTCACATTAAGGCTGCAGATTGTATTTGTATTGTCCCATGAGGAAAAGCCTGGCTTTCTGAAGGGTGAACTTCCAGATGGCAGCATCATCTCTCCTGTGCTGAAGATTGTATTTTCATTGCACTGTGAGGAGTGAGCAGGCCTTTGATAATGCGACATTATGTCAAAGCTATACATTAGGACCTAAAGCAAGAACGTGGGTCAACAGTTCAAAGCATTTAGGCATGTAGAAACGGTCAAGAAGTTCAAACTGAGCATCAGGAAGAAAGGTGAGTGAAAGTGGCACGGTTGTTGGTCTGAGTTTTTTCAGAAACTGCTGATCTCCTGGGATTTTCCCACACAACCATCTCCAGGGTTTAAAGAGGATGGTCCGAAATAGGGAAAATATCCAGTGAGCAACAGTTCTCTGGGTGAAAATACCTTGTTGATGTCACAGGTCAGAGGAGAATAGCCAGACTACTTTGAGATGATAGGAAGGCAACAGTAACTCAATTAACCAATTGTTACAAACAAGATACAGTATGCAGAAGAGCATCTCTGAAAGCACAACACATCGGACCTTGTAGCAGATGGGCTACAGCAGCAGAAGACCACACCGGGTGCCCCTCCTGTCAGCCAAGAACAGGAAACTGAGGCTACAGTACATTTCGCACAGACTCACTCAAGTTGGACAGTAGAAAACTGGAAAAACAGTGTACCCCAGTGCCCTCCACAATCACCAGATCTCAGTCCGATAGAGAATCCCTGGGATGCAGCAACTGTGCATACAGTATGTTAATATGGAGCAAAATCTCTGGAATATTTCCAGCACCTTGTTGAATCTGTTCCACAAAAGCTCTATTGAGTCCAAGTATTTGTTCTTTCATACATTCATCCATTTACTTCTGCTTATCCAATTCAGGATTGCAGGGAGCCTATCCCAGCTGTCATGCATATTTGAAAAACGTTTGAAGTAATTTGATTGATTCAAGTGAGAAGTACATCAACACAGTAACAAATAGCTTTAGTAATGAAGCATGTGTAGAAGCAGTGTGGATAAAAACAATAAGAAAGGCTAATGTGGGTGGATAAATGTGTTACTGATTTGAGAACTGTAAGAGTAGTGAAAAGGATAAGTGTAGGAAAATGGATAGATGGAATTATACCAAAGCAACTGAGAAAAACTGTAATCCTTCAAATTGTGTTTTTAATGCGCTCTTGGTGTGCTGTCACGCACTACACTTCAGGCCATTTGAGCTCAGTGACCTCGCTCAAAAGCCTCAGCACATTACAATAGAACCCATACACTCACACTCTGGGGAACAAATTCAACTGCTTTATTGGTGGGACCCCCCCCCCCCCCCCCCCCCCCCAAATAAAAAAACAACAACAACAACAAAAAACAACAGCAACAAGCATGCTCCTGATTGTGCCTCTCACCTGCAGTCGGGTGTAGAGCTGTAGACTCTTCAACTGAAAACTGCTCAGATTGATCATTTCAACAGTGAGAAGCCACTCTTGATACAAAGTGGACTGAGTAGACAGTGGTAGAGTACTACTGCACTCCAGAGAGTGAAAGAAAGCATTAAAGGCCCATTTTGTAAAGTGGACATTATTCTTTCAAAGTATTTTCAAGGTCGTGAACTTTAATTGACGAGTGTAAATAATACTAATAATGCTGCCATTTAAAGTGAAAGAGTTTTTTTTTTTTTTGTTTTTTTAATATATATATTTGTATATCGAATTGTGTTTTTGAGCATGCTGTTACTGGAGGCCCAGCTGTCTGATGTGGCATACTGGCAAACAGACAGAGGGAGCAGTGCTTTTCTGGCCAGTGCTCATTAGGTGTTCTGAACAGATAAATGTCTTGTGGATTATGTTCTCAGCTGTCCATCAAGACAGAGCGCTGCAGTCAAAAAGACGGATATCATTGGCTTTTAGAGGTGTTGCTGTTCCACTCCCAGGGCAAATTTACCTGGTCTGTACTCTTCTGAGTCCTCTCTTAAATACATTTGTTTCTACTCTTCTATACTGTTACACACTTTTGCGGTTGGTTTTAAAAGCATCATACAAAATTAATAGATCAACACTGTGCTGTGAAGCACGCATTAGCTGTTTGCACGCTTGGTAATTTCTTGTCTCTCGGTCATTCTCTTGCTCACTTACCCACTGGTCTGTGAAACCAGGGAGCTGATTTAGGAAGGAGGATTAGAAAGAAAACCAAATCTTTAATATATCATTTCAGGGAAATCATGGATTTTTGATTACAGCGGTGGCGCTCAAGGAAAGCCCTTGTTCCAAATACAGAGTTTACTGCTTCTGACCTGTTCTCAAAAATGTGACACATAAACAGTGATGCTTATGTTGCCACTGGTGCATGATTTTGGTGAAAAATTTATGTGAGTCAGCCAATGTTGTCATCATCAAATCGTGTCCCAGAATGCCCCCCTTCTGACCCTACCACCCCTTCCTTAAAAACAGGGCTTGTGTCTGAAGTGACTCACTATGCAAGCATCCAAATTTGTTCAATTAATGTGTGTTTAACAGAATTTATTGAATTTCTTTGTTCAGTCAGCACAGGTGTAGGTTATGTTAGTGTATTAAAGCCAAAAGGTTTAGGAGTTGTAGAGCCAAAATGCACGCTTCAGTAGCTGTTAAATGTCGAGCCATCTCCTCATTGCACAGTGAGCAATGATATTAAAAATGGTAGATTTTCCTTGTAACACTGGCCTAGTCAATGTGATTGTTTCCTATCCAGGCTGCTCAGAACAGCTTTAGAAATCCCCTCATACAAAGCTGAAACAGCAAATGTGAGCTAATGAATATTGTATACTGGATGCCCTGAAAGCTGAGTTTTGAATTCCCAGATGGTGTATGTAAAGACTCAGAAATGTAAAGTTTGAAATATACTTGGGATCTTCTCAGTACCTCATATATTTAGCTCAACAAGCATTAGCATAAATGCAACTCAACAGCGGTGAGAGAATCACTTTCCCATGGAAGCACATTTCCTCCTTAAACTCAGTGTCCCTTTACTGAGCCCTCTTATTTCAAAGTCTTCTGCTCCTAAGGTGAACAGATGTCCAGGCATACCATTCCGTGAAACCTACCATCTTGAACCCCATCAGGTCTTAGACATTTGCATCAATCACCCTTCTTTCGTCAAGAGCTTATTGATCTCACAAAACCTGTAGCTTATTGACCCTAAGTGTGTAAAATCTTTTGAAAAATCACATATGAATGCCATACATTATGGTTGGTTTCCAAGAAGGTACCTCTCTGATCACTCCTCTGTGCAATAGCCATACTCACTCATATTCAGCCACCAACAGCACCAGCCTTTTCCATTTCATACTTTTCAGCCTGCGTGTGTTTATGGCCCCATAAAGCTGGCTCTGTGGGATGCAGAAAGTCTGAGTCAATGATGTGTGTCTGAGGAATATTGACCTGCTGGGACACCGAAAGAGCGAGATAGAGAAAGAAAGTTGCCTCTCTTTTAGAAAATAGGGCCTTTAGCTGGACACTGTGGTTTGAGACAATTTCAGATACATCATAAGTTATCAACTCATGTCCATGATATTAGATGCTGCACTTTTTGTTTCTTTGTTTCTTTTTCTATTTTACAGAATTCTCCCTTGTGTGTTTCACTAAACCACCCCACATATATCCGGCTGTATCTGTTTACTTCTCCTCTTGTTTTTATCCTGTCATTCATGTCCCCCTGCTGCAGCTTCACTGCAGTAATTTGTCAAGAGCAGCAGTGTGTAAAAAGCTATATGTGTGCGTCTCCAGTAGGGTTTAATCCCGGGATCCGGGATTCCCGGGAAATGCGATCAGAACAATTTCCCGTTTCCCGGGAAACGTTAGACGGGAAACCGGGAAAAAAGTCGCGCGCGTCGATTTGACTTTCAGAAAGAAAAGAAAGCTTCAGAATGTTAAATTTAAGGAAATATTGAGAGAAGGGTTCGTTTAATGCGAAAAGCTTTACTCTTCATTTCAGGCACGTTCAGCCTCCGTTTAAGGCTTCAGCCTTCATCTCAAGCGTTTTAATAGAGGTATTACACAGTTGTACTTTTTTCCTCTTTAATTTGTTGAAATCGTAGTCAATGTGTTTACCCTAAGGTATTTTGTATTATATAATTTCATATTATTATATATTGTTATATTGCATTATATAGCCTATAAAATATGCCTGCCCTGAACAATAAAGAAATATCTGTTTAACTTCGAGTGTTTCTTTTCCTCGTTTGCAGCCGCTTACTAACAATCATGAATTAGGATACGGGCCTAATGGGTGAAGAAATGATCATGAAATAGATTACTTTAACATATTTCGCTTTTAAAATGGAGTTGAGTAAAATGTATATTTTTTAGGCTATAATGATTGGCCAGTTTTTCAAAAGACGATTCACAGCGAACCTACTTTAACCCTCAGACACGGTGTTATAAATTTGCTGTTGCCAGAATGGCAATGACCAAGTCGTAGTGCATTACTCAAGGCCCTGTGTTATGCCATATTATAGTGAAGTACGGTAGTTAACTTTTCAATGACTATTACAGCGTTCCACTGCTGGAGATATAGCGCAACAGATGTCGCCACGACAGCGTGGCTGAGCCTTTATCAATGCTGTGGAGATGAACCGTATTATTTTGCACCAGCAGTTGTAAAATATCTTGGTATAATTCCATGTACAATGGAGGAATATTCGAATTATATTTGTTAAGGGAGTGTTGAGGAACGATACAACACCGCATAGCTCGAGCACTCGAATGTCCAGATGTAGGTTTTATTGCATTAATCAAGCCAACGTTGCCCCCTACTGGGCATAACAGGACATAGCTGGAAAGCTACCTCTACAATATCACAATAGGTTAAGGCCGACACAGGCTACAGAAGGCCTAATTAAAATAAAAAAATAAAGAAACTTTTTCCCGGGATTCCCGGGAAATGGCTCGTCATTTCCCGGGATTTGATTCATGTCATTTTCGGGAAAAATATTAAACCCTAGTCTCCAGTAGCTCTGCTGGTGAGCATGAGGGTGTGTGAGGTATTTTAAATGTGAAGAAATGGACACCTTTTCCCATCAGGCCAGTGTCTGTGCATAGTTTGCTGCTCTGAGATCAAAGCTTCCTAGCACTGAAAAATCACATCACTTACATGTTATTGCTAATGAAATATTATTCAGTCTACTATAAACTTAATTTGACTATAAATATCAACATAATTACGCTTCATTTTTCTTATGGTGATCAAATAACCTGGTTGTCACTCTTGCCATTACTGTTCTTTACTGCTTCTCATAAACATCAGGAATGTCATTACGTGGGAGTCAGATATTTGCTGGAATTGTTAACAATAGGGAAAGACTTGATTTTGAACTGATGAGACACATACTGAGTGCACAGGCCTTTATCAGCTTAGTTCCTCTGCTGTCAGCCTGCAGTTCAAGCTGCTTAAGAGAAAAAGATATGTATGGCTGCTGTTGATCTCTATTGCTTGTCAATATTTAGCATATAATAATGCACACTATCGTCTACATATTTCCTTAGACACTGGAAAGTACCAGTGATCTGCAGTGCATCTACACATCTCTGTGTACACAAATCAGATTTGTTGGATATTAACATT
Organism: Archocentrus centrarchus; assembly: GCF_007364275.1. Classification (NCBI taxonomy): domain Eukaryota; kingdom Metazoa; phylum Chordata; class Actinopteri; order Cichliformes; family Cichlidae; genus Archocentrus; species Archocentrus centrarchus. Next base: position 17,947,418 of record NC_044354.1, on the reverse strand, counting down.
CCCTCCCTTGGTGTTTGCTGTTTTGGTCACAGTGGATGATAACATGACACTGATGCAAGACACATACTGTACAAACAAACAGTCCCATCAAGATGCCGTTTCATTGGAAGATACTGCGCACCATTTTTATAGTTGGCCAAGTCAAACAGATTTTGTTTAGCGCAATACCACTAACCACATTACCCTCTACCCTCAGAGCCTCATTTTAGATAAGGACCCACTCCCCAACAGACTCATTAATAGCAGGGGGGGCACCTTTCTGACAAAGTTGACACACAGGCTGCAGTGCCCTGTGTGTATATATATATATATATATATATATATATATATATATATATATATATATATATATATATATATTATACAGAGATGCAGTGGATGTTGTGTGTATAGAACAGACCAATAATTTTCACAGCCTCAATGAAGACAAAAAAAATGAGGCAAAATTAGGAACTTTTAATATATCGATGCCTAGACATGACAACAGTGTAAGTTTTAAAAGCCTGTGGGATTATCGCATAGTGTTCAAAATTGAATTAGTAAGATCATAACAAAATACTGTTCAACCTGAACCTTGACAGGAAGGCAGCAGTCTGACCGAGTGAGAGGAGGCAGGGCACTGCAGCCTGTGTGTCAACTTTGTCAGAAAAAGAGGAATAGCAAGAAAGTGCAGCCAGTATTGGTGTTTTGATATGGTAGAGTATATTGTTTAATTTTTTCTTTTCTTTTCAAGCCCCACATAGATTTCATTAACAAGACATCATTTTATCATTGTAGGAAAATTGCCAGCATGTGACCTTTCATGACGCTTCATGATTCAGAGAAACAGAAAAACTGTTCATGCATTTAGGTTCAGAAAACTGGATCACTGCAATGTTCTCTTGGCTGGACTTCCTAAAAAGACCATCAGGCTTGGTTATTCTGACACCATTAACCAAGAGGAAGTCAGTTTTAGTGGAGCTACACTGGCCCTCCAGTATTGTACAGAACTGATTTTAAAAGAGTCATATATAAAGCCTTAAACTGTCTTGGACAATCTTACCTTTCTGACAATCTGTCATGTTATGTTCCAGCTCACTCCCTGACATCCTTCACTGCCAAACTGTTAGGCAGATACACAGAGGAGTTGGAGATGCAGTTTTGGTTTTTATGCCCCCAAACTTTGCTTGGCCTTGCTCAGAGAAGCAAAATTTACTGATAATCTTAAGAAGCTCCTAATGACACACTTCCTTAGTCCTGTATTAATCCACTTAATCATTAATCACTTAATCCAGTGTTTTTACTCAACAGTGACAGAGTGAGCAGTGGTGCTTGTCATAGTACTGTTGGGTTCAGCCACATTTGGTAAGGTAGATACAGAGCAGATGCATATTCTTCATTATTTCCAGTTTTGTTTTCTCTGAATTTATGGAAAAATGGTCATTCTGGGTTTGTCTGTGTATCTCGCAGCGTTCATTGTTTTTTTGCATTCATCGTAGGCATGGGTGCCTTTTTTGTATTTTGCATGTCAGAGTGGTAATTCGTGCGCCAGAGAGTAACATTAATGTAATTCAATGCCGCCACCTACTGGTCGTATGGCGGTAGTGCGTCTGAAAACATTGACTACTTGTATCATATGATCCTAACGTAATGTGAGTCACGTGGCTGATTCTCTCTTCTTCAAAGTAGGACACACAGCTCTTTTCCTATCTTTGCATTTCAAATTGTTTTGAGGTGGAACATAGCGTATATTTTCCTTTGATAGTGTCAGCTTATAATAAAATAGCATGTTAAAAATACAGTTTGCAAATTATGTAATTATGTAGCTTTTAACATGTGGCAGTATTTTTTTTACTTTTATTTTTAGAAAATCCTGTAAATCCTGATTACTCTATTATCTGTGGGAAGAAGCAAATATTTTAACCCATTCATAACTGTAGATATAGTACTCTGTGACAAATGGCTCAAAGTGAAGAAGGCGATGCCAGCTTGACCCCAATGCTTTTTCCGATCCACACTTAGATTGTCAGCATATGCCAGAATTTTGCTGATATCGTCTTAATAACGGCTAACTGTGTTTTTATGTGTTTGCTTTCCTTCTTCTCAGGGACGAGTGACCCATATGTGAAGTTTAAGATTGCAGGGAAGGAAGTGTTTAGAAGCAAGACCATCCACAAGAACCTCAACCCAGTGTGGGATGAGAGAGTTAGCCTTTTGGTGGAAACGCTGAGGGACCCACTGTATGTCAAGGTACAGCAGATAAGTTTTGGGGCGAAAATGTCACTTTGCTTGAAAATGTGTTTCTTTAAGTTAATGTTAAATCTTTATAGATATGAACTTTTCTCACAAGATTCCTTTCTGTGCACCTTATAAGGGGTAAAAGGCCTCTATTTGGACCGTAGCTGTTCTTAAAGTGCCTGCTTTATATTTGTCCCTTTGTAGGTCTTTGACTATGACTTTGGACTTCAGGATGATTTCATGGGCTCAGCATATCTCCATCTGGAGTCACTGGAACATCAAAGGTTTCTTTGTCTTATTTGACTTTTTTTAATTACCTCCCTGTTTTTTATAGACCTTACACACCCTCAGCCTTTTGATTTCCCTGTTAAATAATCAGTCTGATTGACTGTATGTCTGTTTGATTCCTGCATTTCATCAGGGTATGTTCAGAGATGCTGATGTATCAAGATTTAACAAATAGTGACATTATTAGTTATTGAGTCCAGCCTCAAAGCATCTTTCCTCTCTTTTCATATATTCATTTAGATCAAACACATTCTTTGGCTTCCCTCTAGTGGCAGTCTTTGGTACTTCTCCTATTTTCATGAAGCTAAACAGTTTTGTCAACTGTGAAAATGTACACAGACACTGTAACAAATGTCCCTGTTAAATTAAAGTCTCATAGTGGTCTAGAGGCATCTTTATGTTACAGCTTGCAAGTGTTATTTTTCCAAATAACTACTGTAGTCAGTAGTTTGTTACTGTGAAAAAAAAAAATGTATAGATACCTCATATAAGAGATTACCAGCACAGTGTAATTCACAATATAAAACGGCTTAACTGAGTCAGACTGAGAGCTTTGGGATTTTGCATGCTGACTCACATTCATGGCTTACTGGGACACTTAATGGAATGTGTCACATGGTTGTGTTGGAATTAACATAAAAATGGCTAATAATGTCATAGGTGAATAATTTTAATCACAATTTTAGCATTCATTTGTGTACTCCTTGTACAGTACCCATGTTATCACTTACATTTATTGCTTAAAAATATATAAATTTTTGTGAACATGACTTGTTGTTCATCTCTAAAGGACACTGGACGTGATGCTGGACCTGAAGGACCCGCAGTACCCTGAACATAACCTGGGCAGCCTGGAACTATCCATTACTCTGACACCAAAGGAGGGAGAGATGAGGGATGCTGTAAGAAATCTAAAAATCTATATTAACGTTCTGATTATTCATTCATGGCTGTTGTTTCATGTATACACATATCCTTCTTTTCTGGCGGGGAATTGTTCTTTAATCTTACTTGCTACATAAAATAAGGAGCATGTCATTTATACAGTACACCAGCACAGAAGAACCTTAATGGCTTACCTTTAGCATAACTTTTCTGTAAGATGCCAAACAGATCAATAGGATCATTTTAAGATGTAAATAAAGTTCAGCCCCCGTGTTATGTGTCAAAGCTGTGTTGAAGTTGTGTTGAACTGGAACTAGAATGTGCTGGCTTCATTCAGCCTCACTTAGTGGAAACTCAACTCAGCAAATACATATGCATTAGCACAAGTGTAATTAATATGTTGTGTGGAAAAGTTGCATGTTCAAAGAGCACTGGATCTTCTTTTCTAATTATGTTGGCTCGTGCCTCTGTGGACATACGTGGTGTTTCAGAGTTGAGTTTATTTATGTTCAATTATTTGTTTGGTTAATTGGAGCCCCGCATGCTCGATTCAGACCAAGGCAGAGTCATGGGGGAAATATTTTATTCCTTTTGATCTGATGTCTTAATTCTGCTGCTTATTTAGTACTGCCGTTCAGAGAGTCCTCAATTGACAGAACAAATAAACTCTATTTAGGTTAAGCATCAGTTTGGATTTCTCCTACTGTGAAAAATTGAGTACAAGGTTATAGTAGTAAATTCTCTCTGTTGCCATCTACTGGTATTGACTGGTAATAGGAAATCTATGACTTTAATTCACTTTTAAAGATCCTCCATTTATTTTAAAGCTGATGAGTGCTGGTAAAACATGAGGGAATTTATTTCTTGATGACTTCTTGCTATATAATTATTTTAAAATGTGAAACTGTTTTTGCTGAGGTTTACTGTGACATCACAGATATTGTTTTTTTCTCAAAAAATAAATAAATAAATAAAAATAAGGCCAAAAGACAGACATAGAGACATAGAAAGAGAAACCATGAACAAAATTCACTGCATTTTAAGGGGATTCTTCATTCTTACAGCTTGCCAGTGCAGAATGTATTTGTGTGTACAGTGAAGGGAAATGTTTAGCTGTTTATCAATAATAAATAAATAAAACGAATCAAATTCATAAGCAGATAAGAGCTTTAGGTGCTGTCTTTACTTGGGTTTAGAGTGGGAAAAGGTGGCCAGAAGCATCAAATATATAAAAAAGGATTATTATAATCATAATACACGTAAATCATTTCTGACACAATAGAGTATTTTTACTGTACACTTACTTAACTTGCATGATTGTGGCTGCCCTACTCCCGCTATCCCCCTCACACCCCCGCCCATGGCTAACACTGACTTCCATGCCCTGTAACCTTTGGCCGTTCTGCCTTAAAGGGAGATACTGGGGGGCTTTCTGTAACCGCTTTGTCTCATTTACAGACCATGCTTTTGAGAAGGAACTGGAAACGATCTAGTAAGGTAAACTAAAAACAGCATGTAACTCGTGACACTTCTGACTGTACTGTAACCCCACTACCGACCGCACTGCACCTCACCTGTCCTTCACTGGTGTTCTGGTACATGGATGGAGTCTCCCTGGCCCTTCCCTTTCCTTCCTCCGTTTCCTCCTTCCACGGTGGTATTAGCACTTTTTTTTTTGGTTTGTTTGTTTTTTTAATAGTTCTTCAACGCTCATTGTCACAGCTTATTTTCCACAAGCTGCAATATACTACCTGCTATTTGCATCAGCTGAGGGTATGTGAGCTCTTTTTTTTGGAATGCAAGTAAGCTTAAAGGTTAAATATTTACATGTGCAAAGGCAAGTCATATGTCATATGAATACACATTAAGGGTGGAAGAAATGCCTTACAGTGACTAGTGAATATTTTGTTTTTCTAAGCACGCGTTTTTGCGAGTTGTAAAAATCAGCAATAGTTATTACAGCTTTCATTAGGAGCTATGCACTGTGATATCAATCAGTAATAATGTTGCTTTAACATTTTCATTTTTTGTGATTCTACTGAATTTTGCACTTTCAAGCAGTTTAAATCATTCCTCTGTGATATATTTATGCTTCCTCCACCCTTAATCTGCAGTGCATTGCAGCTATTGTGTGAGAAAATAAGGCAGATTTGTATTTCGGGGTTTTAAAGGAGTCCTGTACAGCAAATTTGCTGCGAGATATGAAGGTTTGTTGCCTTTTGACTTTGTTGACTGACTATAGGACACTCTTAGACCCCTTTACATCAAGCAAAAAAGACATTTTGACATCATTTTAAGTTCCCATCTTGCCACACATAAAGAGCCGCTGTGTCTTGATTTCATTTTTTGTGATTCTTGCTGGCCGTGAGGTTGAATAAAAAGCATGCTGTTTGATGGTCGGCTTTTTACTGGCTCATGCATGAGGCACATACCTGATTTTTTTTTTTAATCTAAATTTGTGTCAGGAACAATTTTGAGCTCAAAATTGAGTTTATTCACTGTTGTTTTTTGTTGTTGTTTTTTTTTTTTGGTCACGTTTCACTTCTATTGAGGAACTTTGTTACTGAGATGGAAACAGGCTGTATCTGCGAAAAAGTTTGATATCCACCAAGAGACGTATACAACTGAAGTGTGTTTGGTTGGAGCTGGGCAGACGTCCTGCTGTATCGTGCCTCCCCAACCCAAGCCTTTGAAGCCTTCAAACTGTGCCACCCTGCCTGTGACTCGGGAATTCACTCAAACACTATATGCTTTCTCTACCCCACCAAAAAAGGCGCTGCTCCTGAGTGTATGCATGCCTCTGCGTTGCATACAGTACATAGCTATTTTTACACCACTGCTTCTTATTAAAGAAGCATAAATGGGTATTAAACCCACTACAGAAGATGCAAACTTTTCAATAAGCAGTTTGAGCTTATAATCAAGAGCCAGAGGCATATTAATACAGGTCTTTACCACAGGGCAAAATGCTTGTTTTGGTACTTCAAATGCTTTTTATATTTTTTCTTTTTTTCTTTCAGAGGGCTGGCAAAAGTTTAACCGTGTGCAAGGCAGTATTAGTTGTTAAACTGTCTGATAAGACTTTCAGCCTGTGAACATCTTTGTATATGATCTCCATCCTGCTGTGTTCTGGTAGTGAGATATGGAGTCCTAATCCAAATAGCCCATGGTTTTCTATAACAACAAATATGTAGCAACAACAACAAAAAAAAGAGGATGCAAGGGAAAAGGGATTGCACTCTAGTACAGTAGGACATAACAACGACCCCTCATCATTAGCATACAGTGTGTTGGTAGCAGTGAACAGGAGCAATGGAAGATGTGGGAGTTGCTGTATGGGAGGTTGGCTTTAATGCAGGCAGCTATTCGCAATGTTTAATGTCTGGAGAATGGAAATTAAGAGGCTCTGTCTCTAGATCAAAGGGCTGCGCTTGCGAGGCAGGGTTTGTTCGGAGTTTAATGAAATTCACCCTCAAAACAAAAGCTATGCTAATACATCCTTCCTAACGAGGAAGGAGGAGAGAGGAAGGCAGCGAGAGAAAGTGGATGTGTATTTGTTTGACAAATAAATAACCCCGCTCTTTGTTTTAGTGAAGGATACTGACATGATTCAAAGAGAGGTTAAATAGGCCTGTGAGTGCTGAGAAAAGTGTTGGGGGGGGGGGGGTAGATTTAAAATATGGAGAATAATCAATCTGAATTACAGTACCTTACAGTGCAGCCAGATGGAATAAAAAATGAAGTGCACAGAGGAACACTGTAACGGCACTGAAGGGTTGCTCAGTTTTGGAAACAAGTCGCTTCCCTTTCATTACTTTTTCAAATATAATGTTAAGACTTGTATGATAAAAATGGATATCAAAGCTGCTGTACCCTCTCTGAGGATAAAAGAAGGTTACGATACATGTTATGCATTTTTGCACAAATATGGATGAGATGTTGCTACCACAGTAAAAATGCTTTTTAGCATTCCCAAGAAATTGTTGCGAGTAATTAAATAATGCAGTGTTGCGATGTTCTGGCATGTCAGGTGAACTCGTACATAGTAAATGATCTTGAATTACCTCATTTTATGTTTTTGTGTTATCTCGTTTCTTGTGCCTGCTCCATTATGTGTTGTCTCAATGCATTTGATATTGGTTATTTTCCAGTGAATGAAGTGCAAAGCGTATGCAAGCCTCAATCCAATTTGCGGTTAATTGATGCATACTGTAATTTTTTTTTTTTTATTCTGTGGGTTTGCTTCCACATGCTTGTATATGTATAAATGTATGTGTTTTTGTGTAAATGTGTGTGCGTGCGTGTGTGTGTGTGTGTGATTGCTGCAGTATCAGAGTATGCGTCTGTCAGATGTGCACAGAAAGGCCCAGCTGTGGCGAGGTATAGTCAGCATCAGTCTCATAGAGGGCCGCAGCCTGCAGCCAATGGATGCCAATGGTCTCAGTGACCCTTACGTCAAATTTAGGATGGGTCACCAAAAGTACAAGAGTAAGGTAAGCACACGCTTCTATGTGTGGCCCTTTTCCAAAGTACTTCCTCAGTGTTCCTGATCCTACTTTAACCATGTGTTATAAAAAAAAATACATTAAAATAATAAATATGATTCACACATGTTTACACTGCTCACTTCATTCTATATTTTACAACAAGAGGAGGTTGTGTGTAGAGCCTGATTATTTTATTGGCATTTATAACGACCGATAAATGAAAAGTAACAAAGTAAAGAAGAGACTGGAGAAACACCTTTCAGCTACGTTATGAGCATTAGTGTTCCACAGTTTCTCCAGCAGAGGGCACTCTGCAACTTCCCTTTTGGCAACAGGTGTTTTGAACCCCACAATCACAACAGCCAGCTGGTCCGAGCAGAGTTGGGCAGAGTGTAAATATACGACTACACGCAACAAATGTTTGGGAAATTTGTTTATATTTTGTGTGTCTAAAAGAAAACTATTAGCCGATATAATTGGATAACGGATTTTTAAGTCATCAAATATCGGTATGTCTTAAAAATCCAATATCAGTCAGACTCAAGTTGTGTGTGCATATTTACAGTAGTCAGTGTTTTTTCACTGTTTTTATTGTTTTTTGATTGACCTGGAATATAATTTGTGTTGTGTATTTTGTGGAATATATTTAATAGCTGTGCCTACTTATATATTATCTAACAAGACATACCTCATATGCAGAAAAGTGACATGTGGACAGACAGTATATTTCCTTGTTTGTTTGTTTTTTTAGACAATTTCGAAAACGCTGAACCCTCAGTGGAGAGAGCAGTTTGATTTCCACTTGTATGATGAGCAGGGAGGCTTTGTTGACATTACAGTCTGGGACAAAGATGCTGGCAAGAAGGATGACTTCATGGGAAGGTATGATGGTCTTTACTGGTATTTCTGGATGTTTAGTTGTTTTTTGGGGAATGCTATAATACTAGCCTACAGTATTTTATGGTGAGAAGGTTTTTTTTTTTTTTTTCTCTCATCTTTCATCAGAATGGAGACACTTGAGCAAACCTTTGCTTTGAACTCTGACCCAAGTAAAGGCATTATAATGGCCTGCCTCTGTTTTAGCTGTAGGTACTGTATATTAACGGCATGCTGGGAAATAAATTCAGTCAAGAGAAGATGCTTTTAAGTGCCTTCTAAAAGGTATTAATGGTGTCAGCTTTGGCTGAAATTTCTTCAGTTACTTTCATCCTACAGAAGATGTTTGCCGTGTTAAATTATGCTTAACATAAGTTAGTGAGCTGATAAGCCCCCAACATGGCTTTGCTTCTCTCTCTCTCTTCTTTTATAAGGTCTACATGGGTCGGGATCGTCAGTTTCACCACAAAGTGTACAATTCTCTCTTCTCGTTTTGTTTCTGCTTGTTGATTCTTTTCTTTAGGTGTACAGTCGACCTGTCGCTTCTTAGTAAAGAGCACACACACAAACTGGACCTGCCACTGGAAGAAGGTGACGGTGTTCTGGTTCTGCTGGTTACTCTCACTGCTTCTGCTGCTGTTTCCATCTCAGACCTGTCGGTCAACATGTTGGATGATCCACACGAGCGGCACCAGATCATGCAGAGATATGTGAGTCAGTTTTACAGTAATAGTGTGTGTGTGTGTGTGTGTGTGTTTGAGTTTAGGTACAAATGTTGTGAAAAATAGCATTACAGTATCACAGCTGCTCTATGCCCATATACTTGTATAAACTTGCATACTGGTATATGGACATGCATATTTGTCAAATTGTATGTGAATTTCATTACTGATTGACCACATTAACTGATATTGTGGAAGAAGGACTATGTGATGTGTGTCATCAAGTCCAAGTTGCAAAAACAAAGACATGTATTGATTCTTTTTTTGCACCGTGAGTCAGACTGACGTGTCAGACAACTCCCTCGCACACTTATAGCCAGACTTCACATTTCATTCACTTTTTGCAAAGACTCGCTTTCTCATCAAGTCCTCTTTTTTTTTTGCAAGCTGATGTGCTGAGATTTGGTTTATAGTTAGACAATGTGGAAAGCAACAGAGTGGGAGATACACACACACACACACACACACACACACACACACACACACACAAAGAAAGGGAGGACCAAAAACAGTGGTTGAGAATGCAAGGGGGCTTAGTTATTTGACTGAAAATGTCCTCGCTTGTTAGCCAGTTATCATTAAGCTCGAGAGAGAGAGAGAGAGAGAGAGAGAGAGAGAGAGAGAGAGAGAGAGAGAGATGCACAAACAGACAGTGAGAGAGAGAGTGAAAGGCAACAAGCGAGAGAGAGAGAACCCTAAGGCCCCATCTGCTCCAGAGGCCCTCCACTCAGCACAATGGATTTGTGTCTTTGTCTTAGCCTAGTTAACCCTTCACACCCTGTCATCTTCACTTCTTGATACAAAAACACACACACACACACGCACACGCACACACACAGTTAAATGGATTTTATTCACTGACAGCATTCACACAGGGGACATGTCTGTGTCCATCAACAAAATTATGTGTCATGCGATCTCTCAGTGCTGCAGCCAAATTTGCTCATTTTACAAAATGTAAGATATTTCTTTGCTTAATTGGTTAAATTTATTTTCCTCTTTTTTGGACCTGTTAGATTTAATTGTCTGGGCAAGTTGTCGGAACATATGTTCCTATGAGTACCACTTAAACATGTCTGCGTGTGTATGGGTGGGTGTATTATATGTGTGTTTTTTCACTGGAGCCGTCTGTACTCGTGAGATTAGAGAATTTGTTCGGATTTCCACATCTGAACTGGTACTCGGTAGTACGTCCTAGCTGATGTGTGTTTGCTTCTTGCAATGTGTGCCTAAGCTCCACTTGCCGAACATCGGTGCCACGACCTACATAACCATGGCGGTGCCTTATTGGCTAGCCACAGGAGGTCGACCGCTCTCCTATGCGCTGCAGAAACCACACAACATCAGAGGGGGGAGCTCGAGGACTGAGGCTCAAACACGCTGTTCCTCTCCTGACAGTCACAAAATGAGAGCTGGGAGAATGGGTGCGTGTGTGTGTGTGTGTGTGTGTGTGTTTGAATGTGTGTAATAGGGGGCGAGGGGTAAAGGGTGAGGGTTGCGCCGAAAAGGGAAGGCGTGTAAAATGAAAAGAAAAAGCTATTTCACCTCTCTCACAACTCATGCAGACCCCGTTTTTCTGCTCGGTTGAAGGCGACACATTTTTACTTCCCTTACCTTCCTCTTTTCCTGCTTCCTTCTCTCTCCTATTCCTCTCTCCATTTCTCTGCCGCTCTCCCAGCAACCTCACTTCTTTGTCTGTTGCCACTGTGGCTCCTGTTAGATGAAGGGATGGCGAGATAGAGGGTGGAGGAAGGTGGGGGAATTGCAGATGGTGGGGCATAGTGAGGTGGGTTTGCAGACTTGAATGGTCTTTACCTATTAACATATTCCTTTTCCTCTGACTGGCAATCTTTCAGTTGGAGAATTTAATAAAGATGTACCTTATCAAAGAGCACTACTAAGACCAAGTACCACCACTAATACATAACAGTGCCGCTCAAAGCCTGCTAATCTGCCCAGTGTGTGCATGTGTGGATGTGTGCATGCGTAGGTGTATGTGTAGGCACATTTTTACTGACTGGTATTATCTCCTTGAAATCAGCTGTCCAGCACAAGCATGCACAAAGCATGCACTTCTGCTAGCCATAAACAAGCTCACATACAGTATATGGAAAAGAAAAAGTGTCTGTCTGTGTGTAACTAATGAAATGGCGGCAGTTGGATCAGAACAAGTACCATGCTGGAATCACAGCTCTGAAAAGTAGATACCTTCATAAGAAAACTTGAAATCCTCTTGATTGTCACATCCTTTAGCAGTGTATACGCTCATGATGAAAACACGCACACAAAAGATAACTTTAAGGTTAGGTTAGCTGTTGCAAACACACTGGAGTTTTTAAGAAGATATTACTCTTTATTTTATGGAACCACTGTTTTCCAAACTAGAAATCTCTTTGTCACTTTGCTGCACACAAAGGCTATGTGCATACCTCAAATGGCTGCAATGAGGTCACTGTGCTGCATTTGTTATTTTTCCCCAATTCAATCTGTGGCCATAGATGAAAACCGATAACAGACACCTGAGTGCGAGGACGTTTTGATAGCACTGAGCTCATTAATGTCTTCTGAATTGTAATAGATTTTTGTGTCTGTGTTTGTGCCAGGTCACTGTGTGCCCGTATGCACTTGCTTCTGCATGTATTCGAGTAAATGAATAGACAAGATTTTCTATGCCAACTAATTTGAATGCAACTGACAATGGAGATATGCAACATGGTGCAATGCACTCGCTCATAGACAACTACCTTAGACGTTCTATTGCTCACTGTAACCTTTCCTTCATCCCTAATTACTGTTTCCCAGAAGTAGAAAGAGATGAAGGGAGAGAGGGAAAAATGAGAGAAAAAGATTTATGCATTATGATGGCAAAGTAGCACACACACTAATGGCTCTTAATGGGCCTGAGTTGGCCACAAGATGGGTGGATGAGAGGAGGAGGACATGGTGACCTCCACTAAAGTGGTGGTACTTCACCACACACCCCCATGTGCTGTGTTGCACGCATACATAGACAGACACACACACACACACACACACACACACACACACACACACACACACACACACACACACACACACACACACACACACACACACACACACACCCTCTGACCCACTTTGGAACACTGCTGCTCTAAGGTGAAGCAAAAGGACACAACCTGGACAGGAAGTGAAATAAGGGGATGCACTAAGTTGTGAGATGAGCAAAGAGCAACTTTGGTTGGAGACTCTTCAGATAAAGGAGGTTCTGGGGATGGAGACAAAAACCTGCAGTTAACAGCAGCCTTCAGTCGGTACAGGTTGTCACGGAAGCATATTCTACTAGATCTGATGTCAATTTGAAAAAAAAATATTGCTATAACCATACCTCAGGCTGTGCACAAGCTCCATTATTTGTAAATAAGAGATGGTGGCCTATTAAAATGCTATGCAGGGAATCTTTGATCATATGAATCAGCATTGTATCATTTTGCCACTGTATATTAACCAGCTGACCTAGAACTTTATAAATATTTTAAAGCATAAATAGTCAAGTACAGAGAAAATCCATAAAAGGCAATAGCCTTTCTCTTTTTAGAGGATAAATATTCAGCCTCTCTGACTGATAAATCTCACCATCAGCCGCACAAAACCAGTCAAAAAAACCAGTCAGAATCTCTGAAAAGTTTCTATAAAATGTCATTCATTTGAGCTAACATGTACACCAGCCAGCTTTTAGATCCTGTGAGAGCCAGATGTTTACCATTAAGCCCTGACTTTGTGTAGTTAGTGGATAGCTACTGGGGCGCCTGACTCCAAAACCTGCAGCTGCCTTGCATGAAGCAAGAGCAAGTCAGAAATTGTGTGGCAATTACCACACCTATTATCGATTCCACGTAGCACTGGCTCATGTCAAACGGGCCCTGTGATCCTGGGTCGACGAGCAGGGCTGGAAACCAGAGGAGGACCAGCACGTTGTTACCATTTGGTTTTTGATGTGAGCATTCTCCATCATTTGATCAAATATCTCCGGTATTGTGCTGTGTGCGCGCGCGTGTGTGTGTGTGTGTATGTGTGTGTGTGCGTGTGCGTGTGCGTGTGCGTGTGTGTGTGTGTGTGTGTGTGTGTGTGTGTGTGTGTGTGTGTGTGTGTGTGTGTGTGTGTGTGTTTGTGTGTACGTGTTTCTATGTGTGAAATGTTATGCAGTGGTGATGAAAGGTGACATGCTGAAAAGATGACAGTGAGTCATAAGCCTATGCCGGCGCTGATTCATTTTGTGTGTTCATGTGTCTGCGGACTGTGACAGAGACGGGAAGAAGACATCACAGTGACAAGATGTCAGTCAATGACGGGGTGGGGGTTTGTCTTATGAAAGCCAACTCTGTCCTTTAATTTTTTTTCTCCTCTTCTCTTCTGTTCATTTCTCCTTTATCATTTCCTCCTTATCCACCTGTGAGCTGATGAGGGTGTGGCGAGCCATAAGTGGGGTGGTATGTCTTGGCCTCCTTTCTGTCTTTCTCTCTACCTGTCTATCCAAGCCATCTATTCCTGACTGTCTTTCTGATGAGAATTTGAATCCTTGTGGAGGTTGGGTGTGTTCTTTCTACCAATCATGGATTGAAGCTGAACTCTAAAGGTCCCCTCAGGGAGCCCGTATGGTGGGAGGAAGGGCTGAATAGCATAGGAATGGCTTGGGGGGGGTGAGATGAATGAATCTCAGCATCAGTACATTAAAGAAGTAATTTAGTCTCATGCCATTTTTGCACATCTGTGTATTAAGAGGAAAGCAAACAGTGTTTGATTCACACCTCACCCTTGATGCACAACACACTTTTTAATCTGACCAATAAAGCAAAGGTGAAACTGGATAAGTGAGAGATTATTCAATTGACTGTCCAGACATTCGTGACATTTTTCATACTCCTTGCTATAGGCACATTTTGATCATTACCAAAAAAGTATTGATCTTCAATCCCCAGTCTTACAGCTGGATTATTAACCATCACGGCATGCTCTCGTCTTTGAACCCTAACACACAAACTAGTGAGCTATTAGTTTGCCCTTGCCTCTTCCTCTGTCGCCCCCCTCATGCCCTCTTGCAGACTGTTTTTTTTTTCCCTTTGTCTCTGTCTTCTTTGCTGCTCACCAGTAATCACAACAAGCAGCTGTATCTTCAGAGAAATCGGTCCTTAAAAATTGAGAGTTGTCCCCTCTCTCTTTGCGCTCTCTTTCTGTATGTCTCTCTCTTTCGCACACTCTGTTTCCCCCTCTCTTTCTTTCGCACACTCTCCCCTCTCATCTCCTTTAGAGAGCGTTTGGACAATGATATCGCTGGAAACAGGCAGAGTCTGACAGAGTTGGTAATAATGAATTAAGTCTGTAGCCTGGCCCTGACTCTGAAATTTAAATTATAATTACTCCTTTGGGGATGGAAGGGGTTATTGCCAGAGAGAGAGAAATAAATTGAAGTGAAGTGCATTTCCACTCTGCTTTTAAGACACGCCGACATGCTACTCGATTTGGCCCGAGTGTAGGTTTTCTATGCATGTGTTTATACCTGAGAATCTGGGCGTGAACAAAAGCACAACTTTATGGCTGCGTGTGTGCGCGCGGCTGGTCATGCGTCACGGTCGTGCTGATGATCTCCACAGGTCTCCCTTTATTCACCAGATTTACAGACTAATTTTTACAGTCATCCTTATCCTGGTTATTGAAACTTTGTGCATACAGTGCATCCCTTTTCACTGTAGACTTAAAGGCATCTGTTTGCCTGCAAGCCATTCGTCACGTATTATGTTTCCTCACCACAATATCGTTTATCATATTTTTTCTCCATCTCGCTTTATGAAGCAAACACAAAAGGAGGGCACATTAATATCAGTTAGGTCTTTTTTTTTTATGCATATGAGTCGTAACTTCTGGCTCCATAAACAGCTAGCTTTCTTTAAAACAGCGTAGGAAATTTCTTTGTGCTTTAGTAAAGGCAAAAACAGCAACAGTTGAACAATAACAATTGTAACAAATTCTTACCGCCAATTTTCCTTCCTGTTAATACATGTAATGCTGAAATCTGTCGAACTTTGATGTCGTTCTACTTAATGGGATGTTGCCGAAAGTAAAGACCCCTATTATTTTTGTTTGCTCCTGTCATTTCTGCATGGCTCATCTGCTTTACAAAAAATAAAATCAGTAAAATCATAACATTTAAAAGTAAAAAAAGTCAGGAAACATTTCATATAGGCATGCACAACTACTTCATTAAATGAAATTCAGCCATTTCTCCTCTAGACTCGACTATAAATGCCAGCTCTACATTTTCAAATAAAGGCTGGTAAAGGACATAATCTACCCTTTCCTCTCTTTATGAAATGTCAGGCTATTGACATGCCTTTCACTTCGGTGCTAATTTGCCATCCTCTTTGACCTTTCACCCCTGTTTCTGGGATGTTTTAGAGCCTCTGGAGGTCATTCCACAACCTGAAAGATGTCGGTGTGGTCCAAGTTAAGGTCATCAGGGCCGAGGGACTAATGGCAGCAGATGTCACAGGTAAGACAATAACCTATGGTCCAAACAACAGAGCTGTGACCTCTATACTTCTCGTTTGCAGTACATTTTCATAAGTTAGTTTCTTTTTTTAAAAAAACTTAGATGCACGCTCTTATATTTATACACCAAAAAAAAGCTTTGCTGATATTTCGCAATTTCTGTTTATACTATCAGAGTGAGCACTGCTAGAACATCTGATAGGTGACACTATCAAGACAAATGTATATCTTTTGCTCTAAATAACTTTTGCATAATGTTCGCATCTAGACAGCAGTTTCCTCCACCAGCAATCTGCCATAAATCTAGACAAAGATAAAGTCAGGGTGTAATTTTTGTTTAAGGGATGATCTTTTGCGAGACTCCTCAGAGAGAGTTAAAGTCTACTTTGTGCAGGACGCTAAATTTGTCTCTGCATTTTTAGAAAAGATGCAGGCTGCTCATTTGAATAATAGAGAAAAAGTACACATTTGAACCAACAAATCACTCTCATCCCTCCTCCCGTGCTCTCTCTGCTTGCTCTCTCTGAATCCTCCATTCTCCATTAATTCTTACTTTTAATTAGGTCTACAGTGGACAGGCCTAGTTTTTCACTCTGTATTATCTAGTAAAGGGAGAGAGGGAAGAAGAAAATATGTGTGTGAGAGTTCGTGTGTGTGTGTGTGCGTGTGCGTGATGGAGAGAGAGTCCTGGAGTTTTTACTCCATTTGAAACATCCACAGTCCCATTAGCGAACACAGAGCGGAGCTGGTTGATTTTGGGTTATTGCAGGGAGCGACTGGAGCAGTCAGAGTGCAAGCCAAATTGTTCTCTGGTTCTTGTATTTCACTTGGAGCACAAATTTGCTCTGTGACTATATTGGAGAGTTCATCATTTGTTTGTCTAAGCTTCATGAATTCCTCTTGGAAAATAAACAGAGGAAAATTGTGGATTGTTTATTGGAAGTTTGTCTTTCAATTTGTCATTGCCGGTTTGATACAGTCATTAAAAACATTTTTTTTTTTTTTTTTTTAGAAGTATCTCTGTAGCCTACAGGGTTTGAAATGATTGCAACAGACTCCACAGTAAAATATGACATGCCTTGGGAACTAGTGGTAATATTTCACATAGCATGTGCTCAGGTTGCACTGGTATCTAACATTTGCAATAGTTTGGCTGTTATACCATGGGACGAATATTAATTAGATTTTAAAGAAAAAAGTTTAAAAGGAATTTAAATAATTTGAAAATGTAATTTCACAGGAGAAATGTTTTGACACTCAACTTTACAGTTTTTTCTTTTTTTTGTCACAGCCAAAGAGATTTTAAAATAAAAACAGTTTAATAGGAAAGCACCTTTGAATTTGTACGCTCTTGAACGTAAAAGCAAATCTATTAATTTTGTTCCAGAAGCAGCCTAACCCTGCAGAGAGGGATACAGTCAGTGGACTGATACTGATAACAGACAAGGCACAGGGGATGTTTTTAAATTGCTTATGCCTGTTTTGAGTCTGATGCTGTGTGTGTGTGCGCCCGTGTGCGTGTCACTGGCAGAAACAATAGCTCTGTAAGAGCCACATAAGAGCCCTCACCACATGAACACCCCATTTTAACAACGCAGACCAAGAGAGGGTCAGGAGCAAGGTGAGAGAGAAACAGAAGGACAGACAAACAGACAGAGACAGGAAAAGAGAGAGAGAGAGGAGGTCAGTGAGAGAGAAAGAGTTCACCATCGCTCTCCCATTCAGGCTGCCTGTCTCCTCTCCTCTTTTTTTTTCCCCTACTCCTCCCCTCTCTCCCTCTCCTCTCTGGCCATCTCTCTCTCTAATTGGAGTGTTTTTGTGGAGTAGCTCCACTCCAGCCCAAGTAGGATAACTGAAAATAGTCTCTAAAACCAACAATCCCTTTTGTCTGCCAGCTCTTGTCCCTCTGAGTGGATGCTATACTCTTAGAACATTTCAATAGTGAGACACACACATGCGTGCGCACTCACACACACACACATGCATGCGTGTACTTGCAGCAGCATCATCACCAGACACACAGAATGTGTAAACTTGCCAGGGAAGTCCACATTTATTAACTTGAATGCTTGGTAAATATTGCTGCTTATATTGATTGACCTGTTAAAATGAACATGGTGATGCACTGGTTTATATTTTAAAGTATGAATTATAATTAACTGTGATAATACAGCAACATGAGAGCCCGCGTTCTCTCTGCAACCTCAAACTCCTCACTAACTCTAAGCTTTCTGTGAGGCAATTACAGTATGCTTCCTCATTTCTATACTGTATCCATTCGCCACTTATCTTAGAGCACTCTGAAATTAATTTGAGCCCACTTCTTGCTGCAAACCCTTCGCCACTGTCATAGAGATGGGACCCAGTGGGGAGGGGGAGGAGCTTTACTCAGACATTACCTGGATGATCACTGAGTGGCGCTCAAACCTGAGCGTGTAATTGGTTAAGACAGCTGCCTCTGGTGCTGGTGGCCAGTAAGGTGAAAGTTCACCATCAATAACAACTGGCTCTTTGCAGCAACACAGCCTGCCATGTCATTAAAAATGGAATATTAGAGAGAAAATGGGGGAAGGGACGGACTTCTGCAGAAATAATTTCCATCTCCTAATTTGGGTGATTGCATTTAGATTTAATCAGATTTGGTCTGTGGCAATGACATTATAATTGTGAATGATATGGACACTCTGGGATTATTAAGGAAGATTGAAACATTTTCTGTAAAAAAAAAAAAAAAAAAAAGAGTGAAAACTGCTTTGGGGGGAAAAAAGTTTTTTTTTATTGGTTTAAAATTTAAATCATTTTTAGTTACGATCCAAAGAATTGCATTTAAAGTGTTACTCTACAGACAACAAAGTGTAAACTGAGAGGCACTGAGAAGCAGGGTCTCGAGTCTCTTTTCTTTTGTCTATTTTAACATATCTGATTTTCTGTAGAAGTCGGAGCTGTCAATATCCACTTGAAACACTCTACATCAGTGGAACGCCACAGACAGATATGAAAGGCAACACCTCTGCCTCAGCATTGATCACAGTGACATTTACTTTGCACACCCACTAAATGTCCTGGCCTTGTCACAGCATTTGAAGAAAATCACACTAATCAATGGCACACACACACACATGCGCGCACTTCCTATGACTTATAAACACAAGACGGACGCACAGTTTTTTTTTTTTTTTTTTTTTTTGGGGGGGCGGGGGTGCTTTGAACTCAATCTCTTTTTTATTGAATTTTATTATGCAACATTGCTGCTTTTCAGTGTTCAGTATTCCCAATACTTTCCCTGGAAATTTGCCAGGGACTTTTTTTTTCTCTTTATTTTTTTTAACTTAATGACCCAGCCTTTTCAAATGATAGGTTTGAAAAAAAAACAAAAAACAAAAAAAAAAAAAAACCCAGCTGCAACGACTCCCCAACAGTTTTTAATAAAACATAATGATCAAAGTCAAAATTAAGAGTTTTGTTGTTTTTAGTTCATTGATGGTAGGTGGGCTGGCAGGCACAGGGAGCTGGTCTCACTGCTTTCTGTGTACAAAGAATTTGAAATGTGAGATGTTAGTAAACAAATCGAGAATATATGGGACATCTCTGGTTTTGATTATTATAGCACAGTATGCTATTCTCAGGAGGAGCAAGCAACTCTGTGATTATTATTTTTTCCCTCCTTCCTGGTCTCTCTCACTTTTCTCTCTACCCAGTTACATAACTGTAATAAAGTTTTGTTGGAATTAATTAGCATTAATGAATAGCATTTATACTAAACTATATATTATCAATTTTAAACTTCTGATAAGTCTATTTAAGTTTTAGTTTGGCAGCAATCCTTCATTCGTGATCCTTGAATTTCAACATGATCTATTTTGTATAATAAATGTAAATTTGGATATATGCTGTACTTTTAATTTCAAGTCATTTTAAGTCATCAAACTCCTCAAAGACAGTGTATCAGTTTAAATTTTAATTATTTTTTAAAAAACTTTTTCTGATTTTTTTATTAATCTCTGTTACTGTCTACACAAAAATACAGAAATGATGCGAGCAAATGTTTCCTCTGTCTTTTATTCACTATATAATTTTGACATTATATGTTTGCTTTCATCACTGCTGCCGCCATCGCTGCTCACTTTGGACCAGCTGCGTTTCTCACGCTCCGTGCCTGGCCGTCTTTATCTCCAGCTCAAAAATTCTCGGGCCTTCAGAGACACCTCGACCTCTGTGTTCTCCGCACCACCCATTTTCAAAGTCCTCTTTCGCTTTTCTCTCTCTCTCTCTCTCACCCTTTCCTTGTGACTGCCCAAGGCGCAGTTGTCCTGAAGCTTATCTTCTAGTTGTCCCATGTACCCGGGATGCTGATAGAATTGGCTTGCAGCTGTTGCGCTGATATACCGTTGTATAATATGCGGGGCGTTGGGGCTAAAAATGAAAGAATCATTTTGTTGCAGCTCTGATAAGTCCAGGGTATTGGAGCTGTCATGTGACATAAGGGGAGGATGCTATATGTCTTAAGAGTATGAGGTATTTGAGATAGACAAAAGCTGTTTGAATTACTTAAGATTTTCATTTTATCATCTGCTGTGTTTATATCTTCACTAAGAAGGTTGTTCTTGCCTGCTTTTTGCTCTCTTGTCTTTATTATTATTATTATTTTTCTGCTTGGCAGGTAAGAGTGACCCATTCTGTGTAGTGGAGCTGAGTAACGATCGGCTGCAGACGCACACAGTCTACAAAAACCTTAACCCAGAGTGGAACAAGGTCTTCACTTTGTGAGTGACTTTTACAGTACCCGTATGTCTGCTCATGCACGCAGACAAAATTTTTAGAAGTGAAACGTATCCTTGAATGACAAGTTGATTAAACCAGTTTCATTAAAAAAAAAGAAAGAAGTATATATGAATAATTTCATTTTCCTCGTGGCTTTCATCCTGTTCATTTGCTACTTTAAAAATATAATCTGGACCAGTGTGAGCAGTGAAAAAAAGATCTGTTCATCTCAGTTCAAAGGGTGGACTTCTATTTTCGTTAATGAACCTAGACCTTTAAAAATATTTATAGCTATTAATCTGTTTTTTTATTTATTATTATCCTATTTTTAATGTTTCTTTGTTTGTTGAGAAATTCCCAGTGATGGGACAGGTTAATTTAGACTTTCTTTGAATGTGCATCTTATTACATATGTTTTCATAGATGTAAATATAATACAGGTTTCTCAGATGTGAAGCATTCATAATACATCATGTGCTAACGGAGTTTTTAAACCGTTTTCTGTGTCTTTAGCATTTACAAAAAAAGTTAAAGTTTGTAGCTCACATTTTTGTGTGTGTGTGTCACTGGTGTTTTCTTTGTGTATTGTCCAGTAATGTGAAGGACATCCACTCGGTACTTGAGGTCACTGTTTACGATGAGGACAGAGACAGAAGTGCAGACTTCCTGGGAAAAGTGGCTATTCCTTTACTAAATGTGAGTCAAAGGCAGATTTCTGTGTTTCTTTTCTTTTCTTTTTTTTTTTACATCCCTTGGGAGTAATAGAGAGAACGTAGAGAAACAAAAACTGAAAATGAAAATAGAGATATAAAGAGCAGAGGTTATTTTTGCAGCTTTACTCATGACACTGTTATTATTGCGCAAAGAGAAAGAGATGACAGGAGCGAGAAAAAAATGGAAGAGAGGCTGAGAAGAAAGAAGAGATTGATAGTTGAGAAGATCGGAAGTTAGGGAATGAGAGATGATATGAAAATGACACTGATAGAGACACTGAACAATGTCATTTGAAAAACTAAATAAATAAAGGCAGAAGTGTCTCTCTTATTTTCATAAAAAAAAAAAAAAAGCCTGTGAAGGAACTGTGTGTATAATATACCCATGCTCTGCTGTACAGTATGATTCCCCAGGATAGTTAATTTCTGTTTGACAGAGCTGAGCTGCAGTGGGTAATGAACAGGTACTTGTCAGAGTTGCCACAGTTGTTTTGGGTTCCCTGTCAGCGCCAGCAGCTGGGGTTCAAAGGTGGCCCGGGGAGCCGATTCAGCCGGGTATTGCCAGACAGACGCCTGTCATGTCCCTCTCCCACAGATCCAAAATGGAGAACGCAAAGCCTACGCCTTGAAAAGCAAGGAGCTGACAGGGCCAACAAAAGGGGTCATCTTTCTCGAAATAGACGTGATTTTTAATGCTGTAAGTCTTTCTTTTGCTGTTTTGAGTCCCCTCCCTGATTTTTTTTTTTTTCTATTTTGCCCCCCACCCCCTATTATCCTTTCTCCCATTCCTCTCTTGTTCTCCCCAGCATCCCCACCCTTTCTACGCTGCTGTTGTCTTTATTCTGTTTGTCTCCCCCCTTCCACCCCCCCCTCGCTTCCATCTCATCCTTCGTCCCTTGTCCCTCATCCTCGTTTTGGCTTTAATTATCGAAGACTCCCTCTCAGCAGCTTTTGTTCGCCCATTCACCATCGCCGTGTGTGTCCCGTTAGCGGCCATCTTGCAGCTTGCTCTCCCACTCTCTCTAGCCTCTGACATGGGGCATGCTCTATGCTTGTGCTGCCATGTTGTGCCAGTATACAGTCTGTTTGAGAAAGCCCTGAAATAATCAAGACATAGATCTCCCTTTCAAAATCTCTTAAAACCTCTCTCACCATTTGCTGTTCACGATGCTGCTTGTGTTTATTCCAGGTGAAGGCTGGTCTCAGGACGTTGATTCCTATTGAGCAAAAGTATATCGAGGAGGAGCCTCGAGTGTCCAAACAGGTACATCATCAGCCAAACCGCATCTTCTACCATTCTGCCTTATTTTTATCTGTGTCCACCACTGCAACCCCGATTCTGCTTAACTGTCTGAAGCAAAACCAACAACCCTGGTGAGTGGCATTTTGTAAAGCACAACAACTGTGTGGGCAAGATACAAGAGGATGATTGAAGGAAAAACAGCATTTTGTTTCTTCTTCTTTTTTTTTTTTCCCTTTCCTCCTCTCCCTCTTCTCTCATCTCTACCCCCTCGCATCCACTCTGAGTGGTGAATAGAAATGTCAAGCTGTCAGCTCCGGGGTGCATAAGTAGATTGGCCATCCTTATAGTTGGCCCTCTTTGCCACTGCTGCTTTGCACTTCATTGTCACGCTGCTCAGTGTGGCGGCACCACAAAGAGATGAATAGTAGGGGCTGGCCCACATCAGACATGTCATATGAGTGACCGTTTGGGCTCAGCAGTCAGTGTTGCACCACGCACAGCCGAGCACAGCCCTGCCTAACATAGCACAACACAGACACCAGCTCCCACACCACCCTTTTGTCAGCCCTCCATCTAGTCCCTTCTTTCCTCACTGTTTCCACTCTGCTTTCTCTGATGCTTCCCAGCTTGGCCCACTCTGAGCTTTTCTCCCAAGTGCAGAATCCTTTTTTATCTCCATTTCACCCCTGACTCATAGAGATGACCCATGTCAGCGTCTCGCAATGATGATGTCACTGGCTGCTTTGGAGGGATTGCCCCATGAGGACTCTTTTGTGCGGTAGCAGCTCCCCTGCTGTTGCTTGCTGCTTAGTGAGCAGACGCAAACTGAAAAGAAGATAAAACACACACACACACACACATACGCTGCCCATCAAACATAAGTATTTAATTAAAAGTATGCTTTTTTTTTAACATAACCAATGATTTATCCACTTTCATAAGTTTTAGGAAATAGCTAAAGGTTGTGTTTGACATAATGAAAAATGAGTTATCCCTATCAGGGATGTTATGTCACCCCAGCAGGACACAATATAATCATCCCTGGTCTTTCAAGAAATGATGATACATAAAGCAGGAACATTTTCACATCATCTAGCATCAAAGCATTCAAGCCACTGAACACATGCAAAATCCATATTGCAGCGCTGCAGACACATATTGTCTTCGGTACACATTAAAACACAAGGAGTAAAATAATGCCCTAGAATCTTTTAGGAGCAAACTGAAGAGGCAGTTTGTCCTGTGGGAGCACTTTCTCCTGTTGGTGACCTGATTGGATGATTGGCGTTCTTGCTGTTATTCCCTGCAGTTAGCCAGTTCTATCTCATCTCCGGCCAAATGCCTGGAGAACGCCCAGGGAGGAGAATCCTGGGACTGTCTTAGAGTTTTTTTTTTTTTTTTGGTTGTTATTGTGCTAAACTTTATCACTGGGAGAACAGACTTAAAGAAACACTGTGAGTCAGCTTGCTGTGGCGGCTGATCCGATGCCAGTCTTATATTGTTATTCAAGTAGAGACAACATGTTATTCTTAAGTACTGTGATATAATAGTGAATCCGAAGTGAAGTCAAAGATGCAGATCTTGAGCTGCAATACGAGGCTTCATTTAATCTTACAAAGAGACAGTAGAATGAGACACTTTAGGGCTAGAAGGTGCCACATTAAGACTTAATTCCAGTATGCTGTTTAATCTAATGTGCTAATTAAAAGAATCTGACTTTTTTTTTTTTTTTATTAAATAGTGTTAATTTCTCACTTTAAATAAATGTAAAGGAGAGAAAGGTGACCCCTTTAACAGTATGTCACCACAAGTGTCTTATCAGCGGGACTATGACAGCTGTGCTTGGATGGATCATTTTGCTCCTGTTTTTATTTTACACACATCTACCTGTCACACCGAGTCTCATTCCCCATCTGTTTGTTTACATATTGGATATACCATTTTCACAGTGAAGTAATAAATCACGCACAGCACGTTTATAACACCACCATGTTTTCTTCGGTTTAGCACACAGTTTGACCTTAAACCCTCACTTGCATAAACTTTCACTTGTTTGCCTTTTTCTCAGTTGCTTTTGCGCAACTTCACCCGAGTTAGACGCTGCATCATGGTCCTGATCAACACGGGCTGCTACATAAACAGCTGCTTCGAATGGGACTCTCCGCAGAGGAGCATCTGTGCCTTTGTGGTATGTGCATGTCCCATCAAATATACTGTAAATGTGGCATATCAAATATAAATTGGCACATTTAATGCATGACAGATATATTTGTGTGCGTGTGTGTGATATATATTTCTTACTTGTGTACAGTTGCTCAGTTGATGAATCATATTGTGTTGTTTCAGATTTAATGTAGGAGACATGTATACCTAATTGTAATTGCTCCACTCTTTTGGCACTGAGAAATCACATAACCTCTGCCTTGATCAGTACCATTCTAAATAACCATATATTTTAACTGCTTGCACCTTTCACACTAAAAACACACTACAGACACAGCTCAGTGAGGATGTAGGGCCATTTCTGTTAACAGAGTGTGCATCCTTCACTCATAATTTAACACAAGAGACTGTTGATGTCTCAAGCAGCACGGTCAAGCACACCATACCCAGACAGATTGTTACTCACACACACTCAGATGTCACGCTGTGGTAGACTGGATTAAGTTTTTTCTGTTTTTGTATTAATTACACACACATCATATACTTGATTTGGCAGCATTGGCCTTGACTCTCTCTTACTAGGAATAAGTGGAGGGTTGGTGTTGCAGCTTAAACACTATTTTATTAGACCCATCAGATGTCCAAATACTGAGAAAATGCAGCTACAGTACAATCT
Organism: Archocentrus centrarchus; assembly: GCF_007364275.1. Lineage (NCBI taxonomy): Eukaryota > Metazoa > Chordata > Actinopteri > Cichliformes > Cichlidae > Archocentrus > Archocentrus centrarchus. Next base: position 17,921,862 of record NC_044354.1, on the reverse strand, counting down.
ACCGAAGTGTGACAAGCTGTTCTTGCAGACAGTAGAAATTGCAGGCTCTTTCTCTCGTCACCCACTGGCCTCCTCTTCATCCTCCCTCCCTCGCTCTCTCTTTTCACTCTCCTCCCTGTCATCTGTGTCTGGTATTAAAAGGTGAAGTGTAATTGGACAGCAGAGCTATCAGTAAAAGACATTCTCCTGCAGGGCAGTGAGTGGCTGTATGGAGGTTTCTACCCTAAAGATGACAGAGCAGGCATTTAATCCTGTCTGGTTTAGTGTCCTGACTTAAGTAGCTACAGGACAGGTGGACCCAACTTGCCCCAGCCCTTTACCATTGGATCACAGAGCATCTTCTGCAGCAGACATTAGACATTAGCAGCATTTGGCTGGCTGACACCAGTTTAATCTCTCCGGAGGGTGAACGCGTGTGTGTTTGCACAGCAGGTCACAGTGTCATCACAAGACGTGGGTCAGAAGAGACACAGTATTGATCAGTTAACATTTTCCTCTTTGCGCGAGCGGGCGCATTTGTGTGCGAGCTCGGTGCGTGCATGCATGTTTGCATTTTCTCTCGTGTAAGGCTGAACTGGGCGGGAGTCCTTGTGTCTTATCTTTTATAAATAAATGAATGTGTCAGACAAAAAAATGTCAAGGAATTCACCCATAACAAGGTCACTTTAGAAATACCAATCTGCATGGTGAATGGAGAGGAGGAAATAGCCTTGGACAGCGCTGCCTGTGTGTCAGCACATACAAACAGATGTATGTGCCTTGTATAGATCTTCGCAAGTTTTTTTTTGAACAGCATATAGTCCATCCATTTTTGACTAACCTACTGTTCAAAATCTGATTGGATTCAGATGACGAGAAAGTATCTATCTAGGCCAAGGACACAGTGTTTTATAGTTTTATAGAAATTCTGAATTTTAGGTGTCATTGTAGTCCACCCACCCATCCCCAGCTCTTTTGGGAGTCTGTTAACGTAGGAGTGAGCACTTAGCTAAAAGCATCAGAGTATTTAGAGCCTCTCCTCTACACAGGTATTCCCTCCCTCCCCTCCGTTTCTTCATCCCTCTCTCATTTCTCCCTTACTTTGAGGGGCCTCTTAATCACTTCACTCATCTCTTTAAGTGGGTTTTTATGGGGGGCCATCTGGCCAAGGTGGTGCATTCATGAAGGTGTACTGCTGTGTGTGATTATGGGCATGTGTGTCTGTATACATGTGCACGTGTGTTTCTGTCTGGCTGTCTTTTTATCCAGATGTTAGACTTAACTTTCCAACATGGTTGTAGCTAGAGAGGTGTAGCTGTGGGCAATTCAACCTCTAAACTTACAAATCTGTGCACTTCTTAACCTGTAAGTGAGCCCGGGGGAGCAAATTTAAGCACGCTCATATATAGTTTGTGAACGCAATAGTACATCATCGCAGTTGTCAGACTGTGTCACCGCTCGACACTTCCACAAAAAAAAAAAACGATCAAAATTTTCTTCATGGTCTCTTACTCTCCTTCTGCCCAATTCTGAAATACCAGCCGCATGTACACATCATCCATTAGTGCCAGCTGTGTTTAGTGTGTGTGTTGTGTGTGTGTTTTGTGGGTATGTGCGAGAAATAGAGATATCGCATAGTCTCACATGCAGCTTTTCACTCTTTTCTCTCTCACACCCACACTGTTGTCACCCACCCATCCCGACAGTGAATCAGCCACCGTGGCAGCTTTGCCTGAGGCGTTGGCACAATGGACGGGACTGGAGTTACCTCCTGTCCTGCATGATGGGTGGTGTCTGTGTATATGTGTGTCTGTGTGTATGCGTCTGTGGGTGGTGTCTCCATTCCCCGTCTCAGGGTTAAGCGTCTGCTTCCTCTCTCCACACCTGCAAGCTGAGTGTCTCTCCGTTCTGTCCTTCTGTGCATCCCTGTTCTTCTTTATCTCTCCCTCCCCGCTCCTCCTTTTCCTTTGCTTTCCCTCCCGGAGAGTTGAGGCCATTGTCGGGCTGAGCGGTGTAGGGTTCTGTTCTCCTGCTGCTGCCAGCTCTCCCCACGGCCCCTGCAAGACAAGGCTGTTATTGCCCCAGGGACCGCAGGCCTCAGCAGCTCTTCCTCCAAACAAATTTGCTGTAACTTTATCTGCAATTGGGCCCTGAATTGGGAGCAAATAGAGGCAGCTTTGTGAAGCTCGGGGAAGGGCGAGGGCAGCGAGCTGGGGGTTGTTGGGGAGGCAGGGGAAATGATACCGGGCTCTTTTATGTCAGGCAAAGTAGGACTCTTATCAGGAAGAGAGCCCAGACAAGGGAGCTACTTCTAGAGGAAACTGGAGCACCTATCACCTGCTTTGCATTTAGATAAAAATTCACCCTGCTGAAATAAAAAAGGGGAAAAAAAAAAAAAAAAGCAAAGGCAGGTACAGAAGCAACTATTGGAGTGTATATGTGTGTGTGTTTGCACATGTCTGGCTGGCAGTTTGATACACAGTGCAAAGACACCATAGCAGTCAGCGGTACACACCACTCCAGGTCTCTTTAAATTGCTCCTTTGACTCCTCTTCAAAGAACCTGTCTAACTTTTAAAAGTTTTAAAGTTGGGAGTTCGTCTTTGCCCACAGCAAGGGACAGCTTTGAAAGATATACTTTCACATTTTACTGTTCTCCTCATTTCCAAAATGAATGATAGTTGAAATGTGGTAGCATGACTCACAGAGAATACCAAGTCAGAGTTTAATCACCAGAGATAGAGACTCAACAGAAAATGTGTGAGGTCTTTTGATAAGAAGTCGCGATACGGTACCCTTAATAATAATTGGTACCTGTGGGAAGTTGTAGTATTGTGATCATAAATGGTTTAAGCTTTATTGTATTGTTGTAACTATGATGTTGCAAAATGACTGGCTTTGACACAACAGTTTTAGTGATTTGGGCTTCTTTTTTTAATCGAACGAAGAGCATTAATTGTGCTGTAGAGCTAGGTTCTGCACGAGAACAGCAGGGGGCAGTCTAGCACCACTGAATGTTGTGTAGGTCTGGTCAGAAACAGGACACAGTCTCCCTCCCTCTTGTTCCCTCGAACTTAACAGGACTTCTAGTTGCTATCTGGCAACACTTAGTGCCAGCATGGAAATTGATGTAAGAGAGATAAAGGGGAACTCTGAAATCCAAACTTCAGTTTCACTCCACTGAGACAGAGCAGGGGGAAGTTAGCCTGGTGTGTGGTTAATGTAAGCCAAAGCACTGAATATTACCCTCCCACAGTGCTGCGGCAAAGAGCCGCAAGGACGCGGGTTGTGTTTTGAAACAAATAAAGCAACTCTCAATGTGCCGCACTAAGTGCTTGAATAAATCATTTTCACTATCTCTTTTGTTAGGATTTTTTTTTTTTTAATATAGCTTATTGTGTTTTGAATATTTTAATATTAAGAGAAAGCTTTAAACATTATAACTGAGATGAAATCTAACTACACAGACTTGTCAAAATAATTTAGATACTGTTTGGAGTTTTGGTATTTTAGCTAAAGTGTTACAAATAATGGTTTGACTTTGTTAGTTTTGTAATTGTCTTTCTTAATTACGCATCTCATTTCAATATCAGCTCGTCGTCAGATGTGAAGTTAGCCCAGTTCAAATGTTGCCTTTAACTATATCTAAACTGGTTTAGCAGATTTGACAGTGGAAATCCTTATTTGACTTTGTTTTGTGACAGCTGACTAGTTTTGTTCCTGGAAACTTCACTAAAGATCACTGAAGCACAAATAATGATTAAAAGAAATGACGGACTTTTGTTTTGACAAAACAGATTTGTTGTCTAAAAGTAAATTGTTAATTGAAAATTCCTGACTTGTTTTTTTATGCTGTCACTGCTGAAAGTAGTTTTGGTGACACAATCTAATATTCATCATATAAGAGAGAAAAAAAAAGACTCACTACTATTATTTTAGTAGGTTTGATAATTACAGAAAACATTTTCTACAGGAGGAGTGAAAACAGGCTCCAACTCACTTTTTCTAACAAATAGATTGGATTTATTTACATACTCGCTAAACTAAATCAGAGAGTGCACATAATCTGAAGAATACAGGAATACGTAAGCAAAGAAAGACTGTTTCATATTAAAAAAAAAATTGCATTATCAAGAATGCAGCATTATTAAACAAAGCAAGAATGGGACGAGCATCCCCTGTGTGAGTATTCAGATATTCACTATGAACCATCACCAGCCGCTACATTATGTCTGTGGCCACACAGGGTCATTTACAAATTATTCCCATAGACTACATCTGGAGCTTCATCTAGCTTTTCCTCCTCTTTCTTCTCCTTCAATCCAACATGTTTTTTGCAGTTTTTTTTTTTCTCCCTCTGCTATTTTCTGGTCACTGACATCCACAGCAGGCTCCTTCCCACTCCCTATTCTCCAGGCGAAAAGCCTCCTATGTGGTGCAGCGAGCGACGGGGGGTGACTGTGATCGCCCAGTCCTGGTGGAAAGGTTCAGGCACCGTAGGGCCCCATTGCCCAGCCGGTGGGCACATAGACGGTCTAGGGCTGGCCGCTGCTGAGCCGGGGTGTCCGGTTTCTCTAGCTGTCAGTCAAAACTTCACCCTCAGCCACCTTAACCAAATGGAGGAGGAATAAAGGCGGATGACAGGTTAAACAACCTCAGGCAAATGGAGAAAGGAGCAGGAATTTAAAAACAAGAGGATTTGAAGGCTTAAAACATTAGGATAGAGAAGTACAAGTAAATTTTCTGCTGTGTGATGACAGCGTGAGTGAAAAGACTACCAGGCACCAAAAATATTTCAAATGCATTGTTCTGTATTCCTACTGTAAGTGGTATTTACAGCAGTGTATAGAACGGAGCTTATGAAGACATTTATAAGTGTGCAGTTATTAATAGCGTCTACTAGAATAGTTTCAAAGAAATGAGCTCCTCTGTTTGTTCAATTGAAGTCAACTTTCTGCACCTCTGTTGCACATTTTTGCAGTTATAAATTGCTTGAGTGTTTATCTCTGTTGCAGATCATACAGATTTGTAAATTATAGTAATTTGGAGCAGATGGATAATTTAAGAATAGTTATATTTTGTGTGGAAAATCTGCGTGAATGTGTGTTATTCTATTTGTCTGTATGCAAGCATCTGTTGTTGGGCTTTCATGATCCTTACAGCGTTTTCTGATGAGTGAAGGGAAATTGTTGTGTTGCTTATTAGTATACAAATATGAATTATTAAAGAGTTTCTTTCCAGTTCTCCTACACAGCTGTATCAGAGAAAGACTCTGTGTATGTAAGAAAGTAAGTTGAGCCTGAGAGAGACGGAGAAAGACTGTGATCCTTTGGGGAGAGTTGGCTGTTTCACCAAGGCCATTCAGGTTTATTTGAAGAAGAAACTTTGCTGTGAGCATTATGCAAATGTACTGGACATTTCTAATGTTTAATTTATGTCTTCTTTTTTTTTTTTTTTTTTTTTTGCTTTATGTATTCAGTGTCTGTTAGTTAATTTTACATGGAGTTACAATCCTGTTGTAAAGTTTTGATATGAGCCTTTCAAACTTTTCCATGAAATGGAAAAGTTGAGGATAAAAATTTTAATTTGTAAACATGGATTTATTGTGAGGAGCTTTGTCCGTTATGACGTTGTGTGTGAGTGCGTCTGTGTTGTCTGGAATGCACTGTGAGAGGGTAACGAATCTCTTATTCACTTTAACCCTATATTACACACACACACACACACACACAGACACACAAACAGAGAAATAAAGCAGACTCATTGTTGATTATTAAGCGTCCTCTCACTCTTGCTGATGTTTGCTCAACCAAACAGGATAGATCAGACAATATACGAGCTCTCAATTTCATCACTTTTAAAAGTTTCCCATCGAAACTGATTGTTAAACAGGGTTGTCTTTCCATACACAGACTAATTAATTGCAAATCTTCTGTGCTCATATTTGAAATAATTGATTTCTTGTACTTGAATTCACTGAATATGTTTCTCAGCAGACGATTAAGCATTAGGCATGGTTTGCATTTTCAGCATTTGTTATAATTGCTGCAGTTTTGTTTTTTTTATCAATCGTGACAAATCTCTATTCTTGAACATGATATTATTAGATAAGATAAATATGCTTTTGTTCTATTTATTTCTGACAGATTTTGTTTCCTCAAAATTCCCCATCCCAACCTTTCAATAACAACTGACAATGCTTTCTCACAATCTATACAATGTGGCCAAAAAATATCAACCTTCCACGATTAGCAATTTTACTTTCCCACACGTATCTCCCAACCACCACAGTAATCTGTTGTCAGAGGCTAAAGAGTCCTGCCAAAACCAGAATACAAGGTTTTAGGAAAGGTTAATTTTCAGATGGTACTTTTCTTGTTTGGTGATGAGAGGGGAGGTATAGAGGTTATGGTTTTGGCAGATGGGTGCAGAGGAGGTTAGAGACAGGGCATATGAGCCTTTTGGGACAGGAGAGAGGGTATAGGGTCTTGGAGTGACAGGGTTAGGGGCTCGGGTTGTGGGGTGTGCAGGGTCATGTGCTGGAGTTTGGGGTTGAGTATAGAAGGGTCAGCTTTGACGTACTGTGGCTGAAACGGTACATGACCTCAGACTCTGAGATGATTGGCATGGAGGATAGAGACTCTGACGGCTCATACTTATCCTCCTCACCATCCTCCTCCTCCTCAGCTTGAGACCCAGAAACCTTTAAGGGGTCACGGTGCTCACCCTTAGCTCACTGACACCAGGCCCGTTCCTTTGTTAAAGTGAAGACTCATTTTATGCCTTTTACTGCATGGAGTTTATGATTCTGCATATGAATGTGCGTTGTTTCCAGTCACACATACGGCACATGTGGCCAGCTTACGTTCTCGGGAGTTTGCCTCCCGAGCGCCCTTATGGCGTCTCGAATGTATACATTTTGAGCCCACATTGATCTCTTATTTGTTTTCACTTTTCTTTCACAACCACCTCTGATTTTGCCTCTTTCAACAGCTTTTTGTCATCGTCGTTTGGAACTTTGAACTCTATATGATTCCTCTGGCGCTGCTTCTGCCCTTGGCCTGGAACTACATTCTCATTGCGTCGGGGAAGGATACCAGGCAAGATGTGGTGAGTAACCCCATCGCTTCTTGATATCCCTACGCCTTTCTTTTCTTTCATTGTAAAAGCCTGTTTCCACATACAAATGAGTGTTAAATTCAGCCACAGCTGTTTTATCGGGGCATTGATTTACTACATTAATCATATGATGATGCGTTTCTAGACATTATACAAGCAGTAGATATATGGGATGTGAATTTTTGACAGGTGATCAGCATAGATGTACAGATAAGTGAGAAATAAATGTAGCTTTCTGAAGAAAAGTAGCAAAATGTACTTTCAGATTGAACCGCACGCCACAAACTTTGAGCAGATTTGGAATTTCACATATAAAAACTCTGCAGATTTTTTTTTTCTCTTAATAAAAATCTCTGTCTGACGCATGAGGTGCTGCATTCTCAGTGCAATCTCACATTTCTCACTTTGCCTTCTTTGAGGCAAAGAAAAGGGAGAAATAATAGGCTGTCACCTTGAGCAATGTTACGCCACTTACCTGGTAGTATATTTATTTAATTCATTTATTTTTATCTCTTATACCAATTAAGTGATGTCAAAGCAATGTCATGGAGAAACAGACATGTTTTAATCATGGCCAGGCACATTTGGAGAGTAGAGAGTGAAAACGAGAGAGAGAGCTGGACTATGGCGTGAGCGTGAACAATGAAGTGATTAATTTTAATAAGTGCCTTTTTCCAAGACTCAGTTGGAAATAACCAGTTAACAGACTTCAGATTTCCTTGCAGTCTTTTGCCTTCTATATGTGTATATTTATCTCTTCATAGGGATTCTTTGGGTTAGATTGGATTGGATTTGGAAGAGGTATTAAATTCAGTTATCATAATGAACCAAATCTAATAGCTGTGTGTCACTGCAATATTACAGAATTAAATGTGAACTCTACATAGCATATAGCACAGATTTATTGTTTAGTCTCGAGAGCTAATCTTCTCTATTCATAAGCCTCCATTTCCATATTTGTTCATTTTAAAAACATGGCATTAAAATTAGCAAAATGATCCTTGTGTTTCTTGACAATAAACTGGCAGTAATACTCTAGTTTTAGGCTCATATTTAAAAATTGTGTTTAACGTGTGATGTGTTCAAGTCAAGAATTAAAGGTTTGCAACTGTAGGTAAACAATTTTTTAAGCACTCAGACTTCAATTTCAGAGACACTCTCCTCACCTGTAGATGGCGACATTGCTTGCTAAAAAAAATAATAGCCACACATGCCTTAAGACAAAACCTGGCATGATTATTTGTCTCTCTACCTGCTGCTTGTATTTATCCAGACCTAATGATATTCTTTTCCTGTGTACCTCCTAAGTAAAATGAGGCAACAATGGTTGCATATCCCCGTAATGTGGCACTCCATTCACATTCCAATAAGTGCATGTAACTCCCACTTCATGTGGAATTGCTTTTCTCTCTTGAAAGGGACTATTGTGTCTCAAGTACCTCAGGACTTGGTTTAAACCTTAAGACATGTTCATACTGTTGATTCTCATATGGCAAGTGCCTTTAAGTATAACAACACTGTCCAGTTCTACTTAAAGGTCTTATGTGCAAAGCCCGAAGAAGGTATGGACACTTAGCACCAGATGTTAAAACACAGAGTTTTAACATCTGGTGCTGTCTTAGTATTTTATTTTTGTTATATTCTATTTTTTTCAGGTAAAAATCTCACTGAGATTAAAAATCTCCTTTTAAAGATTGACCTGACCAGCAGTTACAACTGAGGTTGCATCTGCTTCTTTGTCAAACGAGCATTTGATCATGATCTTCCACATTTAGGGCACGAATGCAGAGCGCATATTTTTCCTGACTTTAGCTCGGTTTGTTGTGATGGAACCAGTGCCCCTTAAAATATTTGCCGCTGACTAGAACCAGCATTTCCATTTTCTTGTTTCAGTTGAGTTTAATGTCTTGAGGCTTGTCATGCAACTAGTCTACTGGATTTATATGCCAAGGGTTAGACTAGACCGGAGAGTGGTTTTGCCTCTGAAGCTTGTTTTAATATCGCCATCTTCAGAGTGTCGTGTGAGAGTGTTTGGTTGAATTCAAAGGATCATCAAGGTCATCAAAAAAGGGGTATTTTAACACGTGAGCGCACTGCCTTTAACGTTGGCGTGTGACTTCAGTTAAATGTCTCTGCTGTCTAATATGAGCAGCATTCGGCAATGTTTTTAATTGCGTGTGCAGTGTAAATCTTACAGTTTGACAGACTTGATATGTGTGGGTAGGAGTGTCAGTGCTGGCACTGGTTTAAGGAGTGTTTGTAGAGCCTGGTGGTGAGAAAGTTAGAGGCAAAAGAGATAAAAGGTAATGGGATAGCATTAAGGTAAATGTACTCTATGTCTATATGCAGGTGTGCCAATGATGCATGAATACTCAAATACTGTGTGTGTGTGTTGTGGTCATTTTTCTGCAGTCTGGTATTAATTAGTATATGCCCTTTATTCCTAGGTTATGGTTCAGACACAACAAATGTGTAGGACTGCGGCTCGTGCACATACACACATATACGTTCACAGGAGTCATTCTAGGTGTGTGTTTTCATGCGAGTAAAAACATTAAATTATGCGTGTACATACAGATAAAAGTTGTCTGTGTTTTTTGTAAACTGCCGTGTGAGTGTGCATATGCATGAGTTTGTACAGACAGTCTTTGCAGCAATATATCTAATGAAAGTTACAATTGTCAGAGATTCGCTCTATTATTGCTCCTTTTCTTGCTGCTGTGACAGTGCAGGTGATACAAAGAAACTTCTCTCACAGTCACTGCCCCGTTTGTGTCTGTGTTGCCGTCTTACTGCTTTCGGGTTTGTGAATGTGCTGAGCCCCCCCCCCTTTGCTCCATTATCAACTTTCTTCCTCATTCAATCCTGATATTATTATCTTATCTCAGATAAGACTTATAGTAAATGTAAGGTACGATGGAAGCATTCGTTATTTTGCTGGAATGCTGTACACACACACACACACACACACACACACACACACACACACACACTCACACTCTAACGCACACATTTAGACACAAGTATCCCTCGAGTCCTGTCCCTGTTTGTTTTCAGACAGTTTTCCCCCGGTGCAGGGGGTGGGGTGAGGAGGAGGGTGAGGGGGGTCTCGTGGATTCCTCTTCCGAATCTTTATCAAGCTGAAGTCATGGACGACTCACTGTTTCCCTCTTGCACTTGGCAGAGACACTGAAAAGAATAGAAAAGAAAACAGGGGAAAAGGCTTTCTAATTACTTTAAACAACACACCAAATTAAAGCATTGTGCTGAGCTGAGCAAGGGTCAGCATCCGGAGCGCTGCGGTTTTCCAGCAGTCTGGGGTGAGGGTAATGCCAAAGGAATCTCTGTTGAACTCACTCTGAAGGTTGAGAGAGAGAGAGAGAGAGAGAGAGAGAGAGTGAGAGAGAGAGAATGAGAGAAAATAAAAAAAAGCCTACAGTTGAGTACAGACTTCCTAATGAACTGGCCTTGCTTCATCTGACGGGTTCAGTGTGCTTACCCTTCGATGCTTTTACACCACAACCACAGTCCGCAGCCCTGTCTATACACAGTGTTCTTTACATGCTGTATTTCACCACTCAGGGTCACTGACTATTGTGTGGTTACATGCTGCTTTGCAAACAGATCCAGGATCAGCGCTCCTTAGCCTAGCCCCAACCTTGACCAGTACCTGCTAAGCAGTCAGAGCATCCTTAAGAACAGCGATTAAAGGAGGCACTGCACCACCAAGGTCCCCGACCTCCTTTCTTATCATGTAGCACTCTGACCCATGAATGCTGACTCTCCAACACCGTTGGCTGACCTGTATGTCACGGTGTAACATGCTCCCTCGCTCTCTGAGCAAACAAGAGGACCCTTTTATGTTTCTGAATATATGCTGAATATATGAGGATGATACTGTGTTTACTTTGGCATTCAAAGGCATTACTGTATTATTAAGAAAGACTCATATTGTTTTTCTGCTTCTCCACTCTGCATTGTAATGAGATGACCTCTCCATCTCGCACTTGTTTGGAAACCTGGGACAACTTGGAGGTTACATCTGTCCCAAGAATGTTACAATGAAAGCTGCCCCTGCGCTGGGCTTGGTCAAGCAGAGGACAGGCAGCTCTGCTGGACGAGGAAGATGGCCGCTAGATACATGTGCACACATGCGTGTGTCTTGTCACGGCAGCGAGGCGTATTCTCGGGTATGCCTGCTTGCATGAGTAGATGATGGGCACTGAGATTAACAAGCAGGGACACATCCCAAAAGAAATCATTCCTTGGCGTTCTCCTGGCCCAGAAAAGCCCTTACCAGATGTTATGAAGGTGTTAATTTCAGTGCAGGCTGTCGGAGAGGCTACATATGGAACACGGTGATGTCTCTTTCTACCACAGGATGACGGGCAATTAGGCCTCGTCACACTGGAGGACCATGCTCTTTATCCCATGCTTCAGACCATTACATTGATTCACCCAATGGATCCACCAAACCATTACAGAAGAGGAGACCTTAATGGCCCGAAGATGCTTCGCACTTACAGGCATGCCTCTGGTGGCACGAAAACTGAGTGTGCAGCCCACTCTTGGCACATAGAGAGTTTAATCATGTTCACGGAGCTTGGTTGTTTATTAAAATAAAGTAATTGAGGTCATGTAGTTCTATTGCTACTAGTTTAATATTTACTTTTCTCTACTGTGTGTGACAGCAGCGTATTGTTCGTTAGTGTAAATAAAATCTGGTTTATTTACAGTCAAAATTGTCACATTTTATTTGAACGTTGTATCATTTTTAGAGCGAGGCTTCATTGCAATTTTTATCTGTTCTATTTTCTCCTTGATTTTGCATCTCAAAAAAAAACCTTGCCGCAACACTGTGCCTTGACATCTGCCCTCATTAAGAGCCACACATAACACAGGTGGAGCAGAAGTAAATATTAGGAAAGCTGGAAGGAAAAGAGAATACGCTGCCTATTATACCTGAACTCCTCCAGGAAGTCACACCATTTTTGCTCATAAAACTGTAACTCTGGAAAGACAAGGAGAATGAGAAAAGGAGATGGAGTGGGAGCAGGAGACAGAAAAAGACAGGGAGGCATTCAGAGAGACGGAGGCAGAGGAAAGCAGCGGTGGATGGCAGGCACTCCTCAGTGTGGAGTCAGACATGGCAGTTGGTGACAGGTGACAAAATCAAAAGGTCATGTCACTTTTAACTGGGAGCGCCTGTGCCCCGCTGATTTCCCCCGTGCCGCCCCGGCATCATCGTGCTCATCTCTGCTGCTCTCGCTGCCTCTCTGTCTCTGCTAAACTGGCAGATAGGATGGCAGGCTGGCAGGCAGAAAGACAGGCAGCGGGCATAGTTTGAAGCGGGACGGGAGCATCGGGAGCATCAGGGATGCCACTGCAGAATCCTCCCATCCTTTTCATCATATTGCCACCCCCTCTCCCATCCCACCCCATTTGTCTAACTGCCTTCATCACACTGAACCTTTGTAACTGTCTGTGCTCTTTGCTAACAACACCAGCAGTTCAGGGTGTCTGTCTCGGTGCCTGTTGTTGTTGTTGCTGCTGTTGTTATTTTGTCTATGTGGTATACCCACTGTAGCGGTTTGTTAGTGTTTTCGGTTTAAACCTGGAGCTTATGTCTACAGATGTGCGTGTGCCATACAATGAACATCAAGTATATAGCACTCCTTGGCACAATTGAATATGAAAACACAATATGAATAATGCTGGTGGACTTTTCAAAATTGTGACTGTGCCTGAATAGCTGCTTAATCTCTGGATAAACACTTGGTTTATTTGTCAGTAAATACGAAAGGAAGTCGTAACTGGTGAGTTAGAAATATCACAATACAAGCCCAAAACTCAATATTTTCCAGCGTTCACAGATTTGGTGTTGCTTTCATGAATATGGAGCTGCCCTTCTCACCCCCACCACCAGCTCCGGTAGCACCCCAGCCTCACCCCTATCCAGCCCCCTGCTGGGTGAGCCCTGGCTTGGGCAGTGCAGATGGAAGTGCCCCCCTCTGAGGGCCACGGCTCTGACAGCTTGTGAAGGGCCCGCGTGGGTCAGCCAGGCTCAGCCTTATCAGACGCGCAGCTCTCCCCCAGTCTGCAGAAACTGTGGTGTAGGCAATATGTGCACACATACACATAGACTCATGGACAGTGCATACCAAGCAGGGCCTTGAGATCCCCCAGCCAGCCACTCAGCCAAACCTCAGCAGCTGGAGAGGTTAAAACCCCCTCACGTATCAAAGAGGAAAAGCAGCAGGAGGATGGAGGGAGGGATGGAGGAATGGGAGAAAAAAGAAGGAAAAAGTATATCTTCATGTTCACTGGCGATGTCTGCCTCGGCGTCAATTCCCCATGCGGCTGTCATTGGGAAGGCGAGGAGAGGAAATAGTGGAACTCAGTACAGCCAACAGGAGAGAGAGGGCCGAGTTGAGAGGCATTTCAGGGGAAAGGTGAAAATAATGTGGCTACTAGTTTAGTAGTAGAATTTTACTTTCCCCCTATGGGGTGTTTGCATGCACTTGTTTCATTGATCCAGACAGGTTTGAGTCGATTGTTTTATTTTATTATTGTCAAACCAGTCCACCCAGAGCTTAGTTTTTTGTTTGTTTAGTTGGTTGGTTTTGTTTTATGACTGTTTGAATTAATTTGTGTGTCCATGGTTATGGATATTTAGTTGATTAGTACAAAATTATTCAGTCACATTTAGCATACGTTTCCCTCATTTCTGAACCACGTTTCTGTCTTTCCAGTGGCCTTAGATAAAAACTTCTGTAAACATACTCATAATTCAACATTCTCCTGTGATTTAACTTATGATCATATTTACTATCAAATTCACTGTAATGCCAGAGAGCTGTGTATCCAGCAAGCAGAAGATCACAGTAATAATCCTTGTGACCCTGAGATTATGCTCTCTGTCCTTGAAAACACACTAGGGGTGCTGTTGCACTGCTGATCTTGTGCAAGAAGCTTCCTGAGGATTTTTGCTTCTACTTTATGACTGTTCTTGAAAAACTTTTAGATATTTAGCTGCACGTCTCTAATAGCGTCTTAATCTCTCAAGCAGCAGCTACATTGTCTATACGGTAACAGCTTGATCCAGCAAGAAAACATCAGATCTTAACACTTCTAACAACTTTTTGTTTCCCTCGTTCTTATTTGTTGAAGTCCAGGCAGCTGTAACCATGCGTTTCAGTTAGCACAAGCAACCGTAGACAAACCAAAAGTAGAAAGTTTGGACTTGTGATGCTGACCGGAGTTCCATCTTTCTAGCTGTGGTGTATCAGTCACCAAGTATGTTAAAGTGATGGCACCAAAGTTTCCTAGACACCAAAATATAAAAATAATATACCACCTCTGTGACATGGCTTGGCAAGTAAGTAGACAAGTCACAGTTGGTTTTAATTCGTAGCAGGTATTTTTGCCTGGATGCAAAATACAGTAAAAGAGGAAAAATAATTCAGATAAAGCAGCGCATGTGTTGGAACGTGAATGCAACAGCAAATTAATTCTTGCAAATTAGCTTTTCCTGTTTAAGCAAAGACCAAACAGATGCATTCATACATCCAAAGCCATTTGAACTCTCAATGTCATTGTGCTCACTTGCATTCTTTGTGTGTATTTCATATTATCACATCTGTGTATGTATTTATGGAGCACAATGTAATCTGTAAGAGTAGCCTGCATCATCCCTGTATCATTTGAATGGGTCTGAATATGTTAATCCCCACCTCTGTAGATACTGAATTGACTGGAGCAGCTCTGCAGGCAATGTGAGCCCTGCGCGATCCTGTCGACAGCAAGGCTTTGATGCTGCCGTGCTGTAATGATAGTAATTCAAACAACATGATAATGGGGGGGATAAGCAGACAAATGATATCATACACCAAACAGGTCTTAGAAAGAGGAAAGAATGAGACAAATAGAGGAAGAAGTAGAGCGATACAGAGAACGAAAGAGGGATGTTTGGAATTCATTGGCTGTACTGAGGTAATTTATATCCTCCCATACTGAGACAGTAGCTTCAGTGCACGCATTTAGCCGTGGCAATCTTCAGGGCAGATGACATGTTCCGTGTCTTTTATTTATTAATTTTACACTGTGTCTCATTGCAGGAAACATGACTTCTCTCTGTAACCAGCGGCAATAGAAGGGAGAGAGCAGAGCGGAGAGCAGAGGGAGACAAACGACTCTATCATTCTCTCTGTCTCTCTAGGTCATGCTTCTCCACCTAGCTCATGCTCATTTCTTTGTTTAAAGTTTGGAGCATGTGCCAGGCAGGCCCTGCTAAAGCCTCTGTGTGGAGGATTCCATTATATTTCTATTTTGGCATGGATGAAAGGATTTGGAGGGAACCATGATGTCTTTATAAACAGTTATAGTTCATTTGTTTAGAGATGCCAGAAGGCTTTCATTTTTACAGTATCTCATCTACATCTTTTCCCTTGACTGAGCAGAAGAATTCCCTCTTTGGTATTTATATAGTGTAGTACTGGATGTGCTCAGTGTCAATAAAGAGACTGTCAAATGTGAACAGTCAAGCTTATTTGTCTAGACATGGGAGAGTTTCATTGAGTTAGGAATGGCCAGTTGTTACACAGTCAGACAGTTAAAATGAGGAGTTTCACACATACGTGCACAGCACTTTGCCCTAGTGATTCACTTATATTGATAGAACTCACTCAGACACACACACACACACTACCCTCTCGACTCCGCTGTTCTGACTGAACTCATCTTTGTTTGTGTGGGAAGCTGCATTTACATAAGAGGCTTATGTCAGCCGCCACATAGTTTCCCCTCTTATTCCAGTGAAAAACAAAAAGGACAAAAGCTATTGTCTTGTTAAGTAATGATTTTTGGATTTCTCCAAACTAGTTTTGCACTGTTTTGGATTTGCTTGGGGGGGGTGGGGGGGTGCGGTGATGTCGGGGATGGGTGGAGGTTTCGATGGGGGTTGGGGTCTGGTAACGCTATCAAACAATGAGAGCTGATAAATTCTGAGGTTGACAGCTGTAGGGCTTATGAAACGGGTATTTCTTTATGTAAATTGTGAGCAACTATATGATGTGTCATATGATTAGCGGTGATGTGTCATTGATAGAGGGTGGATAAGATGCAGTTGTAATGGTTTTCACTTTGGTGGCATCATGCTACAGATTTTGTGGATGTTCACAAAGACACAGTCAAGTGTGGATCAAGCTGATCTTATTGGTCAAAGGATTAACTTATGTGGTTAGAGGTCTGGATGTGAGGGACTGCATTGTCTTTATAGCCATGTTACTTTCAAATTTCAGTGTGTCTTAGTGTGCATGTAAAAATTGTGTTACTGAATTAAAAACGCTACCACTGTCCAGTATCCATATGTCCCTTTATGTTTGCTGTACTGAATGTGTACCCAGTATCTGCGCGTGTGTTGTAAAACATGCCATTTTTCTCTGTGCTGTACAGTATGTCTCGTGGTTTCTCGGGGCTTCAGAGTTACGTCGGCTCCAGTTTTATCGGTCGTGGACCACTGAAGCAAATAGTTGCCATTCTTTGTGACTCGGTCTCTGCGCTTCAGGCTTTTCTACTTTCTTCTGTCATGGAGCATCACACTCTGTGAGGAACAAAAAAAAAAAAAAGAAAAAGAAAGAAAGAAAGGTGAATGTATATAAACCAGTGGTAGAGGTGAGAGACTCATGCAGAGGTTAAGGAGGTCAGAAGAAGAGGAGTTCTGCTGTCTTCTCCCTTTGAACAGTATAAGTCTTACATGCTTTTGTGCAATGCCATTTGAGTGCTTGAGTAGACTTTAATCCTCAGCCCGTAGAAATTCAAAGCCAGAGCGTTTGCTTGCATTTCCAAAAGTGTCAACATATTTGAACAACAGAATGTTTCTAAAATTAAATTCTAATTGAGAACCATTCTGAAGCTTATGACATATTAGCACTCACAAATCCAATAGTTGTGCTATCTGCATGTCTTCCATACTCATTAACAAACTCTTGCCAGACATAAGCAGAACCAATCAGCTTTAATATGCCTCTTTGGATGTTCTGATGATGTTAACCCTCTGTTATCTAATGTTTATCTCTACTATAGCAGTTGCATTTTAAACATTTTATTTCTCCTTCTCTCTTTTTTTTCTTCCTCTTTGCTCTGTTGCAACTGTCAGCAAGCAGTGGAGGACCTGCTGGAGGATGAGGATGAGGATTTTGACAAAGATGACAAGGTAATTATGTCTTGTGTCAGAGATGCATTCGCACACACGCACACACGCACTGCCTCAGGAGGGGTTGACACTGCTTCATAGACCGGAAACGCAAACAGACTAACAAAATGACTCCATCTTCCCCTCCCATCTCTTCCCCCTGTTCAGATATTCTCACTGCCTGAGGCACAAACACATGTTCACAGATTGTACAACCTTTTTAACCTTTTCAAAAGTTTTCTCTTTAGGTGTATACGTAACACATCCCTCACCTTTTCTGCTTGCGGTGTGCTTTGTTTTCGATCTTTTGACGCAATTTGGTGCATTATCCCTAAATTTCCCTTCATACAGCAGTATGCTGAATTTATATTACAGACGCTGTGCTACAGACCTTCTTCCTGTGAACATACACCCATATAAAGCGCTTAGTTAGCTATTTAGGTCCGTTCACTGCTCCTTTATGTCCCAGTAAAACAGCATCTGGGCTTGTCCAGACACTATCAGGTAACAACAGGTGGCTTCTTTACTGCCTCCGCTCGTTTACACTGTAGAAACAGCTACTGAAACAAATGCCACTGGATAGGATACAGAAACTTGTCAGTGTTCCACTTGGGAATGGTAATTGAAATAGTACAGCACTTAATCTACCCACAGTGTTGTCTGATTTTTTTTTTGTTTGATTTTTTTTTTTTGGTGTGTGTCAGTTCGGAAATTAAAGTAATTTTCTCTTTCAGACTCCAAGCAGTGTGAAACAAGAGCAGCATTTTAGCTCGCGGAGTCCATATTGTTTATAGTGTGAAAATGAAAATGATTTGAGTCGATGCTTGATGCCTTGCTGCCACACAGCAGGTTGCGATGTGGTAATTTGCATGGCCTGGTTTGGTAATCTTTTTTTGCAAGAAAACTGATGTTGGACTTGTAGGCTAAATTTATTTATCTAACAGCAACTTCACAACAGCCTCTGCCAAAAGAATTGTAAAAAAAAAAAAAAAAAGAAGGAACCTTTATTGTGTCAGTGGTCAAATGGTCATCCCACTAGAAAGTCAGCAATCAATCAACCTGGCAGCCAGTTGGGAGATGAGCACACAGCAATATGTGAGCATTACATCCTCTCCCACAGTGCAGAGGCAGAGGCAGAGTTTCTTGGCTGTGAAGTTCCAAGGCTGAAGTGTACAGGGGGGCACTGACTGAAGATATGCACCAGGCAACCTTGAACCTTTCTTTTTTTTTTTTTCTCCCCCCACTCCTTCCCTATGTCTGTCCTCCTTACTGCATTTCTAACCTCCTCTCTGGGGGGAAAAAAATAAAAATACAAGCATTTGAAAAGCTACAGATTATATGAAATACATTTTGGACTTTCATATTGAAATGAGGTGCAGAAGCAGTTTGTGCGGCCTCTGTCAGATTTGGTGCGGAACTGATTATTCCAAATAAGAAGGCCTTGCTCTGTGTTCACACAGGGCTGGGATGCTGGATAGCACAGCTGCCACAAAGGCTACAATTTACCAACTCTGGCTTCATACATTTTGATCTATTGCTCCCCTCAACTGTTAGCATTTCATTTGAGCTGTAGGGAAGTTGAAAGGGGGGCATTTTTCTTTTTTCTTCGCCTGCATCTCTCTCCCTTCCCACTCTCTT
Source organism: Archocentrus centrarchus (assembly GCF_007364275.1). Lineage (NCBI taxonomy): Eukaryota > Metazoa > Chordata > Actinopteri > Cichliformes > Cichlidae > Archocentrus > Archocentrus centrarchus. The sequence continues at coordinate 17,902,935 of NC_044354.1, read as the reverse complement.
TCTTCCCTTTCCACAATCGTCCCCTTCCCTGCCTTTTTTTTTTTTTTTTTTTTTTGCTGTGACACATACTCTCTTCCCTTTGCTCTCCCTCCAACCTGGTTAAGTGCAGAACAAATGGAGTTTCAGGGCTTAGCAAATTTGTCTTTCACATTGGATATGAGGTCTTTTACATTGGATTTGAGCTGCAGCTTCAGATCGTATGAGTAAGTATGAAGGACGGGTCAAAGGAGGCCTCTTTAATGGCACAGGCCTATAGGGGAGAGTGGGGAGAAGAGAAAGAGAGCTAGAGCAAGAGAGTAAAGGGAGAGGAAAAAAAAGATTAATAAATGTGCCAAGGCCTCATTTTAATTGAACTTGAAGCATATGTTGCAAGTATGTACAATCCATCCCAGATGTTTACTTGGGCCATGTGCATAGCTCTTCCCAGTGCACCACAAGGCAGCTATTAGCTGGATAACCTTTGCTCCAGAGGGTAAATGGGGTATTACATGGCCAAAAACTAGAGCACCTGTTTTTCATTGCATAGAGGACCCCTTGCAGGCTTTTTGCCTTGGATTACCACATGTGTTTTGACTTAACAGATTGTTGGGCAGACGTGAAAAGTGTCTTTCTTGTGAGCAAGCACTGATATTAGTCACTTAATCTCAATGAAAGTCCAGCATCTAGACTAATTGATGGGGACGGCTGAGTTGTTAAAGCCAAACAGGCAAGCACACGAAAGGTGAAAGAATGTTAGACATAAACTAATTCTTTTTGTCTTCTCCCTTCCTTCACAGTGTGTACACGTGTGTGTGTGTGTGTGTTTTGTGCACTGACCTTAAACGTGGAATGTCGTTTGATTTTTTTTTTTTTTTTTTTAATCATAAGTATATTATTCATTTAAGACATAAATGCAAGAGACAAATGTATTGAAATTGCACACATAACAGTTATTCCTATATAACATTTCATATAAGGATGTGTGGTTGATACAAATCATCAAATCATTGATTTGAGAATCTTGTAATCCATTTTATGATACCAAAAGCAAAAAGATAAAAAAAAAACCTTTAACACGGGTTGAGTTAAAGCAGAAAGCTGCAATGCTTTTATGAAATGTCAAAATGAATCTTAAATGATGTGGACAGGTATCCATGCCCAAGTATTTATGACTTTCTCAATTTTCTGTCACCTTTTACACAAAGCAAATCCACATTTTTCTTTTAAATCTGTCTTGCACGTTTAAAAATTCATCCTGCAGTTATCTTTGTAGACCCTTTCACCATCTTGAAATACAGCTTGAGCAGTGTGAGATAGCAAAAACATGCTACTCATTCCTGTATTTACAAGCATCTGGCTGCAGGGGTTTAAGCATATAATGTGGCTTGTGATGTCTCCACTCACCTGTGGGCTCGCTGTCCAGAGCTGGCATGAGCCAGTAGCCTTCAGGCTCTGAAAGGGTGTGAGTGTTTGTGTGTTTAAATGTTTGCGTGTTTGTGTGAACGTCTCACGTGGATGTGTGTGCGGCTCAGCTGCCTCCCAGAGGGGGGCTTACTGGAAAAAATGGAAAGAGAGTGAATGAGAGAGAGAGAGACAGACTGAAGGAGTGAGGAGATTACCCTCACATGGTTGACTGGTCACTGAAGCGCTTGTGCTCCGCTCAGCTAGGCTCCACTAGCCTCAGGAGGACCTGACACAGATAAGATACACACTGCAATCATGTCCTGCTCACGGGCTTACTGCTCGGTGCACTCCCTCTCTCTTTCTTCCTCTGTGCCTATCTATCAATATCTCACTCACATACACACAGAGACAGATATACCACATGTACCAAAACATCTTTTTGGTTTCCCGTTTATTCTTACTCATTTTAACCCTGGTAGTAAATATAGAGCAGATATTATTACTTAGATTGAACACTGACCTGAAAAAATGTGAATATTTTGTCTTCTTTTTTTTTATAGACCCAGTTCTTCAAGGCATCAGATTTGGGGGTCAAACAGTAACCCACTGGCTATTCTATAATTTAGTTTTTTAACCTATTGAGGCAGCAGCTTATTATAGTTCTAGTATTTAGGATATCCTCATGTAATGTGTGTACATCTGGCTTGACACATCAGAACTAGATTTTAAAGGTGCTATTGATAATTCTATTGTGCATATAATACCGCGCATATGGAATCCTCAGTTTCTTCATCCTGCCACACAGTCATCTTCCTACACCACAGTTTCTCCTTATCCTTCTCATCTATAGTGCTGAAACAGCCATTTCACCCTCTGCTGCTGTCCCTGTAGGCATGACTCATGCAACATACAGAACATGAATGCACACACACACACAATCCTGCCTGTGTGTGTGTGTGTGTGTGTGTGTGTGTGTGTGTGTGTGTGTGTGTGTGTGTGTGTGTGCACCGCCTCTTCTCTGGCAAGCGTATAACTGCTGACGGATGGCTAGTATCAGCACACATATCCAGTACAGGCCTCACAGCCACTTTCAGCTGTTGATGTTAAAACACAGTATCTCTGTTTCTTTTAAAATGTGGCTGACTGTCGTCTTTCTCTCCACAACTTTCCTCAGTTTTTTTTCCCTCTTCTATCCGCTATTAAGCAAGTCCCTGGACTTTCTGCTCCATGAAAAGTTAAATAGGGCACGTGCAGCGCTATTTCGATGACTTGTCTCCAGACAGCACATAGAGCTCTGTAGCACCTCCCCAAGCCCCCTCACTCCACCTCAGTCCCAGTCACAGTACTGTGCCGATCACTCAGATAACAGCATGGCATAATGTAATTGGACTAAAGAGAGCACTGGGAATTATATCAATGCTCTGGTTTAAATAAAAAAAAAAAAAAAAAGTGCGACTGAAATGTTGTTCTGGGGAGGCTATTGAGCCTGTGATGCAGGTATCGGGGGGGTTCAGCTCCTGAGGAGAATGGGTGAGAGAGACAGAGCAGGAGAGAAGGGAAGAGAATAAAGTTTGAATGTCTGTCTTTTCTTCTTGCCGCCTGTGAAGGATGAAAAGCGTCACGCTGTAAAAGATGCTTTTGACTTTTCCGCTTCATTTTTCTTCCCATCTCACTGTCTTTTTTTTCCCCCCCTGTTATTCAGCAGAGACGCTGGTAGGAACTGCATTTTAATCATGTTTTGCTAATAGAGGCAGGAATGAAAACAAAAAGGAGGGTGAAAGAGGCAGAGAGGAGTATTGTCTCTTTATGCAAAACACACTGCATTGTTTGTTTGTTTTTCCTCTTTGTCACACACATACATCAGGTGGATCATCTCTCAGTATCTCTATTCCCCCCAGATCCATATCTTCTGCTTTGTCTTTTGCTTTCTCTCATCACTCCTTCTTTCTCAGTCTCTCCAGCCTGTTTGTTCAAATGAAAATTGGTTGTTTTTTGCACCATGGGTCTTTTTTTGTTGTTGTTGTTGTTGCTTTGGACACTATACTTACGCATTACAGTGCAATGACCACTGTCTTTATAGAGACTGTAGACATGAGCGCTCATCTGAATAGATTTGCAACAGTCCACTGGACTCAGGGATATGCATATTTGGTTTTAACTTTACTATCAAATGCAGTTGTTCATGAGTAGTGAACAAAAAAAAAAAAGAATCTTTTCTGCATTGCAAGGCTAAAGCTGTTTTGATTGCAGTGCTTTTGTTATCATCTTTCCATTGCATGGGGTGATAGAAATGTATAAGACCACAGTTGCAAAACATCCACATTTTCTAACCCTTTGACTCTAATTTCTGTGGGTTGTAAAGAGAACATCTCACTGTAATCTATCCACAAGGACCCTAAACCAGGCCCCTGGGAGGACAGCCGTGATAAAAACCATATCCTCGAGGATATGTTGGCTTCCTGGCACTTTGAATGGATACGAGCAATGGTGGTAAGTTGATATGTGTGTGGCTCTGGCACCGACTTCCGATGGTGTTTGTTGCTGTCTCCCAGTTCCCTTTTTAGCTCATCGTCTGTCCAGCGGCCTCTGTATGCCGTCCTGTCAGGGTTTGTGTACAGTACTTGTCCCCCCCCCCCCTGTCCACGTCTCAGTTAACACCTACACACACACTGCACGTTTGGCCCCCGAATCCAAACCCACTGCAAGGGTTCTGCCTGTGCCTGCTTTTTAAGGTAATGGGGAAGCTACTGAGCTCCAGCATGGAAGGCTGCTCCTGTCTTTGTCTGTGACTTCCCTGTAGCATTGTAGATCTGTTAAATATTGAAGTGAAATATGTAGAGTGAGGTGTGATGGAGTGTTTTGCTTTTGGAGTGTTTTGCTTTTGGGACTTTTGGTTCTGGGGCAATAAAAGGTGACATGGGGAGTCACACTAGTGCATTTGTGCTTATTTATTTTTTGATACAGTTTGCACAAAAACAGGGACCACAGGGGAATCAAATGTTCTCCTAGGTTGGGGTATTGGGTTTTTTTTTTTTTTGGTTTTTTTTGCCTGCCAAAACATTGGCTTTTAGATTCAAACTTCTTTGAAACTACTAATTATTTTTCACTCACAAATAAGGACTGCTTTCACACCTTATGACCCCCTAAGTCACTGAAAATAGACACCTAACAAAGTAATTTTCGAGTGAGTTTTAGTTCCCTGTGTGTGTGTGCGTGTGTGTGCGTGTGTGTGCATGGGTGTGCGGTGGCTGGTGTGGTGATTTGAATGTTTTTCTGAGTGCTTTTTCTTTAAAGTCGCTACAGGAACTGCAAAATTGTCACACATTGCTGGAGAAAATCCCAATGCTCATTATGCCTAATGCAACAATGACTACTCCCCCCAACTGTTATTGTTCTGAATCACATACACACAAGTGGCTGAACCAACTGAACTTTTTGATTGATGAACTATGCATCAAAGGATTACGACGAGCAGCTCCTTGCACTGTAGGTGAGGAGTTCTTGTGTGCTCTTATCCACCCAAAGTAACTCTTACTGAGACTCTCGCCGAATAGGATGTTGGAGATGGCACGCACTCAACCCTCTCGGTCTCTCATTGGACAGAATGTGGAGCACAACACTTGACAGCAGTGTCGTCTGAATTTGAAAGTCAGACATGTAAGAAGGCAGCCGCCACCTTTTCTTTTAACAAGAGTCATAAATCTGTAATGAGCACAGAGAGGATGCATATTTTATTTACTTTTTTGAAGATGTGATCCCTTCACTTCATAGCAATGCACTCTCATTCTGTTGTTTTTTTTTCCCTTTCCAAAACAAAGTTTAAGAGTAGATTTTACAGCTTTTTCTATTGCCTCTGTGTCTGTACATGAATATATAATTAAAACTATGCCAAGGTTAGCAGGTTTTACAGACTGAGGTAGTGAATCAGATGTAATTTAACTGCAGCAAGATTAAAATATTATTTAATTAATGACACTAGTTAAAAATCTACTTTGCCGACTCAAAAAACCTACATGTGTCTTTGAATTTTGTATCTGTTTCCCTAATTTCTCTGCTTATTTAAAAATGCAAAAGCTCATATGTTCTCTCATCTTTTCAGTATTTCATAGTACAGTAGGATACTGTGTGTTTTAAGCCAACCCAGACTCAGTGACTTAGACAAACAGACACACTTAGACAGACTGACAGACGACGCATGAGGGGAGACGGGCTGGAGCAGCTAAACCAGGCCAACAGAGGACAAGACTAATGTCGTCCCATTCATCACACTCTGCCAGGCTGGTTCCTGGGAAGGACAGGGGAAGGAGAGTGTGGGAGCAGGGGGAGCAGAGGTGAGGTAGGATGGCGGTTTGGGGCGTGGCGTGCAGCAGGAGGCCAGGAGAGGGTGATCAAGTGATCAAGAGCAGAAGTTGAGGGGTGGTAGTCATTTACGCGTTTGTGTGCGCACCTGACCTTGAGCCTGATAGAGTGGCTGGTGTGGTGGAGGTGATGAGAGGCTCCACAGGGATATGGGTAAAGATGATCAGTGGCAAACAACCTCCTGCCAACCAGACACATTAGAGACACGCACACCAACTCACACTCATAACACCAGAAACCTTTCTCTTTAGGACAGGAAGCAGAGGTCAAACTGAAAATAAGTCACCCCTATCACCACCTCCTCCTTTAAATCCCACTTTCTCTCTTTCCACCTAACACTCATTTTTAATATACACTACGTGTAAACTTATCCTCACAATGGGAGTTGACTGGGTGAAGAGACTAATTAGCACTAGAGAGCATTGTGCGTGCCTGGTCCACCTTCAGCTGACAGTCTTAACTGGAGTTTGACTTTGGCTGTGTTGAAGTGACCCTCGGCACACAGATCCTCTTAAACTAGTAATGCAGTACATCTTGTGCACACAGAAAAACACACATATACAGTCTCTCTACTCGCATTTATCCATTTGGGCCTATAGGAGCTGGATGCCCCTTCTCATCTTTACACGGACTGTCTGTGATGAGTGCCAAGAGGACGTGCTGTGCATCTCAACACCAAAGTAAAACAAATATTTCTATATTTTGTTAAAAAAAAAAAAAAAGCAAGATGGGAAAAATAGATGCCCCCTGTCCATGGATTAGTTGTTATATGAGATAAATTATTTATTAAAATTGTACCCACCCCTAAAAAAAAAAAGAAAAAAGCGAACATCTGCCCCTTTCATGTGCGGCTGGCGAAGTGCCAGGGTGCAGGTTGGAATCTGAGGCCATTCACAGGGTCTTTGTCTTGTCTTGTTGTCATTTCCTAATAGAAATGAGATGATATTCTAGGCCACTGGGCCCTTTTTTTTTTTTTAATAAATTCCCCTGGGGGCCTTTCTTAACTCCCAGTTGGTAAAATCTGTGACTCACTGGTCCCCAGTGGAATTGGTATTACTTGGAATAGACCCTGGTAACACAATAGTGTTAGAGCAGCTGAACTATTTAAATGGCCAACATAAAAGATGAAAAGGGATCAGTGCTTCATTTGATATTTTTATTGTGCCTCAAAAACACAAATGAACAAATGAAAATGGAAAAAAATCACAACAAAAAGCATAGTTCACAAACTATGTTCCATCGCTAAATCATAAAAACATAATACAAAAGGGATATGCAGATTAACAAAACTATAGAAGGGAAAATTAGAGCTTATTGTTATATAAACTAAATTTTTGGAGCTTTTTTTCTATGTGACAGGTGTGTGTTTTCTTGTATTTTCATTTTAGGGGTAAACTGTCTTAGTATTGATCTATTTTTTTTGACTTGTGAGTCAGTTGTTAGAGAATTGTTAGTCATGTATAGCACTCAACACATCACTATTAGATTGAACAGTATCCCATGAGTGAATGCAAAAGAACCAATAAAGGCGTGCTGTCCTTCCAGTGAAGTGCACTTTCATCAATCACTAAATATTTTATCTTCATTTCCAGTAATTTTTTTTTTTTTTAAAAAGCATACCCAAATAGCAGATTTATGGACACGAAATCGTTATTTTTTCCATATTTGATTTTTGAAGGCGAGATAGTAACACACGTGATTTAAATATACAGTGTGCTAATCACATGCACTATTTATTATCATGTCATTGTTAGTTCCTTCACAGGCTTTGGAAATTGAATTCATGTCACCCCCTAGCATTCCTCAACTTGCTACTTGCTCAACTTTTCATTCTTTTTTTTTTTCTTCTTCTTCTTTTTCCTGGGGTAGAAATGGGAGGGGTGCCGACTCTCTCTGCAGTTACAAAATCAACAAGAACGCTTTCAGATGCCCTCTGGGAGCCGCATATTAGCATCCTGTCACATTTTATATGACATTTCAATTTTTACTGTGCTGCCACAGTGAGAGGGGCAAAAAAGGAAAAACAAAGAAAAACAGGTGCAATTTTAGCACAGCGGCAATGAGCAGCAGCCACTTGTGGTTCAGACTCATTTTGTGGTTTGATGGGATATATGCTGCTACATTATAACTGTTGGGTTTATCATTTTTATGGCGTAAATCAGCAGGGAGAACAATGTGATCGGAGGTTAAAAGAGTCTCAAATGGCTCCCTCTTTTCCACCAAGTAGATATAGGACAGATATTTGAGTCCAACCTAATAGGCTAAGTCCTCAGTGACCTCTCTCTTGTTTAGCTCTAGGCCTTGGGTCAGTGAAGAACAAACTGTCTTTGTAAAGTTTACAACTGCTCACTTTGCACTTTTGCATATAGATGTACTTTGCTGTGATGGTGTCTTTCTGATAGAGAAATGGAGCAGTCGAGTGCACCCAGGCTTCGTGCATCTTTCCTTTGTTAAATATTTAAGTTCGTTTTCAAGGAGTTTACCACATTTGTTTACCACAATTTACCAGCAAGTGCAATGTGGTTAGCCTGACTTGGCTGTTTCTTTGAATGTGTGTGTGTGTGTGTGTGTGTGTGTGTGTGTGTGTGTGTGTGTGTGTGTGTGTGTGTGTGTGTGTGTGTGTGTGTGTGTGTGTGTGTGTGAGAGTGAGAGAGTGTCCCTGGGCTCTCTCTGGTATCACTGAGGGGTTATTTTTCCTTAACACATATAAACAACTCACATCACTTTTAACGAGCCTTTATTGCCGTTCAGCTGCTGGGCAATAAAGGCTGAGATTTCATATTGCACTCCACACATCCAAACAATGATGCAAACCTTGGACATAGGGATGCATTTATTTTCTTTAAATGGCATCCATGCCATTAAAACACGCAACTCTCACCCAACAAAGGACACCAACTCACTAAATATTTCAGCTACCAACCTGATGATAGTTAATTGATGTCAAGTAGTTCCTTCTGCACATGGAAGCATTTCATTCACAGGGCAAACCAACTGTCTTCATACAGCTTCTAATGCACAGTAGTATCTATCTATCTATCTATCTATCTATCTATCTATCTATCTATCTATCTATCTATCTATCTATCTATCTATCTATCTATCTATCTATCTATCTATCTATCTATCTATCTATCTATCTATCTATCTATCTATCTATCTATCTATCTATCGTATATATAGATGAAGATGAAGCTGCAGTGTTTAAAACTAATGATGCTAAACACATTAGGCAAGCTCATGATGCTGCCTGGTTGATTCAAGCCCAGCACCATCATTCATCACGACCGGGTTGTCAGAGGTGTTGGGATTTGTAGCATACTTTGAGCATTAAAATGACTTGCATCTGTGGCCAAGTTAAAGCAGCGGGCCAGTCAGAGTCGATTTTACTAGCCTTGCCTTCACTTCTCCAAACAAACCCACTTAGTTTCCCTGACAGAGACAGGAAGACGCAGATGGAAAAACAGCCCCTAAGACTCCTGTAAAGAACTCGCTCCTCCTCCTGAGTGAGACTGGAAGCTGGTCAAGACTGGAAAAACCATGTTCTAATTACTTACCACATGTGAGCTAATTGACACAAGTGCACACACAGTTCTTGCAAAATCTGTGTGTGCGCAGAAAGCATGAAAAAGGAGTTCTTCTTTTAAACAAACAAACAAAAAAGGACTTGTGATGGGTCTATATGCTCAGTAGAGAAAGAAATCGCTTTTTGGAATCAAGGACCTCATCTTCTAATCTCTGTTGGGATATTGTTTGTAGAGTCACACAGCAAGACCAGGTGTGCAGATCAACCTTATCTAATAGCTGTAGGGTGTGTGTGTTTGTGTGCATATTAGGTTCCATTATAAGAACAGGTTGCCTGACTCCATATGTGCGCAGTGTGCAGGGAAGCTGGGAAAACAAGGTTCTCCGTGGCCGTCTGTGTTATTGCTACCTCCCACCTCCCCAAGCCGTGTTTGAAGACAGGAAATAGGAGTCAGACCGCAGTCCGAAGGGCATGTGGCAATGGTTTATACTCGAATGACCTCTGACTTATCCTCTCCACCCCCGCCCGGTCTCTCACACCACTCCTGTGGCCCTCAAACACTCTCCCCTGAGTCCGGGCCCGAAAATAAAACGTCCTGACCCGGCCCAGCCTGGCTCGGCTCGGCCTTACCAAGCCCAGCACAATAGACCCTGCGTTCTGAGATTTGTTTGACTCAGCAATGAAAAACAGATGGACTTTGAGGAAAGGCCTTAGAAGAGGAGGACAGCGGGAGGAGGAAAGAAAGGGAGTCTTGTAAAATATTTGCGAAGAAAAATAACCCAGAGACGCTGTCTAATTATATCTATTTGTCTTGTGTGGTTTTGCTGGGGAGGCCATGTGGTCTCCCTGACTGCTCCATGGTTCATTTTTCACATTATCTGATCCTGGATGGAGAGCAAAAAGACGAGGGTGGGTTTGGGGGCAGTTTGGGTCTCAGTGGGAGGGTTGTGGTGAGGTGGCTGGCCTCAAGATGGAAATGTGGTAAAGGCCTTTGAGGTCCTGAAGGCTTCGGGTCTTTGACTGCTTCACTGTCTTCTTTGGCTATAGGAGTTATAATTACTTAGAGCTTTACATCTCTAATCTAACAACGTCCATCAATCTTCATCAGTAACATAGTTTTTTCTACACGCAGAGAAATACGAAGCATGTATGGGTATGCCATTATCGTTTGGTTTTGGTGAAGTTTTCTTTGTCCTTTTTACTGTTACTGTCTGATATACTTACTTTCTTCAGCTTTACTCCATTCAAATTATTTCTTATCTTACCATTTCTGTAATTCATTATTTTTCTTTTACAGGTGCTTATGGTACTGATGTGGTAGAGTACTTTCACATGATGATACAATAATAACAGCCTTCCCCTTTTACATTTGTTTAAAAACCACCTGCTCCTGCCATGTTATAAACGGATCACCCATGATAGTGCACAGAATGCTCATATAACTTTCTTCTGATAGTTCTTTTCTTCCCTTTCGTCTTACCAAGCATGTCCACCATTCACATACTGCAACAACCAGTCTGCGTGTTGATGTCCTCACTCAGGCAATGGCTTTAAATTGCTCTCTGTCACCTCATTTTGTCCAAATCCATCCTGCCCCTGCCTGTCAGTCAGCAGGCAGCTCATTGACTGTTGCATGACTTCTTAAATTCTTCACTTTGTTTCAGTAACAAGTGCAGGGGGTTGTAGACTTTAGATTGCCTGCCTATTTTGTGACCCTCCCGCCCCACCCCGACTCTGAAGTCTTCATGGTGAGTGACAGCGTTAATAAGGATGATAATGATGTCACGGCTGGTGACATCATCACACTGTGCCAGCCAGGAGAACAAAAGAGAGCTCTGCCTGGTCTTCCAAGCTGTGTTGGCAGCAGCAGCGGAGAGAGAGAGAGAGAAAGAGAGAGAGCCCAAAGATTGATCTATCCATTCGGCTTTCAGTTTAATTCTGCTTCTCTCTCTCTCTCTCTCTGACTATTCACATATTCAAATTTTCCTGTGTGAGGATTCGTAAGCAGAAAAACATTTTGATTTGTTCTGCCAACTTTATATCTCTATTACTGCCTGGAATGAAAGCACTCTGTCACTTCATGCAGGATATCCGGTGATTTGGCTCCCCACTCCAAATCGTTGACGCTATTTAAAATGTATTGTTTTCACAAAGACGCCTGTGCCCAGCCTCTGTCTTCTCTCTCCTCCTGTCTCTTCTCCGTTCCCCTCCATCTCTTCCTCCCTCATCCTCGCTTTCTCTCTCTCTCTGTCTCTCGCCTACATCTCTATCTGTCCTCTTGCAGGACTCAGAGAGAAAGGGCTTCATGAACAAGCTTTATGCCATTCAGGACGTGTGCATCAGCGTGCAGAATGCACTAGATGAAGTGGCCTCCTATGGCGAGAGGATAAAGAAGTGAGTCGTAAGCCTGCTCCTCGGCACCCGGCCCGCTCTTCTCTGCTCCGCACGTCCCTGTGGTTTTTTTTTTGGTTTTTTTTGTTTTTTTTTTTGCCAGGCTGGCCCGCTTCCCTTTGCCAGCATAACTGAGTGTAACTTAGTGCCACTCTCAGGAAATAATGCCAGTGTGACACCCAACCCTGGGAGACATGTAAAAAGACTGCCTGTCTTCATGTCCACCATATCTTACTTAGCTGAATCAAGTAAATATTAGATTAAATACACATTACTGCATACACCTACACAAAATAATTTATTATTATTTGCATTCCTGCATACACCAAAAGCTTTTTTTTTTTTTTTTTTTTTACAGAAAGTGAATGCCAGGGATTTTATTTTCATTAAAAGTTGAAGGTACAAGTACTTTTCTAATGACAGTTCAGTGGCCTGTGGTTCTGTACAGTTAAGGTTATTTTATTCATTGGAAGGTGTAAATAGTATTGAGTTATAATCAGTTTTCTCTCTTCAGTGCTAACCTGTAAGACTTTGTGTAAAGTAATTTCCTGATTCCTCCCTACATTATTTTTCAGCATGTTTAACTGGACTGAGCATTGCCACTTACAGTATATCACTCCCCTTTTCCTCTCTTCGCAGCACATTTAACTGGACTGTGCCTTTCCTAAGCTGGTTAGCTATTGTGGCTCTTGGAGTGGCCACCATCATCCTCTATTTCATCCCGCTCCGATACATTGTGCTGGCCTGGGGTGAGCTAATGTCGTATTGTATAGTATATAAGAACATTCAAATACAGTATCTAAATAAGTCTGTGTGCCATGACCGTTTTTTAGTGTGCGTTTATTGTATTTTGAGGGAAAAGAACAAAGAGTTTCAGAGAATACAACAACCGTAAAGATGCGTCCATCTTTCTTTCCCAGTTTTTACCCTTCTGCCCCCACTTTTCTCTCTACAGGGGTGAATAAATTTACAAAGAAGCTGCGAGACCCATACACCATTGATAACAATGAGCTGCTAGACTTTCTGTCCAGAGTGCCGTCAGATGTACAAGTGGTGGGTGAAATTTTATATTTTTCATTTTTTATATCTTTTTGACATCACTATCATCATTTGTCAGTTCCGGGCATGGCCAAGAGTTAGGGCTCCTTTTATTGTCTGCTCGGTCTCAGTTTTCTTTCCTTTCCTTCCTCTCGGTCTCTGCCTCTTCACTGTTGTGCTTTTATGTAGGCTGAACTGACTATTCATTGTTTTAGCCATACAGACATCTAATCTAATTATTTCAAAGCTGTTTCTGTGTTTTCCTATTAAAAGCTTCCAAGTCTAATTCAATTTCCACATACATGGCTGGAGCCGTGTAGTAAGATAACAAGGTTAAGTGAGTTTAGTGCCCAGCATATAACTAGGTTGATTGACTCCATACACATACACTCACACACAATTACAGTTAGATGTTGTCTCACAGCTTTGCTAGTAATTGAAACAGAGTGTAAACCAAGAGTTAACCAGCCCCATGCGGTTTTGTTTCTACATTAACCGTGAGATCAGATTAACTTTGTGGCTGGAGACTACAGATGCTTTCTCAGGTAAAATATAGGTGTGTGTGTGTGTATGTTAACGGTAACATGCTGTGCTGCCCAGGACAAAGCGCAGTTTAAACTGCAATTAAGCGGCAGCTTGTGAAAGTTGTTGTGTTATCCAGCACCAATGGTTTCCATTGTGGCTGTTAGGCCCTGCTGAGCTGAGTTCAGTACACACACACAAACACACACACGCATGCACACACGCACGCACGCACACACACACACACACACACACACACACACACACACACACACACACACAGATGGAAGCTGAGACTGAACGACCTGGGGCCTCTGATACGACCAATTCCCTGCCATATCATTGCTGACACACTTCCTCTTTGATCGCGTGTTGCCCACAACTTCTTTCATCTTTACAGGGTCATAATCCTTGCTCCCCTACACACCCCTGCCAGCCCCCCATACGCTCCCCCTTTCTGCCCCTGTGCAGCTTTACAGTTTTGTAGTTTGCAGGGGCCTGCTGTAGCAGCAGGCACAGGGCAAGTAGCCATCGACTTAAATGAGCCCAAGCTGTCCCCTCTGGTGAAGTGCAGCCACCTTACACACCTGGAGCCTGGAGGAGTTGAGGGGTGAAGGGGCCCTAGCCCGGTAGGTATGAGGCCTTTACAAGGCCCCTAATGAGGGCCTGCTGGCTAGGGAAAGAGGGGGCAGACATACTGCTCTGGTCTGGTGCCCATTCTGCTGGAGTTGTGCCTACTGTATAAGTAATACTGTAAGTGCTACTGTAATGGTTATTGCTGCAGCTGTTGGAATGGTAATTGTTGCCAGGTTTCACTGAGAGTTTGGAGGCACTGAGAGCAAAGAAGGTGAATGAAGGGGTGAAAGGGGTAAAAATAGAGAAAAGATGAAGACAAAAATAGAAAAGCATGAGGAGGAATGAAGAATTGATTGATTGTTATATGTGCCCATTAGGGCAGTGCATTTTTATGTGTGCATTTTTTATTTGTACATATAAGGAACAGGTCAGTGAAATTAAGCTAGTTAAGCCTGTGATAATCACGGAAAAGTTAGATTTCTGAGACGACACCCTGCTCTGCAGTCGTTAGCTAAAAACAGACCAGAACGTTCTGCTCTGCAGTGCATCCGGTCACTGCCTCCGGTGGTGGGTTCACCTCATTGCCTGCCCTCCCCCGTCTCACTGGGTCAAAGACGTCAGTGGGGATTGAGCCCCCGAGGCTTTCAGATGATGCGCAGAGGTGCTGGGGTCTAAATGGAGTGTCCCCTCATGGGCACGTGTCTATGGCACCCACTAGTACTGATGCAGGGGCCCGCTATGCCTGACACCCTGGATGACTAATGAAGTACTATTTCAAGGCCCCAGTGTGACCCCCACACACACACACATACGCACACACACACACTTTCCCAGCAGTTGTGCATGTTAGGTGGGTTGGGGTATTTCAGTGTACTGTTCCGCATCATTTGAAGGTGCTTCAGTGCTGCCAGAACTGATGAGGTTCTAATGACTTTATATACAAAGGGCAGCCACACTGGCCCACAGTTCATATACTGCATACACTGCAGCTATACAATACAGCACGGCAGCAACTGTGGTGTATCTTCTGGACTCTCATAGTGTTCCCTATTTTTAAATTTTTCTTCGTAGGGTACATAGCATGAAAATGACTTTGCAGTCACATTTGTTTGTCATCATTCGTACAGTTAACGGAAGGTACCTTAGCAAAGGAAGGCTCTCAAAATACTGACACTGGGCCCCTAACAGCACTACCAGACACCCTATAAAAGTTAAATCACCAGTGGAGCATGGGAGCTGCAGTTTCTTTTTACCACTTCAACAGTTTACTTAAATCATTATCTCTCTCTGTGAGCACCCATGTTAAAGGCTGGCATTGTGTTGGGTGCACGCGTGTGTAAAGGAGTCACTGTCCTTCTTTGGATTACAGTTTCTTGTATCTGGTTTGGATCTTTTACTAGTGATAATGGACACTACCAAGGAATCCTTCATGCCCTCTTAAACGAGGCCATACTCAGCACCTTAATAGTGCTAAGTATTCCCTCTCTGGCGTTTGGGAGGTGTCAGTGCACTAGTATGTTTTACGACACCATTAGCCGTTTGAGCTAGGGAGTGCATAAATAGGGGCAAGGCAATTAGCATGCCAAGTGGCCCTTTATGATCGGTGTAAAGGAGCTGGATCAAATCCCCAATACAAAAACAGGCATGAATTCCAATTTAGCGCCTAATGAACAGCAGGGAGTCGGGTTAATATTTTTAGACAACATTTATGTTGGGGATGAAACCTCATCGGACAAGCAGGGGACAAAGGCAGCATAGTTAAAAGCTGAAACGGTGCCAGATGCCATCACTCACATCTGCTATAGGTCTCTCCCTTTCTCTCTCTCTCTCCTTCGCGGTGCCCTTCCCGCGTTTGTAACAGGTTTAAACATTTCACTGCAAGAGGGCAATTAGTCAGTATTCAGTCTGTCTTGTCACAGCAGCTAAAAGGCAAAACTTTCCTTACTTTTCTTTTTCTTTTTTTTTCTTTTTTTTACATCACAAACACGAATGCTGAATCCTCCAATCTGCAGATGTCTGAACTGTACACAGCAGTGCTTCCCTGGAAACATTTAATAACCCTTATGCTCGTTTAGGTGTCACATGAGATGAAACCCAGTGAGTTTTGTGCCTTGTGCAAAAAAAGTACTGAAAAGAAGAACGGCACAGTATCGTTAAAATCTAGCTGGCTTAGCTTTTTTTGAATCAATATATTTACTCGCCTGTTCACCTTTTTTTTTTTTTTTTTTTTTTTTTAATTTTAATTTATTTTACTTACTGTCAGCCACCTTGGTTTCGCCTTGTCTGTCTACCCTCACTGACACCATCAAAACACTGTCAAAGGTTCAGTGTGAGAGCGGGTGAGAGAACATGAGAGACAGTGAGAGAAGAGCAGGTCCTGGGATGCTTTGTGGGTAACACCGTTAAACGAAGCACTATGCATGGTACACGCTCCCCTTCAGTAGAGCACACTTCAAAGCCTGTTTTGCACTTGTACTGTCAACATTTGGGAAAGGAGAGGAGCGAGGGTGGAGCAGCCTTTGAGCAGTGCTGGGTCTTTACCCACCGCTTCTCTTGTCGATGTTCCCTTTAAGCTCCCCGCTCGTGTACCAAATTGCTTATGTGCTTTCTGCATTACCTCACTTTTGACTCCCCCCCCCCCCCCCCCCCCCCCCCCCCAATTTTGGTTCATTTTATTTTACTAACGTCCCACTTTCTCCTCACCGCCTCTGCCTTTTCTTCTTCTTCTTTTTTTTTTTATACTTTAACTAGCTCTTGTTGCCTGCGCTGGCTTTGGCGCCTGTGTGGGTGCTTGCGTGTGCGCTATTAGGTGAGGTGAGCGGGGAGCCAAGGGTGTAACATCAGGCGGGCCTGTCACCTGTGAGTTGGAATTGAACCTGTGACGCATGAGCCCCATTTCTCCCGGCTGGCAGCTCTTCACAGCGAAGACTCCTGTTTGATTGAAATATTGTTTTTTTTTTTGTTTGTTTTGTTTTTTGTGCTATTTCTTTTTGTTGATCCCCTTCGCTGCTCTTCATGAGAAACAAAACCTTACTTTCTACTGACAACCAAACTTTTCTTTGTTTGCATTCGCTCACAAACAGGAATTGTTTGGACAGGAATGTCAACCCACAGAATTAAATTGCCGCGTATCTTCTTTGCTCCTGTAGGCGTTTGGCCATATAATGGGACCACAACCATTCAGTGATCACGCACAATACCTGTCCTACTTTTGGATTCATACTGGCTTGTTTAAAACTAACGGCAAAAGATGAGAATGAGCCACGTATAGAGAAACATTTTTATTAAAGTTGGATCTTTTTAATTTGCTTTCACTTATTTGATGAAGAGGACAATAGATGCGGTTATTCCTTCGCTCACAAGTGAATTCAATCATTCAGCAATTCACCCACTTGTTCTTCCACAGATGCACCACCATCATTGATTGCAGTCAATGTGGGCACTCAGCCAGCACTGTCATGGTCCCCTAGCAGAACTACCACTGCATAAACACACAGACACACACAGGGCCATACAGACCCCTCTCTGTCCCCTGGGTTTTTGTTCTGTTGTCTGCTTTAGTTGGCATGGCTATAAAAGGATCCCCACCCACATATCTGTCATCACCCGAGCATCCACAGATATCCCTGTCTCACCCAGTCTCTTCTTTCCTCGCGTTGTTTTTTTCTCCTTCTCCCTTTGTTGATTTGTTCTTTTTTTGTGCCTGTTTCTGTCCCTTCTTTATCTTGCTACTCATCATTCTTCTTTCCTCTACCTGGTTTGCCTTTCAGCAAGTAGTCTTCCTTCTTCCTGGCTTTGTCCGACAAACAGGTTGTATTTGTACAGCTGTATGTTTAGCTTGCCTTGTGGACAGTGAGGAGTATCCAGAGCGGTCTGACTGCTTAGTGAGGCACAGAGAGCAACATATGCTGGCCTAACCACTCTGTACGCACCTTAACGGGACAGCAGTGAACAACACTGTGAGACAGAGGAAGAGAAATAACCCATTGTGTGTGTGTGTGTGTGTGTGTGTATGTGTGTGTGTGTGTGTGTGTGTGTTTATGAGATTTTAATGATAAAAGATGACTAGGTTCCTTTTATGTGGGAGTCCTGGGTGTGTGTGTGTCTACTTTCTCTTTCCTGGTATTCATTTGTGTATGCGTGTGTCTGCATTTTGAAGCACACACACATACGTGGACACACATACACACCTCTTTTGTTTCTCAGATTTGTGCTTTGCAGGCAGAGGACTGGAAGGCTTCATTGAGGCGACAGTGGGAACCAGTAAAAGATGGATGATAAAGGCTTGTTCCCAGCCAGTGCTGAAAGATGCTGCTGTTCCTGTCCACAGTAGACAGAACTACCATGAGACAGAACAGAGAAACCATATTGATGTCAGTTTGTTGTCTTCCTGGAGAATCAGAGAGAGTGTCAGTCAGTCAGCCAGGCAGAGTAGCCTATAGTACATCAACTTAGGAGGGAATCCTCAGACAATTCTGGCTCTTTGGTGCTGTGACTGTTAAGTCTATTTTTTTTTTTCTATTAGTATTCTGATTTAGTGGCTAGTGCGTGTCGCTGTCTTGAATTTGTCTAGACTAGCAACTGTATTTGTGTGCACATGCACGGATGTGTACATTTGAAAGTATGACAGCCTCTGTTTGTTGATACTCAGCCACTGTGATGCTGTTGCGTCTGACTGTCCATCACTTCCACGTAACAGCAGTTTCTAGGATCGGCTCACCATCTTTGGAAAGGATTCTGTCAAGAGTGAATCAATTCTTGTTCCTGAGAAATACTGTGACACTCCCTGAGTGATGAGGCTAAGCATCTTATGAAGTGATGAAGTGAAGTAATACACAACTAAAATGTCTGTTTTAAGTTGTTTAGTGATGCAGTGGTGATGCAAAAATACTGCCCTGGTAATTTATAGGATTAAGGAGAAGTTTGACATTTTAGAAAAGCAATTTATTCACTCCCTTGCTGTGAAAAAGCAAAGGAGGAGATTGATATCATTCTCATATGTGTCAATTAACTGGCACAGAGACATAACGGTTTGCACAGCTTAGTTTAATATAAAACAATGGGAGCAGCTTAGAGCTTGCCAAAGGTAACGAAATCTGCCTGCCAGCACCTCCAAAGCACACAATGAAGACATTATATCTTGTTGACTTAATTTCTACATAAAAACAAGTAAAACGGTGACAACAAGACTCCAGGAGGTCACTGCTCCTGATCAAGAAATGATCCAACTCAAAGCCAGCTGTAAAATCTCATCTGTTCTTTTCTGCACGACGCGGATTTTATTACGAATGCGCAGAGCCAGGCTAGCTCTTTCTCTCAGTTTTTATGCTGAGCTAACCAGATGTTGGCTACAGCTCCTTATTTAGCTGACATATGTGACAGCCATATCCCTCTTCTCATGTAACTCTCAGCAGGAAAGCAAATAAATTTATAGCCCAAAATATAAAACAGCTTCTTTTAGCTTTGGCTTAATAAGGTCACAGTGAATGCAGATGTTCAACAGCTCGTGGCTTTATTTAAAATAAAATCTCGCTTTTACCTTCTTAGTCTTGTTATTAGTGGATAACACCTGACATGAGATAAGTGGAGGGCTGGAAAGCCCATTCGAAAGCGGGAGCCTCATCAGGTAGATGTCGTCTGTACTAGCCACTCACTCCTCCGTGTCAGATTGCTCAGCTTGACTATAGACCGAAACACAGAGAAGAGACTGTAGTTTGTCCCATGGATGATGCAAAAACTGTATATTAAAAAAAAAAAAAACTCCAGTGAGATCATTAATCTCTCAGCCAAGCAAATAATATAGTGAACAGTCAAAATTTTGTCAGAGAATTATTTGTCTGATTTTTAATTGGCTCCTTTTGATTGAGACATAAAATTAAAGTGTGTCGCTAATTTAGTGGTTAGTCATGCAATCCTACTGATGTATAAGCAGTATGTATCAAGCTACATATGATCGGAAATGTAGTCATACTGTTAACTTTAACCGCAACCTTGGTTCTGAACGGGTTAGGGTGCATTTTTCCTCTATTCTGTCTCATTCCCATCTTTCTGCCCTTTCACTCCTCGCCATCTTTCTATACTGAGATGACTCTGTTGTCTCTCCAAGCTTTCCCATGAGCCCTTGCCCTGTTCTTTGTTTGTTTGTGTGATCCCTTCCCCTAGGCCACTGTTGCACATCTGTGAAAGTATGTGTGTATTTGTGTGCTTCTGCGAGCGAGCATGTATTCGGAGCTTTGAACAGCGTCTGCATCTGTGCGTATGTGTGTGCTGTAATCAGTGTGTAATCTCTTCCCCGAGGCCACTGTTCCACACAGCTGGACTGGAGCCTCTGGAGGGTTTCTGTGCTATTCAAGCATCCTTTGCTCTTTCCACCTGACCGGGTGGTGTGTGTGCGTGCGTGTTTCTATGTGTTTTAACAGGTGCAGTACCGAGAGCTGAAATTGGATCCCAATCCCAGTCCAAATAAAAGGAAGAAAAACAACCCCGGGTAGATGACTGCGTCCGCCCACCAACTCCTCTCTTCTCCACTTTTCCTCACTCGGTCTATTACTGGACACTGAGGAACAGAGGACGAGTCCTCTGGAGCAGCTTGGCTCAGCTATCCTTTAACATTTTCTTTTTAATTCCTGTTTAGTTCTCTTAAACTTTTTTTTTTTTCCCCCTCTTTAATTACTCATGGTGTACAGTTGTTTCTAAATGTGTCATTTTTGTGTGAAACTGGATGAGTACAAGAAACCTCTTAAATTATTACCATAACCATCATGCTTTTGATTTTTAAAGGCAAGTGGGGAGGATGGATGGAATGACCTTTAGATCAGCCGTCTGAGCCGCTTTCCTCGCTGCTTCTCTCCATCACTCTGACAGCTTGCCACAAGTGTCACACAATAAGTAAAATTAGTTTAACATTTATTCTCGCCGTTCCAGAAACGATACTTGGGGTGTTTATCAAAATAGAAGCCTTATACTGCATTCAGTTTTCTTTCTTTCAATCTTTTTTTTTTTTTTTGCTCATATTTAAGTTATTGAACGATTTTGGTAATATGTTTATATTTTGTAAATGTTTTTCTACTGAAGTGTGTTTTGTTTTCTCTCCCTCTCAGATGTGGCAATGTTACTTTCACTGGCAGTAATTTGGACTGTCTCCACTTAACTCAGCCAGCCAAGTTGATTAGCAATTACGGCGGTAGCCTCCAGATATCTCTTTTTACACAAACACAAACCTGGATCAACAGGCTGAAGGCTTGTTTTGTGCTGTAATACAATGGCCAGATTAACTTTTTTTTTTTTTTTTTAAAGTCTGAGTCTGTAGTAAACAATTGGTGTTACACCCCAATACATTATCACTACCAAACGTGCAAACAGTCTAGCTGTTGCCTTGTTTGACCCATTTTAAACCATGTCAGAATCCTCAGTCTGTCAGTGAGTTACCTCCTCGCTCTCTGTCAGCCTGCACAGCAGACAGGGCTCGCTGTCATGGTGTTAATACAGATGTCACCCAGTTTATGCAGAGTGTCGTCAGGCAATCGGGCCTTGAGGCAGCCACACCCCTAATCTTGTTTGAAAGGCTGGTCTCCTTTCCTCTCATCTCCCCATGTGTTTTCCTTGGTGGCCACACGCGAAAGCGTTCGTGGACTCGTGCACGGACACAAACACCCTCCT
Source organism: Archocentrus centrarchus (assembly GCF_007364275.1). Lineage (NCBI taxonomy): Eukaryota > Metazoa > Chordata > Actinopteri > Cichliformes > Cichlidae > Archocentrus > Archocentrus centrarchus. Next base: position 17,881,481 of record NC_044354.1, on the reverse strand, counting down.
TTCACGTAAACACGCAGTTCCTCTAAGAGATCTCAAAGGCACATTACTGTACTCTACATGCTGACAGACGAAAACATTGTATTCGAGTAGGAACATTCTCCCCCTCGCAGGCACATACACAAAAACTGACACACAAATACAAACATGCTTTCTGTGATGCTGTGCCCCAGGCTGGCCGCCCTCTCCATCTGCCCCACCTCCTGTGCCCAGAGCTCAACTTTGATCAGTCTTTCCAGAGACAGAGGCTTGTATATGTGAACTGTGTATGTAAGAGTGTTTGCCTATACGCATTTATGCAATCAAAGACATGTTGCTTTTCTTAGTGTCGGTGTGTGTTACAGTTGTATCTCCCCTCCAGCTGTAGACTGATGCCTAGATTCAGTCACTGCACAAATGTGTGTGTGTGTGTGTTGCAGCAAAAGTGCCAGCTGTTACTTGGTGTAGAGTTTGCTTAGATGCTAGATGAGCAGCAAGTCATTGTGTGACAAGGCTCCAAGGGGACTTGGGCCTGAGATGTCAGGGATGGAGGAGTGTATGTGTGCGTTTTATGCTATTTCAGATCCTTCTTCCCATCATGCTTCCCTCCATTTGCTCTCTGCGGTTCCCTCATTCGTCAGTGAGCGGGGTTGCGACCCTGTCTGAAGGGACGGTCTCCTGGGCTTCTCGCTGAGCATCTCTTGAAAGATCACAGCACAGGCTACATTTGAGGAGGTCTGCTCTCATCCTATTGATCCCTGCCTCCATCTCTCTTCCTCTACTTCTTTTAGTTTGCACCCCCACCCACCCACCAAACACACACACTTACACACACTTTGTCTGTCTGTGTCTCTGCCTTTATACTCTAAATCAGCTTCTCACCGCAACTTGCTCTCTTCTGCCATTTTGTCATCCTCTCACCTCGCCTGTATACTCTCCCCACTCCCTCCCTCCCTGCCATCCATCTCCATGCTTAAATATCAACAGGCTCAGATCTGTCACTCCAGAGGGCCACTTTTTTTTAAAAAGGAATCCACTTGAAAGACAATAACAGACTATCCCCCAAGAGCTGCGTCGCTAACTGATTACAGCCTCCTCAGCAAACCCACTCTGTGACTTGTGAGGGATGGCTTTTTATAATGCCTGAAGGGATTGCTTGAATACCTGATATGTATGAGTCTACTACTATATGTAGTCATTTTACAGCAAATTGTGGTGACTATTGTGTGGTATTGCATCCAAATACTGTCTCTCTCTCTCTTTTTTTGTTCAGTTTGGGGTCCATTTTGAAGCAAACCAAAGTGTTTTTATTTTGTATGATGTTGAGAAGAAGAATTATATAAAAGGAATGTATCAGACCGTCAGTTTTAAAGAGAAAAAAAAGCACTTTTATTTGCGCCAAGTTGAAATGAGACTTTATTTTTTAAACAATACTGTACATAGGTAATTACTTATTAATTTCTGGTTGTATTTTATACAGTATGCCTGTCAATGATCTGGTGATGATACTGTAAAGTAGGTGTATGCCTGCCTCATTTTCTAAGGTCCGTCTCTTCCGCCTGCAATGTTGCCTGCCTGTGACATCATCTTCATGTGCCCAGTTCTGACCAATAAGAGTTCCAGACAGCAATGTTGTTAGAAGCCAAGACAGGGTTGGGTCAAGGTTGGGAGGGGCAAAAGAAAATGTGGTATATATTTCTGATATGAGTAATGGAATGCATCTGATGTATTTTACTCATTTAAAAAAACCAAAACAAATGAAATAAAATATTTTTTATCATCTTCAGAGTGTCTGGTTTATTGCAACAGCTGTTTTTTGCACCGACAAGTTGATTTCTAAGGTGCACGTAGGAATTAATTAAGCATAGACTATTTATCTCAGTTTTGGTTTGAAGTCTCTCTCCGCAGCACTCAACCCACGGGCCTAAGCCCCTCTGCTCGGCTCAGCTTTGTGAAACTGCTCATTCTTCACTGTTGCCTGCATGGCTGAAACCCAGAGTGCACATCCATGAGACCATTTGAGATCACAATTACTGGAAAACTTTTTTTTCCCCCCTTTTTTGTGTGTGGCCAACGCATAAACAACTCCATCTGTCAGAGCACCTTTTAGCTGACTTGTTCTTTACAATGGGGAAAAACGCACACACAAAACTTATATTGCTGTCAGGAATTTGTCATATGAAGTAGAAAAAAAAGAAAAATCAAGTAAGATATTTCAGTTTATTTATAAACATGAAAAAAAAAATCAGTTATATCAATTTCACACCAATGAACATAGCATAGAAAAAAATGAGGTAGCAACAGTCTACACTGAAATGTTAGTGATGTCATAAAAATAAAAAAGACATGCAACATTAAAAATAAATAATTTTACATTCCACAAATATTTGCAAAGTACAGAACTTTTAAAATCAAAACCATCAAGTAGGTATAAAATTGTAGCACTCTAGAAATACAGAACATCAAACTTATCAGGTTTTAGAGGCAGATATCCACAGAAAGCTTTTTTTTTTTTTTTTTTTGGCTGTGTAGATATTTTAAAGGCTCCTGGTGAATTCTGTGCCTTTTTGTTATGTTCATTCATGGGGCATGCATTTAAGTCTGTTTCGGTGTGGTGTAAATGGATCCTTTAACCTTATGGATCACAGATCAGTTACTAGCGCTTCTCCTCGTGACTTAAGATCCTCCAGTATCTTCATCAGGAACTGCGTGTTTTCTCCTTTGCACTCTGTTACACCCTGAGATACCTGCCCCTGGTACTTCCCTTTGCTGAGCTCCCACAATGTCTCAACATCTTCCACCAGCCTCACTGCACGCTGGTCCGTCCAGCCCTGAGTTACTTTCTGGAAGGAGTGCATTTCCAGTGCTCTGGCCAGCCGGTAGCCCAGGCTGTGGTGCCTGTCACTGGATGGCGTGTGGCAAGGAAGGCCCCTCTCCCGATGGTAGGAGAAAATGAGTAAGGACAGGAGAGAGGATCCAGCCTCCAAGAGGGGAAGGTTTAAGACCTCAGTCCCTTTGTTTCTCAAACACTTTGTGTCTCCAACCTGTGCGCTAAGGAGGAGCTCTTCCCTCTGACTTTGTTCAGAGATCAGATCCAGCGGGAGCCGACCGTCCCCATCGGTCTGCCGGAGAAGAACAGATCCTAGGAGGGGACAGAGGTGTACATGATCAAATCACACTATTTTTTTTTATTATTATAGATATATCTAATCACAAAATAAAGCTGCTTCATAAACCTAAAGTTGCAGTTCCAATGTTACTACTGCTTGTAAAAACACAATTTGCATAGCTCCAAACACTGCAGCAAAAATAATCCCTCTGCAGCAAGCTCTGGCTGCAAATGTTTGTGTGGAAATAATTTTGATGTTCTCCAATAAGGGATTTTTTTTAAAGTTGTGAAGCAGAATTTACCGTATTCTCAAAACGCAGCTTAAATTTGTTCTGACAAGACAAAACATTTATCAATACTCTTCAAAGGTGAATTTAAAGTGGACGGGGATGTATTCTATTATAATTCTGCATGTGCGCATGCTAAAGTTAAAATCTAGCAGAGAACATTATAAACATGGAAAGCCACAGTGCAGTAGAAAAGATCCTATTTTAAATATTTTAAAGTGGCAGATTGGTCTGAGACTTTGGGGTTAATGAGTGTAATGTAAAAAGCCAGCCGCAGCATCAGTGATAACATCGCAACACAGATAAAACTGACATGCAGCCAAGCTACCTTCGACTGGAGCATCATTATCAAATAAGGCGGAAGAGACACGACAAGGGTCAATGGCGGGACACAGCAACCGATCTAAACAGCACACATACACACAAATACATATACTGTACACTGCACAGGCACTGTGGCACTGAGACCCAAAAGAAACCTCCCAAAAAACAAAAACAGTTTAAATGAACAGCTGTTTTCCCAGTGGCCCTCAGTGCCATCTGAGGTTTTCAGCTCCCTTCTGCAGTAACATCAGCTGACACTCTGTCTTAACTCTGTGACTGGCGGGTCACTTTGTGTTTGTGTAAGGGTTAGTGACCTGATGAAGGGTCTGCTTTTCTTTCCTTTTATGTGCTGCTGTGACTGAGCTCATCAGAGAAAGGGGAGCTACTGGGGGGGGGGGGTAACACGTGACTGTGACATCAGCAAACTGATCTGTTATGGCTGGAATATAGAAAGTGGTTTGTAGGGATAACGTCACCCAAGTTAAGCATTAATTCAAAATATATGTCAATGTGCTACAAACACCATCTAGGCTTGTAGTTTCCGGGGATTTCTATACATTCAAAACACCTCCAATAACCCTGACATCACCCTTTCAGACACGCTTCACTACATTCAAACTGAAGATGACAGTCTTGTTGAATGTAACACTTTTTTTTTTTTCCTCTCCTCTTAGAAAGCCAGCAAAGTTATAATGGTGACATTCACTGTCTCCTCTCTCTCCTCTTCTGCTTCTCTGTTCAGGCTGAAAGCCATTTTCCAGTGTCAGACAGGCCCATGCGCATTTAGCCTACATGGAGCGGGTCGAGTCAAGTGTGAGCCCTTTGTTTGCTTTCACATAGACCCATTTCTGTGGCAAACTGCTTTTGATGGCACTTGACTGTTCAACCTCGGCAATGCTGCTGCCACTTGTGAGCAAGTTTACGGCTCTGTGGAGGCTCGGAATGACACACAGACAGCTGAAAGACTGCTTGATACCACTGCTGGCAGTTGCTTCTGTTTGACAGACACTGTGGGGCTGCAGCAAGCATGACGTTTTAAAGGAGGGACAATCATGTGCGTGTGTTGCACTGTGACATAAACCGCACTTACCAACCCTCCCAGATTCCATTTTTATCAAAAGGCATCCTTTTTTTTTTTTTCCTCCCCTAAATGACACTTTAAAAAAAAGTTTAAAAATGGAACATTATGAAATTTGAAATTGCTCTCCATCTCTCTGTCTGCTACACTGTTTGTAGCAGTTATGAGATAATCGATGAGAGCTCACGTAGCTGTTAGTGGGGAAGGTCAACGCTCATCTACCTTTTAGTGCTTCAAGTCTGAGTGGCAAAAACTCAATCTGCATAAATTGTGGCATTAATCTACATAAACTTTTACATAAGCGAGCAAATTTCAAATGCAGGGGTCAGGCGTCGGGGGCAGCAGTCAAGGACGTAAGAGCACAGATTTGATCAAAGTGGCCACAAGAGAAAGGTGGAGGGGAGGGAGCGGGGAGAAGGAGCAAAGCGGTGTATGTGAAAGAGAGTGAGATTGTTCACAGCAGGTCATAATCACCAGGTTTCTATAACAAGCTGTCTTCGCCATTACACTCATCCAGTAGAAGTGGCTGTAATATGTGAAGCCAACCCTGGCCTGACACATTGTAGAAAGTTTCAGTTCAACGTTGCGGTGGACATTTTTAGGTGGGGATTCGGGGAGGGGGGGGGGTATCTTTTGAAAAATAAGGAATGGGTCTCTAAATCGTATTTTCCTCTCATAAGATACACTGTGCCACTTCCTTTGAGAACCTCGGTGCTTGATAGAGCTTTGTAAGTGGCCTGTAAGTTTGTGCCATGAACCCAAGCTCTTTGTGGAGTGTTTTTACCTTAAAGTGGAAACATGTAAAGAGCGAAGACAAGGTTTAGTTCAATCACTCCTACTTAATTCCTCTCTTTTCATCAAATATGAATGCAGCAGTCCTTCTCTTTAGCTACAATGCAGGGACCTCTAAGCTGCTACTGAGAAAAAAGGATGTAAAAACGTACATGAGGGCAAAAATCAAACTAAAAATAGTCAAATATGTGCAAGAAATAAACAAGATGAAAATTATTGAAAGGGGAATTGACATGTGGAGGACAATAACCATACAAAGGATCACTTGCACTAGAACACCATACATTTGTAATTTAGAATCTGACAACAGAAATCTTGTTGCACTAGAAATGGAAAAAAAAAGAAAAGAAAAAAGAAACTGACCCACTAAAAGCTGACCATTTCCTCTGCTGCTGTTAAAATCAGAAGTCATTATGAAGCTATTAAAATTAAAATATTTGGTTTCATCACAGAGGATGCACATCACCAGCATGAAATAAACACAATCAAAGATAAAGAGAGCGTTTTTTTTCAAATGTTCTCCACCATCATCACATCAGACCCCACTGACAGGCTCCAACCAAAGCGATGACACTGGTGTGGGAAGGGGGGGGGCTGCTGCAGCAGGGCCCCTGGGGTCAGCTTGCCAGAAAGCCTGCGAGGCTGACAACAAAACGGCTACGTGTTTGTTTGTAGAACACACAGCTAACTGTGTGATGGCGTCTGCAGTTTGTCACATTTGCATGATAACCTGCCTTCCTTCCCTTCATTTCCACTAAGCATCAGTTCGCATCTTTTGCCTTTTCATACTTGTTTTTACTCCTTTCATCCACTGAACAGTTCAGTTCTGATCAGTTGCTCCTTATTATCCATCATAGGATATGAGACACCCTCTAATGTTCCCAAACACAGCTCTGCTGCGCTTAATACAGATGTCAATGGTCATATCCAATGGTAAATTGCATATTTGAACATAACAGAAGACATGAAAATAGCATCACGTGCTGTTTCTAATGTAATACATATATACAACACAATGTTATGAGACTACTGCCTGGGGAATGGTTTTGGTGCAGGGACTGTGACTGAAGTGAATCCAGGTATTGGCACTGGGTGTCAGATATGCTGCAGTGGAGATAAATACTGCACCTGGGGGATTACATGAGAGCATAGGGTAATTACACCATCCTCTGTGTGTGCGCACGTGTGTGCATATGTATATATGTGTGTGTGCATATGTATATGTGTGTAAATGCGAAAATGCCCCACTAAAACCTAAGCTCTGAAGCTACTAGCGGAGGGAGGAAATTCGCATGCTGAGCAAAAGCCACTGCCTGATGCACCAGCCAGATGCAGTCTGGCTGTTTCTCACACACAGGCATTTACATACAGAGCGCAAAGCCCTTTGGCCTTTAGAGGGCAGGCGAAGACAAGAAATATAAAAGCGAGAGTGGAGGAAGGGAAAATTGGCGCAAAAAGAGGGAGGGAGGAAGGAAAGAAAGATGCAGTGCTCCCTCCCCCTATGTCTCTCTCTCTCTCTCGCTCTCTGTCTCTGGTCTGAGGCTGAGGCTAAGGCAGACAAGCTGGGAAGCAGGCAGCTCCACAGCATGGTAAACATCCTCTCGCTCACCCACCTCCCCCACCCCGCTGCCTGAAAAAGAGAGGCAGGGTGAGTGTGTGAACTGCAGCCAGGGGCACGGCATCACTTATCCACAGGGAGCTGCTAGCTAGCAACTAGAAACCACAGCAAAAACAACAAGGCCAACCAAGTGACGCACCAAAGCAGCCAGCAGCGGAGAGGCATCAGATGCAGAACCACCACACAGACGAGTATGCTAAAATCCTCCTCTGTAACAACGCTCAGTGATATCTTGTTTACCAATATTAATGGAGGAGTAGCTGTTCTAGTTTGCCTATATTATAGTTACTCTTTTAATTCAGCTTAAATTATACTGGCATCACAAACAGTTGTTCTGAACAGAGAGCTATGTTTTCAGTCACAGGTGAGCTTTGTTTTAACAGGTTGCGTCTCACAATCAGATGCAGTTCTTTCTGGAACACAGGTAGTCTTCCAGGGGTCCGCACAAAGGTTTGATCATACCCTTTTGGAGGAAGCAGCACAAAAAAGGTAGGATGAAGGCATGGACAGCAGCTGCTAGCTTTGTGTAAACCAACACCACTACACTCTTAGTTGTAAGGGGAATCAAATATGCTTTGATTTACTGGATGCTGAATAATCCTGGGCACTTAGCATCTTAAATAATCAGACTGGAGGCGTAAATTAGTCTTTAACTGGTCCAGAATCACTGATAAGTGATGTCAAAGAACAGAATTTACTGAAGAAAAACTGTAGAGGAAGATAAGGATGCAAAAAAATAAATACCCACCCACACTTACATGAAAAGCACCAACTGGTACAATAACTGAATGAATCTATGACAAACAATCAATTAAATGATGTCATTTGGATGAGTCAACCCTTGAATTCGGTTTTTGTTTTCTGGGACAGACCGAAAAGAGATATCAGTGAAGAAGCCTTTTTATGATGTGATTCAGCGGGAAAAACTAAATTATAACATAGTTTTGGCTGATTCCAAAAGATGAGCAAAAAAGTTTATGAACAATTTTCAACTGATCCAGTCACATGAAACTATTTTTTTTTTTTACTCATTTTTTATGCAAGATTGTCACACTTGACTAGAACTTTAAAACAAGGACTTTTCAGTTTCTCGTTGTGTGGGAAAAGTTTGATTTGAGAACCTTCCAATAACTTTACATTCCAGTTGTTTAAAGAATGAATAAAGGCTTCCACTATATGCACAATTTTTGAGCTGCTCCAAAACAGCCCTACGTGTGAGCGGGAGATGTCCTTAAGTACTGCAATAATTAAAACGCTCCATCTGTGTGGCTGCGTTCAACCTCTGTTGAATGTGTCAGCTTTCATTATGACACATTCTTCCCAAGTTTAAACTTCACCCATTGTTGCCTTTCAGCATCCTTTGTCACCTTCTTGTTAATGACTTTCAAATACATTAAAAAAAGTGCTTGTATTTTTTATTAACATATTTTTTAAATATACCATTGAATTCCTCCCTGAGCACGTAGCTCAACGTTTTCATTTAAGCTGCAAGGGGAAGGGGAAAAAAAAAAAAAAAAGAGGGTGCTAACATTTTTTTCGTGGATTGTATGATGATTTAAGTTCATGGCTGGAGCACAGGGAAAGACAGCAATCTTCATGGCCAACAATAAATAAATAAATAAATAAAAATCATGTAGTCCTGTGACCATGCTGTCCCCCCCCCCCCTTTTCAGTCAGCCTGGAAACAAACAAAAGGAATGAACTAAACCTTGAATCTCAGCCTTGTTTGCAGTTGGGTAGAGCATGGTTTCAACACCTACAAATTAATTGTCCACGCCTTCATGTAGTCCTTTCAAATAAACCCTGAACCTTGCAGGTGAAAGCAAGGTGAAAGCAAAATAAAAAATAAATAAATAAAAAAAGAGGAAGAAAGTTTAATGTTCCTTGGCCTCTGCCCTCTCTTTTTACAGAAGCTAGCTCTCAGTGGCTTTCATGCTCACTGAATACTGAAGCTGTTTAAAAAAGGGAAACAAAAAGGGCAAAACGTGCTTTTGTATATTATAAGTGGTGTTGGGCATAAATAGCAGGAAAGAAACACTTGCTGGCAAATCTCAAAATCACCTCCCCCCCCCCATATTCTTGGTACATCTTTGGCCCTCATCCGTATAAAGCAGAGTTTTTCTGAAAAGGGGTCGCACCCTTCTCTTGGAGAACACCGAGGAATTATCGGGAAGAGATCCCTGGCACCCCCCAGAAAAAACACAAAAACACAGGTATGTGTGAGTCTGCGTATGTGTCGGGGGGTAATAAGAGACAGGTAGGAAGAGAGGAGAAAGGAGAGTCTAGTCAGAATTCCCAGCGAGGGAAGTCCTTGAACTACAGCCTGGAGAAACCTGCAGTTGAAACATCAACACTCCGGAGTGAAGCCGACGGCTCCAAACACAGCTTCACCTCTAATAGTACGAGAGCTCAGCTCCTCACAGTTGCCAGTTCAGGACCCACGGGGAAATAAGTGCTGAGCAGAGTGAACTTTATTTATTTCTTTACCGTGCTGACAGTGAAAAGGTCCAAGTGTGTCTAAACAACTACCTGTGTGTGTGTGTGTGTGTGTGTGTGTGTGCGCACGCGTATCTATGACAAAGATAGACACAGACAAACCACGTCTGACAACAGCTGTCCAAGGGGACTGTGTGTTTCTTGTGCCACTGAGCAAATGACATCTTTCTGCTCCACAAACACTAGTTCACGTTAATATCTACCGGGATCACAGGATCTAGCGTGTGTGTGTGTGTGTCTGTGCGCATCCAAGACATGCACAAAAATCCAAAGAGGAATTGAAGAAGCAGTCATGCAGCAACTTCTCCGAGGTCTCTGAACCCAACTTAAGGCAAATAACTGGAGTAGAAGCATCCTAGAATACTTCAAGCTGAACAATTATTTTAACTTATACACTCTTTCCTCTTCGACCATCTAAATTAATCTCTCCGTGAGAATTCCTTCGTGTTTACAAGTTGAGGTGGACTAGTCGCGCTTACTAACGTGGTGGGGAGTATTTAGAGGACGCCATCAGTGATTACGGTCACGGGGCTGTGTGGTGACAGCTTAAAAGCCCTTTTCTTTATTTCTCCTCCCTCTTTGCTAACCGACACGCCTCCTCTATGTGCGTGTGTGCCAGGTCTGAACTGCACAACTAAAGGCTCCAGGTCATTTTCCATTCCAATCAGGAGTACCGGCTGCCATGGCCACCCTGCAAAATGTATAACATTTCTACCAGCTGAGGAAGGAAGGGACACGAGGAGCAACAGCAAACATACACTCATTAAAGCATTTGAGATTCAGGAAAATGGTTTGCGTATGTAGACACACACACACCAAAATATATAGCCAAGGACACTTCAATACGGTGTAAAAACAAGCCAAACACACACACACAGGGTCATGTGGGGCGGCCTTGGGCAACGAGAGGAGGAGGGGGGAGAAAGCAGTGTCAGCCTTGCCCTCAGCCATGGCATCCTTTCATTGCCAGCTCCATAAGCCTGGAGGGACTGAGGTAGAGTTGGTAGGGGGTGGGATCTATCCCTTTCTCCCCCATACAATTCATCCCTTAAAATGTGCGCGCACACACACACACACACACACACACACACACACACACACACACACACACACACACACACACACACACACACACAGGCCTCCAAGCAGACAGGCTTACAAAGGGGTGAGATCACTCCCAAGTAAAGGCTTTGTTGGTGTGCCAGTGTCAGTATTGCCCTCTCTGGCCTACCAAAACCTTGGCAGCTAGGTTCAGTTTGTCTGCTGGAAACAACTAGGACAACAGGGTGAATGGCTCGATAAAAAAAAAAAAAAATAGTTTCAGGAAATGCAGCATACGCTCAGAAGAATAAAACACACAGGAATATAATAAATAGAGATGCATCTGGCCCACTAGCCTGTTTTCCTATCATGGGATGGTGAAGCAAGTGTACCTGGCCAAAATTCTAAAAAGCAGTCTGATGTATGGGTGTTGGAAATGCAGCCACAAGCACAAAAGTCCTGCTTGAGTTTAGAGTGAAAAATTGGAATGAAGAAGAATATAAAGATGGTTATGGTAACTAGGCAGGATGCAGGCCCCAAAGCCAAAACTTTCCGCATTTAACAGCATGGACGTAAGAATCTAAAAAAGAAGGGGGCGGGGGGGTGGGGAGCCTAGGCCTACTGATGGTGTCCATGGCAACCAGATGGAGATCATGGAAAAAAGACCCTGGGAGACCATATAGCCTGGAGTCAAGAGGACCACCTCCTCACCAACTCCCTGCTGTAGCCTTTAGACAACCCGCCATCAAGGTGTGATGAAATAGCAAACAGTCAGGAGAGACTGAGTGAGGAAAAGGAGTATAATGTAGGAGCCTCCAGGTGTTTCAAATTGAGAAAATTTTCATTGCTGTTGTTCTGTTTGGTCCCTGCAACAAGACCTGGCCTAGACACTAAAGCCAGACGTCTGCTGCATACACACACACACACACACACACACACACACACACACCCGCTTCCAATTTTATAGATACAGATAGCTGCTTCATCTGACCTCTTTTAATTTGCGCTCTCTGCTGTTACTGAGGAAGGAAGAAAAAAAAAAAAAAAAAAAGAGGGGGGGAGTGCTCTCTTGTTTCCTCTCCGGGACTAAACAATCCCAGTCTAATTTATTTTTTGAGGACAGAATATGTACATGTGTTAATGGGAAAGTCGAATCAAATTAACTATAATTAGTCAAACTGAGAAGTGAGTTGAAGCAGAGGTATGTTACATGGGGGACTGGTTCAATGCTGGCAAATATCACTCCTCCCCCCAAAACACACACACACACACACACACACACACACACACACACACACACACACACACTTACTTCCCGAGTCACCGCCTGCCATACCACCAGCAATGCCACCCTCTCCTGAGCTCCGACACCCGTCATACTCACCTCAACCCTACTGAGCTCAGACTGCATGTGGCACGCAAACATGCAGACACACAAACTACTTTTGTTGTGACACATTTCCACAAAAACCTGCATGTGAATTTCGCAAGCGGCGCACCCTGACTCCTCTAATCTTGTCAAAAAGACGTTAACAGACATCTTACGAGGTGATGCTGTAATCGCTTTGGACAGATACTGCAGCGCCGGATTGCATGTGAATTATGAAGGTTAGCAGTGGGGGCAGAGAGAGAGAGATGGGTGCACATGATCTAGAATTCATACAGTGAAGAAGAGGACAACTGCTACAGTTTCTGGGCCCCAGAGTCAATTCGGATTCTGTACCAAACAACATTTGCCATTTGCAGCATATTAGAAAATATCAAAATTCCTGCCATGTCTGCATTAAACTACTTAAACAATGACCACCATAAAAATATTCGCAGGTAACAAATCAGAACACAACCCAAGTTTAAACATTATAGGGTGGTCCAAATTAATGGCACATTTTAGTTAGACCCTCCACACTGGGCAAATATCTTTTGTTGTCTTTCAAACTCATGATTCCCAGTGTGCACCAGACGCTTTCTGTCATAAAATGCCCAAATGAGCCCATCATGAGGTTAGTTTTTTTTTCAAATTGCAGAAAGCACGCTACAGAGACGCTGAAGAAATTAAACAGCTGCTATTACGGGCTAAATAGTATCGCATGTGATGGATAAACTGAAATCGATGTGGAACATTGGTGGAGTGCCTCTTTTTAAAGCGTTCTCATCAACAGGGCCCTTGATTCCACCGGCAGGGTAATTAAGATAAAACTGTAGCCTTGTAAATAACGTCAAACACAACATTTAGTTGCCTGACACGCTTGGCTACATTTGTTCGCTTTGTTGGAATCAAAGTTTCTCTTGGCTAAAGCAGGATCATCAGTCTGTACAGCTAAATTTGTTGGAGATGTTGAGTTTAAAAAAAAAAAAAAAAAAAAAGTACTAAAGCTAATCCTGTGTTAAATTTTCAATGCTAACAATAAAAAAATAATAATAAATAACTAATGTTGATATTACTATTCACAACAACAACAATGTGAACCTGTGCTGATTAAAAGCATTGGCCAAACCTAATATATGCACCTGGATACACAAATGAGTTTATCATTACTTTAATATATTTATAGCTGCTTAATACTAGTCACAATATGTGAGCTGCTAGAAGAGTGGATGCATTTACATTCACTGGTTAATCCATCCATCAGTGGTATTGATTAGAAAAATGCTTCTCAAGCTAGTTCATCAATGCAATGCCGTAGCCAACTCGAAAGTATAGATACTGAAGTTCACCGCTCAAGATGTCACCACCATGAATACTTCCAACTAGGGTGTGATTTGTGGGGGGGGGGGGGGGATTATGAACTTCAACTAAACAACTTCAGAAACATAAACATAAAACCACAGCATGTAAAAGAATATTGGAACATATTTTTTTAAATGAAATTACGTGCAGTTTTCTCAGTGTCATGTTTTCCTCTTCAGAAACAGAGGATCCAATCAAACATAACATTACAGTTTAACCTGCCAGAATTAGATCCCCTTTCCACACAAAATGCTGTAAATTTAAAAATATATTAAATATTCTGCTACAGTAGATTCCTACATATCTGACTTGGAAAACAGACATTATCTGCTGAGATCGTCAGCAGCAGACTTTCAGAGTTTGAGTCACCGATGTGATAATGACTTGGCTCTGCAACGAGTTCTACAGCATCACAGACCGTACGTCCTAACTTGTGAATGATACCTTGATGGGTTAGGACTGATCTTTTTATACAGGAGTGCAGCTGCTCCTTTCTGTCAACCCATTACAGCAGCTGCAACATCACTTGCAAAGTCATCAAACCAAAAGCCAACAAACTGCGCACTTCAGAGAGGTCTTTAGTAACTAGTCGCGCAACTTACCACTGTATGGAATTCAGATCTCCATGATCACGCAAGTGGTTGACACACAGCCAGAATATTTCTATGATGTTTTACTCTGAGAGTGTCCTGATGCTCTGAAGCTGGTTCATTTCTCCTTTATTTAGTTAATAGTAGTTTTCGCATTGAAATATCAGTGCTTAGCGGCTTAATGAAAAGTTGGCACGCACCAATCTGGAACACCCCTGCCTAAGCAGTGGGGGGTTGGGGGGGGGATTCACTGGGGACATGTAGACCAGAGGGAAGTTATTATAAAGATAAATTGCAGCAGTGCATCTGTGTGCACTTCTACAGTTTACTCACCTCCATGTTCCAGTAGCATTTTGGCAATGTCCATGTGTCCATTTAGCAGGGCATCATGCAGTGGACTCACTCCATCTACCTGATTATTAAGCACAGGAGCAGGGCGGTGATGCAGCAAAGCTTCCACACACTCAGTGCTGCCATGGTTGCATGCCTCATGCAGGGGTGTCCAGCCTGCATGGTCTATGTAATCAAACCAGAAACAGATGCATAAACAATGCTGACTCAAAAGGAAAGCCAAATGAAATGGAGAAAAACAGTTAATCCCAGTATAGAATATCCAGCCTGTTGTACACCTCACCAGAAATTTAAATTTAACAACCTGTGACGTACTTTCTGGGGTTCCAAATGTAGCTGTAGTCCTAAATTTTAATTCCGATCAACTTTAAGGCATGTGCCATTATACTTTCGAGCGTGGGTTTCTAGCAACAGCCACCTTCATCCACCTGTTGCTTATCCATGTAAATTACTAGCTATTGCTTGCAAGGCGTGCTACATATTATTGATACGGTCTTTGCAAAAAGCTAAAATCTATCTAATAACTTCTGTAAAATGTGGCTAACAAGAAGTGAAATCAGCTCAAAAAACACATTACATAAAAGTTATAAACTGCTTTGCATGGCAATGAGTGCAAGGTTCCCCTGCTCAAAAAGGCACATGTACAGGCCCGTTTTAAGTTTGCCAGTGATCATCTAAATGATTCAGAGAAGGCTTGGGAAAAAGTGCTGTGATCAGATGAAACCAAAAATCAAGCTCTCTAGTATCAACTTGCCTCGCTGTATTTGAAGTAATAAAACTCTTGTGTGTGATCCAAAGAACACCATCCCCACAGTCAAGCACGGAGGTGGAAACATTATGCTTTGGGGCTGTTTTTCTGCTAAGTGTACAGGATGAGTTCACCACATTGAGGGGCCAATGGGGCCATGTACCGTAAAAATCTTGGATGACAACCTCCTTCCCTCAGCCAGAAGACTGAAGGTGGGTCATGGATGGGTCTACCAGCATGACAATGACCCAAAGCATGCCACCAAGGTAACAAAAGAGTGGCTAAAGAAGAAGCACAAAGTATAAAGCATACAGTAAAGTCATGGAGGGGCCTAGCTCGTCTCCAGACCTCAGTCCAACAGAAAATCTGTGGATGGGAGCTGAAGCTTCAAGTTGACAAAAAAAAAAAGCCAAGCAATAGCCAAGATCAAATACTTATTTCACTCACTGACATGCAAATCTATTTATAACTTTTATGTAATGTGTTTTTTGTTCATTTCTTTGTAAGTGAGTAAACTTACAAATTCAAAAGGGGATCAAATAATTATTTCCCCCACTGTGTATATATCCAACAGCTCATATTTAAAAACTGAGTCATGTCAAACTTCATGTCACAATAAAAGATTAAAGACTGTCGTAAGAAGGGGCTAACTCACGCTCTCATGGCTAAGATGATGGTCAGCTCTGACCATTTCACAAACAAACTAGCAGCAGATATTTGGAGGAACAATGCTCCCCACACTTTTCAGAAACCAAATGCTATTCTTGACTTTTATGTGTTCCCACAGGCAAAGAAGACCAACATGAGTTAACTGATGGTGCCATTAGTTTAAAATGATTTTTTTTGTGCAATGAATACATTGCTAATCATTGTTGAGGTACATGTCAAAGATAATTGACATGTACCTCAATAAAGGAGAAAAAAAAAAAAAAAAATCAACATTTTCAAGAAACATTCTAAGGAACACAACAAAAAACGAATCTTTTTAATCTGTTTGCTCTGAAAACTTAACATGCTCTGACTCAATTAGCATCAGGCCTCTTTTTTGAATAAAACTGTAATGTGGCAGTTATTTTACCATTTTGCCCGTAGTTCTACTTGATCACATTTTGGACTTACGCCCCCCCCCCCACCACCACCATCACCATCACCACCAAGATGCAAGTCAATTTAGTCTACTATTAAGGGGTGATTACAAAATCAGAGAAACCTTTAAAAACGGCACATTTCCATAAAAGGAGGGCAAGTCATTATATTTGACCTAAAGGGACTAAAGAAAGTCACTCTGAAATATCAAAAGGGATTCGATTCACTTAGCAAAGTGGCCATAAATCTATAAATCTGAGACTCCAAACCCATCCTGCTCTTACTAGACACACCCTTTAAATTTTAGCTAAAGGTTAAACGCAATCATGATGACGCGCACACGCTTCCATTCCTTCTCTCTCTCTTTTTTTTCCCCCCTCCAGTGTTAATCGCTCTCCAAAACCCCAGAGCAAACAGTGGGAGTGAAGTGAGATGACAGTGAGACAGAGGTTATAGAAAAAAAGGGAAAGCGGGAAAAGTCTTACCTTTAACATTGATGTCTGTGCCAGGAAGCGCCAGAATCTGATGCACCGTTTCCACTTGGTTCCTTTTGCAAGCTCTGTGGAGGAGGGTCTCTCCTTCGACCAGGACGCACACAACGGACAAACACACCCAAAAGAAAGAAGAGGCGGAAGAGAAGAGAGGAATCCAAAATCAGGGTGTGCCTGATGTCTTTCCCATTGTCCCCCTCCATATGGTGAATACGCCAATTAAATACCACAGAAATGTCACCAAACACACAAAAAAGTCCCTGACCTAAAAAGAGTGCGACCCGCCAATGAGGTTGCGATTAAAGAGGAGTGATGAGAAAAGGGGGGAGATCTTTCAAGAGAGAAAAAAAAAAAACGAGAGGAAAAAAATTAAAGATGGAGAGTTGGGCTAATTCTCCGCGCTCTTTTTCCTTATTTATAGAGAGAGATTGTCCACTTACGCCCCATGCCCAACAAAGTTAATATCAGGGCAGCTGGCGACTAAATGAATGTAGTGGTGAAAAAAGTAGTCTCGCTTCCTGTTCATTCATCCCTATATTGTTACTTAAGAGGAAGTTATGGTAGACAGCCCTCGCACAAAGCCTCGAAAACGATTCTTCACAGAGCCTAGGTTCAAAAGCTCTGCTGGGCATTGCCAGTGTCACCACGTGATATTTAATCAGCAAACTACTAGTGGGGGAAAAAAAAATGGGGGGGCTCTCAAAAGATTCTATTTACATTTTTACACAATTTTATTCCACCCATTCTTTTTTTTCCTCATCTACACTGTATCTACCACTATTTCAGATACAATATTAAATCAGGAATAAATTAGTGGGCCAGAGCCCCCTCTTTTCATGTATGGCTGAACTTCAGAGAGAAGTTAAAGGCCAAGCATGAGTGGCTCTTAGCTTGCCAGTATAACACAGAACTGCAAAGGCTGTAATAAATGCTTTACTAGCTCTCCCCAGGACGTCATGCCTGTACAGGGGGCTCCACTCCAACGCACACAGAGCAAAGAGTGGGGCAAAAAGAGGTGGATAGGGGGGGGGGGGGGGGGGGGGGGGGGGAGAAGCTGTGAAGGGGAGAGCAAAACGGTTTCCTGCATTTCAAAGCGTGCAGGCAAAATATTGAGAATGCTGGTTCGTATTCATTTGGAAGAAGTCCTTTCTTCCAGGAAATGTCTTTGAGGCTGCAGAGATATATTAAATGCCATCCACAATAGTTGAAAGGTTGAAGAATGGAATAAAAAAAAAAAAAAAAAAAAAAAAGGATCATTTATGTTCTACCTAGGGATTCCACACAAAATTTAACACAGGGAAAAAAGAAATGCACATATTTTTCATTGCTGATTAAATCCAGTTCAGACACACACAGTTAACACAGATAAATATTGTGCATTTTCTTTATACAGGTCCATAAGTGCTATGACAATGAAGCAAGCTTTGTAATTTTCCCCCTGTACACCACTACAGAAGGTTTTAAATCAATCAGTCTAGATGTGATTGAAGTGCAATCCTTAAATGACTGTTCGTAAGGGTTAGGGTTAGGGTGAGATTGGATGAGATTCTTTTCTGTCAGTGACCACCTGAAGTCTAGAAACCTTGAACATCACCAAATGCTGTGTTTCCTCCCTTGAGATGCTCTTCCAGACCTTTACTGCAGCCACCTTCAGTTGCTATTGTTTGTGGATCTCTTTGTCTTCAGTTATGTCTACAGTAACAGAAAAACACGCTCTATTGCATTAAGATCAAGTGACTGACTTGGCCATTGAAGAATATCCCATTTCTTCGGGTTGCTCTTACAGTTTGCTTTGTCTTATTATCCACTGGCACTGCAAAGCACCATCCAAGAAGTTCTGCAGCATTTGGCTGAATCTGAGCAGAGAGTATAGCACTGTTCACTTCAGAATCCATCCAGCTACTTCTATCACCAGTCTCATCATTAATAAGCACTAGTGCCCCAGTTCCACTGGCAGCTATACATACCCATGCCATAACATTGCCTCCACCATGCTTGACAGCTTCAAACCATGAGCTGTTATTTTTATTTTCCATACTTTTTTTTTTCTCTTTTCTGCCAAGTCTAATATGGCCTTGTTCTTGCGTGTAACTACTGGTTTGCACCTTGCTGTAAACCCACTGTATTTCCATTCATGAAGGTGTGTCTTGATTGTAGACTTTGAACCTTGTGTTGACAGTTCCAGTGAAATACCAAATGCAAAATCAACTCCAGATCTGTTATTGTCTTAATTTATAATGGGATAATGAGGGAACAGGCTTCACTTGGCAATAAAACTGCTTGTGTAAGAGTGGCTGTAATTCCTGAACAGTTAATTCATTACTTTTATTAAACCTCTTCCATTAAAGCTGTAGGTTTTGCAGCATTTGGCTTATTTGAAATAAAATCCCCACTGGTGGTGTACCGTGGGGAAAATTGCAAAAAATTTTATCACCATCCAAATAGTTATGGACCTAACTGGAGGTTACTGGATAAGTGGTAAAGGAACCAAACAAACAAACCAAAACAAAAAACATGTTTGGCTTGGCCATCAAAAAATTATGAACTGCACCCCCTAGTCACTTTATTAGATGCACAACTGTTCATCTAATCAGCCAATCACATGGCAACAACTCAGTGCATGTCGACACATAGACATGCTCAAGATGATCTGCTTAAAAGGTGATTTAAGTGACTTTGAACATAGTTTGGTTGTTGGTGCCAGAGAGGCTGGTCAGAGGACATCAGAAACTGCTGATAGTGGGATTTTCCTACACAACCATCTCTAGGGCTTATAGAGAATGCTCAAAAAAAAGAGAAAATATCCAGTGAGCAGCAGGTGTCTGGGTGAAAATGCCTTGTTAATGTCAGAGGTCAGAGGAGTATTGGGTGCCACTCCTGTCAACTCAGAACAGGAAACAGGCTAGAATTCACACGGGCTCACCATGACTGAACCCTGGAAAAACCCTGCCTGGTATGATGAGTCTCAAATTCTGTTGCAACATTCAGATGGGAGGATCAAAATTTGGCATAAACAACATGAAAGCATGGATCCATCCTTGTAGCCTTGTATAAATGGTTCAGGCCGCTAGTGGTGTAATAGTGTGGGGGATAGTTTCTTGCCACGCTTTGGGCCCCTTAAGTACCAACTGGGCAGCCTATCTGAGTATTGTTGTTGACCATTTCCATCCCTTTATGACCGCAGTGTACCATCATGTCACAAAGTCCAAATCATCTCAAAGTGGATTCTTGAACATGACAATAATTTCACTGTACTCAAATGGCCTCCACAGTCACCAGATCTCAATCTAATAGAGCACCTTAGGGATGTGGTGGAACAGCTGCATCATCGATGCAGCTGAAAAAAGGTGGAGCAACTGTGTGATGCTGACATGTCAATGTGGACGGAAATATCTGAGGAATAATTCCAGCACCTTGTTGAATCTCTGCCACCAACAAATAAAGTAATTCTGAAAGCAAAAAGTGGATGCAACCCAGTACTGGCCAGGCGTACCTAATAAAGTGTCCAGTGAGTGTATATTCAATGAGCGAGTGCTGGGATTCTATTTGTTTTCATATTTAGTTTTTTTAAGATGCACCGTAAAATTTAATGCAATAATTATGTTTCAGTGGTCATTTACTGTGCACAGTTGGGTCATAAGACAGCAACATCATTTTCCTAATTTTGCCTCTGCATTTGAGCGCAGTAGATGGGAAGTATGGAGGGGGACGGAAAGGGCTCAGTATCCAAAACACACCACATCGTCTGTCACGGTGGAAGAGGTTTTCGGCATGGGCAAAAGCACCCAGGTTTCTAATTAATGTTGATGATGGAGATGAAATATGAAGTGCATAATTTCCTTTTTTTAAAAAGTGTTGGCTTAGGTTCAGTCAAATGCTGCAAAGTTGGAGGAGGTAAAGACCTGGCAGAACCATCCAAAGGAAGGAAACTCAGCAATTGGTGAGGTCCATGGCTTCTGGACTTGAAGCAGCCATTGACTACAAAGAATTTACAACCAACTATTAAAAAAACCTTCATATTTACAGTTATATTTTTCCCCCCAATTACCTTTGATCCTGTGAAAATATGAGGAACATGAGAAAAAAATGGCTGTAACTTCTGAACTGTTAACGTGACATTACAACAAAATGAAGGCTCCGTACTTTTAATCACATCTTGACTGCTTCGTTTCAAATCCAGTGCGGAGGTGTACAGGGACAATTACAAAAAAAAACAACTGCTTTTGGACTTGAACGCTGCTCAAAAAAAAAAAAATCATTGCAACTGTCACATAATTTGTCAACAACTGCATTAGAAAACTCTGGCAAATATTCAGCAGGTAATATACGATTCAGACAAGTTAAATTACTGTATGCAGTGACTGTGTAGCAATAATTTGAACTTTATTCTGAAAATGTGTTGCACTGCACATTAAACATCAGTTGTTTGTAGGCATGACATCATAAAGAAGGCAGCCTGGTTGTTGCACACGTTCTGCTTCAGTAACAAGGCCAATCAGTAAAGCAAACCAATATTTCCCCAACTAAAAATCAAAAAAACACCCAAACTACAGTACCTAATGAGTAAGCTATACTTTGTGGCACGTCAGTGTTCTACATGGGCTGCTCTGCTATTACTGAACACTAAAACGCTGTGATTAAACACCCATTCCACTACACCCCGTGTGTACACATCCCAGCAAATGCCAGGGCCAATCCACGCACTGTTAAATCACTTTAATGGCTCCAATTTGGACACAACGCCTCTATTATAGGGGTAATTGCATGCTCAGCATTTACAAGCACGGAAAGGATAAATCCGCCTGTCCTCTTCTATAAATCCCCCGTTTCACACTTTAATAGAAAAGTTAAATGTATGTGTTGCTCTTTATATCCCTCAGTCTGCTTGCTACACTCCTGTAAAGCACTGCTTGGCCTGCTGATCCCTGGACCAAAAAGCCGCTAGAAGCCTGTAACAATGCTATTTGTAAGGAATGTGTTTCTGTGCCAGCTACTGGATATATTTAAAACTATCTCAAGACTACTACTATTGCTTGCTCTGAAAGCAATGGCAGGAAAATAATTCCCCAAGTGAAGATTACTGCTTCTTACACTGTGCCTCAGATAAATTTACTGGCACTAAACATTTCAAAATTCCCCTGGTAAATGTAGGACGGCTCTATTAAATCAGTCAAAAACACCACTGGCCAGCAACATCCATGCCATCCCCCTCTGCCAGCAGGAAATATTCAGACAGAAATACAAAATGTCTCCAATAATAACGAGCAAAGATACAAGCTTCATCTACTTTGGCTTGGACTGCATCTTATTTGCTTCAGACAAACAGCATAGGCAAAATTAATAAATTCGCTGTAAATCACCAAAACAAACAAACAGAAACAAATTTGTCTTCATCTTTTCTCCATATTTTGTGTTATGAACACTTAGTCTTAGAATATAAATCTATAAGTCATATGGAGAAATCCTGTAAATGGCTGCCAAGCAGTAAAAAGTGTCCATCATATGGACAGCGGTTTAAATGGTCTTTATAAAAAAAGATGCCATTTTTGAACTACTATATTAACTAGCAATGCTCAAGCCAACACAAACAAAAGTCATTAAATCCCTGATAACATGACAAACTTTACTGTATGACCGCTCGGTACGCCACACTTTAGTGCGATACAGTCAAAAGCTACAAAACGAGAAAAATTTGAGACCGTTTTAGTGGATATATGTCTGCTTATTCCATGTTTCCATGTTTAAATGCCCAACTTTACAGCAGAAATAAAGATGTTCACAGTTTAGGTATCTAATGGGTGCAGCAATTTATTGAAAAATCTGGAAACAAACGGAAGTGCAGCATATAAAACGAATCAGAGTTTATACAACTCTAATGAGGTTGAAAGTCAGTTTTTGGCATGATGCATCTGCTGTAGATAGTTTTTAGGCCTGCACTTCTTCTTTTCTCCTTCACTTGGCCTGTTTTCTCAAATTTTAAAGGACACACACACACACACACACACACACACACAGACACAGAGATACATGCCAAGTTTTGGGCTAACAGCTCTTTGAGAATCACCTTGTTGGTGCAAACATACTATTTTATGCCTGTCAAACCGTGCTTTGTTTTAGAGTCAACTAAAGAAATGAGAACAAATTCTGTGTTTTTAAGACAGGCTGCCAATAACAAAGTGCCTAAAGGTACAATTTAAAATTGGTTCTTTTATTAAGTTCTCTATTATGTGTAGACACAACACTGATTCATCTTTGGAATCAGGTGCCTTTTTATGCTTGAATGATTCATAGGTCAGCTTTAAAAAAAAATTAATTAATTAATTAAAAAAAAAAATACCATTACTCTGAAAACGGTCAGCTTCAAAACTGGACTGAAAATAAAATGAAAAGGAGCCAATGTCCAAAGGAACACTTTCAAAGACCTTCAGAAAGCCTGGAGAATGATTACTCAAGAGCACTTGAAAAAGTTAAAAGAAAGTCTGGCTCCTTGGAAGCAAAAATAAAGAAATGAGTGGTGGTGCAAGACTTTTGCACAATACTGTGAGTAAGCTGGCAAACACTAGGACTGGCTGATACCTCCCAAACTCTACTTTTTTGCAATATGGTGACTGCTAGACCAACTATGACATCATTTATATCCAGCATTTGGTTTTAAGCAGTCGTGGGGTATACCCGTTTCATAGCTATTTCAATCCTCATTATGTCAATGATGTTTTCATCATAATTTAAGCCTCGGCCCTTTTAATAGTCCTTTCTTGCTGGTTGATAAAGCTGTGTAAAACTGTGTAGTATCACTTTACATCTTAAAGAATAATGAACGCTTTTGAACTATGTCGTGTAAATGTAGACTTTAATGGTTTGTTTCAGAAATGATGTGCAGCTAAATGCAAACAGATCTGAAACAATGAAAACTCAGCAATTCTTGTTTGACAGTCTATATACAGTATATTAGGGCTGATTAAAATGGAAATCTCTGCTGAGCTTCCACAAGCAAATGCGGGACTACAAAAGGGAAGAAGTTCATCCCAAATCCCTCAACCCTTCTCAGCTACTGTGACAAAGATACAGAGGTTCCAGAAGGCGAGACAGATGCTCCAAAGCAAAGATGTGCAGAATATAAGAAAGCAAGTTTACATATGTGGGTGAAAAGCCTGTAACGGAAAGAGAGGAAGGGAGGGAGAGAGAGAGAGAAAGACAGAGAGGGAGAGAATGGGATGAGGCGAGAAGGGATGAGAGGGCGAGAGGGAAGTATGCTGTGCCGATGGTTCATCAAAAATTAATGCCAACCACATCGGTATAGAGATCACGTAGTGGAAAAACAACACATGCCAACAGCCTTGAGTCTCCTGCCTCAGCCTTCACCCCCCTTCACCCCACACCCACTCCCTTTCCTTTACCCTCCACCCCTCCTTTGCACCAGCACAGGGCCTTTCTGATCAGGTGGAGGGGGGAGATATGAGCTTTGACACCTTCGAGAGTTCACACAGAGTGCCATGCCTCTAATTGCAGGAAGTTCCACCAGTGCAGCCGCTGTATATTTAAAAGTGCTACCCTAATTGCTGCATTTAATGTCCCCAAAATGGAGATCTGAGGCACACTGTGCGTACTAATATCTGTTATTGTTTTGTGTGTGCCACCCATTATTTCTGTCGCTGCGATTTATCCATTATTCTCTTAGTTTTGGAAGGTTTTTTTTTTTTAAGGTGAATAAGACATGAGGAAAAAGCAAAACAAAACAAAAAGCACAGTCTAGAATTTCAATGCGAATATAACAAGTAGAAGGAGGCACAGCACAGAGGCGTTATTACGGTCCAAAATCTGCCACAAACATCATGGCGGGCCTATTTATGCAGTCAAGCTGCTCGTACAGCTGACTAGAAGGAAGTGTGGTCTGATGCAAATCAATCACTTTTGCCATGCATTATGTGCTCTTCATTAAACCGAAAATGATGACAGAGCTATCATGTTCCTGATGACCTATTGTAGTGCATCAGTCCATTAAAAGTCCACTCCTTGCAAATGTGAAGCTATGCTGTCAAAGTGTGTGTGTGGTTTTGTGTGTATATATATATATATATATATATATACAGTAAGGGTGCATTGCACATGCTGTACCTGCTGCGTTGACTCTGTTCAAACCTCTGGGAATGTTGTCTTTCTCCGAGCAGGTTTCATTCTCCGGAGAGTTTTGAGGTCTGTATGGCGACAAAGAGCACGGTCCAGAAGGGTTAATGAGAAAATATACACGTACTGTTTTTACCAATTCTTCCAAATTAAAAAAAAAAAAAGAGTGATTAACCATAATTCATGTAAACAAGAGCCGAGAGACCCAATGGTGGAGAAAGTGGAACCAGCATCACTGTACTGTGAAAACTGCCATTAGCAAATGAATCCCTCATGGCACGATACCATCTTATATGAAAACTGACAATATCTGTCAAACCCCTACTGTGTTGGCCACACACACACACACACACACACACACACACACACACACACACACACACACACTTCACACAACTAATCCTCTATTCCTGTCTCCAAAGCACTTTTCCTCCCACTTAACGCCTCAAACGCAGAGACGAAGAATTCAATGTGAGCAAGCACATTAGGAGGAATAACTAGTAAAAGAAAGTGAAGCCTCTTCAAAGTAGTGGCGTGCTAATAGCTGTGGGCTGTCACTAGTCCTGTGTGTAGGTATGGAAGATCTGCCTGCATGAAGCCTGACAGGTGTCTTGTGTGTATATGTCTGTGCACATGCGCATGCGTTGCATTGAAGTGGAGTGCCATCCGTATTACAGGGAAAAGGCTTGTTCCCTGGTAATTGGGTTGTTCAGAAGCCAGGAAGGAGCTCCCAGCAGTGAGGAGGAAACACACGTCCTGTCACGTTGCTTGTTATTAGCAAGGACAAGGCTGAGGAGAGATGAGACAAGCTCTGTGTGCATGTGTGTGTGTGTGTGTGTGTGTGTGCGTGCGAGAAAGTGACTCCATAACAGTGTCTATGTTGAGGGTGTCTCATATTTAACGACTTCACCCAAGTGTCCCCTGTCCGTATAGGCTGGTAGCAGTGGAAGTTGACAGTACTTGGCTTGTATACACCCTGGTCTCTTCTTTCCTCATGGTCTACTTTAGGAGGCCAGCCTGCCGACAGCAGCCCAGCTATCAATTATGGGCCTGCAGCAGTATGTGCCCTTGGAGGCCTGCACTGAAGAAACTTATGAGCAATCATTGAAATAATGCAGAAGCGCACGTCTAGTGCTGAAAGAAAGCCATTTATGGCATTTTTTCCCCCACTCATCATAGCAAAAGAAACCTTCTCCTCCTGTATTTTATCTGTCTTCACTTTAAAATCTTACTGGATCTAGCTGATCCCTTTAGAGACTTTTCCTAAACCTAGCTGATATTTGGGAGTTGGGACTCCTATAGAGGTCTGGTCAGAAACAAAACAATATAATCAAGTGGTCTGGGAAGATTACAGCAATGGAAAAAGTCTGGCTAAGCCAACATGAGGAAAACCAAAGTTTAATTACAGCTTCCCTTCTGCTAACAGCACTCCATGCCATGCAACCAGCCACCTGGCAAATCAAGCGGTCCTCTAAGCGGTCGGTCAATCAGCCACACTGTCAGCTTGGTATAACTTGGACATCGGCCCTGTTGCTGGCCTGTCTGTTGGTGCGGAAGGAAGACGCTCACCATATCTCAAATATAACTACAACATCCTCAAATCAAACAAAAACAATCTAATGCTTTCTAAAGGTGAGAAATGATTGATAGCGAGGAGGAGAGCTGGTAGTTCACCTGGTAGAACCCACCACCCCTTCCAGTCTTACAGCGGAGTGCTCTCACCATAAATATACCTGATTTCTTAGCAGTTTTCTCTTCATTATATAGAATATACAGCATGTCATATTCATAAATGCTTCAACACAAAATGTGTTAATTGATTGAGAGTGTCAAGCTCACTGCAGTTATGTACAATATCACGAATTTAAGCATGAAAACGAGAAAACAAGCTCCCCCTTTTCGGTTTCTGTTCTCAGCTCGTCACAGGCTTTGTCGTTTTGATTTCATTCTTTCTTTTAGGGTCAAATGATTTCACATGCCCTTTGGCATTTCTTTATCTCACGCACACAGATTCCATTCCTTGTTTCATTTAATTCTTCGCGTCTATATCAAAATAAAGTAAAGCCTTAAAAATACGGGGAAAGCAGAAAGTGGAAAGGGAGCAATGATGGAGGGAAGAGAAGATCCAGTCTGTGCATGAACCAATAGCCTTCACGTGAACCTGCTCCCTGGTGACTCCTGCCCTTTTCCAGGCCAACTACCTGCTGGTGAAACAGCAGATGTCTGATATGGAGTATGGATAAAGTGTGCACGTGTGTGTGTGTGTGTCTGTAGTTAGAGAGGGATTTAGTATGCGAGGGAAGATCAAGAGAATTGGGGGGGGGGTGGGGGGGGGGGGGGTGCAGGCTGAGAGCTGGTGGTCGTATGGGAAGACACAAAGGCCTGACGGGATACCCAAATCTATCTGTCGGCTCCCTGCCCATATCAGACTCAGTTGTGTGTGTGTGTGTGTGTGTGTGTGTGTGTGTGTGTGTGTGTGTGTGTGTGTGTCTGTGTTTGAGGAGGGGTTTAACCTCTCTGTGCACCCCTCCTGTCAGCCAGCACACTGATAGGATCAGACCTGGGCACGACCCATCACATGCCAACTCCTCACGCTCCGTCTGACCTCTATTTGTGTGTCTCCAGCTTTCTCTCAGTCCCTTCATTCATGCATCTCTGCTCCTCATCTCCACACAGTCCTTCCTCCAGGTGTTCCTTTGTTCCTTTTTACACATTTCTCATAGGATCTGTTCATTTTCACCTGTTTGGCCTCATGCTATGCTGTTTACCCTTAACTATGAGGGAAGAAACCTGACAATGGAGGTATAGAAGAGTGCTGGTTGACTATATCGGCTATTTTAGACACACACAATCCAACAAAGATGGTACAAAAGTAAAAGTAAAATATGCTTTTCTGCAGCCCCCCCCCCCCCAAAAAAAAACCAAAAAAAAAAACACACTACCACTTAAAATCGTTAAGCTTATCTTCAAAAATGAATACATTTCAAAACGTTTGGCAGATGCTGAAATGCTAAATATGTTAAAGTCACGGTGGAGTCTTTGACCAACTTACTGACATTTATGCAGCATCCACCACTGCATATATGCTGATGCATGTTTTGCTTCAGGCTCTTGTGAGAATGAACAGTGTAGACTAAACATTAGTACAGGCAGACAGCTGTGTGTAACTGACCTGCAGCCGGTCCCCTGATTAGTGCAGCTGCGTGAGGTGTTCTCAGTCCTGAGGCAAGTGCCACTGGGACACAGAGCTAAACTTTCCAGAGCAGGCAGGTAGGAAAGCACCTGTCAAAAGTCACACAGATATACACAAGGTCAGACAGTGCCTTTACACTGCAAGGTGATGTGTGTGTCCTTGGGGAATTGAAGAATCGCAAAGCCACCAATGGTGAGCGAGAAAGCCAGATGTTCTACTGCAACATAATTTAATAGTCAGACCACATCAGAAATAATTCCATGGCATACAAGGACAAATATAATCTATACCAATTTTCAAAACCGTCATTAACTAATGCAGACCAACTGTTTGTTATGCTTTTTACACAAAAGCACAGTGGGGAAAAGGAAAAAAAGAAAGAGAAAACTAGTGCATCTAGTATAATTATCAGATATTTTAAATCACTGACTGAGTTATTATAGTCAATTATATTTTTATTTGTGTGGACATAATTATATTAGAAGCTCATGAAACTTCCAATGGTTCAGGTAAAAAAAAAAAAAAAAAATCGAAGACGATCACAAAAGCAGTAGAAGCAGAAGTGCATGCCCGGAAACATGACAAAGCCTGCCCACGGGAGCATGCAGCGCAATAAAGGACAGGAAAGCACAGGAACAAGAAACGCACCGTTTTCTTGAGAGACAGAGGTTCATCTCCCACAGTGTATCCATTTCTGGAGCAGAGATTCCTGAATATGGCATCAGCCATCATCAACTTAAGTCTGGAAGAGCGAACCCTGATAACCAGCTCTACCAAAATATTTGGAGATAAATCTATGGGAGAAAACACAGGAAACGGGTAAGATAGCATCCTTTTAGAAGTCTTTTTTTGCCCAAACTGTATCACAGTATACAATTAAAAAGGAAACAATTCTGCTAAATAATGTTTTTAAATTAGCTCAAGTATTTAAAATTCACCTATAAGTTTTTAATCACTGCTGTATTAATTCTTTGGCAAACAGCAGAAAATGAAATTCAAAAACCTAATTTTCTTTCTAAATTTCTGAAGATCATTCCTTTGTCTGTAGTTTCAGTTTTGGTCCCTTACCCTGGCTAATGACAGCAAGGTGTTCTGATAGGTCTTTCAGGCCTTTTTCCACTAGGCTCTGGTTTAGTTTCCAATGCTGCTGACACCAAAATTCCACCAACACAGACAGGAAATCCAGCAGGGTGTCTGCCAAATGCAACGTCTGCTTTTCATCCCTCTCAGCATAGTCCTTCAGTAGAGATAAACAACACTTTGAACCTAGCGAGCTCCACAAGCAATAGTATTAATTTTAATCACCCATAATTGCTATTATGGATAACATTAAACCATTCTGAATGAAATGATTGAGCACATTATCGAATAAGAATATAGAATATATATAAACTAATTACCACCATGGCAGCCTGTATCAAAAGCTGCAGCAGTTTTTTCACAGCACAGGACAGGAGCGTGGAGCGCTCCCACACAGTCCAGAAGGTTCCATAGAGCAAAGATCCCGACACTGATGCTGATGCTGGAGGGGCTCGTGTTCCCTGGAGCAGCACAAACTCTCTAAGGAAGGCAAAAGGTAGGAGTAAATAAAGTAAAGATAGACAACCTAAGGCAAACACTAAACTAAATTAATTACAAAGACTCACTGTAAACACTCACTCACATTCTGTTTAGTTGTAGGAGTAGGAATGACAATTCATGAGTTACATCTCATTAACATCGTGCAGTTTGGTCTTTAAGTATTAGGACAATGACACAATTTCTGTAATTTTGCCTCTGTACACCACTGGTTTAATTTGAAGAAGAAAAAAAAATAATTAATGAATCAAGTTGTGATTAAAATACAGACTTTCAGCTCTTATTCATGGGGTATGACCAAAGTATTTCATTAACTGGTTAAGAAATGCAACCATTTTTATACACAGTCCCCCATTTTCAGAGCCTCAAAAGCCACCGGACAGCTGACTGATGAGTAGCTTCATGGCCACGTGAGGCCCGTTCCCTCATTATTCCCTGAGTTGATTTCAAGTGTTGAACTTGCATGTGGGTGTTCACGCCCATAACTCTCAATATGAGGCCCAAACAAATGTCGATGCAAGTGAGAGAAGTTATCATTAGGCACAAAAAAAACAAAAAAACAAAAACAAACAAAAACTGTCACAGAAACAGGAAAAAACATTATTAGTACATTCAACAATTTGAAATCATTTGTGTGGTGCGAGGCAAAATTACAAAAATATGTGTAATTCACAAATATTTATGCACCTAATTGTATCAACTCCGGTTCAACTCTTGTGATTTGATAAGAATTTTCACACCTCCGTCCATGCAAGACAGATTATGAGCTTTGTGAATTAACAGAATAGAAAAAAAAGAACTATAAAGCTGTTTTCACACATGCACTGCAGCCCTGAACTTTACTAGACATTACCCAGAGGAGCTGTATGTGAGAACACAAATGTCCTAATCATTTGTATCAGACATTAAACAGACTTTACCCTGCCAGCTATCTAGTACAAAGACTTCATAATGTTCAACTGAGCTCATGTAAGAATAGGGCAGCTAATTGTCCTGAGAATTCACAGCCCTGCCTCCTGCCTCCTCCTCCGCGAGAGCATTACCCATCACTTCAATTGTAATTATATCTCACAGTGAGAACGTGTCTGACATGTACAGTCTCCTGTTGTCTGCTACATACAAGAAAGGGCAACTCCAAGCAACGATTCTCCAAACATGTATGTGGCGTTCGTGTGTGAAAACCGCTCAAGTTAAAAAACAAATACAAAATGGTCTTTTCTCCAGCTGTGTTTATCCAAACTGTTACCCAGCAGTGACTGAGTGGAGCTCCCCCTGGAAGATCTTGAGGAAGAGAGCCAGGATGTAGCAATGGAAGTGTAACAGTGTTGGAAGAGCAGGCCCGGGAAGTGGGTGACAGGTGTCTTCACTGGACATACAGTATCTGGAAGGTTACATATTTGCAGATTACTACAACTGCTACCTGCTAGTGTGTTTTTGTTTTTCTCATTACACAAAATGAGACATCACATGGTTACTTTGGTTACGGTTTCCAGCATCCAGGCATTAGCAGGAATAGTTACCTGATGGCTGTCTCCAGAAAAGACCACAAGCCCTTCTTACACTGAGGACACTGCAACACTTGAGTAAAATACTTTTTCACAGACTTGGGAGCCATCCACGGAGGGTTGGTAACAATTAGTTTATCCATGACCTGCTGGAAATTTCTCATGTAGACAGATGTGGCATTACCCTGCGACATAATAATTACATTCCAATTGGTTTGGATGTTGGGAATGTACAGGAAGACTTTCAACTGAGCAGAGCTAGAAAAACTGTAGAATAATTATAATAATCAATAATTTGGGGGGAAAAATATGCAGATGTAGTAACATTTGTAAGATCGGACTAAATTACTTATTTTAAAAAAAACAGGTACGTAACTAAAATAATCATGAGTTGCAGCTGTAAATTATAGTTCAATCCAAAGCCACTGAAACCAATAAAAAGGCCTCTCTAAGCCAGCTATCCATATTCAAAAATGTATAACAAGTTATACTTTTGTGATACCCCTGAGGTTACTGCACCAGCAGCAGGTGGGGGTTTCTGCAGTATGGTAATTCCTACCTGCTGTGTGTATCCTAAGAGGGATATCAGGTATGGTGCTGGTGGCAGCAGGCCTGGGTACACAGCACTTCTGATTGAGTCCAAGGCTTCAGTGAAGAGGCCACACTCTATCATGCAGCCAACATTGCTGAAGTCCATTTCTGTTGCCTGGAGAAATACAAGAACAATGATAAAATGCACGAGGTATATGGAAAGCAGGAGGAAACACGGCACTCAGAGACGGATGGCAGAAAAACGAGGGAGAAAAAAAAGTGGAGGGCAGAAGGGTAATGGAAATAGGAAGTGAATGGGCTTTAAAAGTTCTTGGGGGTCATTTCTGACTGTCTGTTATTGGCAAATAGCATATGGACTCAGAAAGTACAGAATGGAAAAACATGAGCACTTCTATTAGCAATATCCACTTGGGTAAGGTATGGACAGGACAGTGGAGAGTGTTGTTAATAGGCCTGCCAATCAAAAGTCTCAGATCAGCTGACAGTGGTGGTTAAATTGTGACCTGGATATGATACGCCCTTGCTCTCCATGTCACTTCCCATTGAAATGTATGACATACAGGAAATTAAATGACCTGATCCTCTTGATGAAACACAGTTATTGTAGAAATGTATAGTAGTGATCAAGAGTGGGGGTTGATATGTCTGCACATCTACCTGAGCCAGGGGACTATAGGGGTCATGGTAACCCAAAAATTCAAGAAAGCACAGTCTTGGCTGGACCTAAAGGGAGGGAAAAAAAACAAAACAAACAAACAAAAAAAACACGATGATGACATGAAATACAAAACCAGACATAAAACAAAAACAAAAAAAAAGCACACACACACCTCCTGTTTGAGTACATATGTCTTAAGCTCCACCTCCAAAGTAGAGAAACTGTCCTTTATGTCTGCTGGTTCTTCTGTTATGTTGAAATTCATATCCACACGATTGCTCTGCCCCCCAAACAATGTTTCGGTCTAAAAGATTAAAACATTTTAACATAACATGCTTAATAAATATGTTTGAGCAACTTTAAGTTTTATCAAGCGACAGCAAAATATTAATTAAGACTAGGGCTGCAACGATTCATCGATTAACTCGATTCTAAAAAATTATCGACACAAATTTACTGTGTCGATGCTTCGTTTAAACTCTGCAGCGCTCAGCTGTCTCGGTGTAAGCGGCGCTCCTCACTAGCATTAGTGCTCCGTCGTCTTTTTGTGGGTTTATTGGTGGCTGACAAACCAACATAGAACTGCATTACCGCCACCTACTGGACTGGAGTGTGAATGACGCGCACACGCACAGATTCTAAAAAGCTCTCCGTCGCTGCGATGGATTTCATTTAACACAGAGTGGATCATCACTAGAGTTGCCACCTGTCTCGTAAAATACAGAACCCCGTATGTTACGGGACTCCGCGGAATACGGCTCCGTAACATGCGGGGTTCCGTACTTTACCGGACGGGTGGCAACTATCGCTGACATGCATTTCCACGCCTCCACTGCTCTCTGTGTGTCTGTGTGTGTTGTGCTCGCTGACAATTTCAGCTGTTATTTTTGTCTTTACTTCAGCTGTAGCTAGCACAACTGGTTTGCTAGAGCGCGGGCCATTAGCACTAGCGATGGTTCGGTACCGGAAGGCCCGCCCCCCAGGACCGGGAGGCTCCGTCAAAATTTTTTTTTTAAATCCCTTATTAGTGACTAAATATAGACCTGCAGTAGAAACGTATTTTTGAGAATGCTTGTGAATACAAAGCATTACAACATTACTCACACATGCACCATGGCTCCGGCAGCCACTAGTTTTTCAAAACACTCATAGCAGGCAGCGGTTTTAACTGCGCAAGCGCAAAGAGACGGTGAGCTCAAGTAGTGCAAAAGGAAACGTTTTTCCAGCGTCCAAAACAGCAGCTTTTTCTTTTAGTAACCACCATTAAAATCTTTACTGGAAAACAGCTGGAGGTCCTTCATCAAGCACCTGATCAGCAAGTGTTAAGGTGAAGAAAAGAGAACTTTGTAGCTGCTCCATTCACCGCTGTTTGTTCACACGGCGAAAAACTGCAGTACGGAAGTTAATAAAAAAAGTATTTCTTATCAGATTACTCGATTAATCGATGGAATAATCGATAGAATACTCGATTACTAAAATAATCGTTTTATGCAGCCCTAATTAAGACCATATCAAATATTACATTTTTTAAAAAAAAAAAAGTAACATATTATAAGCTGATTATCAGTTATGACCATATATTTTTTAAATACATTATTCTGACTCACCCCAAAGAGGTGCTGGACTATGTGGCTCACAGGGTAACAAGGAGCATTGTGGGATTTTGAGTTCTCTGTAACAGGCTTAGCCATGACATGAGTGATTGAGGTATAAGAGGGGGGAGGGCAGTGGTATACTTCAGCCCTGCCTGCTTTTAGAAGCCTGCAAATTATTAAAGGCAAACATATTAATTATCCATCTGCTCATTTTATTCATATATGGGCGAAAAGAGAACAAGTGCTTGTGACTTACCGTTTGAACATTGCTCTGCGTGTGGACTCTTGGACCAGGAGGAGTACCCTCCAGCCCTGAAAGGCCCCTTTCAGTCTCCCACTGGCCACCTTCTCTCTCCACTGTTTGACTGGGTAGAAGGCAGCGGTGGAACCTGTGGAAATGGCCACTTCATAGGGCCCCTCTGCAAGCCAGGAGCCATTCTTAACACTATCCAGCACATAGTCAGGAGTTACAACCCACTTTCCTGGCAAGAGACAAGGAGCAACAGGGTAGAAATCCAATAAAAGGTGTTAATTCTAAGACTTAAAAATTAAATAAATAAAAAATCAGTAAAGTGTTTTATGGTTAAATTAAATGTATGTAGGTTAAAATAGCAACAAAGATAAAGATCCACTAATATTAAAATCATAGAAATCATTACTGACCTGCAGCACAAGCTGCCAAAAACTTCTCGCTTGACAACACCTGTGGGACTATCAGATGGGTGCAGGCATGCTGATATACCTGTAAGGTAACTATGCATCAACTGATGTTCAGTACAAAAAACAATGTTCCACTATTAGGTAACTATGCATCAACTGATGTTCAGTACAACTAACAATGTTCCACTATTAGGTAACTATGCATCAACTGATGTTCAGTACAACTAACAATGTTCCACTATTAGGCATCAGGCAAAACTATGATAAACAATTTGTTTATTCACATTTATCATTATATTAATCACAGTGTCACTACACAGCTATGTAGTGACACTCTATACATCTAAAGAAATGGCTAAACATGTCTACTTAACACATAATACATACACTGACAGAAAGAGGAACTGCATGAGGCATAACAGTTGAATAATAGCATGCATACAGTCAAGACCAAGGATCACAATATCCACCCAATTCTGGCTACACAAGGCAGCAAATGAAGAAAAGAATGAAACCATTCTCTGTTTTTAAAAACAAGTGGTGCTGGGCACAGCAAAACTCGCTCTCGGCAGATGCTTTAGCTGATTTGAAAGTTTTCTGTCTCACAAACATATCACTCTCCAAACACTGAAACCCTGATATAGCATATAGGTCCTATCGTTCATGCCCAGAATTTTCCAAGGTTTAAAAAAAACTTAACTAAAATAAAGTTCATTTTGTTAATGTAAAAGTTGCCATGTTCTGGATTTTCAGGTTACTTTAATTTAAGTAGCCTGCAAATCCAGAATCTGGACTGTCACTTTGTGTGATTGGCAGTATTACAGTAAGAACTAAGTCATCAGAGATGTTTAGTAGTTGAAACTATGGTATAAATTTGAACATCCCAGGTCACGTTGTCCTTGAGTTATTGCGTTCACAAGATTTACAGAAAACTTGACCTTCACCTTGAGGCTGTTAACAGACAAACATAAGAAAAACACACACACACACACACACACCCCGCCCCTCTCGATGGCAGGGTAAAAACACAGGTTGGCACAACTTTCTGATATAGCTATACAGGTTGGCAGAGACTGTCACAGGAGCTCAGGATCAATTGCAAGCTTTATGATTAAAACTAGACTTAGCCACTAAGATTACCAAGAAAACCACCCCAGGCATCCGCAGAACTATGATTGACTGAGCACAGCAAGTAATTCATTCAGTCAGCTACTTTCAGAACAATAACTGCATTCAGTTTTGATGGGTGACTGAGCACCGGTCATCACTCCTTCATTTGTTACTTGTTTATCTTTGCTGCTTGTGACACTCTGGTTATGATTAGTGTTTAATTATTATTATTTTTTTCTTGCATCTCATAGGCTGAATCAGAAAAATTGAATTATTCATAAAAGGTGCAAGCCTGTTCAGCCCGGACAGAAATGCACATGGCATTTCCCCGAAAATCTGCTGCGGGATCTCTAGTTTACTCACTGAGCCACCAATGTATTTCCCACCCAGCTGCTGAATTCCCTGGATCAAAACTCTCTTCTCATCGCGGACCTTGATCCCAGAAATCTGGAAAACATGTGTGCAGGCCTCCATCTCCACGAGGAAACTAAAGAGACAAAATGAAGTTGAATAAAACCCCTTCTCCTACAACATGCATACTATAAGTTAAGGAAGATTGCATCATTCACTGGACAATCTAATGTTGCATTTCTTGTTTGACTAGATGTCAAACAGAAATGCTGTTTGACCTTATGTCCTCGGTAGTGATCACAAAAAAAGTTACATTGAAAGATGCTTCCCCCCCTAGGTTCTCAGGAGGCTAACTGACACAAGTTAATGAATAAAAATGATATTTTCTACTCAACAGTCACTCCCGACTGTCTTAAAAACACAGCTGATCAAGTACCTCGCTCATACCACCGATGACGACTTCCAATTACATCCGGGCGCGCCAAACTCTTGTCACCGATATAAACATCCAACAAAATGAGCAATTTCTGGACCAGTATGCGGCTATTTCCTCCAAAGCCAGATTCACTGTTGCAAACCAAAATCTGAGGCGCCTTCGCTCTTTATATAACGGCCAAACGATACGTTTGATTACTTAGATCGCACGCGAATTCACCACTCAACTTCCAAGGGTGAGCAGCTTCATGCTAACTAATGTTTTGGAAAGAGGGGAGACCCCGCCTATTGTAACATTTTCATATGTATTATCAACACACAAACGACTATTTATTTGGTTTTAAAATAATTTAAAGTACATTAAATATATTTTAACATAAAAAATAACCTTTTATTTATAAAAAAAAAATTAATATTAATCCCCGATAAAGAATCCATTTCCCTACCATTTGATTTGTCATTTGGAATTTCCCACCAAGCGGAAGTTTTCGTAGAGCTACTTCCAGGTTGTTGTCACGGACGCTTTCAGTCCCCGGAAATAACTAAAATAACTGGGTATTATGCAGCGCTGGTTGAGTAACGGGGATATTTCGTCGATAGATAACCAATAAAATTGAAACGTAACTTCTGCCAGATAGGCTGCCCAGGAAACTGTGTATATAAACTGCTTAGTGCAAGTGACAGCGATAGGTACGCTCTCAGTCACAGTAATGTAATATTATATTTATATTGGCTGTTGAATTGTCTCGGTTTTTGTTATTGTTACAAATAGTTGTCGCGGAAAAATAGCAACACGAAGTGCCTACAAATGATGTCGGTCACATTTTCCCTGCGTGTACTGGATTAACACCGGATGGATTAAGTGAGAGCTTTTGTAAGGTAGGACACGCATAATATGCAACACTGAAAGGCGAGTGGTTTCATTCGGGTTTTCTTTTGTCGCATACACAGGCACGCAGTGAATCCACGACCTTTTTTTTTTTAAGTTACAGATAAGCTGTCAAAATTAGCAAATGCAGTATTACTTACCTGCATGCTGTGAGCTGAAAGATCTGTGTATGGCTGTATGGCAGGTACTACGTCAAGCAGGTAAAAGTCAGTGGTATAAGTAAGGCCTGTCTCTATTCTTGATGTGTTTGTGGGTTTTTGTTAATGATCAAAGCAACAATATGACTAAAACCATTGCCCTCTAATCATAAGATACATTGGTAATTAATAATTAGAAAAAAATAATCTGTTAATTAATCATTAATTGATACATGTTTTGGCAGTTTTGTTTTAGAATGTTGATTAATTACAGTAACATTTTTAATAGATTTTTTAAAAACATGATGGGAATACTTCCTTCCTTCATTCCTTCCTTCCTATCCTTTTCTAATGTTGTATGGATGACATGATTAGGAGGTCAAAATTCTGATCTGGAAGGTCAGAATGTGTCAGTTCTTGGCCAAACAACCCCATGAAGAGCAAGTTACAGTCAAAGGCTTAACTCTTTCAGTGATCAACATCTGTGGTGAATACCAGAGAATGGTGCATCAAATGTAAATAAAACCAGAATGCAATGATTTGCAAATTTCATAAAATCATATTTTATTCACAGCAGAACATAGAAAACATATTAAATGTTTACATTTTGAATCTGGTGTCAGCAACATGTCTTGAAAAAGTTGGGACAGGGCCAAGTTGGGACATTACACTGTTGTAACAGCAGTCTTTAATGTCTGGCAACTGAGGAGACCAGTTGCTGGAATTCTTGGAGAGGAATGCTGTCCCATTCTTTTCTGATATAGGATTCTAGGAGCTCAACAGTCCTGGGCCTTCTTTGTTGTATTTTTTATTTAATTATGCGCCAAATGTTTTCAGTTGGTGAAAGATCTGGACTGCAGACAGGGCAGTTTAGCACCTGGATTTTTCTATTATTAGGTCATGTTGTTGTAATAGATGCCGTATGTGGTTTTTGTATTGTCTTGCTGAAATATGCAAAGACTTCCCTGAAGATGATATTGTCTGGATGGGCGCATATGTTGCTCTAAAATTTGTATATAGATTTCAGCACTGAAGGTACCTTTCCAGATGTGCAAGCTGCCAATTCTGTAGGCACTAAATCACCCCCATACCATCAGAGATGCAGGCTTTTGAACTGATTACTGTTAACAAGCTCGATGGTCCCTCTCCTCATTTCAAAGTCTTTGCAATTTTACATTGAGGAACAATATTCTGAAACTGTTTCACAATTTGTAGACAGTCTTTTGCAAATCTGTGAACTTATGCTCATCTTCATTCTCTCTGCCTCTCTAAGATGCTCTTTTTATACCAAATCATGAAACTGACCTGTTGCCAATTAACATAATTAGCTGCAAATTTGTCCTCCAGCTGTTTCTTTTTAGTACCACTTACTTTGCCAGCCTTTTGATGCCCCATCCCAACTTGTTGTTACCATCAAATTCAACATGAGCTAATATATGATATATTGTCTATTGTGAATAAAATATGAGTTTATGTAATTTACAAATCACCGCATTCTGTTTTTATTCACATGGGGGTTGGGGTGGTGGTGTTTGTGGAGGCTTCTTTTTTTTTAATGGGGGGGCATAGCAGGAACAGGGTGTGGGTTAGGATCCAGAGCAGCAAGGATGAACATCATCATTATTATTGTTGTTATTCTTATTATATTAATAATAATCACAGTTTAAATGTTAGCAAAGTAGAGTTAGGCAGATATCTCAATTTGACCATAAAATGACTTAGGCAATTATGCTATAAGGCTAACGATACGGCTCTTTTTCATAAGTCTGACTTTAGTCCCTTTTCTGAGTTGCTACCAGACCTTTTATAGGAGGAAGTTGGCCCAGTGGGTTTCATCTCTATAACACAGCTCTCAGCCCCTGAGGAGGAGACCAGTTTATTAGGGATTTACAGATGTGTGATCCTGGGTATGTTTAAGGAAGTAAACCATGATGATCCAGCTTCTGTCAACTGGAACCAGGAAGTTCTATTGGAGCACGTCTTGACAAATTGACATTGGAAAACTTAATCAACAACAATTCTGACAAATGATCATTTGTCTGTTAATTAAAAAGTGGTGAAAAAAAAGCAATTGCAAGTACTAACCTCTCAAAGGTGATGATTTCCCATTTTTCTTTCTTTTGCACTGCGACATATATCTCTGTTTTTAAGCTTTTATAGCTTTTACCGATTTTCGTATTTATAACCTACAATTTTGAAAAGCAAAACCTGTTTATTCTTGTATAAGAGATTTATCAATATATTTGGAGATTTATTCATGTAATGCAAATGATAATTAGTTGCAGCTCTGTTCTTCACAATGCATGCATCTAGTTTAATTAAATTAATGTTTACATTTGTCACATTTTTGTCATCTGTACAGTAATTATATTCCACCATTAAATCTTTATGTGCATGTTTCAATTCCCTTCAACTAAATGCATCTTTAGGATCGGAGTATTTAAGTTTGTTGAACTCATGACAGTTGCAATAAGCTAAGATATATGATCTACTCCAGTGTGACAAAATTGTCTGTTTGTTTTGTTTTTTAAGGGTTGTAATTGACTCATTGCTCTGGGTACTTTAATACTGTTGAATGATGGTGATTGCTCAACAAAACAACAACAACAACAAGTAATATTTGGTTATTGAGGAGATTCAGAAGTCATGTATTATTCATTCTCTCAGTGTAGGCCAATCACACAGGCATTTTTTAGATTGAGGAAAAAGTTGTTGTATTCTGAAATCTGAGCAGTTTTACATGGCATATTTTAGGAAGCCATTATATCCACATAATATCTCCCCATAGCAAAGAAAAAGGTGACCAGTACATTTTTACAAGAGTCATACCTCCTAGATTTAGCGAAACTAAACACTATCATGAAGTCACCAATAAAGTAAACAGACTATAATGTGTAAAGAGCATCAGTCAAAAACAAGGAAATGTAGCAGGGCCACTTGGCTGCACTGTAACTGTGAAGCTGAGGCCTCCTCTGGGTATTCATGAGCTAGTTCTCAGCACTATTGTGATCTTAGATTATGCACCTGCTTAATTTATTATGTTTCCTTTAAAGCAGACTGTTAGGTACCCCCTTTAAAATATTGTTGACTTTAACTTGACATGCTCTAAGTGGTTTTAAAGCGGCAGCCTGGGGGACATGCTGCTAAATATTTCAGGACAAACTCATTACTGTAAATGGGCCTGTGTGTTAGCTTAGCTGGGTTAGACAGGCAGCAACAAGAGAGGTTGGACAGTGATGTGTGTGTGTGTGTGTGTGTGTGTGTGTGTGTGAGAGAGAGAGAGAATGCATTTCTTATCCTGTTCTAATAGCTGTGGATTTGATGTCTCAGGCAGGCAGCATTTCATTGCCTGGCCCTGTTGTCCCTGTTGCAGTGCTGTGAAACACACAGGGGCTCCTCCAACATCTGCTTTCTAAAGAGCTAATGACAAGACAATGGAGACTGGATGATTTAAAGTATAGTACTAATGAGGCCCTGTGTGATGCCTGGTGAATCCTAACACACACACACACACACACACACACACACACACACACACACACACACACACACACACACACACACACACACACACACACACACACACACACACACT
This sequence comes from Archocentrus centrarchus, assembly GCF_007364275.1. Taxonomy (NCBI): domain Eukaryota; kingdom Metazoa; phylum Chordata; class Actinopteri; order Cichliformes; family Cichlidae; genus Archocentrus; species Archocentrus centrarchus. Next base: position 17,840,384 of record NC_044354.1, on the reverse strand, counting down.
CATGCTTAAGATAACAGACGATATTATGGCAGAACAGGAGGTAGACACCCAGCAGATATAAAGTGAGGACATTCAGACCCTCAGTCCATCTGTCTGTCTATCCTTAAAAGAAGTATGGTACTATAGAAAGCACAAACGCACAAAGAAACTATTCAAAATCATATACACACACACTGACTTGCTCAGTCTATGTAATTACAATGTTGAGTTCCTAATCCATGGATTGAAAATCCTTTTCTCTTTCAGCGATGACTGTGCATAGACCCCCTCTCAGACAGTGGCGCAGGGGGAGCGTGATGATGAGGGGAAGCAGTAAGAGAGAAGAAGAGAGGGAGAAATAATAAAGGACAAGCTTAACTGGTGAGGCTGTCAGCAGAGGAAAATAATATTTGTCCAGCTGGACAGGCCTCCCTTTGTGCGGGCTAAATGAATGTTGAGCTTCCTGTCTACTCTGTCAGGAAGAGTGGCATAGACTGTATGCAGCAGCGAAGAAGCAGAGCGGAGTGCAGGGAGCTGTTTGGAGTTTGACAGGGATTATTAAAATCAGAGCAGATGACGAGGAATGGGGCGAGAGGCGGAGTGTGAGAAAGCCAAATTGACACAGACACTCTCCATTACCTTCCACTTGACTCGTGCTGATGACAATGTTGATATGAGACCCAGCAGCGCGGCACTACCGTGGGATTGGCTGTTAGCATGAGCATTAAGCACCACAGGGTGGAGGGGGGGTGGCCCCGCAGTTCTAGGAGAGACCAGAGGAGATGAGTTGTTTATTTAAAGCCTTGACTGAAGAGCATCTCACCTCATTGTTTATTTATTTGTTCTTTTTTTCCCCCCCTGTGTTAACTTACTGTAGTGTCAGTAGGTGGAAATGGTCAGAGGCTCAGGCAATGCATTTTGATCAGGAGCTCTCCTACTGAAAATTATTTTTCAGAGAAAGAGGGAGGGGGGACTGTTTTTGTTGATATCAGACTTCCCCTTGTTTCAGGTGTTTCAGGTGAAATTGATTTGTGCCTCTTAATAAGACTTCTGTTTGAGGAAATTTCCAATTAGATCACATGACAGTTGGTGCCGGGTGTACAGAATCTGTGTGCTGCCTCTCAGACAGCTGCAATGATACAACACTCTAGATCATGCAGTTGATTGATGTCAATCTGCATTGCCAATTCAATCCTGACACCAGTGATGCCTTGTGCGTTATTTTGTTTTATGAACAGGTACACATCCAATATAGTGATAAAGCGCTAACTCTCTCTCTCTATCTTACAGAGCACTATGGAATGGCCAGAGGATTTTCCCGAAGACCATGCCTTTGTGGATCTGCTGGTTCCAGGTGTTTCAAGTGATCTGGACTTTGAACAGCTTATAAAAGACACAGAGGAGAAGCTCAATCTCAATGCCAACAGGTCAGTCAGAGCAGCTAGACAGGACAGGAAACACACTGCTATGTAGTTGTTTAGTATGCCAAAAAAAAAAAAAATCAACTGTTTGTTTGATGACAGTACATATCAGACATTTTTCACATACAGTCATTATAAAAAAAGAAAGTGCAAAGAAAGGGCTCTGTGCAGTCCTGTGAAAAACTAAGTACATCAGTACTGCTTCTGTGGGAATGAAGTGGGTGTGTCAGTGTGTCAATCAAGTGAGACCACCTGAAAAAAGCTGAAGTTTTGTAAGGTGTGCATTAACACAATGCCACAGTCTTCCCAGGACTGAATGTCCCCACAAATTTATCCCATGGTCAGATCATGCAGTGCTCATAGAAACTGCAAAAAAGCTAAAAGCTACATCTCAGATTCTACAGTACAATTTAAAAAAAAGACTCAACAAGTATATCTTGTTTGGAAGGCGTGCCAGGACCGTTGAACAGGACTGCATAGAATCCTATGAAAACTTTCTTTTTCACAAGACTGTATGTAGAAGTTTATCTCTCAAGTCTCTGTAATGTTCAAAGATTAATCACAAAATTGTTGACTCTTGCTTAAGGTGGGATTGTTTTTCTCTGATTGTCTATGTCTGTTGGCTGCACTAAAACCAAAAGTAGAGAGAGAGAGAGCTGCCAAACAGCAGCAGAGACTCAAACCAGTTATGAGCTCAATCAACGTCAGTTGGCTTATCACAGCCTGCCAGCATTCTTTAAAACACAAGTATTTCCTATGATGGAGTTTTTTTTTTCCTTCCTTCTTCTTTGGGCATCATGTGCACAAATTTTGTGTTATCTGATATCTGCTGCAGTATCCATCGTTATCTGGATTGCGTGATCTGGATAGCTGAAAAATAGATGGTAAAAGTATTCAGTGGCTGCGAGCTAATGCAGAAATCTTTGCCTCTAAAATGCCTCCTATTAAAAGATCGCGGTTGTGTGTGTGTGTGTGTGTGTGTTTGTATGTTTTAGTTGGTTGCTACAAAATCTGATTTTGTGGTTATATACACAGATGTATAACGCAGCATCTGTTGCAAGATTGGTAAACAGTGGCAGCAGTGTGGAGGAGTAAAATGACAGATTATCAGTGTGGCTGTGTGTTCTTGAATCTTAAACACAGTAATTAAATCCACACTCTGATTGCAACTGTGAAACTAAAGTAAATAATTCACACAACACAACAGGAAAAAAGGAGAGCTGATAATGACTGTCTTATTACTATGTAGTCAGGAATTAAATCTGGCCGAGATGCATCACTGTATTGTAACTTGTTTTCTAATTCAATCTTAATCTGATATTCTAATAACACTTGTAAATGTACATGTAAATGTGGTTTGTGACTACTGGATGTGTTTATTGTCTTAAATGATATTGTTTCTTGTAACATTCTAGTTCTAGGCCCTTTTCAAACTTCAAGATATATCTGTTCCCAACATTATTTTTTTTTTTTTAATTTTTATTAATTATAAGAGCAATTCTATCATCCTGTGTGATAGAAGAAAAGCATTCCCAATTTTTTTTTTCTTCTGTGCACTAAGGACTGAAATATAGGCATCAGTCATTTATTACAGAGACGTATAGTTGGGGAGTGCAAGTAGATTGTTAGAAAGTGAGACATGGGGAAGAGAAAAATGGGAGAAATCTATATTTCAGGTCTTTTATTGTTTGTGGTGTTGTGTGGCTGAGGGCAGATGATGAAGGACAGGCTAAATGTAGCAAGTGAACAAAGCCTCACTCTGGCACCATTAGTGTCTGGGACTCATCCCTTCTTCACTCTCTCTCGCTGTCTCCCTCCCCTTTTCTCTTTTTCTTTCCTTCCTCCTTCTAAATGGGAACATAATAATTGAAGATTCCACATCTTGAAACGAAAACCCTTGGGTAGGTAATTCAAGGCTTATTACTGAAGGCCAGGCCATTTTTCTGCTTTCTAAGCATTAAAGGGTTATTTTGTGTTCCTGCAGATGGGAGAGGGATAACCATTATGAGAACAAAGCGTCCAGATAATGGAGAATGGGGCTAAAAATAAGGCAATCCTCCTCTCGCCGTGGGGGATCACTGGTCAGTATCTCTGTAAGACTGCAGCTAACTTCCTCCGAGACTACTCGTTTTCTGTTGGGACACATCCAGGCAAATAAAATCTCACAAGGCCTCTAGTTTGCCTTTAACCTGGGTGGGCTGCAGACATATACACACCTTCACATACGTCCACAGCTCACTCACCTGCTGCCTAATTGACCCATCGGTGTCTGGGACAAATTGCGGAAGTGGAGTAAAGGAAAGGGAAACCGGGAGGCGGAGGACACAGAGCTGCCTACACCCTTGAAGGACTTCAGCCCATGTATGGGTCAGAATGACTGGCCTGCTCCCAGTTCTCAGATGTCAGAGATTTGCCTAAGAGCTGCTGCCTAATTGAAGGAGAGTAAGATAGGCTGACAACAGAGCTGGCTCCCCCAAATTGAAACGCTGTAATCCATTAGTTTTCATCAGATGGGACAGTGCAGGGGGTGGGTGTATGTTGCCGGATGGAGCAGGCCACCAGGAAAAGACCTCTAATGAAGTGTCAGCACAAGCATGGAGACTACAGACAGGCCTCTAGTTTCACACGGGCAAGGCAAATGGCTCTCACTAATCTCTTGCCAATCTTGATCAGTGTAGAGTATCAATACTTTTACATTTAATTCTGTGCGTGCGTGTGTATATGTGTGTGAGTGTGTGTGTGTCTGTGCATTTCTTATAATAAGGATTTTCAATACGTGTGGACGCTGAGGGAACTGAAAACCTGTCACAGTAAAATATTGCACAAGGTTCCTTTTCAGTGAACAAAAATACTAGTCCTCGAAGTATGAGGTTGATTTTCTGTTTAGCTGTGCGTGACACGTGTGTCAAGTTAGTATATCAGCTATATCAGTTCTCCGGTATCATGGGTAGGCTGTGTGTCTTGGGGGATGACGGCTGAAAACACTAAGTGGGCAACAGACTGGGCCAAGACAGGATTCGTTTTCAGCCTGTTCATTCAAGCCCATTCACTCCTTTTCCCCTTACAGAATGGGACCCTTTGATGGAGGAGATATTTAGTTCTCAGGCGGCTGGTTTGGCACTGACTGGAGCTGGGGTTTATTTGAAAGGGATCTTCCTGCCCCCGTTGTCTCCAACCCCCACCTCCTGTAGGCGAGCGGAGTGGAGCGGAGCACGACAGACAGACAGCCCCACAGCAGCCCACCCACACTAAATTAATTCTGACAAGAAACTTAAGATAACGTCAAAGCGCTGACTAATCGCAGGATTGGGTTTCTGTAAGTCAGGGAGCTGTGAAATGTGCCATCATATCTAATAAAAGACCTCCAGTTGCTCCCTTTCTCTCTCAGCAGTGGTGAAGATTGTAGGGGAGGAGGTGCCGTTGCAGTGTTGACTGTGTCCCTGAACTGGTCTGAAAAACAATTAAATTTCACTTCAGCAGTAAGAGTGCAAGTGTGTGTGCGCGTGTGTCAGTTAGGGTAAGATGACTGACATATTTGTCAAGAGGCCTAAAGGATTCTTTCCTCCTAGTTTCCTCTGCTTCCTTTCTCATTCTCCGAGTCTTTTGTTGAGTTCTGCTCTGGCGTTTTTGCCATTAAGGGTTCGTCCATTGTTGTCTTTACACAGATGGTTGAGTGGTTTTATTTTCTGTGACTTCTCTGTTTTCTACCCATTTCTGCCTTCCTCTTCTCTCATACTCTTTCTGTCTCTTTCCTCGCCATCTGAGCTGCCGGCAGTGGAAGTCATCAGGTTTGGAGCTAATCCTGCCAAGTTGATTAGGCTGCAGGTAGCATTCACACCAGCGGCCAAAAGGTCACCACATTGTAGAAAGCTGGATGGACTTCTTGACACAGACCATCCACACTGACTTTATAACTTAGAGCACAAGGCCTTAAGGAGGGGTAATTGAAAGGTGAAAGTAAAGAAAAAAATTAGGAAAGTAAGAGTGTTGAGGAGAGAGAAAAGAAAAAAGTAGAAATGGAGAGAGAGAAAAGCTATGAAGTCAGGGCTTGAAAATGTACCTGAAGAGGCAGGTGTATTTGCTGTAGCTATTAGAGTACGCTTTTCTTGGGTGAAAGCAAGAGTAAGATGATGAAGAGTGGAACCAGAGGAAAACGAGGAAGCCTAAAAGCAATTCCCCCTTGTCTTAGCCTATGGCTTCATATTAGTCAAACATGTCTGCCTGTTGTGCCCATATACTGTACATGTGTGTGGCAAGAATGACTTCAAGGCTATCTAAGTTAATGGAAAGCTTAATTCTGCTGTAAAACTGAGTAACAAGAGAAAAGTTCATAGTCTACTTATATTTTTGTGTTATGTGAACTGGTGAAACGTGAGCTACAGATGGACATCCATTTGAAACCTTCTGTCTACGTAAAGTCCTGGTGGGGAGCCCTGAACGAACATCCACGTTTAATGCTTACTATAAACACACATGCAGTGCTCTCTGAAGCCATTTAATCCACAGCAACTGTTCCCAGAGTTATTTAAAATAGAGAAAAGTAAAGTGTTATTTGAAGTGTACTGTATCCAGAACTACTACTTATCAGAAACTCATTGCTGGATTCTCCCTTGAGAAAGAAAAGCCAGAGGTCACGCAAACAAACCAGCATTTCAACGGTCCATTGTGTTGTTTAAAGTGATGTATTTTAATTTTACACACAGTGCCGTCCGCGCTTCTGAGTCTTGCTGGTTATGCTTGGATCTTGCTGAAGCTAAGTTTTACAACCAGTGAACTTTGGGCAAACATACTGAAGATTTGCAGCATTCACAATCTGTCACAAGGCAATGGTTTTCTTATACAGTAAGCATACAGTACATAGACGGGCAGAAATACAGAATCACACACACACACACACACACACACACGAGTGGAAAGGTGAAAGCCTTTGATAGTTCTACATACTATGTGTAGTAAGTATTTCCTAGTATCAAATCTGTATAAACACACAAAAACAGCGTGTAATCAGGGTTTCTGTCAGTCAGCACATTGGCGTCAAGAAAATAAAGTGAGATGCATCATCTGGCCTGCCTAAAGAAGAAAAGAATGCAAGAGGAAGGTATTTAACGAGAGAGAGAGAAGAGTGTCATCAGGCAGCTTTCAATCTACAGGATGGCAGTTTGTAACAGTCTATAACATTTTATCCTCTTGCATTTTCCCCCTCTGAAACGAAAGTGTGTCAGATTGAACGGTTATTTAATGTGTTGCCATTGTAAGACATCTGGATGTATTCATGGCCCAGGAACAGGCAGGAGGCACTTTATAGTCCCCGATAGGGGATGAGCTGTCTGATGGGGAAATTGCACTTTGGCTTTGTGTCATGTATACTAAGATACATACAAGCGTATGAACGCACACGTCTGAGAGACAGAAGTATAGGTGTACCAAAAAAAAAAAGTAAAAATCTGTTAAATATTTGAATATTTGATCAATCGTACCCAAAGGTATTACACTGACACAAAAAAAAGATATACCATTATTTAATATTAAAGGTGTAATTCATACTTTTATTTATTTCAATTACTTAGTTGGTTTTTGTTCATCAATTAATGGCTTTCCAAATCAATCATTCAAGCTCTACTATCACTATACAGTATGCTCTACTACATACATTCACACATGGAGCCTTGAGCACATGCAATCTATGAATAAATAATCAAACTTGAACACAGTGGTGGCATTCACAACAGCATATATGTTTAATTATGCAGGTGTGTAGCACACACACACACACGTGCACCGTCTTACATACCCAAATATATATGCATTGATTTGTATGGAAATGACTAAACATGTTGAGCCCAAAGATGTCATTTCTAATCCGTCATATTAAAGAGGAAACTGAATAGCTGATGCCGTCTGTTAAAATCAAAAGAGCGGTGTGTGTGTGTGTGTGTGTGTGTGTGTGTGTGTGTGTGTGTGTGTGTGTGTGTGTGTGTGTGTGTGTGTGTGTGTCAAGGGAACAAGTAAGACATGAGATTGCAAGAACTGTGTGCCTCAGATGCCTGCCAATGCCTGTAATGCCACTTCACACCAGATGCTTAGCACACACTTGCACACTGATATATCGATGTCTGTGTTCATTACTGTTGATGCTTCTGTATGTGTCTTCTCACAGTAGAGACACTGAATGGGAGTGAGGGAGAGCCAAATGTGACGTGGTGTGTAGGTCCGCGTGTATTTTTATTGCTGAGCCTTTTTTGTTTGTATGGCTGCTGTGTGACATATTTTGTGTATTGTTCCTGTGTGCTCATGGTGCAGCAGCAGCTTTTATTTGGGTATGCTTGAATGATTGTGTTGTACTTAATGTCTCAAAAGTCACCTCTGAAAATTAAGACACTGTCCCAGAAGATCTTAAAAGTAACATTTTGTTCAATCATAAAATTGAGACTAAATTTAATTTATAAGGCTGCACCCCCCCCCATTTCATTCCTTTCTGTTTTAGTGGTTATGGTATGTTTTCCATCTGATGATTTACTTTGATACGCTTATACTTGGGGCTTGTATATGGTTTCATAGTCTTTAGTGCTCAGATTTCTACAATATATTTTTTTTTTTTTTTTGCTCAGCATTGAACAGCAGCTGAAGGAGCTCCAGGCTAAAATAGGAGACTCCCGCACAACAGAGCGTCCACTGAGTCCCACAGAGTGGCTGCAGTGGTTCTCCCTCCAAACACAGAGTGTGAGGCCTGTTACCCAAGGACATCAAGAGCTTATGGACTTCTTCAGAGCTCTGGTAATGCATCAAAATGCTAATGACTCTGATGGATTGTTGTGCTCATCAACAGCTATACATTTTAAACATTTCATGGATAATCTGCAGCAAAACATATTTCTCTGAAATAAGAACTCTGAAAACATATGGTAATCATAACCATTTCATCATTTATGATCTAAAATCCCACTTAATTCCAGTGTTCTTCCATTATGAAATATCCAGCTTTCTGGTGAGTTGCAGCCTTGTTATGAATAAGCCATTCAGATCAGCAGACGCTCCTGTGCTCAGTCATACTGCGCTGCCCTGTGTCAGCAGGTAATTTTCCTCTTTCTCTAGGGGAATTAACATCTTAATTCATCTGTTCCTTTTAGCAACAGTACCTGAGATCTGAAGAAGAGTCGAAAGAAGAGGTGACACTTCAGCTACTGCTGAATCTGTCTTCCCAGTGTGGTATTTGCTTCCCCTATAGCCATTCTTCTTCATCCCCACTTTCTTCTCTTCATTCTCAACTGACTGCTTCCTCCATCCAATTGGTTCACACAGTCAGAGATGACACTTCATTAGAGGTAAATGCAGCATTTATTATCCAGTTCAATGTTTCCATACGGTCTAATTTAATGTCTTGCAGGGCTGATTAATTTCATGTGTAATTCAGCTGACTTGTACTTTATGTGAGTTAAGACAGTTCACCACAAAAGACAAATTCTCAGGTATCATCTTTGCGATGTTTTCAGTGTCGCTTGTTTGTTTCTTTCTTTTTTTTTAAGATCCAGGAGGTGTGGGATGACGTACGTCTCCAGCTCAGACGCTACCTGATGGCTCGTCTGTCTTCCCATAGTCCCGAGCGTCCTGGATCTAGACAAATAACCACTCTGTCCATCCTTGAACGGGTTCAGTGTCTGCAGCAGATGTTCTTCCTTTATCCTGAGTCAGAGGTGCTGCAACTTTACCAGGTGCAGTAAAGCACTAAAAATAAAATAATGAAGAGCAGAGTAAAGTATTCCAGTTTTTAAGTTTCTGTATGTTCCAGATCAGAATTGAGAATTTACTTTACATGTATGATAAATCCACTACTAATGTTTCATTGATATATCATTATTTTGATTTTGTGTATCCAGGGTTTACAACACCAACATGTGTTGGGTGTTCTGCACTCCACCCTGTCCTCCAGTCAAAGTAGTGAGACTGGCTTTGATAGACTGGCTGTGAGTTTCTGCAGCATGGTTCCAGTTCTGACTCAAGCCCTCAAAGAGGAGCTCCATGTCCTTTCAAGACTGGCAGAACCCCATACGATCCTTGGTTTTATTAATGCAGCCTACCTCACAACTGTGGCCACAGAGTTTGGCTCCCTGATGGAGAGAGAATGTGAGACAGCTCACAGAGACAACACGGCCCCGAGCGTCAAAACAAAAAAATATTCTGTCAAATCCCGGGCAACTGTGGGTAAGCGATATTTTTATTTTTATTTTTGATTTATTTGTTCTATTTCCTCTCTCTTTTTTCTTTTGGTAGTAGAGTATACACCGATCAGGCATAACATTATGACCACTGACAGGTGACGTGAATAACACTGATTATAATCAGTGCCATGATGAAGAGATAATTATCTCTTCATCATGGGACATGTTAGTGGGTGGTATATATTAGAGAGCAAGTGAGCATTTTTTCCTCAGAGTTGATGTGTTAGAAGCAGTTTGAGCGAGTTTGACAAGGCCCAAATTGTGATGGCTTGACGAGTGGGTCAGAGCATCCCCAAAACTGCAGCTTTCAAGGAAGCAACAGTGGTGAACCAGCAACAGGGCCATGGGCAGCAAAGGCTCATTAATGCGCATGGGCACTGAAGGCTGGCCTATGTGGTCCGATCCAACGGTTGAGATGCTGTAGCTCAAATTGCTGAACAAGTTTATGCTGGTTCAGATAGAAAAGTGTCAGCATGCACAGTGCATTGCAGTTTGTTGCTTGATCGGTGTATTTAGTTTCTTTAGCTTTGCTGCTGTTTCTTCCTTCCACTTCTACCTTCTGTCCACCTGCTTCTCATTGTTACCCAGTAGAAGTGATTCTCTCTGTTGCTCCTCTCCATCTTTGCTCTCCAGAGGTAGTGTGTAGTGACCTGATCTAGTACCAAGGCCTCTGTAAACGACTGTCAGTAACTGCTGTTTCCATGATAATTGCTTTCTTTTTACTGCGCTGTTTCCTCTCTTGGCATTCTTTGCAGATTATCAATAAAAAGAAGAGTGCCTTAGTTCCAGGGCTAAGGCTTCTTCTGAAACTACTTTTAAACATTGTTTACTGCATACTGCATCTGAGACTATAATAAGTCCTGATCTCAGAAAGGTTCAGGCTTGGGCACAGTGTGTTTAATCCTGGGTTTGTTCACTTTAATCTTTCGAACCTAAAGAAACACGTGCAGTGTCACATTTGCAAAGTGCTTTTTCCAAGTTGATGACAGTAGTTAAGCTGCCCAATTTACAGGAAGTCCATAAATAAGTTAATTAAAACATAGCAAGTGAAGAGCCGCAGCAGTGCCTTCACACAACCTCGTGACCTTACAGCAAAGAAGAAAAGGTGATTAATCTTAACCTTCCCCAGAATTTTCAGCAGTGATACTGCTGTGTAGGGAGAACAGCAGGGGGGTTGAGAGAGCTCGAGCAGGAATAAAGCAGGGTTCAACATTCTCTCGACCTTGTTACACATGCAGTGGTATTTTAGAGAGAACAAAACATCTCAAGAAGTACTTTTAATATTTGCCACTAATATAAAATGTGTCACTGTGTTGGAGGAAGCAGTAATATTATACACAAAGACCAGAGAAGGGCAGACCTTCGCACTCTGTGTCACCCTCTGATACTTATCCCCCCCTCCACCATTCTCTTTGTTTTCTTCATCTTGGCCTATTTACAGCTTGCTGATGGCAAAAATTCACAATAAAAACAAGTGTGTGAGCCATTGTTTACTTTTCACAAAAATGGTGCACATGTCAGCTTCCCCACGGAACAAGGGGAGAAGTGCTTTTGCATCTGCCATTCTTCGACAAACACACCACCAGCTTTGCCCCCCCCCCCCCCCACCCTTCCTCTATCTCTCTCTTTCCATCTCCCTCTTTGGTTTTTACTTTCCCTCTCCTTAAACGTGAGATGAGAGGAGGCAGCCAGGATAATTGGCCATGCGTCAGTTGGGCTGTTTGATCACGTAACGCTGTGGAGGCTACACACCTACGTGCCGCTCAACAAACCGTCAAATGTAGCACCGGAGGCAGAACATGGCTCCAAAGGGAGCGAGGGACCCGTGCTGTGTAATGATGGTAAAATGGAGCAGTTTTGCCTGTGCTGGCTTTACTTATGCGTTTGTGTGTGTGTTCAACTATCAGCTGCAAGAGAGCTTTGAGGACTACAACTGGGATTACATTTTCCTGTTGTTCATTTTTTAAGTCCCTCCCAAAAAAAAAGCTCAAGAAACCACATATCCTCCATCCAAATGCCCATGGCTTGAACATTAACACATAATCTGCTTTCACACTTTACTGTCTATAGTGTATGCTGCACCCATAATTGTCAAGACAATTATGACAGCAGGAAAAAAAAAGGTATTCTATTTTCATAGGCATCCAATGACTCCTTATATCTCTCCTTCTTCCCCTGCTGTGTTATTGTTTATTTCTGAAGTAGAGGCAGGCGGTAGGTATATTTTGATAAGAGCCATGCCTGGGAGAATCTGCAGGCTCCCAGGGGAGCAGCGCTGTCTGTAGCATCAGCCACTGTCAAACCACTGAACCATTTAACAGCGTTCACAGCAAGATCTGCCTCCTCTTTTAACCCCACCGACTCAAAGGCAGACTTTGACATTGTACCGAGACAGATTTAAAGGGTCTGAGCTCCTCCACCTCACCACTTTTCCTTTACTTCATCTCTTCCATGTCCGCTTTTTCACCCTTTTTCTTCTCCCATTTTGATGTAGTTTTCCAAGTGTAATGGGGTGAACAGTGGGACTGGGGAGTGTGCAAGACAGGTTGGTTGGTCAGGAACAATACAGGCTTTAGACCTTACTAACACACCTCACTGAGTCTGCAGGGGAGTGGGTGGGCCAGGTTTAGGTGTGCATGTGTGTATTTGGGTGTATGTGTGTGTTTATGTTGAATTTTGCTGAAATAAAGCAAATAATGTAATTTAAATGTTTTTCTTTGTCCGTGTATTTATAGTGGGGCTACATTTAGCTACAGTTTTGACACTTTAAAAGCATTTTTTCCAAGCCTTTAATGTTTTGATTCTCCATAAGAAAAGTTGGACTACAAATACAGACTATTACAGTGATATATTATTGCACTATATTAGCTAAAATTGGAACTGAAAACATGCCAATATTGCCACAAGTTTTCGCTTTTGTGCAGCATATTTTCGCCTTTTGCTTTCCATTTTACGGTGTATGTGTGACTATGTAAGTAGACATGTGTTCATACCTGCTTACAAACTGTGTTTTCAGTGACCTTTGAGCCTCTATCTATGTCTTTGCTTAATAGTTTCTGAGTTGATTCTTGTGTGTAAGCACACTAATTTCAGGCTTACTTAAAAAAAAAAAAAAATACTGTTATAAAGAGTCATTTAGTACTTCCTTTTTAAAAATGTATCATTAAATTTCCATATGGCATCAGTAATTTGCATACGTATGCATAGGAGATCCATGTTTTTGTAGGACATCAAAAGCTTTCATTCCAACTTCCCCGCATACACACTCACAATTTCTTCCCTAACAATCGACCACAGGGGTGAAGTCGAGGTTGTGAATTTCTGTTCAAACACTTTGCAACCCCATTCCGATAACACTGATTTAAATTCCACTTCCACTAATTTCCCCATATGACGACGTTGGCAGCTCCCTATAGATAAAAAAGGATTGAGTTAGAACATGTATAGCAAGCACATTCACCATCACTGCACTCCCTCCCTCGTCACCCTTTCTGGCTCTTTGAACTCTTTCTTACAGAAAGCACAGCAGCCTATTCAGCAGGGAGAGAGGTTCTGTAGTGACTTGAGATAGCTAGGCTGAGGCTAAGACTGGCATTGGAGGTGCTTGTGGGGATTGAGGCTACTTGGGAATGGCGTTTGTTAATATTTAATAAAAGCGGCTCCTCACTAGATCATATCTCTGCCTGCGTTTATACACACTGTCAGCCTGGGACGTGCACATGCATGCTTCCATGTAATTATGGGCTAGGTAGAGGGGTTTGTGTGTGTCACTGTGTACACGTGGGCACATGTCTTTGTGTGATGCTTATAGTTTATGGATGTTGTTGTTTTTTGTTGTTGTTTTTCTGCTTTTTTTTTTGCACTCTCTTGCTGTCCTTGCGGACGAGAAACCCTTGGTTAAGAAAGTTACCAAATAGAACAAGTGGTTGTTTACTAATCTTAATGAGAAGATCTGGGTCTTTACTCTCTGGTTGTGTTTATGTGTGCGCTTGTCAGTGTTCATCTTCTCTAAATCATGGCTCCAATGAAATGGCAGAAAAGAATATGTTTCATGGCCCTTGAGAATGTGTAATATGCGTGCCATTTATTTTTTTCCCCATTTCCTCAGAGTGGCCACAATGGCTTTTGTGTATCACTCTTGAACAGCTCAAGGATATGAACATTTTCCTGGCACCTTCTATTGAGAAAGCACAGACAAAAATGGCTGGCTTATTGAGAGCAGCCAGCGCTTCGTGATGAAGAGTCAGTGTGATTCGCTGAGGGCTTGAAAACAATGATGCGAACAAGGGCACTAAACAAGTGGGATTTAATGAAATGCTCCCATCAGGACAATACATTCTTTCGTGTTCTTCATCCAGTCCTCTCGGTTCAAGTATGCAGAGGGAGCCAGAGAAATCTTAACCCCTATCTCACTGTCACTGCAGTGCTCATTACAAAGAGAGACAAAAACAAAGAGAGACACAGGAGAGAGGATACAAAAATACATTTAAATTTGGAAAAAAGTTAGCCCTGCTTCTCTGTGACTACAACAGAAAACACAACCTCCACCATTACAACTACACGGTCTTCCTAGCAGAGCAACTTAATTGAGATATCAAACATTTCTACTTTCTCCTTATGTGAAGGGCCTGGTGGCCCCTGCTGTGCCCTGGTTGGACAGCACCCATGGAAAGGGCCACAGGAGATCACAGTGTGTAAATATATATGTGTGTGTGTGTGTGTTTGTGTGTGTGTTTGTGTTCGTGTTCGTGCTTGTGTCAGAGTGTATATTGGTAAATCACGGCAGGAGGCCTCCCATAATAAGGCTGTCTGGGTGAGCAGTGGGCCGCAACTGACGAAGAGGACCCCAGCTGTCACAGGGCCTAGCAGCCAGTCCACAGTGACTTCATACTCTCCTTCTACCACAAATGCACACTGAAAGGTGCACAGACATACCCCAAGGCACCCACACGACCCTGCTTGACACCCTGTGAGATGAGCACACTAGGAGGCATGGGTACACAGAAAACACAAGCAAGAAAAGAAAGTATAGCATGGCAATAGCACCCCTAGAGCAAAACTTGATGTTAACAGTGAAGTGGTGCACAAACAGACTCATGTACTCACACATGAGAATGTGAATGACAAGCCCATTTTGATATTTGGTATGTTGGTTAACATTTGCCCAGATGGCATGTCGAGAAAAAAAAACATGGTGACCGCTGTGGGAGAAACTAACAATGGAGTGTGCTGAGTCAGGTACAGAAAATGCTTTGGCTGTACTGTTTGCTCTGCCTTTAGAGGTACATTTTGTTATAACTGTGTGTTCAGGAACTGTAAACTCTCAAATGTTAGCGGATTACCACAAAGGTTAATGCAGGTCTGCTTACAGTTCTTGAGAAATACTACTGCATGCTGTATGTGGGGGACAAAGATGTATAAAGCATTATGTTGCTGCAAAGAACAGTGATATAAAGACAAATGAGTCATTATTTTTGTACACAGAATAAAACTAAATGCTAGTATGTAACTTAATTCATTGTCTTTACATGTGATAAATCTAGATAGAAAGTTAGGTGTTATTGTATACGGATAACAGCGGTTATAATAACTGTCCCTTTTAATCTCAAAATTAGAGATAGAGGATTCTGGTCCAGAGGGATCTTGAATCATATCTCTGATTTTATTTAGGTGACTTTCAGGATATTAATACAAACAGAGATTAAAAAAAAAGCCTCATTGAACAATAGAGAATGTGTCTAATTTATTTTTATTCATATTACGAAATATGTAAAGCATTTTGATTTTTCAATATGTAAGATGTACTAAAATTGCCTTGTCTTCTAAAATTACTTTTTTCCTTATCTGGCTGGATTTAATGAAACCACATGTTTACATCACCTGTAGAGGGTGTTGTACGACACAGACATCTGCACAAACGCGGAAAACTTGCCTTCACATATTGTAATGACACGATAAGAGCCTGTGGTCTGGTTGAACAGTGTGGCAGCGGAAAGGCAGACCACCCTCAGATGGTCGGATTTACCAAAAGAGGGACAGAGCAGAAGAAAGATGAGAAATTGAGGGACAGGAGGATGAAAAAGGAAGAGATTCTGTGCTGGAGAGAAATTAAATCAGTGGCTAAATTATTGCATGATTGCCCATTCCCCAAAGACTTGGGCATCATTTGGTAGAAAGTGTCTAATAATTGGTTTTCGGCCATGTCAGACACATGCAATTCCCTCTACTAATGGCTCTGTTAGGAAGAACTGGGCCTCCTGGGTCAGAGAAGGACAGAAAATAGCCAGGCGGCAAAAAAGCCACCTACGCCCTCATCCTTTTTTTTTTTCCCTCCGATAAACGAGGAAATGAGAGAGAAAGAGAAAGATGCAGAGAAGGGGCGAGATGACAAGAAGGAGAGAATGTGTATGTGAGCGAAGAGGAAATGAAGTGGCAATAAGTGCAGCCAAAGGGGAAATGCTCTTCACCGTGAGTTTAATACATCAGACTGGGGATTTGGCAGCCCGCCACACAGCAATTGTTTACCTTTTTGCTCACTGGCTGCATCTGTTCTGTTTTGTAAACGGCACTAAACTATTCGCCCGTAAACACCGGAATCAATAACAACTGCTAAGGGAATTCCCTTATCCCGCCCCTCCCTCTCTTTCCCTCCCTCTCTTCCCCATGTTTTCATCCCTAACCACCACCCCTTTTCCTTCCCCTAGATCTCCTCCTCTCTGCCTTCTCTCTCTGTTCTCTGCCAGTCATGAGCAGCGCTTGTGTGCACATGTGTGCGTATGTGTGTGTGTGAGAGAGAGACAGAGGGCTGTGGAGATGGTGGAACCCACAGAGAAAAGTAGAAGAATGATGGCTTGCCAAAAATACCTGCTCTGTTTGTTTAGTTTTTTTTTTTCTTTTGTGTTACATTGTTGTCATTATTAAAAGCTACAAACTAAAAGTGGCCACTGTAGACCAACAGTGTTTGATATTTCTTGGACATTTTTTTTTTTTTTTAGCAATGGTACCGTTCCACATGAAACATAAAGATGAATAACGTGCTGTTTGCCTTAATGGCTTTTGATAAGATGCCAACTGCTTTAATGGTTATCACAGAATAGGGCTTAACATTTGTCTTTTTGTTTCTAAGAACATCCTCACACTATAATGTTGTATGGAGGAGCTCTTATACTATATAAACATATAATTTTTACCCTGCTTTCAGCACCAGCTCCTCCTTTATTGATTCTCAGTACATTGACCTTTGGTTGAACTCTTCTGGCTGCTAGTGCCCTTCCTCATTCTGCTCTATAAGACATGCCATGTACTATGCTATATGACACACCTGGGTGCTTTTAAGCACACCCTCTCCATCAAGTGGCTATGGGAGCCTTCATTTGGCCTCACTGTTGTGACAAAGGTATAATGAGGTTTAGATGGCTATGTACTAGACTGCTATGGCTATAGGGCTATTTGGCTAGGGAGACAACTATAAATACCTATATAAGCTGCACGGCAGACCCCGATGAAAGGCTGAGGCACAGCATTGCTGAACATCAAGGTCATGTGTGCAACTATTTAAGGTGTGACTTAGTGAGCGAGTGAAGCTGTCATAGGGTCACAGGTTGAGGGAAAGAATAGAATGAATGGTGAAGAGGAGAAGGAAGCTCTGGAAAAGGTGATAATTAGGATAAAGTGGGGGTTAATGGTCGCTGTATTCCCCAGATAAGGTTAAAGTGGGGCAGCGGGGTGGGTGTATAGTGACGGCTTTTTAGTGGGGATACACTGACTGTGAAGTTTAACTCTCAAATAAGCCAGTGTTTAAAGCAGATACTCATATGAATTTCATTCATTTTGTTTTTGTTGTTGCTTGTCCCTGTTTTTATGCAAGCAAAACAAAGAAAGTTTGATAGAAACTCTGTCATGTTCATCTTTTTAGCTCAGCTCAAGTTCATAGATGGATCATAAACTGGATGACCTTTAAAAACTTTTAAAGTTTGAGAGTATAAAAACAGACGTGCACATAATACACAGATAAATTATATATATTCAGAAATCAAGAAGACTAATGGCAATTTGAATATCACCCACTGCTGATGTTTTACTGATAAATTAAGGCATCCCGACTTTTTAAAGAATACGGTAACTATGTGACTTTCCCTCCAACATTTCCCGGCTTGTCCGGTTGATTGTTTACTCTTGAGTTGTTGACAGCTTTAGCTCTTGATTTGCTGGTGACTTCAGAAATAGACAAGATTGGTGGTGCGTGCGTGAATGTGCAAGCTGGAGAACGAGACAGGCACATGGGTGTCAGCCAGGTCACGCGTGTACACATGCAGCATGATGTAGTCTCTCTAGCACAGACTCCCACTGGACCCCATTACAGAGGAGCTGCTAAGCTGCAGACCCATGCAACTTAATCACACACACACACACGCACACACACACACACGAATGCAAGCAAACACACCAAATTACACATCTGTTCACTTGCGACTTCACACAGCCATGCACACACACACACGCACGCACACACATAAATATATGTATAAACGCAGACTTGCGAACACAAACAAACTTGAGGTCAGAATTTATTCCATGGTGGCCATAGAAATCTGGTTGCTGTGTGATAATTGTCTTGCAGGACTGACATGTGCAAATGTGCAGACGAGTGCCTCCTGCAAATCAAGTTATTCATAATGACCTGCATTACATGCTCATAAACAGTGTATACACACCCAACAGATACAAAAACACACAAAAACTCATCGACTCTCATTATTAACACTCATATAAACATTCACGAGTGCCCACACACAGCACAGTGAGTCAAACCTCATGCATGATTAAACCAGGCATCCTTGGGGACAATGTGTTTTCATATTGTCAGATTTTGTTTAACAATATAGCAAAATTACATTAGGATCCAGAGGCAATAATGTTACAATTATTAGAAAAGGACCCCCCTCTTCTTTCCATCTCAACGCTCAATCATCTCCGTGCTTTCAGAGTCAAGGCTAATACTGAGCTCTTCCATTCCCAAATGCCTTTGCAGTGGAGGAGCTCATTTAAGCGGACACACAAAAGTATTTGTGCATGTGTCTGGGAGTATGGCAACACATCTCCTAGCCGCCCATTCTCCAGCTTAATGCGGAACATCCCCTGGGTGATGGCTTTGGCAGCCTCCAAAATGGGAAATCCATATTTGCCAAGGGGGTCATCGGCGGGTTAGGGGGAGAAAAAGTTTTGTGCTGAGAGAGAGGGATGTGCATGCGTGACTTCTCAGGGAGCAAAGTTTTGCATATTTTTTTTTTTTTCCACTGTCTCTTTGTTTGTACCGTGTTTTGGGAAAACATGAATGGGTCGATATTTATAAGAGGTGTTGTGCGAGGCAAGACTTGTGGAGGGTGGTGTTTTCTGATGAGTGCGTGCAGGCGGGGAGGTTGGGTTGAAACCTATTTTCATGAAATGTTTATTTCTTTACTGAACTGTAAACTGTAGTGCATCTCTTTGCCAGTCATGCATTCCTAAGCATACGTGCTTGTTTATTTCATCTCGTCTCTCTTTTTTCCCCCTTGACAGCACCAATGGAGCTTCCCTTGAAAAATAGGAGCTTTAGTTTGACCTCCCACCAGCTGAGGGCGTTAACCCAGCTGGCTTGCACTCTGCTGGGATTTGAGAGCGATGTGAAGGAGTTGGTCACCAACATGATCTTCATTAACTGTACAGGAGACACTCCTGGAGTAAAAGGTATAACTTTGTTACTCCAAAGTGCACACATGCACCTATAAATGGGTGACACAAATTATTTTAAAAAATTGAATTCTTGACCTGAACCGTGAGGGATTTAGTGGCTCTTTCATGCCAAGGGTGACATTTTACCAGAACAGTTTATGTCCACTCATCTCCAAAGTAGAAAATGTTGCAGCAAATCAAAATAAAGATAGTCTGAGTATTTGGTCTTTTCGAAGAAAACAGTTCTCCGATTCATAGGCCATGAGGTTCCAGTCATTGATTTAATAAATATTAAAACATGATGTCATCATAACCAAATGCCTGTGGAAGACTTTGAATTTTGGACTGACTTTTTAGACAGTGTCTCCCTCACCACCATCAAAACCTCATATCAGGGAATATAAAGTGTTTCAAGAGGTCAGACAACAAAAGTGATACAAAAAAGGCCAGTCCGTAGCTTTTGTTGTTTTCACCTTTTGAAGATATCAAATATATGTTCTCAGTTTGTTACAGAGTTTATAATTAGAGCTTACAAAAAGTGGTCCGACAGAGAAAATGTCCAGTGAGCCCACTTTGAGCCCCTTAGTACTAATTGAACATTGTTTTGAACACCACCGCCTACCTGAGTATTGTTGTTGACCATGTCCATCCCTGATGGCTGCTTCCAGCAGGATAAAGCACATCACAAAGCTCAAATAATCTCAACTGGTTTTTTTGAACACAACAGTGAGGACACTGTAGTCAAATGGCCTCCACGCTTACCAAATCGCAATCCAAAAGAGCGCCTTTGGCATATTGTAGCAAAGGAGAGCCGCAACATGGATGTGTAGCCACCAAATCTGCAACAACTGTGTTATGTTATCTTTCAATACATATATGTCAATAGGGACCAACATCTCTGAGGAATGTTTCCTGTACCTTGTTGAATCTGTGCCACAGTTCTGAAGGAAAAAGAAGGGTTAGGGTTGGTACAGTTATCTGGTACTAGCAAGATGTACCTAATAAAGTGTCCGGTAAGTGTATAAGATTATATCTATATATAAAAATAAAATTCTCTTTTCAAAACAGTGGTCACACAAGAAATACCTTTAATTGGATATACATGTGTCTAAGTGTTGAGTAGGGAATTTACAGAAAACTATCAACCTATAATAAACACACACACACACACACACACACACACACACACACACACACACACACACACACACTGCACTACTTGTTCTTTCCAAAAGTCTTGAGTTGTGTCTGAAGAAATGTGTTATTTTAGTTGGGAATTATCTGGGGTGTTATATAAGCCTTTAGTATCCCTTTCCTCTCTCCCCTTTGAACTGCTGCTGCAGAAATGTTAAATGAAAGCTTTTGGTGCATGGAGTAATTTCCATAAAGGTTACATTTACAAAAACAAGACTTGCAGAAAGGCTCAATTTACAGAGAGGTAAACAGCCTTTAAAGGGCAGTTATCCAAATCATTAATTCCAGGCAATCAAACAGCTTAATTACCAGAAATTCATCAGATGGGCTTAAAGGTCAAAAAGTGATGCGCTTGCTGCTTCCTCCTTCTTCCATTGCATGCGGTCTTGTTCAGCTAAATTGCCTTGCCTGGGGTCTTACTCTTCGCCTCCTGATTAGGAAACTGTGGCCTTGATGTTCAGGCTTTTTAATTGCAACCCTAACCCAACATCCTGTACGCTTGTCTTCACGTCAGCCCCCCCCCCCACCACACCACACACTCCTCATCCCTCCACACAATCTCCCTTCATGGAATTACTCCATATATGGTTGATACTATCTGGGATCAAATCACATTTAAACTTCAAATTTAGACTTTTAAAGCAAATGCCAGCAGCAATTTTTCTACTCCATTTGAGGCATATGCATTTATACCTCTCCTGTTGGCCAACGGGGAAATAACACCATGATTAATATAGAAGTATTCATTCTAAATAATCCATAGACTTGGAAGCTACTACAGATTATCATGATTCCCTTTCATTTTCAAATCGGGATAACTTGAAATTTTGACCAAGCAGGTCAGTCACATTGTGGAATAAATTTCTTTAAATTAATCAAATTCTTAATTGTTTGTTTAGGCATCTTGAAAAAGAGCAAACAGGATTTGGACATGACAACTGAGAGCAGGAAATCCACCACAAAAACTACAGAGGTACGACTTTTGCATGTTTCTGTACTGTTACAACAATTTTATATCATTCAGGCTTATTAACATTTTCTGTGATTATTAAGTGAAATGGAACAGGTGAAGTGTTCCCTTCAGCAATTCAGACCTTAATTGGCTGTTGGCTGATCTCCTGTTTTTCAGGCACAGGTTCTGGAGTTTAACTGGAGGTCAGCATTTAGGGGACTGGTCCCTCACATGGAGCATTGTGTAAAGGTGGTGCTGGATGATGTTTGTGCAAAGAATCTACAACAAGAAGAGGAATTACATTCTTCTGGACACATCTCTGTCTCTCTGAGCCCAGTTACTAGACACACCTTCATCACTGCCAGCAACACACATCTCAGAGACGACTCCTCCTATGCCCACTCAGAGAGAGAGACTCCCAGAATGATAGCCAAGGTACTTTGCATATAATATAAAGTAAACTGATATTTAATTTTGATTTGATTTAAGTACATTTGCTTCAGGACAGTCCTTAAGTCGTTCTGGTTATTAGAACATAGTTATCCAATGATTCTTGTCACACAAGCTGCGCTGGAGGAATGTTTTGTTTTTGATAAAATGAATCTGCTAATATAGTGCAGGGCCTCAATCAAGCAAAAGCAGAATTTCTCCTGTGGTTACTTCGTTTGTCTTTAATTTTCTGTCTTTCTTTAAGAATAAAACTTAAAAAAAAAAAGGCAGAGGCAGGCTGGAATTAACTTCTGAATTCTCCCATTGTTAACACCCCCATTGCTTTATACACTGCTCCAAAAAAATAAATTAATAAATTAAAGCAACACTTTGAAAATATATCAGATCTCAATGGGAAAAAACAAATCACGCTGGATATATATATATATATATATATATATATATATATATTATATATATATATACCGATAGGGACTGTGTAATGTGTTAGGAATGAAAGAATGCAACATTGTTTGATGGAAATGAAAATTATCAACCTGCGGAGGGCTGAATCAAAGTGAAAAAGTGATATGGCATTTTGCTAAAATTTCACTGCAGCAAAATCAAACATCAAAATGGTGCTCAGTAGTTTGTATGGCCCTCTCATGCTTGTATGCATGTGTGACGATGTCGGGGCATGCTCTGATGAGATGACGGATGGTGTCCTGGAGGATCCCCTCCCAGATGTGGAACAGGGCATCATTGAGCTCCTGGACAGTCTGAGGTGCAACCTGGTGACATTGGACGGACCAAAAAATAATGTCCCAGAGGTGTTCTTTTGGGTTTAGTCAGGTGAGAGTGAGGGCCAGTCAGTGGCATTAATTCCTTCATCCTCCAGGAACTGCCTGCATGCTCTTGCCACATGAGGCTGGGCACTGTTGTGCACCAGGAGGAACTCGGGACCCACTGCACCAGCGTCGGGGCTGACAGTAAATCCAAGGATTTTATTTTATTTAACCTTTATTTAACCAGAAAACACATTTTGATTAAAATCTCTTTTTTAAAGAGTGTCCTGGGCATGACAGCTGTAACAAAAACACAAATTAAAAAAAAATGTAAACAGAAACAGAAAACAGCCATACAAGTCAACAGGATAATTAAGTAAAAAAAAAAAAAAAGCATGTCATTAAAAATCAAACAAAACATTTACAGCTTGTTGTGGTCACTTGCAGGTTATTTAAAAGTGCCTTAAACTCACATATTGAGACCAGGTCCTTAAGTGTGAGGTCTTTTTGAATTTCATTTCATGTAGAAGGAGCAATGAATTGGAACACTTTTTTGCCTGTCTCAGTCCTGACTTTAGGAACAGACAGCAATAAACAATCCTGAGACCTTCAGAGGATAAGGACCTGAACTCTTCTGTTGCAAGTGGGTCTGAAGGTAGGAGGGATGCAGACCTAGTACACACTTATATATAAGAACGCATCAGTGTTTGAATCTGCAAACATGAAGGGAGGGCCATCTGACACACTCGTACAGCAAACAATTTCATCCTGATCCCCAATGGCAGTCAAGGTGCTGTCAACTAGCCTGTAGAGCATCCCTCCATGGATATGCCTCAGACCAGCGCTGACCCACCACCAAACCAGTCAGTCTGAACCATGCTAGAGGCAGCATAACGTTCCCAATAGCTTTTCCAGACCCTTTCACATCTGTCACATGTGAAAAGCACAGGGTGCCAGTCATGGACCTGCCAATTCTGGTATTCTATATCAGATCAGGTTCCACGGTGCTGGGCAGTGAGCATAGGTCCCACCAAAGACCCTCAGGCCATCCTCATGAAGTCTGTTCTGTTTGGTCAGAGGCATTCACACCAGCGGCCTGCTGGAAGTCATTTTGTAGGGCTCTGGCAGTTCTCATCCTGTTCTTTCCTTTTTGCACAAAGGAGCAGATAATGGTCCTGCTGATGGTCCAGCTCTCCTAGATTTAACTGCCTGTCTCCTGGAATCTCCTCCATGCTCTTAAGACTGTGCTGGGAGACACAGCAAACCTTCTGGCAATGGCACATATTGATGTGATTTCCTGGAGGTGTTGGACTACCTGTACAACCCCTGTAGGGCCCAGGTATCACCTCATGCTACTGTAGTGACACTAACAAATGCAAAACTAGTGAAAAAAACTGTCAGAAAAGATGAACAGGGAAAAACTGTCAGTGGCCTCCACCTGTAAAGCCATTCCTGTTTTTTTTTTTTTTTTTTTTCGGGGGGGGGGGGGTGCCTCATTGTTGCCCCTCTAGTGCACCTGTTGTTAATTTCATTAACACCAAAGCAGCTGAAACAGATTAACAACCCCCTCTGCTACTTAACTGACCAAATCAATATCCCAGAAGTTAACCTGACTTGATGCTATCTCTGATTAAAAAGTGTTCTTTTAATTTTTTTGAGCAGTATATTAATTACATAGACTGTCTTTTCTAACATTTAATACCAACTGACACTAATTCAAAACCTTTTTTCACACACTGCCTTTCTCCTTCATTCAATTTGTTTGTATACTAAATGTGTAAAACTCAAGAGTCTGTATGAAACCCTCACTGTCACGCCATCTTGTGTACTAGCTTATTTTGCCACATACAGTGGACTCACTGTCCTGTTCACCCAAAACAATGCAGGTCTACAAACAATACCCAGACCCAAAGAGAATAATGTTTTTTGTTGTCCCAGCAGAAAGCTCTCTGTAAAAGAGAGTCCAAACAATTTGGGCATGACATCTTAGAACGGTGCCTCAGAAACAGTCATCAGTATTACCAGACTTCTCTAGGGACCAAAAAAACACCAACAACAGCAAGAAGTATCCGAGAACGATGATGGGTGATACTACATAGTTTGAGAAAGGTATTGGATGAGGAAAATGGAGGTTCTAGGGATGATCTAAGGATGTATTATGAAGGCAAAGAGGCTTGATTAGTGAACACAGTAAAGCAGGCTAGGTAGAGGTGAGAGAGGGCCTGGGAAATGGCAGGGGGAGGCGAAGCAGAAACCAGAGTGTGACATTTATCCTAGAAGGAAAGACCAGTGTCTAATGTAACAAGGTTTAGAATTTAAGTTTCTACAAGAGGATCTCCAGTGTTAGAGGGTGGACAGCCACATACACACTGGCACTATGCTATTTTTTTTTTTCTTCTTTGGCTTTTCTTCATTTTCTCTGCTGTTTTAAATTTTTCCGAACAACTTTTCAGGGAGTTGTGCCTGAAACTTTCCCCAACTAACATTCATCTTCCTCTCAACTACCCACCACTCTCCTCTGCACTGAACACTGTTCAGACTCTTATCATTACTGCCTCACCTCTCTTCCCTCCTCCTCCTCCTCCCACTCTCTCCTCCCCTAACGCTTTTACACTGACAGTATTTGTGGCTCTCACTGCTAACGAGTGTCAGAATTTGTCTGTACTCAGGACCTGTACAGCGTATTTATGTGTAGGTCAACGCTTCAAAGATGAGAGTCTTTCAGCCCAAAGGTTATACATGCATGCATTTGCATTCAATAGCACTGAGCCAGACAGATAGTAAGAATGAATGAATATATATATATATATATATATATATATATATATATATATATATATATGCTCAAACATGCCTTAGTGTTTGAGCAAATTACTTTACAAGACAAAACCTTGAAAACTGCTGGTAGAAAGGCATTATGATGGATCAATATTTCTCACATTTATATTCATTTGTTCATACCTCAGTCCTTGCTTTTTTTTTTTTATCTAAACCCACTTTCCACTGTCTGTATTACCATAAATATGTAGGTTGCAATGATACTGTTCATCCATCACAGTACTTGATGTACTTTTATTATTGACAGGTAGATAAATTACAAATAGCCTCCTTTCAACAGCTGTAACTCGCCTTTCTGTCAGAACCTGGGATTGAACTCTCCTTGTTTTACTAGACCCTTCTAACCTTCATGCTAGCTTTCTATTATAACAGCAGACGTGCCTTTTCTGTATTCAGACTTCAGCAAAGCCCTCACCTGCGTGTTCATTTCTTCACTTGTCTGTCTACTCCACATTCTGCACACACAAACAGGCCTCGCTAGCACTTAAAAACTTTATAAAATCTCTTTCACCTTGCTGCAGTAGTCCTGGTGGGATCCCACGCTTTGATCTTAGCTAGTTGAGGTTTCAGTCTGACTTCGACTGGCTTCAGTATGTGTGTGTTTATATGCCTGCCAATGCTGTATTTGTATGCTTTGTCAGGGTCTCTCCATCACGCTGACTTTTTTTTTTCTCTAAAATTTAAGCTCCTAATTCCAACATTCAGTCTTGTATTAACTTATTTGTCCACGTGGTCATTGTTTCCACACCCCACTGAAAGCTTTTATGGAAAACATTGTTTGAAGAGATTGTGAGATTGTTGATTGTGTACGTATTGTTAGCTAGAGCTAGAAACAGAGTGCCAGACTTCTCAGTCCTAACCAACAGTGAATGACTGTGAATGACTGGTTTATTAAACTGAAATAGTCTTCTGAGTAGTATTTTCTTCACTCAGTGTGGCCTAGATAAATTGATCCAGAAGACAGGAAATCCACCGGACTCATAACTCCGATACATACATTGTTTTAGGTCTATGCTTTTGGATTCACAAGTACAGTCGTCTGAAAAGACTCTTTGAAGTCATGTGAAAAATTAAGTACACCATTACTGTGTTCATAGAAATTAAGAGGGTAAGTAGCAGCCAGGTGCTGCTAATCAAATGCATTTGATTAACTGATCATCAGTAAGTGTGAGCACCTTTATAAAAGCAAAAGTCTTGGCAGTTTGCTGATCATTCTACAATGGGAAAAACTATTCACAAGTGGAAAACATTCAAGACAGTTGCCAGGATCTTCCCAGGTGTGGAACTCCCATCAAGTTCACCCCAAGGTCAGACTGTGCAATGCTCAGAGAAACTGTAAAAAAAAACCCAAGAGCTATATCTCATGTTAAATGTTAAAGTTCAAGACAGTACAATAAGAGAAAGGCTGAACAAGTATGGCTTGTTTGGAAGGGTTGCCAGGAGAAAGCATCTTTTCTCTGCAAAGAACATGGCACCTTGCAGTCATTGAGTTGACCATGAACTCCTCTGTATACCAAATATTCTAGAGTGAAATGTGAGGCCATCTGTCCAGCAGCTAAAGTTTGAGTAAAATTGGTTCATGCTCCTCCCTCCCTCTAACTTTCTCTAAATTTTTCTTTTTTCTTTCCTATGAGGCCGTCTGACTTCCACCTCTTTGTAACATTTCTGTTAGACCGGAGCTACCCTGATTAATGATGTTATAATTTGACTATTGCTTTTTTTTTTTTTTAAATTTGACCTAATACTGTGAATTTTTAACAGCAAAGATTATGTCAAGTGCATGCCTGCAGACATTTATATTCAGCATTTGCGCTTGTCACTGTTTTCAGTAGAAGGCATACACAAGAAAAATGTCTGTGTGATACTCAGCTCAGTCTTGAATCCTTGTCATTCCGATGACTTCTCACAAATATTCCATTATTTACATCTAATGAGGTCTCTTTCTACTGTTTTTTTTTCTTCTGTGTTTCCTCTTCCTGACAGATTTTCCCTCTGTTACTGAGATCATCTTGTCTCATGTTTGCTTTCTCTCTTTCCCCCCGCCTCAGTTCTGTGGGGCAATCATGACTGAAATGGATGCCTTGCTACCACTGGCAGCAGCCTGCAACGACAGCTCTCTTCTGCAGGTGCGATCAAGCTTTATAGAGTCATGTGGCAGAGCAGCATTTGCCATGCTGGGTCGTTTACAGGAGAGGGCCCTGGAGGTACCGTCCTCTGCACCCCTGAAGAACTTGCATGCTCTACTGGCCACATGCATTTATGTGCACCAACGACTAGAGCACTACAACGCCAGGCTGAAGGATTCAAATACTACTGCAGCTAAAATGTAAGAATATAAGTGTGTGTCTGTTGACTGAGCAGTTTGTTGAGCAGTTTTGTTTAAACTGCTCACAGCTGATAAATTTATTTGCACTGCTTCAGGGCTTCATCTTGTTCCCAACTGTGACTAATTTTTAGGCCTTGGCACTGGTGACTGCCATGGATGATGGAATTATGTCTGCTGGTTGTTATTTAATTCCTATTACCATGAATAAAATATCTCTAGAAAGCTTTGATAGCATTTATTTCAATTTGGCACAAACATTTACTTGGGCTAAAGGGAGAACTGATAGGTCAAAGGTTGCTTGCAACTTCAAATCTGTATCCGTCTTTTGAATACTAGACCTTTAGGAAATTTGACAACACCTGGCACAACACTCACTTGGATTCAAAGCTGAACTCATTAGAATTTGTCAGAGGTCAAGAGTCAAGTTCACTGTAAACTCACAAAACCCACTAATTATAACTTTGACATGAAATTTCACACTTTGGTCCAACAGGATAAAATGCTGGCCTATTGTGTTTAAAAGGTCAAAGGTCATCTTAACTGCAGCACCGTAATGTTCCCCATAATGCTTTACTAGTCATTATTCAACTGCATAACTAAGGAACACATGGGGAGATTGTGATTATTTTTCACATTTGGTTGGATACTGAATTGGTCGCCATTATCTCTGCTGTCCACTTAGTGTGCTTCTTGAAAAAAAAAAACTATAGAAACTACAACTTCACTTATAGACGGAGGCATATCTACACTGCAGATATGGAAAACACAACCAAATACACACAACACTGCACATATAACATAATCATTTACAACAATATAGTGGTTTAGAGTACCCTTGTCCAAATTTGCTTTAAATTTGATAACTTAGCATTCATAGCTTGACAGTTAGCTCAGCTGGACAGAGTTGGCTCAGCTTTCATCAGTTAACTGCAAAAAATGGGCAGAGATGTTTATTTCAATAACAATGCCTAAAGCAAAGTTGGCTGGTTATGAAGTCTTATAATTACTAGATTCTATGATCTGCTTGTTATGCTAACAAGTCTGCTCAGACTCATGGCCATGCACATTCTGCACTGTTTTGCTAGCTAAATTAACTAATATTAAACCAAAGCAAACAAAGAAATAATGTGATACTAGGGAAAGTCATGTTTTTCAAGTGTCTCTCCCCCACATTTAAGGCTACACTAGCAGCATTTAGTTATTTAGCATTATATTTTATTATTATCTGCTCTATTTACCACTGCCTTGATTTTTTTTTCTTCTCTTGCTCTTTTTCTTCCATGTGTTTTCCACTCCCAGAAGCGTAACACTTCTTCATTTTCCTTGTCATTAGGTTTGTTTAAACAGAATCATGCGTGCCACTTGCAATGGGAGGGAGTGGAGTTTGGTGGGGTTCCCTTAAGGAGGTCATCTCTCTCCTTCTGTCATTCCAAACTTTGCAGATTGCCACTATTGTAGTTAAGTGTTTGTCAGCCCTCGAGCCCACCTCCCCTGACTGACCTGGGCCTAGTGGCAAGTGCATCACTGAAATCATCAGTAGTTACCATTAGCAGCTGTCAGGCAGCTTAGCAGAACTGTATTACAAGCACTTGTACCACAGACTTAAATATTATTTCACAACTTGCTCCAGCTACTGTGTGTAAAACATATTTTCATATTATTATTTAGTCTTATTTGAATGAAAATATAAATATTTATTATGCAAACGGACTGAAGCAGTGAATTTAGAGTAATTTTTTTTTCAGAATTTAGAAAATAGAAAACTTTAAAATGATTCTTGAAATTCTTGGAAATTCTAGATTAAAGGGGGGGGGGTAATCAGAGAGGTTCAAAAAGACTGAAAGTGGGATAACAACACCCACAGTGTCCCCATCTGCTGCGTTTTTCCATCCGTTTTCTTAACTGTTTTTATGCCCCCTATTACCCCTTTAAACTCTGCTCGCCACAGGTCCCCTTTAAAGGTATCCTTGATGCCGTTTGTGCTTCTGTTTTCCCACCCTTGGCCCTGTGCCCGCCCCCCCCTTCCACCTGCACTTGCATGGTGCCCCCTTTGGTCATAAAACACTTTTCCTCTCTTTACACCATTAACTCTCCCTGGTTTTAAGTCCCCTCTCTGGAAAATATAAAGGCAGGTGGATTTAAAGGGTATGAAATGTCACACTAAACTTTTGTAATAAATCATCTATTCTTTCATCTAATCTTTTCACCCGTGCCTTTGATAGCTCCCTGTACATACATGACAGTAGTTAATTATGCATATGCATTACAGGATTCTGCGCTGTTGAACTCTTGACCCTAGTAAGGCGCTTTCTTTTTCTTTAATGTGCCTTGTGTATTAGATTGTGTTTTCTGTCACTACCTTTAAAGGTCTGTTTCTTTCCTCTGTGCCTAGAACCCTGACCCCACTACCTGTGCAGAAATACAAAGATACAGTCGAGGCCATGAGAGAGCAGTTGATCAGCTACTGTGTCCAAGTTTGTTATACCTGCATTCTTCAGGACGCAGAGAGCCACCATTGGGCTGACCCCAAACCTTTCTATGAGGTAAAATGCCCTTACATTCCCCATATTCTATTTGATTCTATTTACATTTCAGTTATTTTCATTTTTTGTAAAAGTTTTATCTTTTATAGTGAGAAAATATTTTGAAAATTTGTCGAGTGGGCGATAATAGGAGAATTGAGTGGTCGGATTGACAGAGTCAAAATATGTGTCATATATTTGCGTATTAGATGGATCATATGCATGTCCACGCACAATAGTGATATGCTTGTTACTGCAACAAATGAGGCAGAGATATGGCCAAAAATATGTGTTAAAAGGAGTTTCCCATGTTAAATGTTAAATTCAAGTAGACTGCAAATCCAGAATCTGGACTGGATCCACATGGTGTTTGGTTTGGCACTAGTTCTTGGACCTCCACAACTGTGTACCAAATATCAGATATATCTGATTTTTTTTTTTTTTTGCCCTATGTTAAAGAAGGGGATTTTGTTCAGTTTTTCTGGATTTTTTATTTCATTTTTTTTGTCTTGACCCAATTATGGCAAAAATTTAATCAAATAATCTAGCCATCACTGGCTGGCCAAATGTGCAAATTTAGTATGGACTGGTAGTTTTGCTGTAATATTGTTAACAAACAAAAAATAAACATATAAAAACATTACCCCGTTCCCACTTTGGTCAAAGGGTCAAAAGCTTGTTGTCATACACTTGTGTAAGTTTTGCTAATATACGTGCATGTTTGGGGGCTATAATATTGCACAACCCCAATTAAAAAAGTGCAACATAAAACAGCTCTAGTGTTGTTGCGTATTGATTTGATGTCGTTCACTATGAAAATTTCAATGCCAGTGTCTTAGGAAGCTTGTTGGGTAGATTTTGAGGAACTCTAGGAATTATACCCTAGAGCTTTCTTGTTTCTTCTTTTCATTCCCACAATACACCTTTACCTCCCACTCTCCCACTTCTAACTCAGTCTTCTACTCTGAGCTCCCTGAGAACATCTGTGGCTTCCATGCTGCCCTGGGGGCTCCAGGGATTCAGCTGTCTGAAGTCTGCAGTCTACACTGGGACTGTCTGGAAACAGCATAGGGCCCCTGGAACTCCCCTACCTTTATGCCCTTAAACAAATCTAAACCTCCCCTCTCTCTTTTTGCTTTTGACTTTTTTTTTCTCTTTGTTCTTCCCTCCTTCCCTGGGTCACTGGTGTCAGACAGGCCTGCTGCGTGCAGGTGTGTGCTTTTGTTCAGCCATCACTGTGTGCATCTGTACAAATGAATGTATGTGTAGATGTACAGCAGCATCTCAGGATGTGAGTTTCATTTGGTATGTCTATGTATGTATCTATATTTTTGATGTCTTATGTGTAGTCTTCATCTCCTGGATCCCCAGCTTCTATCTTTACTCATTCACAGCCTCAGAGAGATACCCTTTACTAGCTTGCTTGTTTCTTTTTATCATTTTACATTGGTATGGACAAAGTGCATAATCGTTATTAGCAGAAAAATATTATTATTATTCTAAATAATGAGATGAATACACTGATCAAAGTTTTGAACATGACCTTGGCTACTAACTCTCTTTAAGATTTTTCCTTCAAAGCTTTTGGGGCCATGTGCTGAATATCATCTTTAAAAAAACAAACAAACAAAAAAAAAAAAACACCCATGATTTTCCAAGCTTAGTTCCTCATCCCAGATTCAGACTTCCCTCTTGCCAGGTCATCATCCTTAAAAAGGAATTTGCTCATAGTTGACCTGGCTGATTAAATAAAGCTTGGGACTGTTTCTGGTTTGGATCCAGCTCCTGTCTGTGTAAGCTTGAGTGAGTTTACAGACAGAAGATGACAACTCGGTTCTGGACATAAAGCTCAGCTGCATTCCCTGTTAATGACCAGTACATGCACGACAGGCTATACAGTGGAGAGGAAGGGAGAAGAAGGGAAGTAAATGAGATAGATTAAGTGAAGAAAGAAGAAAATGGAGTTGAGGAGTTTTGGAAGTGTTAATGTTAGTACCTCATTATAGGATAAATATAAAATGTACAGGTGGGAGAATGCATGCATCCTGCTTTATATTTTACAACAAAGTTGCAGGATGCCAGGATAGTAACGGTTTTTTTATCTGTCCTTTTTTTTTTCCTCTCCTCACTTTCTTCAGAAAAATTCTCGATTTTTGCCCTTCTCTCTTTCACTCTTTTTATGTGTGAGGGTGGATGTGGAAGTGTGTGCTGGTTGTGATGTGTTTGCCAGTCCAGGACTTTAAAGCAGTCTAAAATCCCAGTGGGAGAAGAAACCCAGGTGCAGAGTGCAGGTGGCATGACCACTGAGACATCCTGGTGTTGACAGACCTGCCTGTGTCTGTGCCTTTCTCTTTCTTCTCCTTCAGGTTTTTTTTTTCTGTCTCTCACTCTCTCTCTCTTTCTTGCCTTCTATTTTTATCTCCTCCTCTCTGTTTTTACTTCACTGTCAGTTTCCATATCATAGCATGTCTTCATCTACAACCACCCCTCCCTCAAATCTACCACTTTCTTCCACAGGGCGAGAGGTGTTCCTTCTCAGTGCAGATGTGGTTCTACTTCCTGTGTGGGCTTCGTAGCGACCTGTGGGCGGTCCTTCCGGCAGAGTTGGCCAGGGATGTGCTCGGCCAGGTTCTCGCAGATACTTTACGGCTGCTTGTGCAAAGATATGCCAGAGCCCGGGCTTCATATAAGAGACATCTACAAATCAGGTATTTCATCATGCATATATATATATATATATATATATATATATATACACACACACACTGATATATATACATATAGATATAAAATAGCCTACTAAAACAGTAATACACCAAGCAAATACCTACAGTGCAATTTATGTTTTTAATTACAAATACATATACCATGATCTTTTTAATTTGACTGATTCTAAGATGGACTAACAACTGAGTGGCGCTGTGGTAGAAGCTAATCAAAACTGATAAACAACTGACTTAGTAAGTTGAGCAACTCACAAAAATGCAAGTGGCATGTGCAGTCAGAATTATGTGCATGCCTATCCATTAATGCAACTGCAGCAGACAGAGTCTGAGTTTTAGGAGCGGAGGTGCCGCCCACATGCTGTAGCCCCATGCAGCACACATAGTAGTCCTTTTCCATCACAGGGGCTTTCATCCAAAGGCTATGAGCCTTTGGATGAACTTAGCTTTCTTCCACTCTAGAGTCTCTGCTCTGGGAGTCTGAAACTTTGGCCATTGCTTCAAAAAAAGTTTAGTATTTGTTCATTCGACACATGAACAGAAGTTACAGGATAAACCATGCTCAGCTACGCCACATAAAGTGAAGTCTGCTTCGGCAAAGATAGAGTGCAATATACATGAGATGTCAATGGAAAACCTAGTTTATGATTCTTAGAAATTTGTGTGTTTCTGGAGGGACAGTTATAAAGTGTGAGCATAGGCTAAACAGATGTCTTTTCAAAGCTTCACCAGGTCTCCCCCTGGTTATAGCAGTCACATGGGTGCATGGGTGCTCCTTCTATTCTATCAGTCCTTTCCCTTTTGTCTATAGTACCAATTTAGACCAAAAGGGAGAAAGAAAGAGGTGATGATAGATGATGAGCAGCATTGCCCAGCCAATTAAGAAAGCAGATTTACTAGAGTAAAAGCAGTGGGTGGGTGGAATAGTTTTGCGGTGAGTTCCAAAGCCTGGACACTTTCAACAGTAAAATCAAAAGAGGTTCCTGTTATCTAACTGGCTGTGGAATGAGGCTCATATGAATAGTCGATGATCTTTATGTGTTCTCACCTTTTCAATCACATCTTTTCGGTTTGCTCTACAAATTCACACTTTGTTTCCCCTCCTCCTGTATTCAAGATGTGACATTACAGCAATATTGCTGTATGTGGAGCACCTTATGTGGAGCATGTGTGAAAGTCCTGAGGCCTTGGTGTGCTACAACCCTTCTTCAGTGATTACCATAATAGCAGGAGGTTCAGACTGGCCATACCAAATCCACAACCTGTGTGACCAGCTCCTGACAGTCCTTGTCATTGTCACAGCACCTCTATCCTTGATACATAGGTTAGTACAATATGCACATTATTATTATTTGTTATTTAACTTTATCTATCTATCTATCTATCTATCGATCTATCTATCTATCTATCTATCTATCTATCTATCTATCTATCTATCTATCTATCTATCTATCTATCTATCTATCTATCTATCTATCTATCTATCTATCTATCTATCTGTCTGTCTGTCTGTCTGTCTGTCTGTCTGTCTGTCTGTCTGTCTGTCTGTCTGTGTGTGAATCAGTTCACTAGGATCTACAGCAATGATTTCTGACTGTAGAAGTGTAGTCGGATGGTAACAAAGAGAGGGAAGATAGTCAGAACTGAGGGGACTGCATTAACAGAGGCAACATTGCAAATACTGAGGACAGCTATAAGTATCTTGGAATCTCACAGGCAAATGGGATTCATGAAGGGGCCGCTTGGAAAGTTGCAGAGAGTAAGGCAAATCCTGAGGAGTCATCTGAATGGGAAGAACAAAATCTGGACAATCAACACCTACGGCCTGCTGGTCATCAGATACCCTGCTGGGATAATAAGCTGGCCAAATTAGGAGATGGAAGCCACTGACATAAAGACAAGAAAGCTTCTTACCATGCATGGAGGGTTTCACCCCAAATCCAGCACGCTGAGACTGTACGCTAAGTGGAAGGATGGAGGCTGAGGACTAGTGAGTGTCAGAACCACTATCCTAGATGAATGAATACATCAGAAAGATGGCCACAACTAATCATGTGCTTAGTGAGTACTTCAGACAGCAGAAACCTGAGAAAGAAGGAGCAAGAACAGGAACCATCATGGAATGACAGGCCCCTTTCATGGCATATACCTCTTGCAGATAGAAGAAGTGGCTGATATTGAAAAATTCTATAAATAGCTGGACAAAGCTGGACTGAAAGAGTACAGAGGCACTAATCATGGCAGCTGAGGAACAAGCTCTAAGCACAAGATCAATAGAGGCTGGGGTCTACTGTGGGACTTCCAGATACAGATGCACAAACTGGTGATGGCTAACCAGCCGACATAGTAGTGGTGGACAAGCAGAGGAGGAAGATGTAACATTACCAAGTGAGGACAGCTAAGATACTGTGCAGGACCTTCAAGGTCCCAGGCCTCTGGTAGAGGACCTGAGCTTGGAGGGCAATGACCCCCCACGGGACGGGTGGGGGATTAGCTTCTTTTTTTTATTAAAAAAAAAAAATGTGTACTGAATATTTAGTTGTATCATTTTAACTAGTATGACTGCATTTTTTTGTAAATTAAAAAATGCTGCCATATGCAACAGGACATTTATGATAGATGCAGCAAAGGAGACCTCACCAGACTCACCAACCATTCCTGTTATACGCTGGCTAAATGCTATCAACCCTGACGTCTTCACAGAGCAAGCTATGAGGTATGTAAAACACACCCATCATATCATACGTACAACAGGCACACAAACCGTATACATGTTCACACACAAATGCACATACACACTCTGGTATGCCATGCAATCACACTCCCCTCCATTCGCTGTATAGAGAACCATATGTGATTGTGTTTGGAGTTACAGCTTCATGCTGTATGTGCAGATATATAACCTGCCGCTCAGGCTTCAAGTTACAGTTGTTGTGTGTAATATAACACAGATGCAAGGTAAGAAAGAAAAAGCAAATGAATGAACTACCATTGGCTTTACACATGCATTAATGGGACACACACCTGAATGAACACAATTATGTACATGTGTGTACATTTGTGTCCAGTTACTGTGGTGACCTCCACTGTGCAGTCAATCATACTCTACCCTTGCCCTTGTCTCCACCTTACTCCCCTCTCATCTCCTTCACAGCCAGAGGTGATGTCATTGTACGCTGATGGGGCACAAATCAAACTTACCCCTGCTTCCCTGCTCCTAAGTATCAGAGAACTGAAATTAGTTTATTTTTATGACCTCTTTATTTCTTGCACCTTCATGTGAAGGCGCCAGGAGCCTGCCAACGGCTCGTGGCCAGAACCACAGGTCCTCATCCAGGACTCAACCTTTGTGGCCAAATCTTTCCCCAGTCCATTAAAATAAAGCCCACTGTTATGGTTATTAAATAAAACAATGATAAAAATTATAAAATATGGCAATAAATATTCCAGCAGTGCAGGCTATAAATATTTTCTGTATGTGGTTCTGTATATGCACATTTATACCCTGCGTTATTCGTCATGCCTTTGCATGTGTGTGCGTGTATGTCTGTATCTGTGTGTCTTGGTTTAGTAAGCTGACCCCGTGCTGTAGCTGGATAGATTCATCAGAGCAGTTAAAAGAGGATTTCTTCTGGATTTGCGGTCCCAGTGACATCATAAATTGTGCTGTCAGACCGAGGCATAGTTTTCCTCAGTCAAGCAGCAGGGTGCACCCTGCTCTAGCCTTTTGGCTCAAATAGAATGGTTAATTTCTGGGCAGACACCCCCTGTGCTGCCTCCCGCCTCCTTGCTCTTCAGACAAACTCTGTCCATTCCTTCCATTAGATTTTATTGAGATGTATAAAGTAACATGGAGGCACACACATGTCAGCATGCTCCCACACTCGCACACATACATAACCACAAGCATAGGCTCTGAAGAGTACACGTGCACGCACACATTCACACACACACCAAGGATACGGCTCATTACCCACAGCTGGCTGCAGCCTCTTGGTTATACAAAAGATGAAGGGGTGGGTACTGCTGTATATTCATGTATTTGGCTGTCTCCCAAATGTTAATTTGCTTTTAGCTGGCCAAGATTAGAGCTAATTCCTTCCCGGTGCACACTATAAGTAAGCGAGAATGAAGGCATTTGCAGACTTGGCTTGTGAATGACACTGAAGGAAGTTACCAATGTTACCAAATATTCCCTCCAAACGTGTCATCAAAGACTTCTTTATCTTTCACTTGTGAAGCGTTTTCACTTCTTTGTTGTCTCTTAAACAGACTTCTACCTCACCTGACACTGCAGAACTGTCAACTTTGTTTTCCTTCCGTCTCTTCCATCTCTCTCAGAGATGGCCTTATGGGCCAGGCAGCCTTGGCATGTCAACTGAAGCTACTGACATCTGACCCCGGATGCAATCCCAAGTTGCTACTTCAAATGCTGCTGTACAGAGACTGTCACCTGCCCAGAATACTCCTGGAAAATTCTTGTAAGTCTATTGTTTTTGTGTGTGTGTACATGGATTGTTGTGTACTACTGGAATAAAGGGTATAGTGAGCGTGTGTTGTGTACATGCTGAGCTGTCCATCGTTTGGGAGACAATTAAAGCCACTTTCATTCATTTTTTAAAATTAATTTTTTTTTCATAACTCTGCAATCCCAAAGAGAACATGTCTGGGAAGTGTTTACAGTACCTGTGTTTTAATTGCAGTGCTCTAATATCGTAAGTAAGTTATACAGACCTTGAGTAAGCTCTATCCATTTTATGAAGTTATAATCAGCATCTTTGCTTTCATCATCATTTTCACCTTGGTCATCATCATCACTAAATCAATAGAGCGCAGTAATAAACACTCAACAGGCACAGGCGGAGCACACGGCCTGACCTTTAAAGATTTTCCCTTCCTTCCTTTCTCCACAGTCTTCTCAACAGTCTAACCTTTAAAGACTGTTTTGCACTCGCACATTAATTCACATTATAGCGACCTCATTAATAACAACTCTCACTGTCTTGTTCTCTTGCTCGGTCTGAGTCTGACTCAGAGGCTCCGCAATGCTCCTTTCTGCATGCTGCCGTAAATCAACGCTAGGAGCGCTGACTCTCATGTGTTATCACGGTGACGGGGTAATTAACCAGAAAGCAGACAGACAGAAAGAACAGCTTGACTGAATGCCTACACTACCGTGTGCCACTGCACTTCCCCGTCCATGTATATGCTAGGGTGTGTTTTGGAGCTGTGTTGATTTAAAAAAAATCACAAAAAAAAACTAGTTTAACTAATAGATGGTTAGATGAATCCACACTATTTCAGGTAGAATCTATTCTACCAAATTCAGTGCTTTTTTTTAGTTGTTGATGGTTCATTTTCTAATTCCTTGTATCTGCCTTATCAAAGCACGCTAACCTATTAGAGAACTGGCCAGCCAACTAAATGACCTTCACGTTGTGTAATAATTTGAAAACGTACCTCCTCTACATCTACAGTATCACTTTTCACATTTGCACAGCTTTCCCTAAATTAGGAGGCACACACACACACACACATACGCACACACACAAAACCTTTTTATTATCTTCAGCATGTCTGCTTCCAATTACAGAGGTCTACAGAGAGGGCCCTTGTGACTGGTTGACTGGCTATCCGGAAGATAAACAGGTGTATGCATTGGCTACGTATCAAGGTTGGATAAGCTTAGAGACAGAGAAGGAAAAAAAAAAAAAAAAGCATTTGAGAAATCAGCATAGAAACAAAAACACATTGGAATTATTGTGTGCTGCAGGAGTAGTGGAAACTCCACAGAGATGTGCCAGCACACTGACATGTGTTTTTCTGAAGTCATCTGCTGCTCCATAATGGGATCATTATTATAAGGCACCTAGTTAACCTGCCATGTTATCCAGCACCCCAAGTGGAAATTAATGTTAGTCACCCCTGTTTCCTGGACCACTGCAGCCACAGCAGTGAGATCCAGAACACTCTGTCCTTAAGGACCAATTATTAGACAGGCAGTGAACAAGATGCTGGCTTAATCCACACAATGTCACCTAATAGACTGATTGTAGGTCATGTTGTTTGACCACTTTGGAGTCTACATGTTAGATGTGTTATTATGAATGAAAATAAGCACGACAGATGCAAAGAGAGTCTTAGATACAGGGACACGGAAGAAATCCATTTTCATGAAGTTTGAGCACTTCCTGCCCGAATGTTATTAAGGTGGCTAATGTTGCTGTCACTACGATGCTGCCGCTGATTTAGCCCCATCATTTAAAAATAGTCCAGCATTAGTCAGAAGGAAGCCATGCTGCCCTTCATCACTGCGCCCCCTCATTGACTGCTGCGTTACATACGCTCTCCTATTCAAATAGCTGTCATCTCCCACACAGCAGACTGACAGACCACTGGATGTCTGCCACCTCTGGAGCAATGGGCCTTTCCCCAGCAACCCTTGTCAATTCAACACACACGCACACACTTACTTGTAAGCACATAGAACACATATATAGGCATCCATATGGGTTACACACATACACACACACACACACACACACACACACACACACACACACACACACACACACACACACACACACCTCGATCCTCAGCCCCATTCTAAGACAGCAACCCCCACAAGGACACCCTGTCAAAACCCCTTCCTTTTCACTTCCTGTCTCCATGTACTGTGGATCCCACAGCCAGGGGCTTTGAAATCTGTTTCTTTTTCTGTTTTTTTTTTTTTTTTTTTTTGCCCTTTTTTTCCTCCATCTAACACAGATGTGGATTTTTCTTCTACTCCACAGTGCCTTTTGTTCACCCGTTCTGTTAACATGTGTCAGGTTGGGAAGCCTTGACATTTTCCAGTGTTCTTTTGTTCACCAAAATCAAAATGCTGTTTCACGGGATTGGGTTTTGTATTTTTCTATACCTACATCCATAAGTGTGATATTTTCTGGATTATAATTCAGAAAACCGAATATACACTCACCTACACACCCCTGGGTGTGTGTGTGGGTATCTTTTTGTGCATCCAGTTGTTTGTGTAGGTGCCAAGTGTTCCATAAGATTCAGATTTCATTAATCCACACATTAATTTGTATTGTTCACAGATGTGTCTCATGAAAAAGACTCTTAATTCTTTCAGATTTTTGCCAGGAGAGCAGCTTAAAAATGTCTACAGAGAATCACAAGGCAGGAGATGACTTCATGGTTTCATTATTCAACCTTTTCTCTTACCTGAATAATGTTCCTAAGGCCTTGACTCAGGCCCTTCGGCCATACCTGGAACGGTCACACATATGGGAACATCTCTACACTCTTGCAGGTAAAGTAACAACCAGCGTCTGTGTAATGTTTAGGAACTGCTATCAGTTTTGCTCTTAAAATACCGCTGCAGCATGTTCAAGAATAGACCCTGGTCAATGCTCTATGTATGGCTTATTTAGTGAGTCACAATTACACAACAGTTTTACAACTTTATGTGCACTGCTGCTGTGAAGTTGTGGTTGGTGGGCCTTCTCTGACTTCTCTGCCACTTAACAATTACTTCTGAGTGGGAGATCTGATTTGAAGGGGCACTGGAGTTGAAAATTTCGACTCAGAACTTGGGATTTCCGAATTCCTACGTCAAACTGAGTGCAGTATAATACCCTACATGATGCTTTAAAATACAATGCTGCAAAAGCGTTGTACTTTAAAGCTGTTTAAAATTAACAGAAATTATATGGAGAGGATGGAGAGTTTAGAAGCTGAACTCTTTGGGCTCTTTGTTCTGTTCCTTATGCCTTCATGAGCAGTTTTTGAAGTTTGGCAGGGTACTTATGTCCTTCTACCATGGTGTTGTGTACTTGGTCTGGAACAACATTTAGAAGAATATTGCATTGTAATACAATTCAGTGCACCTGTCAGATTTTATGCTGTGGATAGTTGGTGAATTTTTGAATATAATGGTACATCTGCCCTCAAAGAATATCTGAATGTATATTTTCTCTAAAGGGTTGACACTGCATGAGCATGAGCTAAAGTATGACTATACTTTTACACAGACTGGAATAATTCTCCAACTCTCTCTGCATCTTTCTAGTGCAAGTTTTAATACAGAACTTAATCTGAGCTCCTGTGGAGTATGAAGCTCCTTTTAGTGGTGATTCTTATATCCTGGGTAAGTGGTAATTATTGTAGCATAAATTAGGGTGATTGGAGAAGAGTATTTAGATGGATACAGAGCGAGGGAGGGGTCGATAGAGGGAATGAAGAGGAAGCGAGATAGAGTGTGCCAGAGAAGAATTCTCAATGTCATCCAATCAACATTTATCCTCACAGGGTAATTAGTTTAATTATTGGACTGTTCCAAATCTTTGTATTATAATTTTGGTTACAGGATACCCCCAGTGCCCCCATTTCTATTTAAACTGTTCTCTGAGTTAACTCATAGATTACACTGAGAGCTTCGCTATTTCTCCGCTTACATTGACGTTTCATCACACTGTACCAGGCTGTTTCAAATCAATACACAAGTCAATACAGTTGCAGGTGGTATAAAGTCTGAGAATCAAGTGACTTTGAAAAATAGGTCTAGGTCTCACCTGCCACAGAGCGTTTGTCCTTCAAAAAGCTATATCATTTTCTGTTCCGCTCTCCTCTTTTTCTGCTGCTCTGAGGTCACTCATTTGTTAGGCATCCTTTGAGATTCCAGTGCACTTTTAGTGCCGCCACAATGCTATTTCTCTCGATTGTAGCCTTTGGTTTTACGGCCAGGGCTGTAGGAAGTTTATGAGAGCCATACAACTTCATACTGTAGCTACTCTGCCATCAATATGAGCAGGATATAAAAGGGCAAACCGATGAAGGACGGTACACCTGGAGAAGGTAGTAAGATTCCTGCTATAAGGACACCTGGATTTGATCGGGAACATCTGATTTTAGTTTGACCAAGAGTACATTTGGTGCAGATATTTTAAGAGAATACCTTAAAGCTATATCAATTCATATAAATTATTCCCTGCTGGTTTTTGCCATTGTTTGAAAAGTAGAGTTATTTCTTGACTTGTAAATTGTTGTTTTTATAAAAAAAAAAAGAAAATCCCACAGCAATACAATAACCATAATATGATATGTCAACTAATCTAATGTGGGAGCAGTCACCCTTCATTTCAGTATACAGTAGCATGTTCATAGTACTACAGGGATGAATAGAATAGTAAATTCCTAAATTTCAAAATTAAATGATAGATATAATTGGTATGGTCTGAAATCATTCATTTGATATTGTTTAGGTGACCCCTTTTTTTGCTGTCTGTCTTTACCATTGTCAGACACGACACGGACGGTACCTGTACTCATCAGCTGTGTCCGGGAAATAGTCACAAAATCCACCAATAGCCTTCTGGAACACCTCGTCTCCATGGTTTTGGGTTGGCAGGCCACAGAGGAGCCTGGTGGAGCCTTGTTCAAGCGAGCTGTGCCAGAGAGTATCCTGGCTAAAATACCTAAGGACTGGAACTACACACCATTGGATGCAAAGGGAAAGGACACTGTCCATCAAAGTATGCACAGACTGAGTTTTACAGTTTCAAGAAATTTTAGTATTGCTTTGCTAACATTTCTTTCTCCTTCCAGCTGTCATATCCTTAGCAATTCAAGCATTGTCCTTCATTTTCACCAATCTGCCCATGGCCGTAGCATCCTTGCCACTCCCAGTCCGCTTTCTCTTCCAAGTGGCAGAGAAGCACCTTTCCCAGCATGCCCGGCAGCTGCGGTTAGTGGGCCTGTTGATCTGGGCCGTACTGGGCTGCCTGATCCAGGGCCTAGAGGACCCAGACACACTAGAACAGATCAGTGGTCTGGCTCTTGACCGCTCAGCAAAGGACTGCCTGTCCCTGCTGGCAGAGTGCGTACAGGCTGCTATGGGCGTTCAGCAAAAGGTAAAGGCCATGATATACGTAATAACAACAATAGGTAGAGGATTTGCTTAGAAATTACTATTGATTTTACCAGTCTGTTATTGTGTGGATTTGTACTTTTATATGTCTGGTTAATGTCTGTCACATTTTTACTCATTTACCTCCCTAGGGTGTTCCCAAACCCTCAGTCCACAAAGTGCTGCAGGCTCTGGAGGAAAAAAGACCTAAGTGGACACAACTGCAGCTGCAGAAGGCCCGCAAACTCTGCTCAGACAGGTGGGAAGATATTGCAAGAGGGCAGGATCAGAATGACTCCAGCTGTAGTTAAGTACTATTTTTTCTTTACCCATCATCACTCTCATTTAGTATAGATTATTCCTGTCAGCCCCTCTTTTCCGAAAATTAGTTTCCCAAAATATAAATGCTGTTATTATTAAAAGTAAGGGCTGACTGTCTGCTGAAGGAGATTGGAATGGATCAGACTGACTGATGGTATATTGCCATTAAAAAAAAAAAAAAATCTAGGAAAACACTAAACAAATGCAACTTAGACCTGCATTTCTAATTGAGCATTTGAATTTTGATGGATTATGTAACCTAAATAATTTTTCACTGACCATCTCTATGACTAAAATCAATGAATCTCAGATTTGTTTGCTGTGCTAAATGATGCACATGATTGACTGAATGGACTGCAGGGTGGAATGATGGGAAAACAGCTTTCATTTTGGGCTGATCTGTGACCTTTGGCTTTGCATTTTGTTGCTTGTTCCCAGAAATGTTGTCTCCGGTCGCTCACTTAATCATAACGAACTCAGGACACATTCATCCTCATAAAAAGTTGATCCGGTAGTGTAACCATTTTTTAAAAAAAATGAAATAAATAAGGGCACTGAATAGATTATGACCAGTTCTAGGAAATGCTGTCTGTTACAGTGACAGGAAGCGGGGGTACGTGCCGAGGAAAAAAAAAAAGACAAAAGATGAGGCGGCGGAGGGGTGGTGAGGGGGTGGAAAAGTGAAAGAAGAGTGATTATGTATCACCTGTCGGAGGCATTCAGTGGGATCATTACTATTCATTAAACTAACCTTCACAGGGAAGTGACGCCTGGCTTGTAAACAATCAGAATACAGTGTCAGAGAGAGAGAAAGAGAGAGAGAGAGAGAGGAAGGTTGTAATAACTCCAAAAACAACTGGCACTTCTCTTACTGGCATCTCTTGCACACACACATTCA
Organism: Archocentrus centrarchus; assembly: GCF_007364275.1. Classification (NCBI taxonomy): domain Eukaryota; kingdom Metazoa; phylum Chordata; class Actinopteri; order Cichliformes; family Cichlidae; genus Archocentrus; species Archocentrus centrarchus. The sequence continues at coordinate 17,796,159 of NC_044354.1, read as the reverse complement.
GAGTAAACCCCTTCACAAAAAAACATTTGGCCCCTTCAGTTCCTTCATCTTGCTTTCCCTTTTTCCTTTCCTAACTGTAAACCACCGCCACCACCCCCTCCCCAATGGCACCCACCTTGTCTTTGCAAAGTAATTTGTAGAGGAGAAGATTATTGTTCTCCATCATGGTGACCCTGGCTGGGCTGACGGGATGCATACACAGATGAAGATGAATGCAGTTATTCCTTGGCGGAGGTCTGCCTCTTTCAGGGCACATTGGCCCTAATGACATGATTGATAGGCTGTCCCAAATCCAGAGGGGCCCTCATTAATCACCCTGCTGACTGAATCCAATCATCTGCTTCACCTGCACAGTGATGGACAGGAAAGGATACAGCGCAGGTGCTGACACGGATGCACAGCCACCATCGCCGACAACACCACCGCCAGGGCGCCAGGCGAAAGAATGAGGCGGAGTATACGGACGAGACGGGACTCCTCTTCTTTTGCAACTCTCAATGTCAAACAGCCAATGGTTGGCTGACAGGCGACACCGTTTCTGCCACTTTATAATTACAAACGTGAAGAGAGTGAGAACAATGACAGGAAGTGTATGTGAAAGAGAAGATTTGATGGACGGTAGCGTGATATCCATCCATACAGGAAGGGCAGGAAAATGATGCAGGCATCCACCTGGGTTGGGGAAGGTGCATGCCTACAGACCTTGACATACAATTACATTCAAGCTTAATACACACACACACTCACACACACACACCATCCAAGTGCAGAGGCATCCCTTGGTCAAAATGTCCCCTGTATCTCATGATTTATAATGAAACCCTTAAAAATGTGTTTGTATTCTTAGTAATTTTCACCATAGTGAAAATGGCTGGTCTGATTGATTTTCAGATACGGGAGCAAGATGTAATTTCTTTCCTTGCCAAGAGTTACATTTTGAAGTTCTTTCACCTGCTGAAATGAATGAACATACAAAAAAACTTTAATTTTAATGCAGTTAATTTTCCAGTCTATAGCAATTTCTAAATTTTAGCCCAAATTCCTTTCTAAACTCGAAAAATACTTCCTTAGCCAGAGGTGGTATTCAAATATAAGTCGACACCCTGCCTCCTTCTGTTTCCTCTCATCTTCTCTGTTCTTCTCTCTGGGTTTTGTCTTTGTGTTTTCTTTACTAACTTCTCCTCTTCCCATCTCTGTTTCTCTCTCAGTGTATTTGAACAAGGAAGCGAGAGAGGAGTTGCTGCGACTGAACTGACTGAGCAGAAAATAGGCCTGATGCTGCTGGAGGTCTGCCACAAAGCAGGTGGCAGCAGCTACCTGAGGCAGATCTATCACATCATCCAAGGCAATGAGGTAGGGAAGTACTCGCTCTCCCCAGCAATTAGGTGGCTGCTGGCCTGAGGCCGCAGGCTGTTCAGGAGGGGGAGACAGAGGGAAGAGGGCTGCTGCTTGTGTGCAGTCTGCTTGTTCTGATCTCCTTTTGTTCAAGTGACCTCAAGGGTGCAAACCTACAGTGATTTTCAGTGTTACACACGCACCTCATATAGAGAAGAGGAAGCCACGTGGAGTTACTAGATTCAGCGTAAAGCTTTTAGGAGGAGATCTCCGTGAGGAAGAACAGCCCTTTAAAAATAAATAAATAAATAAATAAAAAAAGTGGAATTCACTCCAAAAACTGTTCTCATAAAAGTCCCTGAAAGTTGATTTAATGTACCCTAATTTACCTACTGTAAATAAAGGTTATGATATTTTCAGTTACCTGCTACAGATCTTAGGTGGACATGCCTTTTTAGGTCAACAGTTGGCTCTTCCTGTTTAGTAAAAATCAAGTTGAAAAATAAAAAATAAACGGAGATGGATGGATGGATGGATGGATGGATGGATAATTCCGTTTTACGTATGTAGCTGGCGGCCAGCCATATATGTAGTACATCTTATAGGTTACTTTTAATTTAAAAATTACTAATAGCGCTTTCAAACTAAATATGTCATTTAACATTTGTACATTATATTTTTAATCATCTCTTTCTCATTATGTCTTTCTCCTCCTCCACTGCTCTCTCTTTTCTCTCATTTTCACCTCATCCTCCCCCTCCTCACCTCAAGCCTCAACTCCTGAACTGAACTCACGGCTCTAACACACAAAAATGTGCATAAACATGCTTATTTATTTATGCATTTATTGTCACAGTTACTTATTGTCAGCAGATTAGACATGTGACCCTCCCATCTTTGGACAGCTGCCATGAGCCGGCTAAACAGCAACAGCTGGTTATAAGCTAATACTATATAAGCAAAAACAGCAGCACTTACCAACAGAAAAGTTCAGGATATCCTCGACAGCTTCACTGACTTATCGACTGCTATCGGACTCTTTTCACAAAGTTTTACAGCCTCCTCCAGAGTAAACAGACGTGAACACATATTGCTGACGTAAACAGTGGACTGACAGCCTACACTCACTGCAAGTGCATTAAAAAATAGCCCATCTTTTCCATTTAAAAGGCATCCATTTAAAAGTATACCTAATAATACTGGTTATTTAGCACCAAAAAAGTATCAATCATGTAATTTGCAAGAATAAACAAACAAACAAAAAAATAACAACCACAAAAAAACCCACAGAGGGGACAACATATTTGCTTAAAAATTATAAGTATTAAATATTAAGGAATGCCTTTGTTGGGGATTGCTTTTAGCCACCAATTTAGTAATTAGCATAAACTCCAAATAAACAACATTTCCCATGTTATGATCATGAAACAATATGTCACCCAGTGTAACACTTACCCACTTTGCATCTTTGGTTTTAACAGTTTCTAGAAATGATGGAGACTTATGACCTACTCAGATGAATAAACTATATCAGGCCAATAATCCAGTGTTGGTTTTAGTCCTCTTCTGAAAATAGTACAGAGAATAGTACAGAATAATAGCAGAATCAAGCCAAATTATCTTCATGCTCATGCAGAATGCAATTATTAACTTCTTCCAGAATAATGTAGTAATTCAAAAAATAACAATAAAGATAATGACAGGAAGTCATGTATAGTCTTTTATCTGTATAGAAATTATTATGTTTGCACCATAGTTTCAACTTTATTGGGACTATGTCATTCTTTTTTCTTATTATTTAAATTGCATCCCACAGGATCCAGCATGAATATATATATATATATATATATATATATATATATATATATATATATATATATATGTGTGTGTGTGTGTGTGTGTGTGTGTGTGTGTGTGTGTGTGTGTGTGTGTATGTGTTTTTAATGTGAAGTGTTAACACCAATAACTGCTCGACAATTTGAGAGAATGTGAACGGGATACCCAGGAATGGTCTGAGTTATCCTTCTGGCAACTCCAGCATCTCTACCCAACCAAGGTTGAGGCAAGAACGTGCAGGTCAGGGACAGACTGAGTTGGTGGTGAGGTGAGGGAGGAGGAGGTCCAGAGGCCATGTCAAGCTGACGGATGGGAATATAGCGAATTCACACCAGGATGCCCATGTACGCATGAACACACACATCGAGACACACTGTACAAAGACTCATTACTATATGCCGGACCTCTTGTGAGACACATGCATTATAACTACAGCAAAGGTTAAAGAAACAACACAAGTGTACTAGTGAAAACCCCTGTTTCTCTAAAGCTCTGTCTTTGCATATTATTTTGTTTTGATCTGTGTTTTTCACTACTTTTTCTCTGAACAGCTCTGATTAATTGATGGGGCTGGTTAATTAAGGAAAATGTGTGGCTTGGTACGGTTCTATCCGCTGCTTGTCTCCTAAAAAGTGCAGTGTAAGCCCAATCTAAAGCAAGCTTCAGTTTGGTCTGTTATATTGAACATCAGTGAAGAAATGTTCATTATGCTAGTATGTTGTATTAATATGTTTTATTCTGAATGTTATTGGATGCGTTCTGTTGCTCTTTGACTTTGAGTTTAGTTAGTTTACTTGTATAAAACTCTAGTAGTCTTACTTTGTCAGCCTTTTTCTTCACAGCTTATTTATTGTCAGTCTTGTCAATCATGTAACATCGCTCTCCTGTGGGGGGGTGGGTTCCCCTCATTTCTTGGTTACAGGAGCTGCTGATGTCTAAACTGAGTGGAAGCTCAGACTTGCCAAATGATCCTCCTCTTTTGGTGAAGTTTGAGCTCGGCCCCGAGAGTCATGTTGGCAGTGCCTGTTTCAACCCTCTCTGCCAGTTTGACCACATTGGCAGGAAGAAGCTGGATCAGGTTTGTCAAGCCTTTTAAGGTCAGCATTATGTTATGTTCTGGTAATGAAATATGTATTTTAAACTTGTTTTAGTTCTATGAAACATCTTTGATATTCAAGTGAACTTCTTCCAGTTTTCAGACTTTGTAATGTGTGGGTGTACTTGTGACATGCAGTGTGGTGTCATTATAACTTTCACCGAGGCCGGAAGCTTAACGTTGAAGGTTAGAAGCTCTTTGAGTCTCTAGTGAACTGGATATTGTGGTAGTCTCTGAAGTTGTCAGGTCTTTCTGGGGCTTGGCTTTCCTATTCCCCATAGGTTGCTGTCTTTTCCGAGCAGGAGTTAGGCTGGCAGGAAGAAAAGAACGCCGAAAAGGTGAAAAGATGAGACAAGTTCTTTTTCTTTTATAAAGAAATGAGTAATGTTAAAGGAGAGTGCAGCCTTAAAGTGTACTTCTTTGGGGGCTTTGAACCATATAGCCTCTTATCCCGAACTTATCCCCAGGAGTGTCCCCATGATGTTCATTTAATTGTTAGGTTTTTTCTCCATATCAGGGTTAAGTCTATCTACAGGTAGCTCACTGTAAGAGTTGCCCGCTTTCCCCCTCATTTCCCCTCTATTACCACTATATCCCCCACTGTTAAGAGAAATACAACGATACTTATAATGCTTACAATAGTAAGAATTTTCTCAAGATAGACTTGTGTGTCTTTCTGCTTTTTTTAAAGGATTTGAATTAAACTTTAATATTTACATATCCCCTCTGAGTAAGCACTTGGTAACAGTGGGAAGGAAGAACTCCTTTTTAGCAGGAAGAAGCCTCCAGCAGTGTCAGATGCAGGAATGGCCCGCCATCTACTGAGGTGGCTTGAGTTAAAAGAGAAGGGGAAAAAAAAGAGAACATAGAGAGGCAAGGACAAAACACAAGCTATGGGAGATTTCTATTTGTGATATTTGTCTCTTATAGCTTTAGTTCTTGCTGTGGCTTTTCAAGAACATTAGATGCATTTAATTTGTAAGACTTGGCCTGTTTTCGGCTTATCACAGAAGGCTGCATAGCTTTGCATAGAAACACCCTATTAAGGGAATGATTAAAATGCCTTCTCTACTTCAGGTCCCTGTGTTGTTTGTCAAATAAAATGGAGGGAGGAGGAAAAAGTTACACCCATCAATCACCTATGAGGAAGAAGCAGAGGGGGATTGGATGGATGGATGGAACGAGTAGAGTTCTCCTCCTTTTGTCAATAAAACTCAGCCTGGAGTTAAGAGTGACATTTTACAATCAAAACAATCTGATTTTTATTTGCTTTCCCAATATGGTGATAGTGCCAGGTGTGTTTGTCCACATCTACATGTGTGTGTATTTAGGAAAAAGAGTGTGAGTTAGAAACAGAGGGAAAGAAAAGGAGAAGGGAAGTCAGGGGTGGAGGGGGTTGGCGGGGCGCCACTGAAGAGGGAAAGAAAAAAAGGCATTGCAAGAAGAGTAACGACTCCCTCCAAAAATTGATTTATCTTTCTATAAATGATGGCTACATCCCCCAAATGGATTTATAAATTAATTGCTGTCTTATTGGAATAAAAACCTTCTTGTGCGGACATGATTGATCGCCTGATGTCGGTGGCCTGCGCTGGAGACCCCCCTCCTCTTTTGTTAGTGGGTCCCAGCTGGAGCGGTAATGCACTGATGGTATTAACCCTGATTAATAACTAACAAACGCTATCCTCATACATCAACAGAGTGCCCTGGTCGACTGGGCATGGGACTGGGCAAGGCTGCTCCCGGAGTATAAGGGCATGAGTCAGGTCACCTTCAAAACTCTGCTGGCCAACAGGTAAAGCATTGCTGTTGCAATATATGTATTCATATGTGTCTTTTTGTGTTTCATTTGTGCAGTCGTTTTGTGAATTACTAGCCTCAGTACAGACCTCAGACGGCCTTTATGAACATATAAAGTTTCATTATCCCGAATATGGCTCCCATAATGAGAGCTGTGCTGTGGGAAGAAATCTTTGGAAAGAGGATATTGGAGAGCTATCATATACTGCGTGTGTGTTGAATGGAGTAGATCTGTGAATGCATGTGTGACTGACTGCACAGAGACACAATTTTTGGTAATTGAGTAATGCCTGCTTATTAGGTACTTTTGAGACCTTAGGACTGGTAGATAAAGATGGATAAAGACAGGCTGGTTCAGATTTTGGTGTCACCTGATTGAAGTTTTTCGCCCAAGTCCACCACTCCTGTCCCATCCTCTCCTCTCCTCCCCCTCCTCTCCTGTTTTACTCTGCAACAGGCATAAATATTTATGCAGGTATGTGACACATATTAGATTGCAATACTTCAGGCTGTTCCCTGTTCTCCATTCACAGCTGTCACGCTGCCAGCTATCAGGGAGCTATGGGGCTACTGCACCTTGTCTCCACACCTACGCCCAATCCATTCTAAATCACTGCCATTGTAACACACACAGACACACACACACACACACACACACACACACACACACACACACACACACACACACACCTTTCTAACAAAGGGCAAGCTCTGCATCTGCCAAGGACACAGGCCTAATAAGGGTGAAGTACTCAGCTCTGTGCTACGCTGTGACGAGCTTTGTCGCCTCCATGCCTCTACCCCCTCTTCCCACACCCACATACCCATACTCCATTCTTCTGCCCCTTATATGCTGCTTTGTTGCATGCTAAAACAGATACTGTCATTGCTTGACTGAGCCAAATTAGTGTTTCAGCATTCATGAATAGAAACTGAATGAAGAGGATATGAAGTCAGATAGGGAGAGACATAGAAAGTGAGCGATTGGACTTGAAGTTTGAGATTGTGAGCGACACGGCGAAAAAGCATATCAATTCTGACAAGGACTCAAGAAGTGTGAGGAAAGATGGGAGTGGGAGGGGTTAAAGGTTATATAATTCACCCTAATCTCACAGTATCAAAGTGTCTGAGATTCTGTCATTTGCCTCATTAGCCTGTCTTTGTTGGGCCAGAGGAGCAGATTTCATGGAGGATTTGGAGAATGGCTTTGGTTCAGCACGAGTTGCTCGCAGAGAGCAGGAAGTTAGTTTCACGGACCGGCGACATGTAAGCTGTCAAAGTTTTTCTCAGATCAATCTGTGACTCAGAAATATCCCTCAAGCTATAGAAGACCATTCAGGGGATAAGCACACTGATGTCTCATCCACTGATCCATTTGTTAGCGTAGATAAGGAACACTTTCTGCATAACCACAGGCCGAAGTGCCTTTGGCTGTTTTCTCTTCATAACAATTACTCTTTCACTACTTCCAGTTGCTGAAAAACCCACAGAATATCTTGCCTTTTTGATGATTTTAATAGTAATAATTCCACCCCATACTGAAAAGAAAAAGAAAAAAAACTCCTCTTATTGTGACCTTGTGATAATTTCCTGTCTTCTAACTTTTAGTCTCCTTGGATGACTTTCCTTTCCTGTACACAGTCAATATATTTTTTAATTTATTTATTTTTTGCTGCTCCCAGGCTGTGTGAGTTAGCAGTGTGGCCCATTGGCCTCCTATATATTGTGATAGTGGCAGGACAGTTATTGTGCCCAGGGTTTATATCACATTCTAATGGAGCAAGGCTATGAGTTAAGGGGCGGTAGGCTTTTAAACCAGGACTGTTAAATCACTGTTCAGATGACTTCATTAGCAGAGCGGGACACATGCTGAGACACTTGTGCTTGCACACACCCATGTATACACACACACATGCATATACATACACTTTCACCCTGCTACCTTGACGGTGTAACGCTGGGGCCAGCCAGACAGGAGGGAGAGTGGATTTATACAGATGTGTGTGTCCTTCTTTGTCACCTGTCACTTCAGTTCCCTTGGCATGATGGCTCATCCATCATCTGCAGATTGAGCTTTTCAGCAGAAACCAGACTGATTAATACTACTGAAGGACCTCCAGGGTTGACTGTATGACCTGGCTTCTTGTCAGGTTTGCTACTTTAATGGGTAGATGGATTACTTATGTATGTTTCACTTTCCAAAAAATAAAAAAAATAAAAACTTGTTTCCTTACTAAATTGTGGATTGGCTTTGTTAGATATTTTCTTATTGGTACAAAGAATGTAAGAAAAACTGATTAAGAAAGGGAAACTATGAGGGTAAATAAAGATTTTTTTTTTTTTTAACATCTTTACTTAACTTATTTGTTTTTCTTATTACGTGGATGGATGTTTGGCTCCATATTGTAACCGTTTATACAGTTTCCTAACAAGCAAAAGATCCCTAGTTCAGTTCTGGGAGTAGACATAAATCCCTTGTTGGATCCATCAGGAATGGCGTCCGGTATAAAAATCAAACATGCGGAGCTACCTACCGTGGCAACCCCTTGTGAGCAGCTGAAAGTGGCTTTATTACATGGATGGACATCTTTATAGACACTGATGTACAGTTGAATTATGATAGGCTTATACTAGAGAAATACCACATACTGTATTCGGGAATCAGGGTCTAAGGGCAGAACTAACAGTATATTTCAACTCTCCTAAACTTTGTTCACTCTATTCCTTTATCGTGTTTCTAACCAACTTAAAGTTTATGCATATGAAACACAAAAATCAACATACTCATATATACTTAACATTTTACCTTGACCAAATTGTACTGAATGGGTTTGTATTAATTTGCATGCATTACTAATTGAAATTTGTCTACATTGTCTTGTTTTTTGACTTCAAATTATGAACCACTCTTTGTTACAGAAGCATGGAGTCAAAGTACTTAGTGCTTCAATTGATACCAAAGTTTCTGTTCAGCTAGTGATTTGCAAATTTATAAGTTGACTGCTTTGCCCTTGGCCGCATTTTGAAATCCTCTCCTCTTTAGTGAACACTTGTAACCCTGTCTCAGCGTACTTTTATACAAAACAGTAAAAGAAAACAACTCAGCCGCTTTGTAGGTTGGAAATAATGTCAGCAGTGCTGACCCTTCTCTTTCTTCTTTGACTCTGATTGTGTCCCAAGGCCTTTGTGTGCCACAGTCTTTTATGTCATTTTTCTTTTCCATCCAAGGGAAAATAAAACAAGTCTTTTGAAAAAGTATCGTGTGTTGCCACAGACAAAAGTCACATTTTAACTGTCATCTTGCTAAGGTGACTTTTTGAAACCATTTCCCCGTGCCGGTATGTCAGAGAAGGTCCCCTGACCTGGTTGTTAAGGGGTAGCCAAGTATGAGAAATGAAGCCTTATGTGTCACTTGGCACTCTTCCACTCCATCATAAGGATCTAATATCATCCAAGGACATTCATGCTTAGATCTGCAGGTTCTACTGCTCCAGGTACACTGTCTTAAAATCAGCATGGGGCAACAGAAAGACGTCATGCATTGGCTCTCAGTAAATTTAGAGTGAGATATACTGTAGCTGTACTATATTTGGAGCTGATATTCTGAGTAAGCACTGCTTAGTACAGTTTTATTACACACGCATCAACAGTAAAAGGGTACTAGTAGTATTGACCTCTAGATTTGGTGGCTTAATATGGTTAGCTACAATATAACTACTGAACACTAAACCATTTTCTCTGAATTGTCTCATTGTTTCTGTTACCCCTCTAGTCCATAACAATAGCAGTTTGTGGAAAAATGCCAGTCTGTGGCATTCTCTTGCTTGAGCGGCTCCTTAAATTGCGGCGATAGACGCTTGTGCTTTCAGGAAGTGGGCAATCGCCATCTGTTCCTTGGCGCTGCCATATGGCGGGCTTTTTTCTCAGGGAATAAAATAAAAACAAATATGTCAGAACGTTCGTCTTTCTCCACGGACGCTGATCAACCTGGGGAGAAGCTGGATCTCAGTGTGTCTGGATTAATGGTCTTACTTTACGCTTCAGGGAATGAGTGAGTGTGTGCTCGTGGTTGGTGGGGCTTTGTGTATTTGTGTGAGCACATGTGCATGTTTTGTGAGGGCATGCACACACTAATGCACATTTGTGTACCTGGAAGTATCTCTCAAAGCATTTATCTGACTTTAAGGGTGATGCTACCGTACCATTTTGAGCAGTTGGTTGCCCTAGTCTTGGAAGCATTAAACAGCGCAGGAGAAAAGAGCTTCAAGGTTAGCCAGAGTGACATTTCATGGTTGCCGCTGCCAAAGAAACAAGAAGGAATGCTCTCAAGCCATCATCAGACTCTCCATCTTGCAAGGCCACGAATTCAAAAGACTTGTCACTTTTGAAAATCAGGAGAGTGTGATGTGTCATTGAGGAAGGGCTTCTTTCTTCTCTCGCCGATCTCCTTGGGTGTCCTCTCTACTGACTGACAGCTTGGGATGGGAGTTTGTGTTGGTGGAGACAGAATACATCTTTTGTCTGCTTGGTTATACATGGTGTGTTTTGTCTTCGCTACCCCTGGACAGCACTGACACATTGAGATTTTCATTAGCCGTAAGCAGGTGGTGAAGACGAGGGACGGGCTTGTGCGCATCACTCTGTTCCCATCCCTGCCTGCGTGCATCTGCACTGCACCAACTTGTATACTGTAAGCGTATCACAGAGGGCGTACATGTGTCGGACTGCATGTGTTTGAATGTTCAACATTACATTTTTAGTGTGTGTGATACTTGGAGGTTTGCTCCAAAGGCGAATAAATCAGTGATGCCTGGGATAAGGCCGTGGCCCCTCCTCAAACTGCACAGACAGGCTGAGAGGCTCATTAATCAAACGGCCAGTCACAGATGTGATGGCTTCCACACAAACCGCCAGCAGACTGTGAAAGTCACATCCAACAGAGTCAACTGTCAGCCAGGCAGGCAGGCTGCACTTTTCTGCTCTCTCTCTCATTCTCTCTCTCCCCCTCTCTATGTCTCTCTCTCTCTCTTTCCCCCCTCTGTTGTATTAATCTCTCACTCTCCCTTTACCTCCTCTCACCTCCTGCATGATGCCTCAGTGTGATACATCTGAAATATTTGTCTTGTCCCTCTAAAAACGATCTCGAGGGTTCAGAAAAATCCATCTTCTCGGAGAGTGGTCATGGTCAAACCATTTTAGAGACACAAGGCATCAGTCATTACTGCGCATTGCTCTGTTCTCTGAAATTACTTACAGCATAGTTTAACACTGACCACGGCCGCCCAGATGATCTCTTAAGTTAAATAAATCCTAATTCAGTCACTGAATAAAAGTTGATAACCAGGTAGAATATTAAGGAAAAAGCATACAACTGTTAGTACATGCTTTTAATAGTATGTCAGTACTTGAAAATTGCAGGCACACTCAGGGTTCAGATGTGTATACCCTCTTCATGAAAATGCAGGCACGTGAAAATGAGTTTTCCCATTTCTTTTTGGTTATTTTATCATATACCTATTTTGCAATTTTTCAGTCCCAGTAGGTTTAAATTTGTTACAGTTGTTACCAGTAATTTCTGTAATATTACTATTCATTATCATAACTGTCACTTCATGTTGGTTATTCCAACATGAAGGCAAGCGTGTGAACAGGATTATCCTGTTATCTGCTGTCAACTTACTGTACCTGACCCCTCTTAAAAACTGTAATTTCATGTAAGTTCATTGTATAAATAGCAATCTCCTTGACTGCTCCAGCTTCAGCCGTTGGATGGATAAATAGTTGGAGTGACTCTAAGAGAGCTAAATGAAAATGCTGCTTAATCTACTGAAAAGCCCTCCAAGCATAGATAGAAATGCTGGATGGAACAAGGACAAGACAAAGCCACCCTCTCCTGATTAAAAATGGCAACTCCCAAGGCTCCTTAAACACATTGGGGTATTTGATGCTGCAAATAAAGACAGCATTCCACATGCTTTTGCCTTCAGTATGGGTAATGGTGCCGAAGGGAAGGAAACTTTGTTGTTATGATGCCAGAATTGTGGAGGATGACACCAGTATAGTTGGAGCCTTGCAAAACTTGACTACATCTTGCTACACAAGATCTGTGACGTTTGGTTGAACACAGCCATTATTCAGCAATGTGTTTTTTTTTCTTTTTACTTTTTTTGCCAATGTCATTCTTTGTAGTGTAAATAAAAAATGTTTAAGCTTTTGAAAGGATGTATGTTAGTGTTAATAAAATGAGATATGCACTATGTCTGGCATAGTTTACTCGACATGATCTCAGTGCCAACTGAGCTTTTTCACATTGCACTCAGATTAAATGTGCTCAGACACTGTGAGCTTTGCACAGCCATAAAAAACAAAATCATTAGCAGAAAAATTAATACTTCTACAATACCAAAACAAAAGTAGTACCATGGCACAATTGCCACAGGATGCTTTATCACACTTGGAACTGCCATGCATTTTGTTACTGCACCTGACTTTGCCAGCTTTGGATCAACTTTGTCTTTGGAATTCTAGCACGTCCTCTGGGTATTTGTTTTGGTGAGCTCTGTCAGCAAAATAACTCCATGTTTTGCCCTTGGAACCAGTTTTGTCAACCAGTTTAGATGAACTGGGACTCTGTTCAAGACGTGGTGGACTGTTTGACACTGTTGCCATGTTTCCTGCTGATTTACTGAAATGACTTTTTAGCTGACTGCAGCAGTCCATTGTCAAGAGCCAGTTTGTGACCGTCTGTTCCAGTCCATCATTGTATGCACTTTCATCCTTTTTACTATTCCATGTGCCATCTTTATTCAGATCCTCTGGAGTTGGTACTGAGTTAGCCTCTAAGCTTGCAGAATGTGTTTGGTTGTTTGGTTAGTGTATTGGAGGATGCATGGATGTATTGGAGGAAATTTAATGTTGAAATGAAAAATCAGTAATGATATGATCATATGAGTAATGAGTCATGATATGAGTAATGGTAATTTGCATATGTACTAGTGAAACAGCACTGGTGGTGGCCTTGTGCTTGCTATTTATTTAGAAAAACTAACTGTAATTTTACTAAATAAACATACAGTATGTAGGGGTACCTGGGTGGCTTAGTGGTGAAGCCAGCGACCATACATATGCCGCGCTGCGGTGGGGGCAGTGCGGGCGGTGCGGGTTTGAGTCCCGGCCCGTCGCCAAACCCTGCCTGCGTGTCTTCTCCTGTATCTTTCCCCCATTTCCTGTCTCTCTCCACTGCCCATAAAAGCCACTGTGGCCAAAAATGCAAAAAAAAAACCCAAAAAACATACAGTATATACACATTTCTAAATCTGGATATATTTTTTTTTTCATTATGTATGTGTGCAGGGGCCACACAGGGCCCATTCACTTAAAAAAATGTAAGAGAAGACCTGAACCCTGAACCTCTCTAAAGTAATTCATTGTAAAACATTAAAGAAAAGAGCATTATCTAAATGCTTGAATAGGTCCATCCATGCAAGTTTGTGTGTCCTCCTGTGTGAGGCTATGTGACAGTGAGGTTTTTTTTTTTTTTTTTTGGTGGTGCATCACAAGGTTGTATCCTGTCGCCAGGCTCATTAGTCCATCAGAGGCGCCCAACCAGCCCCAGCCAATCGTTGCTCTCGACTTGGCTCTGCCATTTGCATGTGGTCTAGGAAGAGATAATTAGAGGGATCTCTGCCTGTCACTGTTAATCTGGGACTTAGTGAAGGGCTGTGACGCCGACACGCTGATGGACTGACACACGTGTCTACACACACACCCGGGGCATGGTGTCATACGGGCCTGCACACACACACACACACACACACACACACACACACACACACACACACACACACACACACACACACACACACATTCACAGAAATTCTGCATGGAAACACAGTACCTACCTTCACACGCCAACATGATTTGCACAGGTAAACACACACAAACAAAACCCACCACTCTGGTCTTTCCTTTTCAAATCCACAGCTCAACAGGAGTGTTAGTTTTTATTAATGCTGTCTTTTTGATTTGTGACTAGTAGAGTGGTTTTTGTCATCTTTCTTATCTCTATTACTGCAGCATATTACACTAAAATATATCAGAGTTGCTTCTCCATTGGTGTGATATGATAGCATGTTGACTCAGTGACTGTTTACACCAGTTGTACTATGCTGTTGACACAGGGTTTAGATCCCTGTTCAGATAGACTGTGCTTGTTGCTTCCCAAACAGGCAGAATGCTCAGTAAGTCTTTTGAACAAGCCCAGCTGTCAGCCCTATATACAGTACATTTACACACACACACACACACACACACACACACACACACACACCCAGACGCATCAATACACACACATCCCAACAAACACGTACATGCGCTCATGCACTGGCAGGTCCCCAGCTACACACACACACACACACCGAGAACACACACACATTGCTGATTGGCAGGCCTCCTGTTTCCCCATAATTCCGACTGATTTATCCAATCAATCTCACTTGGAGAGCTGCTAAAGCGTTGACTAATATTAAGAGTAGAACATGCGACAATTAAAACATCCTTCAGGTAATTACAGAGCTGGTTTAGCAGCAAACAACTGAAGCATTTTATACATTCAGCATGTTGCCTGTGTGTTTTATTTGTACCTGTTTGATATTTAATCGGGGGAAATGAGGTACATCTGTGAATGTTACCGCTTTTAATGCACGTGCCGCATAATATCACATCATTAGCTGAATGATTCTAGGCAAATATTGATGCTCTTCACCTAATTGAGTGCCATTTTATCCTGTACAAGAAAATCTTATAGAAAAGAATTGGATAGGTGTTCTTGTCACCGCAAAGCCTGTTTTCAAACCAATGACAGCAAGTCCTTTTTGAACACTGCGAGACTACTAAACTAAATGGTGCATGTTGAGGGAGAGCATGAGTACCATTGCTGACCTCATCTGTCCTGCTCTGTGACCTTTTGTCACCACTGATGGCACATAATAGTTGACACTTGACTTTAGGGGCTCTTTAAGTGCCAAGAGTGCCCAGGGCCCTCGATACATATTGTAATGCAGTCATCTTTGGACTCTGCGAGAATACCCTTTGTACAGGAGTTCTCGCTACACTTGTTTTCACTTTTTCTTTAGCTTTTTTTTCCCGTCACTCTCCCTCCCTCCCCCTTTTTCTCTTGTTTCCAAAAAGACACGTGCAGTCGCACACACAGTAACACTCAGACATGCTTTTGCTGAATTGAAATAGTCTGTCCCGCCCTTCTGCCCCTCTGCCATTTAAGGTAAGCACAGAGGTGCACTTGTCTTGACACTTGTCTCAACAAATCTATAGACAGTCAAAAAAGACCATTCCAGCTGTTATCAAACCACTCTCTTCATGCCTCTCCTCTCCTTTTTTCTCCTCTCCTGTCTCACTGTTTTCCTGCCTTAACCATCTGGACTCTAGATGTATTAAAAATTACAGTTATCAGAGGATATCGTTTAGATTTTAATATCACTGACTCAGAGGTTTCTACACTTTATTGTAATAAATGCTTTGGCATATCAAACATCAAACTTCCTCTCTGCATTTACTTTTTTGCTACATCACTACCGTCTTCGGCGAGGAATATCCACCCCTCTAAACTACTGTTCCTCACATCTGCTATCTTTGTAAACATTAAAATATACAAATATATTTATGTATTTGTATCCTGTGATGTCTATCGGTGCACAGAAGGTCCAAGCACCCAATCAAAAGGAGGAATCAAATAACAAATTATTATATATTTAATATCAGTTCCAACTCACAAAAAGGTGTTGAGAGCTACTGTTTGTTATGGGTCAGTCTGCAATGTAAATATTGTAGGCTGTGGCAAATAGCAAATATGATTGCGCGCTCCTGCTCGGTGTTTCCCCACCTTTGCAGCTTTTTACTTTGTGTTTCTTTCAACGCTTTCTCCTTTTACCTACTTTGGCTCCCCCTCTCTGCAATCTTCTCAGAGAAACCATCATGGGTCATGTTTTTCTGAGTCTTTGATCACTGAGTAGTCTTTCAGCATGTTGACTACAAGGCCTCTCACCTCCCCAGTGGTTGTTGCAAAAGAGGGGGCACACTTATCTAGCTTCTATGATGTTGATGGTTGAAAGCATTTGCTGATGTTGAAAGTGTGTGCGCACCTTTGCGTGTTTGTGTGTGTGTGTCCATTCAGACATGATGAAAGAGTCTGCTATAGCACTGGGTTGTGATCGGTCACAACTACACTGTAGCTGTGGTTGATAAGCACGGCATTCATATCTGACAGATAATGATCATGTGACAATGGAGTCATTTAGGAGAATAATACCCTCTGTGCAAATTATTACACTTTTTTTTAAAGTAACCTAAAAGGTAGGAGTTTACATCTCTTGTCACCGTGAGCTTTCCTTCCATGCCTATTTGTTCTGTTATTCCATGGAAAACTTCCTTCACTGTTTCATAATGGGTTTCTCCTGAGGGCACAAACTCTGGCTGAAATAGAAAAAGCTTCTTTTTTTTTTTTTTTTTCCCTTAGTCTTTACACCTCCTGTGTGTAAACGATGGCTGGGTGTCTGAGAGCTTTGCCGCGCCATCCAGCTGCAGAATTCTCTCTTTTGTAAGATGCAGGAGATGGCCTTGATGTGACAGCTTGTGATGTTAGCCCAAGTTGTTTTTGACAGAAGACAAAGAAAAAGGAAAGAAGGCAAAGGAAAAAAAAAAATGAAATATAAAAGCAAACCGATGGAATTTTTCTTCTGAGGTGAATTGCTTGTGCAGGAATCAATTCTTTCTCTGCGTCGTTTTCTTTTAAAAGCATCTTTGTTTTCCTCTCCATGTTTGCTTTGTCATGACTGTTAAGAACAGTCGGTTTGATTGAATTTGCCACTGGAGACATTTAGTGATCTTGATGCATTCTTTGGATGCAGGGCTTAGGTTTGCTGGAAGCGTCTTTTTTAGATGTTTTTCCCCCCATGACATTACGGAAACAGGTCTACCCTTTACAGCAGACTGAATGGTGAGTGGTATTATTTGATATATTGTGCTGATACATGCCAGTCTATAAGAATGCCAATGACAATCATAGGAAAGGACATTTAGATTACTGTCGAGGCTCCCTGTCCTGTCTCTTCCTATCTGGCCTGCTATCACTCCATCTGTTTTGTAATCTGTCTTCTCTTCATCTTGAGTTTGACTTGTAATGATGAAGAGCTGGTCAGAGGGGTATAGAGCATTTTGTGTGTGTGTGTGTGTGTGTGTGTGTGTGTGTGTGTGTGTGTGTGTGTGTGTGTGTGTGTGTGTGTGTGTGTGTGTGTGTGTGTGTGTGTGTGTGTGTGTGTGTGTGTGTGAACAGTGAAGTTGCTGTCTTTTTTAACGTGGGAGCCTTGTAGGTGTATGTATGCATGTGTGTCCAGCATTTCAGCCTTTACTAAGTGTGAGTCTGACCCTTGGGCTGTGCCCCGCAATCAGTCAGCCTGCCTAGCTCTTCTGACTGAGTGTTCCTCCTTTAGTCCTCTGAATGAGTCCTCCTTGTCACTGTGTGGTAGACCTTCCCTCTGCCCCTTACTGTTCTCAAGGTTAGCCTCTCTGCACCTTTTCCATTTTGACTGTCCTTCAAAATGCACCTTCCTGCATATATGTCTCAGAAAAGACTGTAAAAGTTTGAGGTTTTATACTCTTTTCTAGGTCTTCCTCTCAAGGTTAGTTTTTCCCAGTGCTCTTCATATAGCCTTCTAGCAGCACTCCAATCCAGTACTTACGCGCATCTGAGAAAGGAGGAAGTTTAAAGGAGGTTAAATTCCTTCTTCCTGTTCATTCTCATTTTTTCTGAAGGTGAATCTCTTCTTAATCTCTGATTTTGTGTTGCACTGCTCTATCTTGAAGGAAGAAGACAGTATTGTGGCATATCTTCCACTCTATTTTTTCAGTTTTTATAGGGACTAAGAAATATGGCCTGTGTGTTTATATATGTATGTGTGAACAAATGTTTGATTTACTTTCTTTTTCTCCTCCATCCCTTTCTTTTGTTAAACAATTTTATCAGTAGGGTATGTAGTTCTTGCAGGACGGTTGAAATATTCGAGGTAGTCAGCAATGGCATCTCAAAAAAAGATTTTCCTAGATGTAAACTGTGTCCATATTTAGCTGAGAGTATGTGATGTATTCAGGCCATTACTGAGACTAAGTGTATTTTAACAGTTACCAAATAAAACTACAGTAAATGGACTGAAATATTCCTTCCTGTTTTAGCAATTTATGGCGATTGGTTGATTGAAAGTTGGTCTTTCCTCGATGTGTTGTTTTGGCTGCGGTGTATTTGTGAAAACAAATCTGTGTAGTTTGGAAAAACTGAGACGATATAACATTATTTTTGCTCAGCTCAGCTACAAATACAGAACAGCGGGGCATTTTAGGTGGTTAAAAATATTCTGCTGCAGCGGAGAAACAGAATTCACACGACTGCAGCAGGACAAATTGGGCTCATGTCTTCCACATCAGAAAAGCAACATATCACTGAGCCAAGGGGATAGTCAATCATCAGAGTCTGCGGTAGTCTGCTCTTTCACATTTCTAGTTGTATTCTTTTCTAACTCTGCGTGCCTCCTCAAAATCATGTTTATGCTCTACTGTTTTATTTTGTCTTTAGTCTTTAAAGTCTAACTGCACTTCCTGACTGAATTACTTTAAAAGCTTAATCATGTTAAGGTGCTACTTGAGGATACAGCAAGGGTGGTTACTGTAAGGAAAAATAAAATGAAATAAAATATCAATCGGCAGTAATCAATCTATCCATTTTCTTAACCACTTATCCAGCTTAGGGTCGCAGGGCGGCTGGATCCTATCCGGGCCGTCGTAGGGTGGGAGTCGGGCACGGGTCAGCATTCCATCGCAGGGCTAACGAGTTAACTTGTCAGTGAAGATTTATAGATTGTTAATGAATTGTTTTGCAGAACCTTAGTAGTGGTAGCAGAGTTTCTCCTTGTGTTGCTGATGTCACTGTACATGTTGCAGCTAAGATGAGACAGCTGGAATCGCTGAAAGCGAGGGGTTGGGTCATTGTCAACTTAAAGGGGGAATACATAACCATCAATGTACTTTAATTAAACATTATTGACCATAATGTTTAATTTTTCATGGCTGGGTCAGTCTTTAAAAATATAATTGAATAATTCTTTTTTTTTAATATATTACAGGTGGGTTAGTTGTTTGTTTTTTGAGTTACCCTTGTGTGTATGTGCATATCATCCCAAAAGAGATTTATCGATTATCCACCAACGTTTTTAAAATTTAGTTCATGGTGGGGGAAAAAAAAAACAGCACAGAGATGTTGACAGGCTGACAAATACACCGTAAGAAATCCATTATATGAGATAACTTATTTCTTGATAAAAAAAAAACATTGTGTTACATGTACACAAAATGTGTCATTTGATACACACTGTACTGGATGCTCTTGGCGCATCATTTCTTCTTGAGGAGGTGGCGTCCACGTAGTGGGAGGCCAATGTGGGCTGATATCTGTCTCTCTGTATCTTTATCACTGAGAGCAGATATGGCTGATATCTCTGTCATCTCAGCATCTTAGACCTGACAGCACCGATCATAATCATTCCCCCTTCGGCTCTCCCTCCTGCTATCTGTTTTTTTTTTTCCTGTATCACAACCTAAGTCATGTATTGGTATATCTGTATTTGTCTTTCTCTTGTTTAGTGTTGCATCTTACTCTTCATATCTTAACAACAACTCTCTTTCCTACTCTTTTCCATGCAGTAATGGTGCACTTTGGGAATACACTTTATATGCAAAAGGAGTTAGTGTTGGGAATGATTCTGCCGTTATTTCCGTACAGGGTTGTGTGTGCTCGTGTGTGTGTGTGTGTGTGTGTGTGTGTGTGTGTGTGTGTGTGTGTGTGTGTGTGTGTGTGTGTGTGTGTGTGTGTGTGTGTGTGTGTGTTAGAATGTGTTTGTTTGCGTGTGTATGTGGGTAGGTGGGTTTGCGTCAGAGATCATTTACAAAGGGATCAGCCCTGGGGGTGTAGAGGCATCGCTGCAGTGGAGGGAGAGCAAAGGGGGTGGAGGCAAACTAGTTCACAGTAAATGTAGCGAAGAGACAACTGGCTTGAAAACCTTTCCACACTTGACTTTGCACGGTACAGTTAACTACTTATTTATTTATTTGGGTTGGGGGCCAAATATATGTTCAGTGGCGTTGGATATCAGTGACAGGAAGGATCAAAGAGCGACGCCACAAATGAAGCTGTCAAAGTGGCCCGACAGCTGGGTCCCGAGGCGAACATCCCTCTCTTGCACATTTTATTATGATCGCAGTGAAACCTCACAGCAAGAAGGAAAGTGAATAAGAAGGGGGGAAAAAAGAAAACCATCATCTTCCCAACCGGAGAGAAGGAAAAGAGACAAAACGAGCGCTGCTGTATCGTTGCCGTCCATGATAGAATGAATTATAAATGTGGGAAGGGGATTAGGGAACAATGGTTGAAGTCACTAGGATCCTCGCCTAGTTTCCTCACCCTCAACCCGGGAACTAATTAGCACTTTCAACACTAGTGTATGATCTCATTAATGTGATTTCTGCTTATGTAACATGCATACATTTGCTTGCATACACACATACACGCACAGAGATTGCAGAATTATTATATAAAGCAAATAAACATGTAAAATATATTGTTTTTCGCTAACTATGATGTAATATACTAATATCAAGCTCATGCGGTTAAAGTGATGGATCAAATGCTGCAGTAAAGGTTTAGTCAACAGTGCCAGTCAGTGTTTAGGGCATTTAGAGTGGGCTTTCCCCTTATGTCTTGCAATTATCTGAGCAATGTGATAATGTGTGATGAATGTCATCAGTCATAGTATCATCATTTTGACTGGTGCACAGAAAAGACAGTTGCTACTGGATTGTTTCTGTTTTGCCGCCGTGGATATTATTAACATTTCAGGATCACAAGGGTGGCACAGATGTGTAATGTTTTAAAAAGGCAGAAATATATATATATTTTCACATAATTGCACACCCTATTTGTATAGTAGATGCATTTCACGTCAGCTAATTAGTATCCACACACTGAGATATAGGGAGAGGGAGAAAAAAGAGGGGGAGGAAGCTGGGAGAGGGTAAGGGTAGATAATTAGACAGAATTAAGCCATCGCTTTTAATCTAGCTCCTGAAAGGAAGAGAGAGAGAGAGAGAGAGAGAAAAGAGATTGGGGTGAAAGGGTGGGGGTTCTGGGGGTGAGGCCTACATATTTACCCCTCTGCTCTCTCGCTCTCTCCCTCTTTCACTGTCTGACACAGGGTGTGAATGTGTGGGAAAAGAGGGGCCTGGAGCCTTAGCTCAGCAGAATGGATCAGCTTGTGTTTCGAGGCCCTAGAAGTGTCCCATTGTCATGATGTCACTGCAACTCAAGAAGCCTGACCTCTGACACTGATGGATTCATAGCAACCCACCGCAGCACCCCCACAAACCCAAAAAGCCCCGATTGCCACCGGGCGCCCACTAGGGGGTACCCAAGCCTTTTGCGGTGGAGTTTTTAGGTGCTTGTGGCTCTACAGCTCATGAGGGATTTGCCAATGAATCCATCCGTCTATGTCCCCCTGATTCCCTCACTCTACCCTGCTCTTTTTTTTTTCTTTCCCTCAGTTGCTTTGCCATCTCAGGCAGCCATAGCCTTTTCTCTCTCGCACGCTCTCTCTCCCTCCTACAAGCGTTGTATCTCAGTACCCATGAATATAGCGAGTGCCGCCAGATGTCGCAAATACATCATCTGAGGGATACGGTGCTGATGGAAAAAAGTCAAGGCACGTACAAGTGGGGGATGTGAGCTGACTTGAGCTCTCTGAGCGTTTGTGTGTGTGTGTGTGTGTGTGTGTGTGTGTGTGTGTGTGTGTGTGTGTGTCACTGTATGGCAGCATCTGTGTGTGTATGTGTGTGCGCCTCTGTTTTCTAGTGTGTGTGTCTGTGTGCGCACGCACGTGTGTGTGCGTTTCTGTTTGTGTGCGAATGGGTGAGTGTGTGGCTTTTGTGTGCGTGCGCATGTGTGGAGGTCAACGCAGGTCAGCATATTGTCCCTCAGATGTTTGATATTTTATGTATAAGAGGGTGGCTAGAGCGAAAGGATAAGCACGTTCCTGACAGAGGCATCTCTCTGCCACAATCCGCCACCTCAGCAATGTAGAGCCCAGAGTCAGATCAACAATAGAGAGTAGACGCCCTATACCCAGAGAGGGCTGATGGGAAGAAGAGAGGTTGTGGGAGGTATAGGGAGGCCAGAAAAACCGCTGCTGCGGCTGTTGGGGCCTAAAACGGCAGTCCAGCCAGATTGAAATAGAACAACTATGATTATGCACAATATTGTGTTTGCATATGTGATGTGCTGTACTGCAAACCACCTTAACAATACATTAAGGTACCCTTACTTATTCATCTGGAGTAAATAAAATAACCTGACATGTAACAACACCAGGCTTTCCTGCTGTTCCAGGTGTGTCCGTGTTTGAAGGCTTGATGTGGGCAGAGGAGGGCTAGTGGCACCCTTAGATCAGGCCGTGTTGGGTAGGATATTCCCCGGAGTAGCGCTATCCCAAACAGCACTTCTCTCTTTCTCCTTCAGGGGGAAAAGTTTACTACCAGCTTGCTTTTGTAGTCGGCCTCAAAAGATTTGCAGCAGTCAGCATTAAAAGGCACAGATCTAAGAAGACACCTCCAACTGAAATACGTACAGACGAAGGAGAGGAGGAGGAGGAGGAGGATGAGAGCGGGGCAAACTGATAAAAACATTAAAGACAGACGCTAAACGTTCCTCTTTATGCTGGCTTTGTACCCCAACAACAACAGAAATAACAACAAAACTACCAAACATCATCTCATGGTGTGTGTGTTTTTTTTCCTTCCAGGTAATGCTTTGATTTATTGGTCTTTTTTTTTTTTTTATCTTTTTCGCTTCACCCATTTTCATACTCTCCTACTTGTGCTCTATTGTTGAAAGGTTGGTTTCTTTATTCCCTTCCGCATGTAGGCTGGTTACCAGGGTGATGATATGGCATATGACATCATGCCCTGGCTGTATTGTATAGTGGGTCGCATTCTGGCAGAGTTCAAGGGATGGTGGCGTGGGTTGGTGCAGCACTCCTTACAGTGTTCCCTCCATCTTTGCTTCTGTTTCTCTCCCTCTCCCTCTGTGTCTCTCTATGCTCTCAGCATTGGCTTGTCCAGTGTGCCTTGTGTTCCCTGGGAAAAGGATTAATTATTCAACACATAGCCTCAATTAAATTTGAATTCGGCAGTTCAAGTAACCTTTTAGCATGGCACATTTATTATTAAGGCAGATGCTTTGGCCCTGTTTAGATTTAGAGCTTATCGGATTCTTTCGGCCCCTTATCACATAGGGAGTTTACTTTTGATGGCTATAAGGTTTGGCCTTGCCCTGGCTGTAATGCAGTGGGATATATTTTCTCGAACAGTTTCTTGTAAACATGTCTAACTATAAATTTCAGCTACTGAATGTTTTGCAGTATAATTGCACTGAGCAGTGAAGGTTTTACATGTGAGTCATGCGGAGGATGTGTGAGGGATAGTCCATTTCCAGTTCCACCATTTGAGGTAGGATAGGACAGGATGTCTTTCTGATCTTTATTCTCTGGTATAATGAATGCTTGGAAACTTGAGAGTCTTCATCACTTGGAAATGCCTTCTTCTTTTTTCCCTTTATGTTCCTCTTCCCAATTCCTCCACTGAATAGAATGAGGTGCAGGAACAAAATAATGACTAATATTAACAGGGATGTCCAGCATTAGACAGTCGCAGAAAAAAAATGAATCAGTTTTCATTTTTAAAGCATGTAGTCTCATAAGACATGTACTCACTGCTGATACGTATTTAACAAAAGCTCAGTGAGCGCTGTATGACTACAAATGTTTTATATTGCCAAAGACTGATCCATGAAAACACAAATGCTTACATTTACGCCTGCACACAACAGCAACACAGAACGCAACATAACAAGAAATGAGAAGAAACAGCCTTGACGGCCCCTTTCAATGATCCCCCTCCCCCAGTTCCTGTCTCCCCATTTCTCTCTTCCTCCATCAGAGGAGGTGGTGCCTTTGTCAAGCAGGAGCACAGAGACCTCACAAAGCAAGGGAGGATGTCACAACAAACAAAAACAGCATAGTAACCCCCCAAAATCTAATCAGGAGCCATTGATTCATTCGCTGAATGGAGACTGAGTACCTTGAGAGGGGCTCATCCAATAAGGCCATAGACAGCATGACGGGGGCCTTCACAATTCAACTGTACAGTTTCGTATCATTCTGTTCTCACCTTTAGACTCGACTCTATCAACTCAAAGATGATACAATCATCACTCCACTCCAACATTTCGTGTCCTTTTTCTTTTTTTTTCTCTCTCTAAGTCCGCTAATTCATCTGTCCACCATATCCCTCAATCAATGATTTTTTTTCTCTCTGATTTTATGTGTTGAGTATTCTTTGAGTATTAATAGGTTTACTTTGTGGATGCAGGGAGAAAGAGTCTTTGGTGCCTTAGTCTCATTGTGCTTGTGAAGGATACTTCAATCGAGCAATTAAGTATAAGGTAAACCTTTACTTATCAGTTTTCTTAAAACTTAAATTGGAGAGGAAGCATTTCACTAATGGCAACGGTGTATAAAGACAGAGTACACACTTGCCATACTTGTATGCATTACATTATCATTATCACTGTGCTGCCTCTTGCTTTCTTTGTTATGGAACCAAAAGAGAGAGAAAAATTG
This sequence comes from Archocentrus centrarchus, assembly GCF_007364275.1. Classification (NCBI taxonomy): domain Eukaryota; kingdom Metazoa; phylum Chordata; class Actinopteri; order Cichliformes; family Cichlidae; genus Archocentrus; species Archocentrus centrarchus. The sequence continues at coordinate 17,771,304 of NC_044354.1, read as the reverse complement.
CATTAACAGTGTAACTCTATTAACACTTATGGTGGGAATCTGTGACATTTCAAATGAAATTATTTAATCTATAATACGTGCATGCCCTTCTGAGTTTTTTTTAAATGCTCAATATAATGCAACAACTTTGCTCTTATTACTTGTAATGATACTTTGGCATTATAGGATAGAGATATTGATTTTGGAACCCAAAGCATTTATTGTGGAGGTAAATGTTATTATTTTAATATTGGAGTCATGCTAATTTAATAGAGCGTAACATACACACCAAGTGTGAGCCGCAGGGGTCTCTCTGTCTTTCTCACTTGTGCTCAGTCTCTCTTCCACTGAAATGTATACAATACACAGGCATTTCATGTAATATCAAAGACCAGTCACGGCTGCTCCCAAGTTTTCATTTGGGGTGGGCCTTGCTTCAGGAAACAGAGGTGACATGTTTGGAAACATGCTTTTGAATTATCTTGAATATTAGTTTGTATCATTATTAGTTTGCATTAGTAAAAGCATGTGAGTATTTATATGAATTTTCTTAAATCTGTAAAGCATCAAAATTATTACACTTTATAGGCCAGAGGGTAAAAAAAGAGTACTCACAATCTTGTTTTGTGTCCTTCCTTTAGCCCATCTGGCAGAGCTTCCCTTCATTACTTGCTCACTCCAGCCCCATCCCTTACTTACTCTTCTCATAGTCCCAGTTCAATATATGAATATTTAATTGGTGTTTGAAATATTAAAGGAATTGCACCATAAGCAAGGGTGCCTCTGCAAAACCGTAGAGCATGGTGGTCAGGTGGTATGTGGACTGCCAAGGAGGTCAAGTTCCAATCTTTGGAGTTGTAGAAAGAACATTTTCCAAATACTTAATGTGCACAAAGAAACTGTAAATGTTATCTTCTTTTAGTAAGCAAAGATGCCCTATGCATCTTGAGAACTGAGACCTCAGGTTTATTTTCCTATTTTTAAAGATGATGTAGAGTAGGGCAGCAAGTGACCTGGATTGTAAAAGACATTTGTAACTGTCACAGTTTTGTAAAAAGTAATACTAAAGGACTTGGTCTAAATTTGTGTTGTTTTAAGTTGTTAAGGGCGAAAAGAAAACCGCTTCTGAAGAAGTAATGAATTCTACACCTGCCCACAATCAATAAATGAATAAAATTCAGCTTCCTCCCACAGCAGCCCCTCCCTCATTGCAAAAACTAACAAAACTAGCATTTTATATTTTTTAAAAAGAGGACAGAGAGAATAAGTGTTGAATCAGTCTCTACACCCCACTTGGTCCTGATATGATCAAATATCCACAAGGCCAACAGAACAGGCCTGATCCGTACAGGCCTCTCCAGGGTCAAAAGGATCCAATGAAAAATTCACATCACCAGAGGTTGCCCATATAGGCAAGTGGTTTTAATGTGGTCACAGAACAGTGTATATATAGATGTCAACTAAGGTCCCAGACACAGATCTAGAGACTGGTCATCGACATTCACCTTCAAAATAAAAGTGTTGGTTGCAGCAGTTAAGGCACTTACTTTGAAGGAAAACTGTGGTTTGCATCAAACATTTTCACATTTCACTAGTGCTTGGCAAGTTGTTGGAGAACATTTGCAGACCACTTGGTGTCTTCCATGCCAGCTATGAGTGACCACAGCAACATGCTAGCAACCAAAGCAATTGCAAGGAGGTTTCTGATGCAGTACCCTTTTTTGCAACTTCAGCAACCACTCACCAGTTGATCAGGGAATATCAGGGGTGGCAAAAATACACAAACTCTTCACCTGGGTAAAAATACAGATACTTGAAAAGTTGAAGTTCTGATTCAACATCCTTACTTGAGTGAAAGTGAAAGTACATGCTCCAAGATGTACTCAGAAGTAAAAAGTAGCTATTTGAAGGACATTTCTACCAACTTGTTTTTTTTGTGCAAAGCTTACTGAACCTCTACCTGCCATATTAATATTATAAAGGAATAATATTAATACAAAGAAAAACAAATTTAATCTCAACTTAAATTCTAATGAATGTCTGTTATGTAGAACACAAGCAGAGAAAAACAAAGGGAATTAATAAAAAAAAGCTGTTTCCTATTGCCTACGAAGTAAATAGGTGACCTTGCCTCCACTCCTAAACAGGAAAAATGATTATATATACATTAAATAAAATTCATCAGCTTGAATTTAATTTTATATCTGTTACCCTTGATGTAACACCGATCATGAACACCACAGTCACTCTGCACCAGACCAACAGTGTATTACTGTAAACTTCACTACACATAGATTTAAATTTCCAGTCTATTAAATGTCACTGGGCAGCCCTTACCTTTAAAAACAATCTCTCTTCTTCCTCTCCTGTCCCGTCTTTCTTATTCCTGCTTCTTTTCATACAGTTTTTTCCATCTCTGAGGGACGTTATCACTCATTCCGGGATACGCAGCAGCTATACCTTTAGTTTGCAGACACAGAGTAGAGCTGTTAGAAACATTGCATTTGAGTTTACCTGCCGTTTAGAAACCGTTACTCCGTTTATGCTCACAACTCTTCTGTAGCACTAGTTGGATGCTGAAATACTGCAACCACAACTTATTAACATCTGCACCAAATGCACGTTCCAGATCATTCCGACTGTTACATCCCCACCAAGGTCTAGGGGTGAGGGAAGTAACATAACACTGGATGGAGCTTGAAAAAGGCGACTGGACTTCTTTTTGTTTCTTGAAGACGTTTCACCTCTCATCCGAAAGGCTTCTTCAGTTCTCAACCAAATGGTGGAGAGACCCAGGTATTTAAACCCCTGTGGGCGTAGTCCCATGGAGGTGGTTATGACCCTCTATTGATCATGTGCGTGAACACATGTGCCCAGGTGTGAAGAGGGCGTGGGTCATATTTAATCAGTGGTTTCAGTTGAAACCAATTTAGGACTCCGCTCCATTGTTTCCTGTGGCCTATTGAGGTCACTGGAACAAAGGTGTGAATGGGGGTTGAGACGTCTGGGAAGGGAGCTCAGGACAGCACTGTAAGCGGGGGAAAGTTGGTGACGTAATCCACCTCCTCTGTTCAATGATGGTTGTTCACAGTGGACATAGATGGCTTCTTTCACTCCTCTTTCAAACCATCTGTTTTCCCTGTCCAAAATGTGAACATTGGCATCCTCAAAAGAGTGCCCTTTTTCCTTCAGATGCAGATGTACTGCTGAATCTTGTCCTGTCGAGGTGGCTCTTCTATGTTGTGCCATTCGTTTGTGAAGAGGCTGTTTGGTTTCACCAATGTAGAGGTCCGAGCACTCTTCACTGCACTGAACAGCATACACTACATCGCTGATCTTGTGTTTGGCGGGTTTGTCCTTGGGATGAACCAGTTTTTGTCTTAGGGTGTGACTTGACTTTAGATCTCTGCCTTACCACAACATATTTTAAATACAATGATGGATTCTACAGACAGAAGCATGGATGTGCCATGGGCTCCCCAGTGTCTCCCATTGTAGCCAACCTTTACATGGAGGAAGTGGAAAGTAAAGCTCTTGGTTCTTTCAAAGGGATGGCACCTAGCCACTGGTACAGATATGTAGATGACACCTGGGTCAAAATCAAAACCCAAGAAGTAGAAGCCTTCACTCGTCACATTAACTCAGTGGATAAATACATACGTTTTACCAGGGAGGACACCAGAGATAACAAGTTACCATTCCTGGACTGTGCAGTGCTTATCGAGGAAGATGGAAGCCTCAACATTGAAGTTTACCGGAAGCCCACACACACAGACCAGTATCTCCTCTTTGACTCCCACCACCCTCTGGAACACAAACTTGGGGTGATCAGGACCCTACAACACCGTGCGGAAAGTGTTCCCTCTAAGGCAGAAGGGAAGCATAAGGAACACACACACATTAAGAAAGCCCTCAAAACATGCGGTTACCCCGACTGGGCCTTCATCAAATCAGCTAAGATGCACAGGAATGAAGGCCAAACACAAACTACAGAGAATAGGAAGGACAAGAAGAAAAACATTGTCATCCCATATGTGTCAGGCTTGTCAGAGAAACTCAGAAGAATTTTCTCCAAGCATGACATCCCAGTATACTTCAAACCAAGTCACACCCTAAGACAAAAACTGGTTCATCCCAAGGACAAACCCGCCAAACACAAGATCAGCGATGTAGTGTATGCTGTTCAGTGCAGTGAAGAGTGCTCGGACCTCTACATTGGTGAAACCAAACAGCCTCTTCACAAACGAATGGCACAACATAGAAGAGCCACCTCGACAGGACAAGATTCAGCAGTACATCTGCATCTGAAGGAAAAAGGGCACTCTTTTGAGGATGCCAATGTCCACATTTTGGACAGGGAAAACAGATGGTTTGAAAGAGGAGTGAAAGAAGCCATCTATGTCCACTGTGAACAACCATCATTGAACAGAGGAGGTGGATTACGTCACCAACTTTCCCCCGCTTACAGTGCTGTCCTGAGCTCCCTTCCCAGACGTCTCAACCCCCATTCACACCTTTGTTCCAGTGACCTCAATAGGCCACAGGAAACAATGGAGCGGAGTCCTAAATTGGTTTCAACTGAAACCACTGATTAAATATGACCCACGCCCTCTTCACACCTGGGCACATGTGTTCACGCACATGATCAATAGAGGGTCATAACCACCTCCATGGGACTACGCCCACAGGGGTTTAAATACCTGGGTCTCTCCACCATTTGGTTGAGAACTGAAGAAGCCTTTCGGATGAGAGGTGAAACGTCTTCAAGAAACAAAAAGAAGTCCAGTCGCCTTTTTCAAGCTCCAGAGACTACTATGACCTGGATGACTGAGAATCTACACAGACATAACACTGGATGGAAAAACATGAGGAGGCTGTTTGGGTTGGATTGAAAAGCTTTATTGCCAAGATGTTAACAGAGGGAAGCATGAATTTGATTTCAGGGAGAGCCAAGGCCAACACAACAAACAAAACAACCCTAACTGAAAAATAAAACCCCATCAACTAATTATCTTGGTCACAAAAAAAGAATACAAAACTAAACCTCAGCTTCCTGACAACCAAGGAAAACAGGAGAAAAAGGTGACCACCAAAAGAAAATGGCAGCTCTCCCCTACAAGCTTCCTCTGGGCACTCAAACACACAATCCAAAGCACATGGTGCTCTAATCATCAACAAATTTGTGTGTGATAAACACTGGTGATGGATACAGTAATAGGATTGTCTTTGTTAATGTTCTCTCATTTAGGTTCAAATAAAAGTAAAGTAAAGTACAGAGACCTGAAAATTCTGTACGGTAAGAACGTATTTGTACTTCATTACCTCCTGCCTCAGGCAGCACAGTGGGGCAGTGGTTACCACTGTTGCCTCACAACAAGAAGATCCTGGGTTCAAATCCACTAGCTTTCTTTGTGAAGTTTGCATGTTTTCCCTGTGTCTGTGTGGGTTCTCTATGGGTACTCGAGCTTTCTCCCACAGTCCAAAGACATGCAGTTAGTGGGTTTAGGTTAACTGGTAATTCTGAATTGCTCATAGGTGTGAATGTGAGTGTGAATGCTTGTCCATCTCTGTGTTAGCCCTGCGACAGTCTGGCAACTCATGGCTAGGATAGGATAGGCTCCAGCCCCCTGCGACCCTGAATTGGATAAGCAACAGAAGATGGGTGGATGGATACTTCCCAACTCTGGGGAATATGCATTTTTCCCTGGAGACCAGAGGTTGCCAGGGGGTCGCCAAGGAGTCTCTAGGCACATATGACTGAGGCCTGACACACTTCACTGCGTTGTTCAGCTGGATGAGTTTGAGTATGTGTGTTTTAGGGGACATCTTCCCCACTTTTCTCAATAGACTAGAGGATCCCTGACCTTGCACTTGTTATGACAGCAACTGGCTCATCTGTCTGACGAAAGTTAGGGCAAAAGACTTTAAAGGTAAGTGTAGGCCAGACAGATGGGCAGATAGACAGGTGTAGTTGTAAAAAAGTAATTTTACACTGTTTGCTGCTCTTCAGCACCATCTCTACACCATCATATTTCTGCCTTGCTCTCTGTCACTCTCACTCTTCCGCTCTGTGTCTCTTTCAGCCGTCTGATCAGCTGTATTAACACAGGGACACTTACTGAGTAGGGTTAAAAAGGGCATCTATTCACTCAGCTCAGACACCCTTCACTGCTCTCTCAGTGCATTTGTCCGTGTGTGAGTTTGTGAGCGTGTGAATGCATTCGTGTGTGTGTGTGAATGTGTGTCCTTGTATGTTATTGAGTGGGTGTGTAAAAACTTATTAGAGTGGGGTCTAGGTGTGTATGCATGTCTGTATATGTGTGTGTGCCTAACCATGCTTGGACAAAGAGGTGGGGCCTTTTTTTTTTAACACCCTGTCAAAGGCGTTACCAGTAGAAAGGAGGATTTTGGGGTGGCCTCCCCCAACTCACAGATATGAAGCTGTCATGGGAAGAATAGCTGCATTCATTGAGTGACACTTATTTTCTCCCACTTTACACAAGTGCAGCGAACAAAACAGGCAGGAGAGCAGCTGAGGAAGACATTTTCTTCGCCTTCGCTGGCAATGACAGACATGCAGCAATTACTTTAAGCCTAAGCAGACACCAAGAAAACTGCCATTACTGCTTAGCTTTGTTACTGCATTTTTGCAAGATGCCTTAGGCTTTTTTTTTAACTGTTGATTTGACGTGTGTGTGTGTGTGTGTATGTGCACTTGTATTACTAATGTTGTGGGGACATGAATCTGTTTACATGTTCATATTGTGGGGACCTGGTTTATGTTTCGAGACACAAAATTAGTCTTTATAAAATAAAATGATGAAGGAATAACAGTCATGTTTAGCAGTCATGGCAGCCACGTTTCAATGAACAAAATAAGTAATTTCACAAGGAATGATCAAAATATGGATAAAATAATTGTCACACTAGACAAATATAGTTGGCCATTTCTTCCAAAGATGTCATTTGACCATGCAGCTCGAATTATATCAAAATAATAGTTTAATGTGTATGATTATGGACAATATATTTTTTTTTTCTGCTTCTTAAGAGCTTGGATGTGTGTGCTCAAACAAAATATCCATTTGTGTGATGTCACATGTGCCTACTCTGTGTTATCTAATAGCTTGGCTGCAATATGTCCCCATATCTATGCCATGTGGCATAGGTGGTCTAATCTGACCGTGACCAAATTAAAAATCCTTTTGGCGCGGAAGTGGATAATAGTGTTTCCCTGTTGCTCACCTTGCCTTCCTTCTGCCTCCCTGTGCCTTTCTTTCTTTGCCTACCCTCTTGCCCTTGTGGCCCAAAGCCCATTTTCCCACTAAGACCAGGTGTCCCATCCCACTAGAGAAGAGTGTGTCTTAATCAGTCCCACAGACGTGCACATGCAAGCATACACACAAACATTCACACACACTCAGGTTAATACAGAGCTGTGCATTCATTCATGCAAAGATAAATTGAACACACACACAAACACACACACACACAGACACAGGCACAAATGCACAGAATCAAAAACACCCTGCAAGCGACATCCCGCTGTCAACCTCCCTTATGTCTAGGAGTGACACTTGGATGACACCAGCAGCAGGATTATAAGTGTATATTTATTAGCCTTAGCACTGGCTGTGTGGAAGGCAGGGGCAGGAGTGTGCACACAGACACAAAAGTACACTGACTAAGGGAAGCCAGGAGCAGAAACTAAAGGACAGTTAAGTCCTGTTAATTATGCACAGGGTAGATGCAGACAGTGGCAAATTTTCAGGTGCGCATTCTCAAAATCTATGTGTTACCTTAAGAGAGGACAAGTTAAATAACAATGAAACTATTAACTAGAAGAATACTGTCACTCATAATCAACATGTACGTTGCCTTAAAATACCAAAATAGTAAACACAGCGCACATAATTGTCGGTAGAATGGCAGTGAGTGGTGGTTTAAATTGAAATACTTTCTCAGGAGCAATTTTATTTTCCTTATCTGCCCTGCATTGTGCTAGTAGATGGGTTTGCCCTGCACGAACCTTGACACTAGAACATATTAAGTAGTTTCTTATTCTAAAATTTTGAGACAAGAAGGAGATAAGGATGAAAGGACTTTGCTATTTAAAGGAGACAATTGTTACAGAAAAGCAAAACAAAGACGTGACTTGCTTTTACCATTTCCCTCGTCCTCAGGTCTTATTATCCTGTTTTGATACTTTAGGGAGACAAATGAACTTCAGGTGCCTTCAAATCCCTTAATGAACTCTCTCTCACCCCTCAGCCTGTCCTGCCGACACTAAACTGGAACAACTGCATTTACTCTGCTTTTCTTTACTGTGAGAGGGGCTACACAGATTCAGGCAGACTTGCCCACTTAAGCAACGGCAACTCCATGAGTGGGTTTCTTTCACCAGGCACACTAACTTGCACATCTGCATGTGTATACTGGTGCACACCCAAGTGAAACACACACACATGCACATCCCACCTGTCTACCACCATAACCAAGCCGTATGCACATTCTGGTTCAATAAACATACAATGCATCACTTAATGTGAAGGTGAAAAAAAAGCTGTGCTGTTGCTTTCCATGTGTTGACATCATTACAGACAGGCACCTTATGAGCCTCTGTGCTCTCGTGCATTAAATAATCACTCTGATTATCTCACTCAATAGAAAGACAAGCACCAAACAAATAGGACGAGGCTTCTCCTCCACAAATAATCCAGCAGAGTTTCTGTTTAGTCCAATCTTTTCCATTTTCTGCCTGTCTTTGTGTCCGTTTTCATATGCGTGTAGCTTCAACTAACCCAAATTAATCCAGTGTATGTTACAATGATAGTCTTTCTCCTCCCTTCCTTAATTAATGTCGCTTTCTTGTTCTGCAAAAGATATGACAATGTAAAAATATAACAAATGCTATGGAACTAGACAGCATTTAGAAATACTAGACAAAAGTGGTCACTCAACTTAAATGTTAATGCCGTGTAAGAGCCAGTTTAGCGCTGCAAAGTCATAGAGAGGAGAGAAAAAAGAAAGAGAGCGAGAGAGGCTATATCATCACAACAAATGCAGAAACAAGAAAGAGGGAAATGAGAGAGAGCCACTGAGATCAAGGAAGAGGAACAAGCAAATGAGGAGTGACATGGATTGGAATAGAACATATGTTGGGCTCAGGCTGCATGGCTAGCTTTCTTGCTTCCTTAAGCTCTTTTCACAGCGATGGATGTATATGGAGTTGGCTGGCTGGCTAGCTGGCTGTCACTGCTGGCTGCTCAGTGGTCCTGAACCAGCCTATTTGAAAAGCCTGATGTGTTTTATTTGGGCCTGTTTCACACTGTCATATGTGCTTGCAGATAGACTGTAATTGACAGTCAAGTCTAATCTGCATGGTGATAGGCCGAGGAAAGTCTGGTAGGTAAAGAAAAAATGGGTTCCTCAAATTTGTGGCGATTTGCTTATCACAATGCAAATCTTGTGCATCTGTGTTTTAGAAGAATGTGAAAATTATTGATCTCTTAATTTAAATGTTTTCTTCTTGTGCTTACCGCTGTATCATACACATGTCTGTAACATGTGTTCATTTCAATGCAATATTACCTCACTGGAGAATGGTGAACTCAAGTTCACCATTGATGATTAACTGCCCCCCCCCCCCCCCCCCCCCCAAAAAAACCCCTTTGTTTCTATCCCTCTTTCTCTCCTTCCCTTTCCTTTCACACAGGAATGATCTCTATCTTTGCTGTCCTTGTATTTAAACAGCTCAACTCATTTTTGTATCTAACCATATTAAACGGACAATATTAGCAGCAAGACTGTTTGTCTGGGTGAACGTGCTCATGTGTCATTAAGTGTTTTCTGATGAAAAAGCCCTATCTGCATGAACCTTGGGAAGCCAGTAATGGCTCTGAGGAACACTGTGCTTGGAAGGCTGGCCCCCAGCCTCTAATGGTACCATCTGAGACAATTCAGACATATCAAAGAAGAGCTCTGTGTGAGTGTGCATTAGTGTGTGTGTGTAAGTGTGGGGGTGAATCCATTGCTATGTGTGTGATATAAGTTAGCAGTGCAAGTGGCAGCATGTGTGAGTGTGTATCTGTATGACTGCATGCCTGTTACGTATATAATGTTACACTTTGTGATGTGTGTGTATGGGAGGGAGAGAAGGGGAAACTCTGTAACAACATACCACACACTTTGTGTGTAACCCACACTACCAGACAGCCACCGAGGGTATGGAGATACAGTATGGCTCTGGGGTTAGGTAGGGAGCTGTACAGTATGTGTGGGGGCAGGAAGCGGCTCAGCAAGGCAAAGCCCTTCTGTCTCCTTGTCATCTCCTTGTGCCACTGGGGGTTGAAAGTGCCAGTGTGTGTATGTGTATGAGAGTGATGCAGTGATGCGGGTGGGCACACAGCCGAACGGGCACTTGACTGGCGCTGTGGCACTTAGCTAGCAAGTAGCTGCTGGCTTGGCGACGCTCCAGGTTAACTCGGCGTGCTGTGAGGTTTTTTGTATCCATGTGCGTTGGGTGATGTGGCACCAGATGCCACTCCATGTGCCCAAATCCTGTTGACATTTGGAGCGTGGGCAAGCGGGGACACAGGAAGGAAGCAGAAATAAGGAGGGAAATTTAATTACGATGAAACAGCAACCCCAGCCACTGTTGCAATGCATGTTGTAGTTCACGTCGTGAAACATTTAGACACAGACAACCGAGCCTGGAAAACTGGCAGAGAGCAATTTGAACAAGGTTAAGGAACAGAGACGATGATTGGTCAGAAAGAGAGAGTAGAGAGAGAAGCTGATTGAAAAATGGCCTTCTGTGTGCATACGTGAGGGGGGATTATTTGATTAAGCAGGCTAGCAGAAGGAGGAAGTGGGGATGATAGGGTGACAGGTTGATGCCAACTTTTCCTGGCATGGTCTTCACCTTTCTTCCTGACTGTGAGAAGAAAATGCTGGAGCAGGAGGCAGGGCAATCATGGTAAAGCAGGATGAAAATGATCATATTCAGATAGAAAAGCGATAGAGGGTGACAGTGGGTGCCAAGGAGCTGAGGAAAAAGGGGTAACAAGGAGAATGATACAGGGATTCATAGAAAAAGAGGTGAAATGGAAAGGTGATTATGTGAGAAAATGGCATGGGGTGAAAGAATAGGAGGTGCTAGGGCCAAATTACAGGCTCTACAGCAAAACCCCTCTCTAGGTTTTAATCCAACTTTCACATGGAAACTTTCTAAATGTATTTTTAATTTATTTTAAACTCATTAAAATAAATCTTCTTAATCAATATATTGTGCTAATAGAATTCTGGAAAAGTCATGTTTAATCACTGGCTGTGCCACACAGTGGGTTAACATTGTGATCAATAGGCTATTGTCAGTAATGATGAATTCTGGTTGAATGCCCACTGATTTGCGGTGTCATATCATGATGAGCACATGTACGTGTAAAACAGTGACACAAATGTGTGATATTTTACTTCCGTTTAAATGTATTGTTTTGATAGTTGGTGTCATCACTCCATGAGACATCACTGTAATTTTTGTAAAACTGTAATGTTTTTGCTGTCAAGCTAGTATTTTGAGTTTTTATCTTCCCACGCAAAATAAAGCATGAGGATATTGTCGTCATACCATCCGTCCATCCGGGCGTCTGTCTGTGAGGTTTTACATTTCTGGTCTATAGACTCCAAAACCGCAAGGAGCTAAGCCATGAAATGTGGCATATGTGTTCTTTTCTATTCAAAGATGTACAACACAATATTCATATTCCTGAATGTATAGTACCTTTTGTACACTGTATTTATCTCAAATAAAGAGTAAACAACATGGAGGATTTCAGGCTGCTAATACTATGATAATATATGCTGATAATTTGCAGCCTCTTTCTCATGCCTGAATCATGTGACCATATTGTGCTGTGTGACTGGCTATACCTACTTGACCATTATTGATTGAAATGTAGAAAGTGGGGATTCCCCATATCTAGCAACTGACCTAGGTCACTGAACCCCTTGGCAGTAGCTAGATAGCGAGAAACTGGGGAATCCCAGATTTCTAGGTTAAGAGTCAGTCTGTTTATAGTGACATCAGTTCTGGGCTGCAACCATATTGATTAGCCTGTGATACCAACTTCTGATTGGCTGAGCATTGCCTAACATGTTCTTCAGGGATGACTCATGGCCATAAATAATACAGACTATGACTCATCATTGAGCAATATTAAAGCCATACCTACTGCTCAGCAATATTGCTCAAATGTAAACAACATGGTTGCATTATGTTTTGTACATGTTGCCTTATGATTATAGTGATGATATATATAATGCATCGATATTCGCAGATTATACAGTATGGGTGCATTATGTAGTCATATTCTTATAAACACACGATTATAATATGATGTGAAAACCTTGTAAATATGCATTATGTCTTGCTTATTGTTACAGATTATATACCTAGAAAGACATTATGTAGTATACACCCTTGTACAAGAATGGAATTTTTTTTTTATATCTGTTCTAGGATTTGGTTACCAAAAAATATTTGTAGAAACGTTAAAAAATAATCACAGAATATCAGACATATTTCTGCAGGAATATGTATTATATCTTTACAAACCCAGACGTGACTTAAAGAATTTGGATAACGGTTTAGGGCAAGGCCTCTAAATTAGGGCAAAATGGTTTTGCAGAAAGTTATAAGATGTCTGCTGAAGGGTTGTCTATTATGAAAAGGGGGCTGTAATGTTATCCTGACTTCTACATTTATTTTATATTTTCATTAACTGCGGGGGGATATCCTCATCGGGGATGGGTCTTGTTAAGGCCACTGTAGTGGAAATATCATACTTTTTCTTCTGAATAGTGTTAAGCATAACAACAAGAGAGGATCAGGAGGATTTGGAGAGCAGTTTCTTCTGTTACCATCATAAGTAAGTAACACTAAAAGGCAGGCTAAGCACACACAAACGCGCACACACACACGCACACACACACACAAACACACAGCCTCATTCAAATGCAGAAGGCTCGAGCTGAAGTCTAGCATCAGGTCTCATAATAATTATTTTAAATTGCTAAAAGGAACACAGGTCCTGGTGGGATATATTACCTGTATGCTAACAGAGATGAATTTCAGCCTGTACCTACATACGCACAACCTTCTGGCTTTATATATGCTTCCTCCATCAAGGTGGAAGCATAAGGTGTGTTTTTCTACTGCCATTTGCCTTTTTGTCTTTCTGTCAGCAAGATTATGCAAAAACTGAGGAACTGCATGAAATTTGATGGAAAGGTATAGCACAGGCAAAGAAAGAACCCATTAAAATTTTGTGCGGCTCTGAATCACTGTCTTTAAAATTTAGAGACAAAACATTGGCTTTGCGGAGGACTGCACGCGTTGAGAGACCTTCCAGTCTCATGAGATGAATTGGCGAGTGTGTGCATATGAGTATGCATGTGTGTTTGCAAACGAATTCATCAACACACATGCATGTTTTTGTGCACTTAAACCTACACGCTTGTGGTTGTTCTTTTTCTGTCTCTTAGTGTAGTGTATATATTTCAGGGGTCTCCGGCATTAATGTTGAGACAAGGTCATACGGCTGCATCTTTATGCTTATTTATGTATATATGTACAACTGTGGGTGTGCTGTGACTGCCCATCTATGTAAGTGGTTATTTTGATCAGGTATCGTGAGTGTGGATCACCTTTATTCCATGCAGACCTGAGCAACTACAACTATATAAGAACACACATACACGTGCACACACACTTCTTGATATAAAGTAGATTCTATGTTTGTGTTGTGCTGAATCCTTGTACCTGTCTCCTTTTTATTAGGTTAATTGGTGTAAGAGTTTTTGTGTTTCATTATATGTGTGTATAAAATTTCCGTCACCCATGGAAAACCCAAGTTTTTCACCCAGTTTTCTTTTACTTTAATCAGAAACAGCATTAAGTCACACGGCATCTTTTTTTTTTTTTTTTTTTTTTTGCAGTGCGTATCACAAACGGAGGCACAGTTAGGACTGTTTATGTACGCAGAAAGATATTTTGTGGGCAGTGATTTCGGTTAACAAGCAGTGGGGCACTGCCCATGTTTTTGTTTTTACTAACATCCTCCAAAACGAACTACTTTCTGTTACTGAAACAAAAATACATCTGAATGTGTGGACTTTGTGATGCCTAGAAATGTGTTCTGTTAATGCTTTTTTTCAATAGCTTTTCTTTTATCTGTAACTTAAACTCAGGATTCTCATTTAGTATGCAAGCAACATCCTTATAATAAAGGTGGCATACTGTAGTGGCTTGAGTCTGCTGGTTGGAGAGGAGCTAATGGTGTGAGGTATATACAGATTTAACAGTCATATACCATATGAGAGAGAAGGCAGAGGTTCATAAACTCAACTCAACAGCAAGAGAATTACAGAGCAAGGAACTATGGTGCACTCCTTCTCTATCTGTTCATTTTCCCATCCTTCTCTCCATCCCTCTCTTTTTCTTCCTACTTTAACCCACACCTGAACCTGTCAGCTCTGTATTGCAGCGAATTTTCCAGCAGCTCTTCGACATCTCACTCTCGCCCTGCCTGTCAAAGATCGCTGAGGGCAGGGAGAGATAGTGAAAGAGGGAGACAGAGAGAGAGAGCGAGAGAGAGTGAGAGAGAGCAAGAGCAAGAGGATGTACTGATGAATCCTCTCATAGCAGAGAGTTCACCTCTCAGGTAATCCTATAAAAAGCCAAGGTGAGGTGCTCCTCTGCCTCCCGCTCATTATAGCATCTTTACCCTGCACCGTAGCCACTGCTTTCCTCCTAGAAGTATATTGGGATTGTGGTGCATGAGGGGTGGGGAGTTGGGCAGGTAGGGGCAAAGAGAAAAGGGAGAGGGAGACCTTCTCACTATGCACACAGTGCTTGCACGTTGCACCCGCATGCGCCACATCTGTTAGACTTTTTGTACCTCTCTTCTTCTTCTTCTTCTTCTTCTTCTCCTCCTCTCTCTCTCCCTCCGTCTTTTTCTTTTGCTCTTGCTCTGTCCCTCCCTTCCCTCCACTCCCCTCTCAGTTCCTTTTTTAATCTTTTATTCATAGCTTAGCAGGTGATGAAAAATTTATGCCCTGAGTCTGGCATTGAAATAAATGCAAAACGAAAACAGAAGCAGTTTATACTGACAGTCTGAATATCTCTATCTAGAACAAGGCTGCTCGCTGCAAATCAGGAAGCCTGGTGCTCTCCTGTTAACTCCACTGTGTAAATGATGCTTTGTGGCTTCCTGTGAAGCCAGAAGATTAGTGTGTTTTGTTTTTCCCTCTACTCTCCTCTTGTCATCTCACCAGAGGGGAGGGAAGTGGGCACTTTCTTTCTTTTTTTTTTCTCTTTTAGGTACCATATCTCAAATCTGTTCTGTAATTCTCCGCCCATATCCAGTCACCCTCCCACCCACCGCTCCAAACACCCCCACCCACCCCACTGGCTTGTTTTCGGGTAGCCGATCAAAGTGGGCAAAGTGTTTGATTTCTTGTTTTACGAGATGCTTGTGTGTATTCACAGGTGTGTGTGTGTGTGTGTGCGCGCGCGCGTGTGTATGTGCATACTCTTTAGGTGACGCTTTATAGTCCCTAGCCTGGCTTAAAAAAACATATCCACCCACACATGCATACACATACTGATGCACACATACCAGTTGGCCCTTACGGCTTATAAGAGGGGACTATTCCTCTCTTTGGAAGTATTATACAGAGGCTAACTCCTCCCACCAGCACTGGTATTATTGCTGCTGTTGGTTTTGGAAGTGGCATCCCCCACCTCCCACTTCTCCACACTTCATTTTAAATCGCTGTTTTATGAAACCTTTCCAAGCAATCTATTAAAAAAAAAAAAAAAAAAAAAAAAAAAAAAAAAAAGCAGCTGTGTTAGTGAATGCATCATGCAAAAAAGTTGTACAATCTTTACAGTGCGATTGTGATCAAACGTGTGGAGAACTCACACTTTGTAACAGTAGGTTTGTGTTTGTGTGAGACCAACAGGGTGAAGAAGAACATGCACATAAACGTAGCTGTGTGTATGTGTGTGTGTGCGCGCGCACGTGTGAATGCGTGCATATTTGGTGTATTGTGAAGTCCTGCTGTCAGCTGTAATGATGTGTTGTGGTAGAGTGCTGAGAGCGAAGAGGCCAGCTTGGCCTCAGCAATGGATCTAACTACCGATCTGATATTCTCTGACAGCCAGGGAGTGGGAGAGAGAGAGAGAGAGAGAGCGAGAGAGAGAGATAGGGACGGGAGGGAGAAGAGATAGACCTGATTTAGGGCAGAGTGGAGAAATGGCAAGAAGTTAGGGCCTAAAGAGAGAAAAAAAGCAAATGAGGAGAGAGGGATGAAGGACAAGACAGGGCTGGCATTTCCCTGCGAATCTCTTTGTCTTTGTATCACACAGTTTATTACACTGTACATGTTTTCATTTTGGCCACTGATATCAAAGCAAGAGAATTTTGCTTCCTATTAAGTTAAAATAGTTCATTTACCGGAAGACATATTCCTCCGGGAAAATCAGGGAAATTCTTGCAGTAGTGTATACATGTATCTATGAGAGTGTGCTCATGAGCATATGCATGGGTGCAAGTGTGTGTGTGTGTGTCCTTGGCCTTGCCCCAGTGCTACAGCGCTAGTCTTTGGCAGAGTGTGGTGGTGTGTAGCAAGGACGAGTCGCCCAGCAATTAAATAAAGATATCTAATTGGCTGCTTCATATTAGGGTCAGCAGCTGGAAAGAGAAGAGAGGTGTGTAGCACGCACATTAACACTGTCATAATACGCACCTGTGTATACATGTGTCACGCGCCGGTGCTCACACTCATATACTCTCGTACACAAACATGCACGGCTCCTGAACAAAATTCAATTATTAATGGACTGATTGCTCAAGTGGAGCTTCTCTGGGAATCTGAACCTGCCACACTGAATAAAATAAAACCACTGCTTTACATTTTCATTATACCAAACCGTGTTTTAAATTGCAAATGCATCTCGGAAACCCACCATTGCCCCTCCCTCCTTTGCTCCCTCACCCCCACCCACCCCCCTTCCTTGCTGTCTCACTACAGCAACCCTCTCCACTTTTCACACTCCTCCTCTTTGTCCCCTTCCTCACCAGTTACATGAATCCATGCATGCGCGTGTGCACACACACACACACACACGCACACCCGTAAATACGTAGGCACACGTGCACACAGGCAGACACGATCTTGTTTTACTGCCTTGGTGTGTGTGTGTTTTTGTACAACCACCATTAAGCAGTCTTATTAAAGGGAAAGGCTGTGTGTGTTTGTGAGAGAGAGGAGTTGTGTGCATGAGGAAGTGCTTCTGGGCCACGGAGGAGCTCCTTGCTTATTTGCAATCAGGTCAGACAGACAGCACAGCCACATACACCACTGTCACCTCCCTCTAGACTTTCCTCTCTCTTTCTCTTCTCTTCTTTCTCCATCCCTCACTTCTGCCCCCCCGCCCCCCCACTTACTCCCCCTTCTTCTGTGTTTTTCCCAGCACCAGTGAAATAGCACATTTTGTCAGGAGTTGGATATCTCAATTATCTCCCTCGTAATACTGAGTACATTCCTCTTTGCTTCGCCAGCTCACTCAGTCGTTCCCTCTCCTATTCTCCCTTTCTTTTCTACCTCTGTTCACCTGCCTCTTACGTTTACATTTTTAATTTACCTCCAAATATTTTGTCCTCCCCTTGGTTGCCATCATTCTTCCACAGGTTAACTTAAAGCCCGAAATACTTATTTCGCAATTCTCACGCGTGTCCACGGATGACAGTATTTTGTAGCTTTCGCATCTGCTTTTTTATGAGTTTGTCCCTGTGTGAGTATTTTTGAACCCACAAGGTTCTAGTTTTATATTTTTCACTTCTCATTGCAGTTACTTTCAATTGGCATTTTAAAAAATTTCTGTCTTACAGCCATGCTCTTAATTCTAACTACCCATTTCCTATTTATTCCAAAGAAAATGCTGAAAATTTGATTTGCACGTCTTTTTGTGCACCACAAACAACACACCTGACACTCGATGTTTACAACAGCAAAAGTGAAAAAAGTGTGGAGAAAATGATGTGGCCCTAAAAATCACTATTATTATTGTAATGTCAGGAACCAGACAGATAGAAATTTACATGAAGTTGTGAAAGGCATTTACTTGCGTGTGCTGGGTGTATTTCAGCTTTGTCTCAATAATATAAGTCAGCACTAACAACGCAATCACACCAGCATACCCTGTACATCTATGTACAGCAGGTATCCTCTGATATCTAGAGGTAATCTCACCAAGGGACCTCACACAGCTGCTTCTCTTATGCTCCTGAATGTTGTTTGTGCCTCTGTGTATTTCTGTATATGTTTGTGTGCATAACTGTATATGCAAACACTCAGTACCCACATATCCTTGCATATGTATGTGTATGTGCGTGCTACATTTTTATGCATGTGTCCCTCACTCTTTCTCATTATAGTCTCATATATTCTTACTGTTCATTTCCGTGTGTGTGTGTGTGTGTGTGTGTGTGTAAGAGAGAGTGTGTTAGTGAAAGTGAGACAGAAAGTGATAGAGAGAGGCTTGTGGTGGTTATGGAGGGGGCAGAGAAGCTCATGGGAGTTGTGCTAAGGGCCATAGTATCACTCCACTGTCTCTCAGGGCACATTGTTTATGCATGGGGCCACGTATGCAGCAGGCTCAGGCACTCACTGCATACTCCCAGAGACACTGTGAGGCTGTGTGTGTGTGTGTGTGTGTGTGTGTGTGTGTGTGTGTGTGTGTGTGTGTGTGTGTGTGTGTGTGTGTGTGTGTGTGTGTGTGTGTGTGCGTGCGTGCGTGTGCGCACACATGCATTTAAAGGTGTGTAGAGTATGTGTGTAGGCATACATCCTTGCCTGTATATGTTTTCAACTGTGTGCACGAGATTTTCTTTGTATGTGTGTGTGTGTGTGTGTGTATGCACGAAAGGTTCTGCCGCAATTACAGCCCAGAAGCGGGACAGTGATCTCATCCTCTGGTCTCTGTCTCTAATGTGTCAGCACCCTGCTGGCCATGTTGTTCACCTTCACACGCTTTCTCTCAGCTCTCTAGGAACCTGTTCCCACAGAAACAGTGCATGTTTGCATATGTATGTGGTTGTTCTCTGGCACATGTGCGCATGTTTGTTAGAGTTTTGTTTTTGTGCATTTGAGTTTGTGCAGTCAGACAAGTGGAAGGTCAAGTACTTATGCCTGCTATCTCCTCCTTCCTTCTGCCTTCTCCCAGAGAGAAACAAGCTTGTGCCAGATGTCCTGTTAACAACCACCCCTCAGTCCTTCCTGACTTCTCCTGCGTTTGTCTGTCTTTTTATCCTCCTTTTGCTCATTTAATTAACTTCTTCGTCCAGTAAAAAAATAACTGAGACATGAAGTGTTGCCTGTTTTCTGGTTACGCACACATCAGTGCAGATGTTATTGACTCAGCATATAGAGACACTACGTTCTCTCCTTCTTCCCCATTACAGAAAGAGGGTTTTGTGATGCACACATGACATGTGTGCGCTCATGTTTCATTCGTGCGGTGGTCCTTTAGATAACATTACACCGATGACTTTTTGTGACCATCTCGTTTTCTTAATTGACTCTGGGAATGCAAAATGAGCCTATAGCTAACTTTCATTTTTAATTCTGTCTTTTAGATAATCAACATGTTGCAATATTAGAATTAAAAATTCCCATTTTATGGTACTGATGTCTCATTTATTTTGTCAGTTATTGTATTTAAAAATCAACAAGCACCGCCACAAGTTGCAGGTCAGATAAAGAATTATAATGTCACTGACACGGACAACTAAATCCAACGCTTACTGAAAGCTGAGTCATTTTGAGCCTGAAGAAATATATTACATTTATAACATATAAACTAAAGCTGGGTAATAAGGTGTAGAAATACACACATTTACATCTGTGCATTCTTTAAAATAGATGTCGCCAATTATTAGAATGCTGTTCTGAAGAATCAAGCTAAGGTATGGAAGCTACAGATGTCACAGATGAAGATTCAGCCACTAAAAATAGATGCCATGTAGTAAAGGCAAGTCATGTCTGAGCTACTATACACTTGTCATAGCGTGTCTGCCTCCTGGCCAATCCACGTCCCGCCTTTTCATTCCAATAGATGTAGAAATTATCTATGGATGTGCTGTACTGATGTTACAATGTATTGTGAAATGACGTTTCTTTTCTGTGACTATCTGTCAGGAGTGGCTTTGAAAGAAATGTGTCATTGCAATCTTGACAACAAGGTGGCACTCTGCACTAAGACAAATCCCCTGAGGCTTTTCTATCCCCCAGAGGACACCTTTACCCAGTGTTCTTCTGTGTCAGTATACATTGTTTGAATGTGATGCTACAAAGAGGCTCTCTTTTCAGACTCTTTATGGTTGTGATTTGGCTTCATGACTCGAGGATATCCCTCTAACCTCTGTAACATGCATTTACTGGTGTGCATGTATTTTTGTATAAAATGCAGGATAAAATGAAGTCCATGCAATTACAGTGAATATTATGTGCTTAAGAAAAGTCTGATTTAGCAGGTTTGCAGATCAAAGGCATGCCAGTTGGAAATGTGCTTTCCCTCACTTAGGTTTGAAAAAAGATTTAGAGCCTGAGCCGAGTGGAGCATGTTTTTGTCTGGACTGTTATGGTGTAGTTGAAAACCATAAAGAAATCAAGCGTGGTTTGAGACGGAAATGAAACAGTTAAATATGACCTTTTTATTGTATAAACCTTGTGAATTTGAGAAGTTTGGGAAATTGGTTTTTGGTCAAGTTTAAAAGATCTGTTTTATGAAGAAGAGTGAAACGTATAAAGTTTGTGTGCTGCGTTTTTTATTTTGTGTGTTTGTGTTGCTGTGGGTGAGTACCTCTGGTGGCTGGCTGGTGTGTTGCTCAGTGTCTAGGACTGCTGGGCAGTATCAATACCATGACTAGCTGTCACATTTTATATAGGACACAAGTAACCAATGTTTAACATTGAATAGTGAGAGCACTTCAGAGCACTCTAGTCCTGTATTATCTTAAATGTTTCAAACTGTGCATCTTAGCATGATACCTCTATTCCAGCCATGCAGAGCCAGCTCTCCCACGAGAACCATCCCACCTTTTGAAATGTATCAGACCCAAGTGTTGAGTAGCTTTACCAATCAGAAGTTAGCAATCATGATTCATTGGTATATTTTTGCAGTAGCTCCTACTATACCCACCAGTGGTACCAAACTTTGGGACCAGCAGATTTGCTGTAGCAGTGGTACTGCCACCATTTAATGGAAAGGAGGAACCACAGTAACATTTAAATATGGAGCAGTCACTAACATTTGCTTAAAAACACAACAGAGGGATTGTTTCGTATCCCTTGTTACTTTGGGACATCTGAAATCAAATGACTTAAAAATTTCACCCAATGCTGCATTTTCTAACCAAGATGCTTACCAAATTTTAACAATTTTAGCATTTGGATTTATGTTAGCAGATATTGTATAATGGTCTATAATTTTGCAATTTTTGTATATAGAAATCTTGTCATTTTTAATGAAACTCACACAACTAACAAAGCTCTTTTTTTCTGCTTTTCCACAGCAGCAGCCATGACAGATTCTGCTTCACCAGCATCAGGGTGCTTTAACCTGTTCTTGTTTTCCCTAGTAGTTAAGTTAGATTGCTTATATCTGCCAGCTGCTAAGATGTCGAGCACATGCTAGCTGACAGCGGGTATTATTACTAAGAAAAACTGATTCGTAGTTGTTATTCTTATTGGATCAATTAGAAAGTCGTAATCAATTTTTTAGCCATATTTGTGCGTGCATGTGTGTGTGTGTGTTTGTGTGTGTGTGTGTGTGTGTGCAGCATGTCACTTCATATCCTCCAAGCAGAGCCCAGGTAGCAATGTGTGAGGGTGCTGTTCGTACTGGAAAGAGATCACTGACAAATGTGCCCAGAGCCATCTGCACCAGACCTCAGACTGCAACATCTGTGATACTCACACACATACGCATGCACCTACACACACACACACACACACTGCCCCTCACAATCCCTAGAGGAGTATACACTTCTGTGTTGTCACACTGCTGTTATGTAGCTGTCATAAACTGAGCATATGGTGCTAACCCTTCCCCCCCAAACCTTAAGGCCCAGCGTCAGATGTGACAAGCTATGTAGAATTAGTCTCAATTCTTCTTCGTAATAAAGGGTAGTTATTCACATTATGTTGAGGTCACTCTCATAGCAACTGTCAAATTAGGGCGCATTTTGATTTGATTGCCTAACTACGTGCAGAGAGAGGCAATGATGAGTGATTTTCAGCCTGCACTTCAATAAAGGCTGATTCGTAATGGCTATGTTGAGTTTATTTGATGGCTGAGGTCATCGAAAACTTGCTCTCCCACACATACACACAGTGTGATGAGTGTATATTAGAACATGCAGCTGATAACAGATGTGTACAGTAATTTCTATGTTATTTAAAACTCAGTCAGTTACACATCATACAGTAAATTCAGCTTGAGTAACTCAGCTGTATGTATAATTGACTGATATGAGACATGCATTGGGTTATACGCATGTGTTCTTTGGAGCGCTGCTTTTAGTACAAAGTTTGTATTTCACTGCTTGTGTCATTTCAGGCTTGTTTTATGAGGAAGTCATGATAAGAATGGGGCCCAAGCGATACACAAGCCTCGTCCAACACAACCAGTTTCTCTTTGGCTGTGTTTATTTTTTCGAACCTTTAGAATGTGAGCTCTGTTGAAAAGTTATGTTAGAATAATGGCTTTATGCACGATTTTCATAAATTTGTTTTTCTTGTTGTCAGGTTGTTGGCATGAGCCACCTGCATTGGCCCCTTAAGTATCAAAAGCCTTCTTTCTATTCCACTTGTAAATATTATATATATTTCAGTCAGCAGTAATGGTATTTGTTTGTGTGCGTGTGAGGTGGCTGAGGGCATACAGTAGATTGTCAAACAAAAATCACTTTGCTGTTGTGGTGATTGCATAGTTGAAAGTTAGCCTCTCTGTTGCTTTAAAGAAAAGCTAACCCTTGTCTATAATCAACACCCAGTTGGATGTTTCCACTATCATAAGATCTTTATTAATGAATAGAAAGCTTTTGATTGTTTACTTGAATCAAACTTAGCTATAGCTGTAGAAGCTGTAGATTTGTTTCCACTTGTCTGTAAAAGCTTTAATTCTATCAGGCTACAGCTTACTTCCTCTGTTTTACTTTTAGATCCCCTCGCACTTTGGAAACTCCTGGCTGATTTAAGTGGTTGTGAGAATTTAATAACTCTTCTTTATCCTTATATTACATACTCACCAGCAGTCTTTCATTATCAGTCCTTTAGAATCAGAAAAAAAAAGTCTCTAGTAAGGATGTTTAAATCTTTTTTTTTTCTGCTGATCTCTTCCCCAGTCATTTTATATTGAGTATGTATTAAGTCCCAATATGATATACTTGCCAATATAAAAGAAGGCATCACACTGCACTTAGTTAAACTCATCGGCAGTACAAAAGATGGACGTAGCTACCGTGATATCACACACTGTTTTCTGAACTCCCGTTCTGAAGCCTCGAGATCAGCATTTCTGCTGTCATCATCTTGTTTGCAAAAGAAACGAAAAACAGCTATGACGAGCAGAGACGGATCTAAGTGTGAAACCGCACACTGATTGGCTGACGACTTGTGATTAACAGATTGTTAGGCAATAATCGTGCAGTTTAATACCACAGATAATCCTCCATTTGGAAACACAGTATCACCAAGATTTACAGAAAAGTATTTGACAAAAGTATTTAATTCAGTATGATCCAAAATGTATTTTGTATATAGTGTTATTTATATAAAAGTGGAAAGCCGAGTAGGGCAGCGGTGCAGAAGGTCCTTCTGGTTAGCTGGTGCCTTTCTGTATAAAGGTTTCATGTTTTCTCTGTACCTGTGTGGGTTTCCTGCTGCTGCCCAGGTGTCTTCTCACAGTCACAGCTCCTTAGAGGTTGATTGGTTGAATTGGCCACGGGTGTGTATGTGAGAATATGTGCTGTCTGTCTCTCTGTATTAGCCCTGTAATGAACTGGCAACATGTCCATCATGTACCCCATCTTCCACGCCTTGGCAGCTCTGGCCTATTCCACTGTGGCTTCCCTTTATCAGTAATGTGGAGAACAAATTCAGATGCAAAATTAGGATGTTTTGGACATTTAAGCTTCTGTTTGTTCTTCACGCTCCACACTGGTATTGAATTTGAAATACATATAACAGCACCAAATCTCTGACTTGAGTAGATGATTATTGAAAGTACTGAGAGATAATTTATGATACTGCGCAAAAGTCTTGAGTCACTCCTGATTTCTTAATATTTTGCTTCCGGGGACCCAACTTTTAAAAGTGCCTTTTTGAAGCTCTTTTGATGCTTTTCTGTGGACATCAGCTGCTTTTTCAGTCATTTTCACTCCAGTCCTTGCACCAGACCATTTTCTGAGGAATTGTTTTGTGTTATTTCATTAAATAAGCCACTTAATACTGGCCTATAAATCATTCAAGAATAAAAAATTCACCTCACTCAAGGGATGAACCAATGTTGTGTCTACACATTTAGCTTAGCAAAGAACAAATTATTATTTGTTCTTATTTCTTTAATTGAATCTATGAAAAATGCCAAAGATAACACAGTTGGACAGGAATTAAAAACACCAACAAGGTGATTCTCAAAGAGCTGTTAGCCTCTGACATGTCTCTGCATGGTGTGCAGCGTGTCCTTCAAAGTATTGAGGAAACTGGACAAATGGAGGACAAAAGAAGAAGTGGCGGGCCTAGAAAACTGTTAGCAGATAAACAGTATCTGAAATTCATATCCTTTAGAAATGGGGGGTGGAGAGAGACCTTATAAAGAACCTGAGAGATGCATCTGGCCCTTCAGTTGATCCATCTACTGTTCACTGAAGCATCATTGGAAATGGTCTCAGTGGAGGTGTGGCTGTCAACAAGCCATTCTTGATGTAAGGGAAACAGGGAGAAAAGGCTGAGGTTTGCCAAATTACACATGAACTGGGCTGAAAATCAGTGGTAACAGGTCTGATGGAGCGATGAATCCAGACTTGAAATTTTTGTTTCAAATTCTCATCAAAATGTACAAATGAGGTCAGGAGAGAGGTACAGCAGTGAGTTTCTCCATCTGTAAAACATGATGAATGCACTGTCATGGTTTGGGGCTGCAGTGGTGTTGGAAATCTTGTCAACTCTGATGGAAATGTGAATGTAGAAAAAGTACCGTCAGATTTTGATCCATCATTCAGTACCATCTGGAAAGCATCTGAATGGCAACTGGTTAGTTTTTCAGCATGTGATCCCAAACACACTGCCAATGCATTAAAAGCATAACTGGGTAGAAAAATACACAGTGGAACACTGCCAGTCATGGATTGGCCTCCCCAGAGCCCAGACTTTAATGTTACCAAAGCAGTGTGGGGTCATCTCAACAGAGAACGGAACAAATTTTATTGAAATGACATGAACTCAGTCAAATTCAACTGCCCAGTTACTTTACTCGCTGCATGTAGGCCGCTGAGGCCTATGTAAAAAGATTTAAAATAAAGCAGAGACGTAAATGTAGTAGCTATTATTTAATTTCAAATTGAATGTGCTAAGATGCAGAGTCAAAAAGAGCAAAAATAGAAATATGTTTATTAATAAATTTATTTAATAGATATCCATTGTGCTTTATACCCACTTTCCCGCCATCTGTGTGTTTGATAAGAGTCCAATCCTGACTCAGTGTTTACCTCTTTACCCCCCACCTCCTACCCCCTTTTCCTCCCTCTCCTCTTGCACCCCCCTCCATTCCTCAGCCCCACCCCCGACCGCACTCTAAAAGTGAAAACTGCTGATTGCTTTAAAAGACCATACAGACATGTTGGCAGCCATTATCTGTGGTTAGAGAGGACCAAGTAGAGTGCCAGGCTTTTTATCCCTATGACTCTGCTCCCTTGTACCACCCCACCCCACCCCCCTACCCCCCTCGCTGGTTTGTGTATGTCAGAGCGGCGTAATTTGGCCCAACGTATGGCCCAGCGTGCCACAGTTAATGAGGGCCTGTTTGAGAGTTAAATGCACATGAATAATCATCAGGGAGCTAGAGACAGATTTGAATATCAACACATGCAGAGTGGGTTCAGGGGAGTGAGTGATCAGAGAAAGACAGCATATAGAGACATGTAATGGTAACTGTGTTACAGACCAGATATCAATATTAAAGGCCTAGTCAGGATGTTTTGTGCAATCACCCAGCACATACATGTTTCTTCATGCTTGAGTATAATTTGTCTAATAAATATATGGATGCGCTTGTCAGTGTTTATATATGTTTGAAGAGAGTCATATTTTACAGTAATTATTAACTTTGAAGTTCAGTAAACAGAAAGATGTGACATCCAAAAGTATTTTAATTGGTTAACAATAATAAAGCTAATGCCAGTGCCGTTTATGTTTAACAAGGGGAGATATTTTTGTACTTTTCCTCCAAAGAAGGCATGAGCACGTGTTTAAAATGGACTTTGAGGGAAAATTATCTTTAGCAGTATTGCTAAAGATAATTACCACTAACTGCTACCGCTAGAATCTTTAGTGGTAGCTCTACTGGCACAGTGGGTTTGGCTGCTAAATATCCTGCTGTTGACTGTTTTTGTAGGTTACTTAGGTGTTTGCACGGCCTCTGGTGGGTTTATGAGTAATTTCTTGTCTATGAGAATTACCTGTTATGGCTCTGTATTGGGAACTAGTAAAAATGTACAGTATGCCCAAAGAAACAAAACAGTGACTGCAGAAATTAATGCCATCTGTTTCAGTTCTTTTTATGTCAAAGCTGGTTTTATATATACAATCTATAGCTATTTGTAGCAATACATGTTGAAATCAACTTTAGTTTTAGTTGCATTCCAATTGCAACAAGCTCTATTAAACAGAACTAAAGAATCAAGGACTGAGTACTGACTCCAGATATTATCCAAGTGCTGATTTAGCACACTAATTAGACCATAGTGCAAGGGTGTTTAAACACGCATGGAACCCTGTGCTCCAACAAAGACCCACTCTGCCCAGCACCAGCTATCAGGGAGAAGGAGTGTAATGGTAGAAGTCAAAACAGGGCCATTCATTTGCTCTTGTTGAGCTAAGTGCATTCTTGGCTCACAGTCGGGGGGCATCGCACCAGACTGTGCGGCTAAAGCCAGAGAGCCCATTTGCAGAGGCAAATGTCACCATGTCACACCGCCCTGCATCTCTGCATCTTTCTCTCTTTGGCTGGTACCCTGCCGTGCCCTTCAGCTGTAACTCTTTCACTGTATGTTTACATCTGTTTCTGATTTCTTCAGTTCCAGCCCGTGTCTCACTCTGAGCCCCTTCATCATGTCCATCTTTCGGTCTTTCAAATCAGATACTGTTTTACACAGAAGCTTTCTCTTTCCACATTGTATCTGCTTGAACAGACCTCCAAATGTTTACCTCACAGCTTAGCTTGTTTTGTCTATTTCTTTTCATTTTTCTTCCTGTGCCACGGTACCTTTTTTTAAAATTTTTTGCCAGTCATCATTCAGCCTGAGCTGAACTCTTAAAGTGGATAGCTTGTTCATAATGTTGCACTCTCTGTCACCCTCAGTGTATTCATCCATTTTGCCTCCTTTGTTCATGCTCTCCCCTTTTTTTTTTTCCCACTTCTGTCACCTATATTGGACATTCCCGGTGTGTTTAGGAGGCAGAAACTGAAGCTTAACTGAAGACAAAGATGGAGCGTGATCTCCTTTATCATTTCTATTCCCTGATTCCTTCTCTCTTCCCTCACGCACTCTTCTGCCATGGAGACTGTTTCATCTTTTCAGTCTCAGTCTGCACTGCAACCAGAGCGTGCCACACGGTTTTTATGTTGCCAGTCTCTCAAAACCAAACAGTGTGCATGTGCTCTCTCAGCCCAGCAAAATGTATAAGGTAGTAACCGCATGTGTGGAGCTGCCAAGATAATGAATAGGCGATGCAGCTCATGCATGCTAATGTTATGTTGTAAGCAGTTTTGTTGACAAGTGCTAATACTTCTTTCATACTATCATCAAAAGCAGCTAATACAACAGCCATTACTCCACAGCACCCCATGCAAGACATGATGGATTGTGACCTTAATATAGGTTAGCTGAGTTTTGAAAGTTAAACAACCTGCAATAAATCACAGAATTATTACAATGCGCTTTAATTGGTTAAGGACTGTTTATTTCCTAAAGAGGTAGGAAAAATTGGGTTTCTGCACTTTTTAATTTGCAAAGTGCATTTTCATTACAAATGGCAGTTTAATATTACCCTCCTTTGTCATGCAAAATACGCAACACACTGGCAATCTATTAATTGGACAAAAATGCGGTGCCAGCGTAAATCCTCCTCTCTCACTCTGTCTCTTTGTCTCTCTCCACTCTCTCTCTCTCCACACCTCTTCGGTGGTAAGAGGTGGTAACATCGATCAGAAACAAGAGACTAGGGAGACCGAGTTAAACGGCCTCTCCACGCTCCGTGCCAGTCCTTATCTGCTGATGAAAATACAACAGCTAAACAGAATAAAAATACACGCAAAATAAAGCTGACAGACCATTGTCTGCTCTATGTCAGCAGCTTATTAAGAGATAGTAAATACAAGGGACACGCTGGTAATTATGCCTGCCCCCTGTTGGTTTTGGATTTCAGTTCTTGCTTTGAGAAACGCGCATGATTCATAAAGTCAAGGATGAATCTGCTGCAGCTTTTTTTTTACATTAAAAAAAACAAAACACCAGACCACTCATTCTGCATGGTGTCAGGGTGTCGTATTACTATATTGCATACACCCTATAATAATTCAGACAGCACATCATTAGATGCATTTCATTTATTTTTATTTTTAATCATTTGTTAATGTTCTTTTTTTTATTCTCTCCCATCAATGTAAACAAAAGTTTTCCCTCTTTTGAATTCCTTTTTCCAAGACAATCACACACACGCACACACACACACAGAGTGGCTTTTTGTTAGGAGTTTCATAATTGTAGTGATCTTCCACATACACGCAGGGGTAACCCCATCTGAAAAGGCAGATATACAGTACCTGTTTATGCAGTGATGGCAGGCTTAGCAGGCTATAATGCAATGCAGACAACTAAAGATCAAGCGGTAACCTCTGGGACGGAAAAATGGAGCCACTGCTGAAATGTCAAAAACTGTAATTCCTCAAATTGCCACTTGAGCCTGACTCTAAAAGCAAGACACTCCCAATAGACTGTCTATAAGCTAATTTCCCCAGTCATACCAGTATTGGGATTTTTATTACTTACCTCAGTAACAGGAGGGTGACAAGTAGGCTGGTAGCTGTCTGTCAGGCATTAGCGTAGCTAATTTGAGTCATTTTACTAGATTGTTGGTGGCAACTGATGTTGGTGCCTTTTGGAGCATTTGTCTGACAAATAAAATGGCTGTGCAGCTATCCGCTCTCCAGTTTTTATTGATGAAATTCTAGTATTTTATTTCAGTATTACTTATCGCTAATAGCTGGTATCTGTGTCTGTTCAGGCAGGAATACAGCTCATGGATGCATATTGTTAGCCTAGCTTGCTACTATTAGTTAATAACTCTATTCTCTCATCCACACATGGGTGCAAAAGGAGGAAAAGAGAAAAAAAATAAAGGTTTTGGTTTCTGTTTATGTAGGTTCCCAAACCTCGCTGCACATTCTCTAAAATGACGTGTGTTGAACTAATATCTGGAATACAGCAAAAGTAGATATTGTAGCAAACAAGTAAAATACAACATACCATCATACAAATGCTGAATATGGCACAGTAATCACAGACTAATTTAATGGTACAACTTTCTCATGAGCTTAATTTAATTTTTGGTAATGTGTGTGAAGTTTTCTTTTCTTTGTTTGTGTTACGTTATTGGTTAAACCTCATCATTTAGTTTAACATAAAATTTATTTTAATATCTTTGGCCTTACAAATCACTGTATAAACAGCTAGTGGTGGATTTTAAAGTTTTTTCTCTTTATTTGAATGAAACTCACATGTGGGAAAACAAAGTAAATCTTAAAAACTGCAGAGTGCAGTGTGACTCCCCCCGATGGCAGCATTACGACATATTGCCAGCTGGCTGTGACAGGGTGCCACCCAGACATGTCACAGTGCTGTCCTGTGTCTCTAACCCCAGCCAACACACACACACACACACACACACACACACACGCACACAACACTCAACACAAGACACACACGCTATATCCCCTCGAGGCCATCACTCACCCGTCATTCTTTGATGCCTTGTAGACCAATCAGGCAGTGTCTCATGAGACGCAGTGTCACACATTTAAGGATGCATGACAAAGTGCTCCTTGATTTCCCAGTGGCCACAGTCTGCAGCCTGCTCACGCTTCTAAACACACACGAACACGCACACACAACCGCGGTGTGCTCACACACCGCAACATGCTTTCATATGTGATAGAGGATATATGTCAAAGGGCGTTACGTCAGCAGTAGGTGGTATGCTTAGAGTTCGGACTGGAAGGCAGTGTGTTGAATCCATTTAAAGCTGTTAAAGATGGAGAGAGACAAGCAGGCTTGTCAATACTTGACACTGGATGACAGGATGCTGGCCATTTAAATACCTTTTTAAATTAGGTTACCTGAGAAAGTAATTTCTTACACAAACTTCTGGGCCAGTTTGGAGCGCTTTAATCTTGCAGTGTGAATCTGAGCTCGAGTGTAGCAAGCAAGGATAGTTACTCATAGAGAAAATAATGCAGCTTTTTTTGCCTAAATAAGGCCACATGCACTCATCCAGCTGTTTTAGAGTGCTTCTGATTTGGATTGGCCCCGAGTTCATTTGGCAGCAGGGGAACAGTCACAGCCCACCAGTGGAGATGCCTCTTTCATGTTGACATTTCAAAACAAGGAAAAACTCTGTAGTTGACCTGTGTTCTCTCTCTTTCTCCTCTGTGTTTTTCTCTGTCTTCCTCTTACTTTATCTCTCGTGTGTTTATTGTGGGGAGCCAGTCTAAAGGATGGGTCCTGTGAGGTGCTGCAGAATGGTTTCCCTATTAGAATATAGACAGAGAAAGAAATTAGTAATAGCAGTAGTCTGTTTGAGCTGTATGAGTCTCAAAGTTCTCCCCGCCTGACCCACAAAAAAACAGTGATTTTGTTCAGGGAAAAAGCATTTTGGACCCATTACTCAAGCCATTGTGGTTGTGCACTCATATGAAACAAGACATAGAGGGTGGGGGTAAAGGCAAGGAAAGGTATAGCACCAAAGCTCAATTGCAAACATAGCTTTTATGCTGGATGAAAGCCGAACTTCAATTGGCGAGAGCTTTCAGGGTCCTGCGTATGGGTTGCATTGAAGGAAGGCATACAGTAATGTTACAAAGCCATTTGTGCCACACTTTTGCACAATTACAGCCTTTTCTCTCAAAATGTGTTGTTTATAATAGGTGACCGTGGCAACAATTGCATCGGAGTAGCTTTGAAGCTGGGAGCACTGTAGAGAATCGAGGCGCCGTGTGAAACGTGACAGCGAAGAAGAGCTTAATCTTTATGAACCAAAAGCGAATCAACATTTAACCCGCACTGTCGTGTTCAGGGAAATGCTAAATACTGCATGTTTATGGCTTTTGTTTTTAAATCTTTAAATGTGTATGTGCATGTGTTTGAGAGAGAGAGAGACTATGACATGGTCTGCCTGTTTTAAAACAAGCGTAAAGTGCAGTTAAGTCATTTTGCCAGCAAAGCCCTCTATTAATCACAACCAATTACTGTTTTCTACAGTAACAGGGGCCACAATGGTGTGACGTTTTGACACCATCTGCTGTCTATTTACCCCTTTTTTGGCCACTATATAAACCAATAATTGTTTGTGACGAGATAAATCAGTCATAATTCGCTTTACCAAACCGTACGTTGTGGGCTTGGTTTGTAAAGCCAGGTTTATTTTGGTAATGGAAGAAATCCTTTTTAATAGAAAAGACACACTTCCATGATTTTCCTTTTGGGGAGTTTGATGGATTAGCTTTTCTGCTGAATTCCATGGATGACATCCTGGAGTAGAATTCCAGGTGTGCAGATCCTTTTATATAGTTTTTTTTTTTTTTGGGGTGGGGTGGGGGGTCCTCTGGGATCTGGTGGTGACTCGGTGGGTAATATCCCATGAAAATGGTGTGCATAAGAAAGAGTGAGAGAGAGAGAACAGGCTTGCATGTTTGTTTTTAAACAGTCATTCAAATGCAGCTTTTTATAATATTTGTGATCCTATATAAAGGGAATATTTGCTTTTTTCAGAAAAAATTTGGATAGTTATTTCTGTATGCACTGTACAGGAGCTGTTGTGATCCCTCTTTTATTCATATATTCTTATAGATAAATTTAACAGGCTAGTTTTATTTACCAAGTAGCTAAAATGCTACAAATTCTGCCGCCCTTAACATGAAGGCTTCTAATACCAATTGGCCAGGGAGGTGGAAAGTTCAAGTGGCATTGATTGGCCTGAAGCCACAGGACCATATGTCCACCCCATCCTTATAGGTCTCCAACTGGCTGATTTGTATGTCTAATGAGGACCCTACTGAAGGCACATACTGGTAGCAATAAAATTGTTTTATATACTACCAGTGTTTCTGGAAATTTGACCTTTTAAGTTGAAATGGTTGACGGCATCTTCCTCCAAATATAGGATTCATCACCTCCTGGCCATCCATCTTTCACTCACCTCATCTTGCCCTCTCTGCTTTGATTCATTTTACCATTTCATCCTCTTTTTCATGAGTTTGCATCCACAGGTGGGGGTCAGGCATATGCTCAGGTGCACTGCAGACAAAGCCGAAGGGAGAGTGAGCGGAGCAAATATGACTACATCTATTTATCTGCTGTCTGTAGCCATTCAGCAACTCGGCGCTTGTTTTTTTTTTTCTTAAATGCAAGGCATGACCATGGAAAGTGAAAGTACCTGCAGCCGTGTTCCGCCTGACCTCAGGTGTGATGGGCCTGTCAGGAAGCAGCATGAAACACCTGGGTAGGAACACCAGCCAGCCAAAACTAGAATCTCTCCCATGTTTTACTGCTGTCTGAATCAACTGTTTGTTGTTTTGTCTTTTCACTCTGGATCAGAGCCAATAGAGAACACACAAATGGTTGAACTCCATTTTTGAGTTCACCTCTTTGTGTGGAGCCTCCCGCATTCTGAAGAAGACTTACAACTCACTTATGTGCTCTAATACATTATCGGTAGATATATTTGAAAATGCACATGTACGTATACTTCATAAATATTTAGGAGTCTCTGCTGATTTAACTTCTATTTCTAACACAGCTGCCCACAGATATACCTTTTCACACACTTTACACCTAGAGAAGATGACTACCCTGAGGATTTATAGATAGTAATAGACATTTCTTGCATTGCCCTGGATGAGATGTCAGAATTGATGGCATGCAGACTTTTATTACCTGGTATGGTGTATGTAATTAGGTTAAATATATGGGCTTGGACACGCATGGTAAAGGCTACATTTCTCACCCCGGCTGGATTTATTGGCCACACTCCGCTCTCTAAGGTCTCCTCTAATGCACTCATTTGCATGGGGGCATATGTAGCTGATGGGTGGGTTACTGTTACATCAACTGCAAAGCACAATGACTTGGGCCAGCTTATGAATAGCTTGGTTCAGTGGTTGGCAGCGGCCTGGCTCACCAACTGCCTATTAACTATGATATGAAAGCTGCCTGGCAAGTGTTAGATTGATACTTGACACTTTGAACAAAGCTCATTGTCATTGTAATTACTATATGTTGAGTCTTAATTTCATGGTCGTCCATATTGCCAGCATGATAGGGCTGTCTGTTACTTACATCTTCAGTAACAGCTGTCTATTCAGCCAGTGTATCCATTCGCCTTTCATATGTTCAACAGTCTCAGAAACAACGACTTCATAATGACTATAATCACTTCAGATGTAATTATAATGCATTGCCATTTGTTCAATTAAACAGTATTTTTTGAGGAAACATACCACTTTTTTTCCTCCACCAGATGTCCAATCAAGTGTAAATCACAGATAAACTAATACCAGGGGACTATATGTGTTATGACCCGTTCACTGAATAGACTTTAAAAGGAATCACTTTATACCGGTTACCCTGTCATTTGCTGGAGGGTCCATCCCATCTGTCTGTTAAGGACAAGCTGATAATGAAGTGTACTTGATGAAGTAAGTTGATAACGAGAGTGAGCCGGCCAGCGGTAATGACAGTGTAGAAGTTGAGACAGTGGCAGTAGCCTGCAGTGGTGGATGTTACTGTTCAGACTTTACTGACCTTCACAGATTCCAGTTTCCCATCCGACGCCCATCATCAGATTGAATTACTGAGGAGGCGTGTGTGCTTGTGCGTTTGTGTGAGTGTGAGTGTGCGCTTGCAAATATGGCAGGATGATCTCATTCACCAAGGTCTCCCCCTTCCTACTTTAGGGGGAACAAAAATAATCTTGCAAAGAGGGGCGTTCGCTTTCACATGCATTCATGCACGTGAAAGAGCATGCATTCATACTCCGACTCTGAGGCCAGGCAGTTGGCATGAAGCAGCCGAACCATGTTACTCTGCACACACGGAAACACATAAAGCCTCACACTCCCATTTATTTGAACCTGGCTATTTGCCTGTGCATTGGGACGAATGCTGTAAGCCCTCCACTGGGATGTGGGATGAATAGCAAAGCTATTTGTCTAAAATATCTTCATCCTTTCTCTCTCCCTCTCTTTCCATCTGCCTGTCTTTTTTTTCTTTTTTCTTTTAAACACGTGCACTTTGTTCTTCCCCTCATAATCTTTTATTTTTTTTCCCCCTTCCATCTTCATACTCAACTACTACATGCTCACCAAGCTCCTGTTCCACCCTACTTCCACCCCCTCCAGGCTAGGACACAGCATAGAGGGGTCTGCTGAAGACAGGGCCCATTGACAGGCTAGAGTGGCAGTAACTTATTGTCTATTGATGGAGTGTGACAAATCATGTGGGAACGCAGGGGTGCATGGCGGTGAGAGCCGGGGTGTTGAGTACGTGAGCGTGCCTGCATGTGTACTTCATCTCAGATGTGCATGTGTGTGTGTGTGTGTCTGTGTGTGTGTGTGTCTGTGTGTGTACCCGCATGTGCTTAGGCTTTTTTGTGTCTATGGCTGTGTGTGTGTTTGTGCATAACGTCTTAGTGTGGGGCAGGCGGGCATAGCTGGGACCCTTCACAGCTCATTTAGCCCAAATGGGGCCACCTGGGTGGTGAGGGAGCTCAGCAGGGCGGCCCTGGCTTCTGGAGCCCCGCTGACAGCCCCCAAATATAGGGGCTTCGTCGGCCTATTAATCAACACAGCCACTCTGACAAATCACCACAACTGTGACCTAATGAGAGGGGAGACTGGAATGAGGAAAAGTAAAGAGGCTGAGACATGATGGAGGAGGTGGAGGGGGCACAAGGAATACATGCACAAAGGTAGAGAGGCTGTAAGCATGGAGGCTAAAATGTGACACAGAAAGTGGAGAGTTAATGAAAAGGAAATGAAAGAAGGAGTAGGTTGATATTACGACTGTGCGCACAGGCCATGGGGTAAGCTATGAGGTAATAAGGGTAGAATGCTAACACAGTTGTCATCCGTGGCTGATCTTCAGCTCTCCAGTCATACCCACAAGAAACCAACTGATTTGTTATGAAAGCCCAAATCATGCACTCCAAAATGTTGCAGAGTGGATTAGCAAGCACCCCCTCAGCTCCACCAATTCTCTGTCGCTGGAAAACAAATTAGGCCACGAATGCTTCCTAGACGCTTTTTTTTTTTTTTTTTTCTTTTTTGCAGATGCTTCAGAGCAAATTAGAGGTGAGAAGAAGACGTTTGATTTTGAAAGCAAACAACATTGATGTATGTCTTCTTCTCTGGTTCCCACCCTGAGGTGAGCTAGCATCTAATCTCTCCACTACCAATCTCAGGTCCAAATCACATTAGCTGGGATCAGAGGTGAAACTGGAGCTTTTCAACAGCAGCCTGTTCTCACTAATGAACCCCCATGGCCATCTACTGCATATTACAGCCACACTGAGTGAGGGGGAGAAAGTTTTGCAATAATCATTATGTAATTGCACAATGCCTGGGTTTCCATTGCCCTGACATTTCGAAAGCTCGATAGCAATATCTTTATGCTTTTCTGTAGGGAATATGTTTGAAATGGCTGAAGTGTATATGATTGATGGTTTTCTGAGGCTAAACAATCTACTTATTGTAATTATGTAGTGCAGTGTCTGTCTGTAGTTTATACTATACAGTATTACTTTATTTGCGATGAATTTTTGTGTTGCGGTCTCAGAATGACTTCGCTGACATCGGTTGCATTGGTTTAGGTGACCCAGCAGTTAAGTCACTCAATTGTGAGAAATAGAAAAACACCTCTCACCTCAAGGCAACACCAAAACCACTGCACACACACACAAACACATACAACTTCTTCATTTCTCTCACATTCTTGAAAATCCATGTCAAACTTTTTTTTTTTAATGTTAATTAATATGCTGCCTACCACTGAACACTTTAGTGAATATTCAAAAGCATCACCCTCTTATTGACTTTTATCTGTCTGTTGTCCGTTCCAGCCGTGGGATTTGTGTGATATACTAAGCCCCAACCTGTCTAGTCCATTGACTGGCCCAGGATGGAAGGGCTACAGAGAGAATGCACAACTGCATGGCCCTCCCATCCATTACCTAGTTTTGTAATGTTACTGCTTTTAAGGCTGTAGAACAGAAAGACTCATCTGGTACACTATATTGCCAAAAGTATTCGCTCATCTGCCTTCACATGCTTGTGACCTTGAGTGATATCCCATTCCTAATCCATAGGGTTTAATATGATGTCAGCCCACCTTTTGCAGCTATAACAGCTTCAACTCTTCTGGGAAGGCTTTCCACAAGGTTTAGGAGCGTGTTTATGGGAATTTCTTACCTTTCTTCCAGAAGCATATTTTTTAGGTCAGACACTGATGTTGGATGAGAAGGCCTGGCTTGCAGTCTGCACTCTAATTCATCCCAAAGGTATTCTATCGGGTTGAGGTCAGGACTCTGTGCAGGCCAGTCAAGTTCTTCCACACCAAACTCGCTCATCCATGTCTTCATGGTCCTTGCTTTGTGCACTGGTGTGCAGTCATGTTGGAACAGGAAGGGGTCATCCCCAAACTGTTCCCACAGAGTTGGGAACATGAGAGATTATTTCACTTAAACTAAGGGGCCGAGCCCATCTCCTGAAAAACATCCCCACACCATAATCCCCCCTCCACCAGACTTTACACAGTGCAATCAGACAAGTAGCGTTCTCCTGGCAACCGCCAAACCCAGACTCATTCATCGGATTGCCAGACTGAGGAGGGTGATTCGTCTCTCCAGAGAACACGTCTTCACTGCTCTAGAGTCTAGTGGTGCCATGCTTTACACCACTGCATCCAACACTTTGCATTGCGCTTGGTCATGTAAAGCTTGGATGCAGCTGGTTGCCATTGAAACCCATTCCATGAAGTTCTCTATGCACTGTTCTTGAGCTAATCTGAAGGCCACGTGAAGTTTGGATGTCTGTAGCGATTGACTCTGCAGAAAGTTGGTGACCTATGCGCACTAATGCGCCTCAGCATCCACTGACCCCCTTCTGTCATTTTACATGACCTACCACTTCATGGCTGAGTTGTTGTCATTCCCAATCACTTCCACTTTGTTATAATACCACTAACAGTTGACTGTGGAATGTTTAGTAGTGAGGAAATTTCATAACTGGACTTGTTGCACAGGTGGCATCCTATCACGGTACCCCCCCTCCCCCAGAATTCACTGAGCTCCTGAGAGCGACCCATTCTTTCACAAATGCTTGTAGAAGCAGTCTGCATGCCTGGGTGCTTGATTTCATACATCTGTGGCCATGAAAGTGATTGGAACACCTGAATTTAGATTTGGATGTGTGAGTGAATACTTTTGGCAATACAGTGTATTACAAATTATGTGTAAATGCTTGTGTGGCTCCATCAACTTATAAGAACGGCTTTTCTTTTTTTTTTTTTTTTGCCAAAGGTAGCTAGATAAGGAACTTTTCCAACTGATAAGTTCTGTTTGTTGTGTTAATAACAAGATTAGCTACCATGTAAATGTGTGGTTTAATTATAGTTGTTTAAAATTCATTGCACAGAGACAAATGTATGCCATATATTACATCATTCATAGACTGCGCTAGCTTGTGTGGCCTGTCTCTAGGTAGATCTAAATACATTAAACTTCACAATGAAATGCCAGGGACTTGCTTTCTGCTTTTGAATCAGTAATAGCTGGAGCTTGTACAGTACTTGCTTTCATAACCATTTCTTGCAAGAAAAAAAAGGATGATGCTTCCTTTGTTTGCTTTTTTAAATTACTGCTTTACTTCTTATACTTAGTTGAAAGATAAAAATGCTTATGAATCAAAATCCACTGATTGTAAGGATTATATCTATAGTCTGATCGAGAGTGCTGCTGGACAATCACTGTACCACCGCCCTCAGCAGCTGCAGCTATGTAATGCATTATGCTCCTTGAATGCAAATGTATGAATGTACACTGAAATGTATGTTTTCACAATAACTTCCTAATTTTATTTGCTGTGCACCCGTACTTCTCTGCCTGTTTTATATATGCCATGTATTTTCTCTTTATTAATGACCCTTTACCAACACTGCCCTGACTAATGTGATCTAATGTCAGCTAACATTATCTGTGATCAAAATAACCATAACAAAAATATACAACTGCAAACAGCGATGAGAGGGCTGAGCAGTTAATTCACCATGGTAACTGGGATCGTGTTGAAAAGCTTGGCTGTATGCACTGATAGGAAACACACCGTTTTTGGTTATTACCTCATATTTAAGTGGTCAAATGATTCACTATTTTGGACAACTTTAGGAAATGGTGCTGAGTCCATAATACACAGTGTTGCCAGAAAAAAAAAAAAAAAACAGTATTTGAAATATGATCTCTCTCTTGTTGACCAAAAATTGTAGTCCTTAAAAATTATTTCAATAAAATCCAACATGGCGATATGAAAAGCTTGCACTAGGTACCCTTGTTGTTACCACACACAAGATTTATTTGTTTGAGACAAGCAAATAAACAGCCAAAACATATTTTACCATATCTGGTGGTCAAAGCTGCAACATTTTTGCGCAAAATGAAGTCCTAGTACCAATTTGGCTTTTGATGAATTTGTTTAGTAGAAAGGTCAGCCACAGATTTCGACTGGAAGTAACAGACAAATGCTTTTGATAATCAAAAGCCCATGATAACTTTTTTTGAGACTCGTGGCTCCATTGACTGGTGACCTAAGTGAAATGTACAGTACAGCTGTCATTTGGGCTCAATTGGACTTTGCATTGACTTTCTTATAATGAGCTCGCAGGATAAAGACCATTTAAAGTCTGATCTGGCTGATTCAAACATTTGTGTTCTCATGCATAGAGCTCAGGGCTGCAGAGCGTATGTGAAAACAGCTTAAGATGTGTGCAACATCACTGGAGACGCAACTTTTTCACCATTTTCTGACCAAATAGAAACAGCAGCTGACAGGATCCGACATATAGTTTTTCCATTTATGGCTCTTATTGTGTCACTGATGTGCTTACTTCTTTCTGGTACATTAGATCTTTAAATGATTGTAAACACTGACCTGTGTAATACATGTGCAAAACATAAACTTCTAAACATGATATGGAAAAGGTTAAAAAAAAATTCTAATCAGCGTGTCATGTTTGTATTCTTTCTTTTTTGTTAGATGTGTGCCTTCAACCAGATCATGAGCAATGATGTTACCCTGCTCTTTTCATAGAATTTGACAATGTTTGTGTTTTGTTTGTAAGAAAAGCAACACTGCCAGAGGGCTGTGTGTAAGAGTGTGCACGCAGGCTCTCCTGAGTTGACAATAGACCTTTACAGCATCAAATCCCTACAAGGTGAGGCACAACTTAAAAACGTCTTTTCATCGCTTCCCTTATCTCTTTCACACTGCTGTTGGCAGCAAGAAAGCGAAAGAAAAACCGAGAGAGGGAGCATTATAATTTTATTATAAGGATGGAGGGGGTAAAATAGAGCACATGCGATAAGGATCTGGAGATTAGGATGGAACTGAACAATAAATTATGCAAAGTGTTTGAAAAACATACAGCTGTAATTAAGTGGCATTTGATTTTAAATGAGGTGACAGTGAGGATTTATTTATCTCTTTAACCCCCTAAAACTGCCATTAGCATGGTAGAAAATGAACTGTTTGAAATGGTAAGAGAACAAGGCCCTGATCTGACAGACAATGGCAGAGCACCCCCAGCCAAAGACTAACACACACACACACGCAAATTTCCACATACACCATAGAAAGGTGAGATCAATGTTTGCCTGGACTAATCGGTTCATTGCAGGCCCAGCAAAACCACAGGAGCCCATATCTAATAATGTCATTATGAATGGAGCCTGGATACATGTATTTACAGCATGGCCTTTAGTGAGAATTTCCGCACCAACTGGCCATGTTTGAGTAACACTAATTTCTCCACACTTAAAAGCAAATGTATTGTATTTGCTGACATCAAGGAGGTGGAATGATTTATTTATTTATTTATATGTACATTTTGAAGTGTTCTCTGGTAAATATCTATTTAGTCTTACATTTAGGCTGCATATACAGTCATGAAAAAGAAAGTGCATCCTTATTGCTTCCATAGAAATTAAGAGGGTAAGTAGCAGCCAGGTGTTAGTTGATGCAGTTGATTAACTGATCATCACCAAGTGTGGCCACCTCTATAAAAGCAGAGTGTGTTAATACAAAGCCACAATCCTCCCAGCAGCGGATGTCTCAGCAAATTCCCCCCAAGGTCAGACCATGCAATGCTCAGAGAAATTGCAAAAAGAAAAAACCAAGAGCTACATCTCAGGCATATATCTCAGTTCATGACAGTACAAATAGAAAAAGACTGAACAAATGTGGTTTGTTTTGGATGGGCTGCCATCAGATAACCTCTTCTCTCTAAAAAGAATATGGCAGCACAACTTAGCTTTGCAAAGCTGCATCTGAACAAACTCCAAGATGTCTGAAACAATGTCTTTTGGACAGACAAGACTAAAGTGGAGATGTTTGGCCATAATGTACAGTGCCACATTTGTTAAGCACGGTGGTGGAGGGTTGATGATTTGGGCTTTTTTACAGAGCCTGGACATCTTGAAGTCATTAAGCTGACCATGAACTCCTCTGTATACCGAAGTATTCCAGAATCAAAAGTGAAGCCTTTTGACTGACAGCAAAAGCCGGGCCAAAATTAAAGTCCACATCTCAACCTGACTGACTTGCTGTGGCATGACCTTAAGAGTACTGTGTATGAACAAATGCCCACAAATCTCAATGAAATGAAGCAACGTTGTAAAGAAGAGCGGGCCAAGATTCCTCCACAATAATTTGAGCGACTGATAAAGTCATACAGAATATGATTACTGCATAGAGTCCTGTGAGAACTTTTTTTCACATGACTGTAAATACAGTGAACATTGCTTCTAGTTCTGAATAGTGAAGCCAATGTGAAGGAGCCTTAAAATGACA
This sequence comes from Archocentrus centrarchus, assembly GCF_007364275.1. NCBI lineage: Eukaryota > Metazoa > Chordata > Actinopteri > Cichliformes > Cichlidae > Archocentrus > Archocentrus centrarchus. The sequence goes on along the minus strand of NC_044354.1, from coordinate 17,729,585 downwards.
TTGTTTCAGTGATCAGCAGAGAGTGACTCCTGTGGTTTCAAAAAGGAGCCCAGTTTTAATAAAGTCTATAATAAACCCTTTGCCACCATTATCGATGATCTCAGTGATCTCACCAGTTAATGGCTTACTGAATGCAACATGATGTTGATTTTGTAAAAGATGGTAACCCATTTAAGAAAAAGGGACAACAAATCAGAGTATATTTTAGAGTGTACCTACCTATGTACCTATGTGATAGACAACACATTACCATATGAGCATGTCATGTCTTTTGGTTTCTAGGCAGATCCACCCCTCACTCATCTTGTCCAGTTTCAGAACACCAAGAAGTTTACCAACATGTCTCCATCTTTTATATATAATTTGGGCTAACCTTACTGTATGTGTGGGTTTACACTACTTTTATTACCCTTTGGAGTGTTTTTATCCTTGAGAACTACAGTAACTGCAGTGGTTACAGTACTTCACTTTGGGTCCTTCTGCATATTTGGTTCATGTTTCATACAAGAATACCAAGAAATATTCCTATCTCTGTATCAAAATGATTTATCATTGCATACAAAATTGGGAAATTACACTGACTGGTTTTCTGTGCAGTGCTAAAGCTGTTCAGTACAGTTTTTGGAAAGCTGAGGTTAAATAACCAAACTCCCATCAGTCAGATGCTTGACCTATGACTAGCTAACATTTGATTTGGTGTACATTTGTTATAATGTATCCTCTTTATTATCCTTGATGTTGTAGTTGATTTTCTGATCTGCTTCCAGAAACTTTAGTTTTATTCCAGTGTTTCTTCCTTTTTTGGGAGTCAGCCTCTCACCATTAAATCAATTACACTAAAAACTTATTATGGTAAGCCATGACACAGTCTTTAGCGGGGTTTGAACTGAGGTTTTGCCAGATTAGTGTCTGAGAGTGTGTCTTCGTATGTAAGGAAGCTGCAGTTTTTCAACCCTTAACGCTTCTTTGTAGAATTTACAGTTTGTATATGCAAAAATGATAGCGTGTTGAATAAGTAATATATTATTTCCTAGTAGCACACTGTGGTGAAATAACAACAAATAACTGTTTAGTAGGGGCTTCTGTGTGAGTGAATGCTTGCTTTCTGTGTTTGTGCTTGTGTGATAAGGGCAAAATGTACTGATTCTTTTTTCTGAATCATCTTCTGTTCATTAATTTATGAGTTGTATTTTATGCATTTCGTGACAAGGTTTAAAGGAGTAGACCCAAATCCAGACTCAAGACGCTGAGGCAGATTGTGTGCTTCAATAATTCTTCTTGAAAGGAAGCTGAGAGTTTGCAGATTTTGTGGTGACTGAGAAGTTTGGACTGGAGCACTGAAGGTTCAAGTGGACTGGAGAGAAAGACTGATGGTGGCAATGAGAGTGGTGTGTTTGTTGCGGTAGACCGCAGCAGAAGGCAGAGAATGGAGGACATTGGGGTTCTTTGTATGCAACGGATGGACTGAGACTGAACAAAGTGAACTGGTTACATGAAAACTCTCGTGACGAGATTGCCAAGGGAAACATGATGAACTGATGAGGGAGTGAGTGAAGACACTGCTTTAAATATAAAGGAACTATTAAGAACTATCAAAAGCAATATCAAGGAAACATCTAGGACAGACTGCAAAGAGTCAGGAGCTGACATCTGCAGACATCTGTTAAAGAACCTTTGCCTGTTGTCTTTGCATTTTTGCATTTTCATTTCCGTTTCAGACTGCTGTTGTTACATTAGTTAAATGTGCGTTAATGTGTGTCCTGTCCTTATCAGTACTCCATGTGTCTCTTTGGCTCATTGGAGAAGATAAATTGACTGAGATGTTTGATCCAAGAGAGACACAGGCACTCTGGAGCTGGAGCTGTTAACAGGTACCTGCCTATCTGCCAGGTTGAATGGATGTCTTATGGACTGTCCAACTGACTTTGTCTCCCTTTTTTACAACAGTAATATGCAAGAGATGGAGGATGGAAAAGGGGAGGGGGTGGCCATGAGGTATATGGGGTAGATAGTATAGGTTGTCTTGCATCCATTTTTAAAGATTGGTGATGTCGATCACAAATCGAACATGAATTATGAACACACAGAATAAACAGGGTGCAATGTATTTGGAGTCACTTTTTGGTTCATCATGGAAATAATACCCCATGTTGGGAGAAGTTTGAGAGGCTGTGACAGAGACTCAGACACAGGATACGGCTAGAAAGGTGCCAAGGTGGTTGCCTTCCTAATGAAGGGCCTTGCTGTAATGATTTACTATGGCAAGTATCACACACACACACACACACACACACACACACACACACACACACACACACACACACACACACAAAGGCACATACACAGGCTCACATTTCTCAGTGTTACAACTTCCTCTGGGGTGCTGTTTAAGTGAAAGGTGCCAGCCTGCTCAGCCAAGCTCCTAACAAGAGCCAAACAGTTGGGAGACTGAGGAGGAAGAAAAGAAGTGAGAGGTAAGATACTGTAAAAAGAGGGGGTCACAATGGAAGATAAGAGGAGCAAAGAGCTGTCAACCTCCTGGGACACATGCAGAACTCAGTGTCTGTGTGAAGCAGTCAGCTAGTGGCTGCACTGACCAGCAGACACTTGTGTAGACTTGGCAGGTGCTTGCTTGTTTGCTGTTGTCCTTACTGTATATAATAATGTATTAGCAGCAGCAAGAATTCTAAGTTGGACATCACCTCGTGGAACCTAAACAAGGTCCCTCACCCTTTTGTCTCCTGGAGCATGATAGATCTCACCCACAGAGGCATGGTGAGCCTGTTTGAGGAAGGTACCAAACTGTACATTTAGGCTAGCACTTGCAGTCACAGTGTGGTGGACAAGCAGCCTAATGATGTCTGAAATATCAGAACAACTGCTATGATATGCTGTGATAATTGCTACCCTCCTGTCCGCAGTACAAATAACTGTGGAATCGGTAGGCAAACACATTAATATGGAAATGTCTACATTAATTTGGAGCATGGTCTAAATTATTCAGTAATTAAGCCACTGCAAATTTACTCAAACTTTCCCCTGGATAACTGGAGAGAACAGAGCTTGAAACTGCCATGCAGTGGGGATTTGAAATATGTGGTCACATGATGTATAGTCTTATTTCTGCAAATAATAAAATGGTGTCTTGCAGGAACACAAAATAGGCCGTTAAACACACAAGCAGTGATGTATACACAACCCAAACCCTAAGAATTATTTTACAAAACAAATATTGTTATTCATTGCTATACATTGTTCTTGTAGCAGATACAAATGCCTCTATCGTCTTCAGAATCACTAGCAGCGCTGCACAACATAACTAAGTTACTTTCCCATAATAGACACAATTTTTTTTTTCAACCCAACGACACACAAAAGCAATTCAAAAAAAACGTTTTCTTAATCATTGAACTCATAATGGGAAATATGAGAATTAGCACCTCCCAATCTGAGGTTAGGGAAGAGTGGCTGCCACAAGTGGAGTTCAAGTAACTTGGGGTCTTGTTCACAAGTGGGGGAAACACTGGAGCAGTGCAGAATCTGCACTCAGTCTTTTGTCTGAGTGTGAAGTCGAAGCTGTGAAATTACTGGTTAATCTGTGTTCCCACCCATGACCTGTGGGTAGTGATCAATAAAATACGATTGCAGGCACAAGTGGCAGAAATGAGCTCTGAAGGCTAGTTAGGTTCATCATTAGTGATAGGGTGAGGAGAATGGTCATTTGGGGAGGGCTCAGAGTGGTCCACATCAAAAGAAGCCTGTTGAGGTGGTTTGGACAGCTGATCAGGATGTCTCCTGGACACCTCCTAGTTAAGGCGTTTCAGGGATGTCCAGCTGGCAGAAGAACCGGGTCCAGGTCATTCTAGAGAAATCATGTGTCGACTGTGTTGAAACACCTCAGGGTCTCAGCAGAAGAGGTGGAGGAGGTGGTGGGAAGAGGAAGTCTGGGCAGCCTTGGATGGACGGATGGATGGCTGCAGAACTCTTCAGAAAATATATCACAAATTGATAATAATCCTTCTAGATCAATTCACCTCTGCTGCCATTTATATTTGGAAACTTTATGTGGTGATTTCAAGAAAACACCTTATCTGCCTTCTATGCTGGGCTTATCTGTGTTTAGATTTGGAGCTGTAGGCCATGCTGTGTTTGAAATTTTATGTATGCGTGTTCCTGTGTGCATGCGTTTTTTTTTGTGTGTGTGTGTGTGTGTGTGTGTGTGTATGTATCCATGCCCTCGAGTAGTCTGGGTGTGTCTGTGATCAAGCAAGGAAGCGCTTGTCATCTTGTGTGTGGATGAGGGCCTTCTTCCAAAGTATTATAATGCAACGACTTTGTTTATATTTTTGTACTGGGTAGAGCAGTTGAAAAGTACAAGCTACCATTTCATGTTTACTTGAAAATAGATTTGCTTTGATAGTTTTATTCTTTGGATTTTTTTTTTTTTGTCCTTGTTGCCTTAGTGAGTGTCTTGTAGCTTTTGAGTGGACATCACTTTGAATTGAGATGACTCTCAGGTAGGGTCTAATACTGAGTGGCATCACCGCACCATGCGGACATACTGTAGATCTGACACTAAGTTGATCTGACAATAGAATGGATCAGTGTAGTGGCTAGTAAGTCAGATGGTAGAGCATAATCCTTTCTGTCAAGTCTCTGTCTCGTCAATATTCAAATCCTGCCAGCTGTCCAATGGCTGTCAGTTACAATCTCCCTCTGGCTTATTGCCTAGCTAAGGCACATATCTAAATTGAATTGGATGTTTGCTCCTCAATGGAAATCGAGTCAAAGAAACGACCCCCCTGGCCTGTATTGTGAACTTGCCAGTTACGTCAACTGATCTAGTTTTCTAATGTACAACATCCATTACCAGCTACTACAGTAACATGTCTTTGTTGTTTTGTCTCTATGGAACTTTTATTTTCCTTTTAGTTTGTATATAATTGCTGTTTGTCTCCTCATGTTCCTCGTATTTGAACTCAGGTTTTAATTAAAAAAAAATTTTTTTTCGCTTTACATTAAGGAACATTGTTTAATTGAGTGTGGACTGAGGGAATAAAACTCCCACTTTTTTGTAACCTCTTAGAAGTACTCTGTGTTCTCTTCCACAGTAATGCATTCCCATCCACTCTGCTTCCCAAATACCATCCTAAACTGAAAGCCAAGTTCAATAAAATGAGATGGTATGGACTTTACTTGGCTGCACTAGGTCCAAATTAGTAATGCACAGCAATTCTCACACATTCTCTCGCACCCTTACACAACTAGTGAACATTCATCTGCTGACCTCACCTTTAAGAGCCTAACCTTAAGCTCTGACATCAGCTTGAAGTAGCAACTTGAATTTCGAAATCCTATTCTGGTCAGGTAGTTGAAAAGATTCATTCATCTTTGGTGAGTTCAGCTTGCACTTGGCAGACAATTCACTCGCGGCTGTCTGGAAGTTTGATTTTTATTTCTCTCCAAGGTGTTCAAACATCATCATTTCTGATTTTTCAAGAGATTTTAGGTGAATCTGCGTCTATTGTCGTGACTGCCAGAGGCTAAAGATCTAAAGTGGATATACAAGTCAGCAGGGTTTGTTTTTTTCTATATATCACAACGAATCTTCCTCGATTGCATACTTACATTAAGAAAAAAAAAAAAATCTGTTACCAGTTTTCTGAAATGTTTACGTATGCAAATAAGGTATTATCTGTCTAAATTTGCCCTGATGTCCATATTTTTAGAAGAATTGAAATATTGGATGAATGTAAATTCAAAAGCCTTGTTCTATTTTGTGGATACATTAAAGGTTTTTTACAGAGAGGATTTTGGATGTCTGTTTTTTTTATATTTACAACATACCAACAGCCAGAAAAAGTCAATTTTTGCCATATTTTTTAGGATTAAAGAGTTCTATTAATCAGGCTCTGAATGATATAGCACTAAACCCCTCTGTAAAAACCTCTTGAATACAGAAAAGAATAAGAATGAAAAGGCTGGTAGTTGTAAATTCTACTGATGTGGAGATTTTTGGCTCAGACGATGAGAGAAAAAAAGCTACTTTTGAAAAAAAAAAGGGCTTTTAAACATATTTACTGTAAAAGTCTGTATTTTTTTTTATTGACAAATACAATATACAGGTAATAAAAAATAATAATAAGTAATAGATATCACCATAAAACTGTGTACGTTGATAACATTTTTTGGTATTGCAAATTAATGTTATACTTAAATTTCCAAATGAGTTACTGTCTCATTAAAGATGCACTAATTTGCATAAATGTCCAAGAGTGTCTCCAAAGTTTTGTAAAATAGTCACCTAAATGTGTAGATTGTTTTTCCTTCCACTAGTTTGAATGAAGGCCAAAGTCTCAACACTAACCAGGGCATTAAGAAAAAGGGGGGGGGGGGCTTTTGCCTGTGATTTCTTGCCTAAAATGAACGTGGCTCTCACAAGAATAAAAATAAGAAAGGAATAGAGGATATTAACCATAGCCTCTCTCCCCATGTCTCTCTGTCTCTCTCTTGTTCAGTGCCTCTCTTCCTACTTCTGACACATGTCGCCCTGGCATGCATGGAAAGGCCTGACCTTTGGAAAGTTTAGCACTTTAAATATTTAGGCTTGGGTTATGATGGATCCTCCAGGCCCTGCAGCAATGTGCAAAGCCTCTGATTAGGGTTGCTGTCAGAGTCATTTAGCTGAGTGTCTGGCTCTCGGTGGCACTCTCTGTTTGACAGGCAAGCCTTTTAAACAAACAGAGGTCCCAGTGGCAAAGCAGACAGGGCACCCTGTGCAGCACAAACACCCAACACTCTGAGAGAAACCACTCAGCCCACTGACAGCTACAAAAGGAACCACTGCCCACTGTCTGTTGCGATCTTTAAGGCACGCTGTCTTTTTGCTCACTCACTTTCTTTCAAATACTTTATACATGTAGCCCTGCCTCTTTTATTCTGTTGCTAAGCATTTCTTCTTCCTTGCTTTTTTTTTTTTTCCTGTTCCTTACTCCACAGCGATATATTTTTTTTTCCTGTCAGTTTACATCTGTTTTCTGTTATCCTCTCTCTGGAAGGCAGAGCCTTGCTGGAGTCAAACATCAAAGTTTCATCTGTGTTGTGTTTTGAGTAAGATTTATTGAGTTGATCGCCTGATGATCTCTGAGCAAGGCTTATGCTCTTAATTTGTTGAACATCACTACTCATTATCAGCTGAAAATCAGAATAGATGCTTTCTGTCTTGTGCCTGCATCATCCCATGATTAGGACAGCTTACATCGATGTTCACACTGAAATATATCTGAGCCAGCCTTTTCATCTCACTCTGAGACAATCTCCCGTGGCATCAATCCTGTAAATATATGAGTCTTAATATGTGTGTCCTATTCTGTATTCAGAGGAAGAGCCAAGTCAGCAGCTCCAGTATTAATACATGAGAAATGAGCAGAGCCCATAAGAATTAAAGGGTAAGACTCCCCTTATTAAGATGTAAATTTCGGGGGAAAACTTGCCGAAATGAGGATACAGAGAAGTTACTGTCAACTTTAGCCTACTTATGCATTTCTAAGAGGAATTGTTGTGTTGTAGTTGAAATTAGATACACACAGCAAAGCACCTTGTGCATTTTTTCGCTCATTTTCAGCACAAGATCAACCCGCCTCAACTAATATCCAACCAATACTTTATGGAACAATTTACACTTTTGGCAACATTATCTAGTGACAGTTTACATGGCAACTATCGTAATAATGCTGTTTGTGTGTGTGTGCGCGTGTGTATACGTGTGTGGTTCTTTTTTTTTTTATACCTCTCTCTACCTCTGCTTCTCTCTCATTTCAAATTTGCACTTAACACCTTGCTGGGGAAAGGCTTCTCATTCATCAACAGTGTTTGTCCCAGTGACAAGCAGGGCGCCTCCTGCATATCAATATCAGCTAAGACAATGCTGAGCCTGTAACCTTCAGCTAAATGTCATTCTGCTTAATCCTATTTGAAAATTAAACATTGAAAAACCTTTAGCGTACCTTCCTGTCTTCCTTCCTCTCTCGCTCTTTCCTTTATTGGCTGCCATTCCTCCAGCTTTCTGTTCCCCTCTCGCCCCCTTTGCTGCTTTTGTTTTGCACACTGTGTGACATTTGTATTGTTTTGTTTGTGCGTTTGTATCTTACGAGCGTTATTCAGTCGAACTGATTTTAATTTTGTGTCAACGGGAAAAAAAAGAATGTAGGGATAACGCGCCCATTTGTTCTGTTTTCATATACATTCCACTCGCACCGCGATGGATGCAAAGAGGGAGGCTGAAGCAAAAAATTACATGGGAACAGAGAAATCAGTGGGCAAAGTTGTGTGTGGAGGGACAATGCCGCCATTGAGCGGAAACGTTTCTGCCAAAGCATATTTACATAAACAGATCGTCTCCTTACAGAAGGTAAATATTACACTGGCAGCGCCTGCGATGTCTGAATTGTCCAGACTATATAACAGAGGCTGAAACTTCATCAAAGTGCACTGAGAGATTCATCTTTTGCTATCTATAAAGTGCATTTTAGCCCCTCTTCCTCCTTACACGCATGCATGCCTCACAGACACGCACAGAGCACAGCTTTATATAGTATATGATATAGTGCATGTTTGATGATATAGTGAGAAATCGAAGGGATGGGCAGGATAAAAGGAGAGCCAGAGATTGCAATGAAAATGCAATCATTTGCAGTTAGACACATATTCTTGTTTTGATAGAGTGTGATGCGGCAGCTCAAAGGCAGCCTTCAGCCAGCTCTCCATATGGATTTGATTGACCACAGTCACTCGTCAAGGGATTCAATTGAAATACTGCGAGTGAATTACAAAGTGACTGCCCTTGATGTCTTCATATTGAAGCTCTCACTCCACCCTGTAGCTTGAAGGATTATAAAAATGTGATGGGGAGATGACCGGCGGATTCAAACCCATCAGACCTCATTAACTAAAATAATATGGGGAGAACACGCAAACTCCACACAGAAAACCCAGAGCTTCTAGCTCTGAGGCAACAGTGCTAAGTACCATTCCAACATGCTGCCCTCAGCTGGCTTTAATGATTTAAAAAAAAAAAACTTGATAAGTATATGTTGGTAATTAAACTGGTTTATTGTGTGTGTTTTGGTGCTCTTCAGGTGGGAGATGCAGGAGGGTGCGCAGCTGGAAGATGGAGAGAAAGCAATGGTGGAGGAACTCGAGAAAGCCTTTTGTGTTTGCTGCTGTGCCCCAGGACCACAGAACCCTCCTGAAACTGATGAGACACCAGCAGCGCAGGCCCAGAGGGAAACAGAACCATCTGATAAAGGCGTTGCCCAATAACACCCCGCACGAGTGGATTTTTTTTTTTTTTTTTTTTTGTTCATGTTGTAAATGTTTTTCTTGTGATATGCACTTGGAACACTCAAGGTAGTAGTGTGTGTATATGTGGGGATGTGTATTTTCACAGTTGTAGGTGTAATTGGGTTTGCACATGCACTGAATACTGCAAATTTGCATATGTGTGTGCGTGAAAACGAGAGAGAGAGAGAGAGAGAGAGAGAAGGAGTAAGAAACAAAAAGTGTGCGAGAGATGGTGCCTCCCTCTTCATGCACACACCTCAGACAAACTCTTTGTGCTTTTCTATGCTGCATCAGATGCATTTCATCTTTTTAGAGCACACCGACAGAAATCAGTTCTGGGGAAATGGAGAGCCTGGATTTGTTTGCCTGGGACAAGATGGAACTGTGTGATCATCCTCGGTGGTTGAAGTTTTTTTTTTTTTCTTTGGGTTCATGTTTTTTTTTTTTTTTTTTGCTTTTTGTTTTTTGAGACAGTGAGTGTAAAGACACTGATGTCAGCATACTTTCTCCTGGTTCCTGAAAGAAAACATCAATTTATTATGGTTGGGAAGGGAGATGAAGCATGTTTTGATAACAACGTGTCCTCCAAATCTGTCCGTCTATGAAATATCTGTCAGTATTTTGTGTGAACTGTGAAAACATTTATGTGTAACATGATTGCTCACTATATCCCATATGTGTCCTTTTTTTTTTTTTACTTGTGAGATGGAGACAGAATTTTTTAGAATTAAATAAAATATTCCTACATATTCCTACCTCACCAGTGAATATTCTTCTTCTATGCTTATAATCAGTATATTGTATATATCGATATTCCTTTTTGAATCAGTGATTTATAATGTGTTCCAAATATACCTGATGTTCAAAAAAAGGATTTATCAGTTCCAATAATGCTCTTTTCATCTATAAGAGTATAATTTCAGCTCACAAAGACTACTACACACCGCAGTATCTTCGAGAGGGGAGGAAACCACTGCAGAGAAAGATTTTTCTTTAACTAGATTATTGATGCAAATGTAGCAGGGTTACAATCATCAAACCACTTAGAGAATACAAAAGACAACAAAATGTTCAGCAATTTATTTCTGCTTTTGTCACAAAAAAAGGGGGGGGGGGGGGGGCTAAACAAGAACAAAACAACATTTTTATTTATTTATTTTTTTTAAATTTACTGTATTTACTGCAACAATAAAAACAGCTTTATTATTGTTTTCCAAAAAAGAAAGAAACATATTTGGCTAGCCAAATACATATTTTGTTGATAATTGTTTTCTGCTCCCTATTTTTTAGAGTAAGTGCCTATTCACTTATTAAATCTATATTTCCACTAGACTCAAGTGATACACTAAGAAGACAAGCGTCAGTGAAAGCGTCAGTTAATTCGCAGCAAAGCATTATGAAAAAACAAAACAAAACATGTTTCATAATGCATATTTATTTGGGGATTATCACACCTACATAATCCTTTTAGAATCCCTGATGTCTTGATTGCATGTGTAGAAAGAATAAGCAGTTGCAGCATTTTTTTTTCCTTTTGAATTGATTACTCTCACTGTAGTGCATTTGCCACCATAAAAACTTGGTTGACATGCTCATTTGCTAGTTTTCATCAACGTGTTGTGAGCAATGTGAAGATATCTGAGCTAGAGCAGTACCATAGACTTTATTTCTTATGTCAACTCCGGGCTCCTCTTTTGGCTTTTAGCTTCTAAAGTAATGATGCATTTGTTAAACATTTCTGTGCCCCGTGTCCATACCTCTGGTCTATAGTAAGTGCAGACTGTGCATCTCCTTTCTCTTGTCACACTCAGTGGATATCAGTGCCACCTCTAGTTGTTATTTAGATCTCTCTGCGGCATTTCCATTGCTCTGCTTGTGGAAAAAGGACAACTGCAACTCCCCAGAGAAAGAGTTTCAATTCAAAGCCAATAAGAAGTAGGACACCAGTAGGACATCTATAGCAAAAAGCATAATAAAGCTGCAGGGACCTGATTCAGGTGAGCAGTTTGTGGCAGGTATAGTAGTTTTTGGTAAATCACCTGTGGCATAGTATCAGTATCAGTCTGGCAAGTCTAGTTTCAAACAAAATGCCCTTGTTTCCCTTTGGATATACTGTAACAGACTCTAAACCATGCCACTCGCTCATGTTTTGTAAGAACAGCCTTGTGTGAAAGTGCATCGAGGGGTCAGAGTAGGAAAATGCTTGAGAAAATGCCAGTCCATTTATTATTTCACATATCCAGCAGCTTATGCCCACAGGTGGCTGCTGCCTGTGTGTCACAGGCGACAAATCAAAAACAGGGTTCGTTCAGTACCTTAAATATGACAAGGTAAGATATAACACATTAGCAACACATTTGTGCCATTTTGAGGGCTGCTGAATACTGCTGCCCTAAACTGAGCCCTTATTATTAATTATTATTATAGTTTGTACAATTCTAATAAGCTTGAAAGTCAATATTTGGTGTGACCACCTTTATTCTTCAGCACAGCCTGAACTCTCTTAGGCAGCTTTCTTGTCATTTCTTTAAGCAGTCTTCAGGAATAGTTCTCCAGGCTTCTTGAAGGACATCCAAAGCAATCCAATTTTGACAAGATCCCCAACACCACTGGCTGAAATGCAGCCCCAAACCATGACAGAGCCTCCAAAGGAATCACCTTGTTGGTGCAAAAAATTCAATTTTATGCCTGTCAAACTTTTTTTTGGCATTTTTTTATAGAGTCAACTGAAGAAATGTGAGGAAATTATTTATTTTTTGTAACAGGCTGCTAATAATAAGTGCTTAAAGACAGAGTTGAGTTAGGTGCCTTTTTATGCTTGAATGATTCATAGGTCAGCGTTAAGTGGCTTAACAAAACATTCTTCTGAAAATGGTCAGGTCTGGAGAATTATTGTTCAAGACCACTTTTAAAAACAAAACAAAACAAAAATACAAGAAAGTCTAGCTCATTGCATGCAAAATATAAAGAAATGAGGTGCGGCCCAAGACTTTTGCCCAGCACTGTATGATAGCAGTGCTGAAATAAGTTCACTGAAGTTTTTTATATACTAACAAATTTATCTTTAGCATTCATACAATACTAAAACTGTGACAGCTGACAATACACCTCAGAAATACGATACAAAGTGTCCCAATTCTGAGTAGGATATGTATACACAAAATAGTGGTAACAGTTTATTAAACACATCTCAATCAGTGTGTCAGTGCATGTGTTGTATAAAGCACTTTGAGTTCTCAAAGTAGAGAAGTGATATATAAGACCCAGTCCATTTGCCATTTACTTGCTTTTGCGTGTTTATCTGCATACAGCTCTGAAACCTGCGCACAACTTAACTTTATCTATGTTATTTAGTATTAGGTTGTTTATTGTAAAACAATACATCATACCTACAGTAGCTGAATATTATACATAAAAAAAACCCTAATATGCAATATTTTTGCATAACTCTGAATTAAATGTAATTCAGCACAGGTTTCCAAACTTTGTGCAAATGTGCTCTCACCACTGAGCGATACACACAGCACGCAACGCGAAATCACACGCGAGAGAACATCTGCACAAGTTCCTGCAGCTGCTGCGCTACTGTCTCTTTAAATAGCCCTTCCAGTCCGTTGCCCCGGTAACCCGGAAGCCTCGCGCGCTCCATGCTGCACTGCTAAGAGTCCTTCCTGTTTTAGAAAATTACAAGGAAGCAGCAACAACTGGATAGTCGCATAGCCTACTGATGGTGCGTGAGTCGAAATAAAAGTGTGCATGCGTCTGCTATAAACAGCGGTTCCATGTTCGAACCTCTCTCTTTCGCTTGGTTAAAATGAATGTTTAATAAAAAACAAACAAACAAAAAAAAAAAAAAAAACACGAATATCCTACTGTGCCCGCTCGCAGTAGTCCATACCAGAGGGCTGGCTCTTATTCCGGGGGATTTCTTTCTCAAAGTGCAAAAACAGATGTTTGCTGTTGTGGAGAAAATGACGGAGGAGTGTCAGACAGTTGTGCGTGTGAAAATGAACGACTTTTTGTAGGGACTGCAGCGCAGTTTTAAAGCAAGGAGGAATTTCGCTGTGTTTGCATAATTAACTCAGTTGTTGCACGTGTGCTAAGTGGGGCTGCATCCACGTTTTGTGGTATTACTGCTGACAGATAGCTGAGTTAGCTGTCTCGCGTGTTATTACAAAGTAAGTAATCACGACTTCATTCTCTTCAAGAAACGGGGAGACTGTAGTCTGCACAGGCGAGCAGGATGGAGCAGTAATGTGTAATGTTATGGCCTGCTGCCATCGTACAGGTGCAGCAAGCTGTGACCCAGTTGCTGTTGTGGTCTTATAGAGGGATGTCTCTGACAATGAGTGGCATATTTAAATATGATGTTAACGCAAGAGCTTGTTTTCGAGCCTTTGTGATGCCTAATTCTTAGTTTTGTTATTTTTCCCACGATAGGACTCATTTCAGTGATCGTTGGGAGGGAAGGACCCATGCGCACTCATTTCTGTGCTGCCACACCAGCCCTGTTCATATTGTGGATCATCATGGCCCAAGTTGCTGGCCAGGAGGACAAAGAGAAAACTACTGCACTCAAAGGTGAATGATTAGTATTAATAATAACAACAACAACAATAATAATAAAACAGCAGGAGAATTTGTAGAACAGAGGGAAACAGGGGCCACTTACAAGCCAAGTGAATTTTTTCTCCTATTTTGACCTGAGGGCAAGCACACCAGCATTTCAGACTTAATACCACATAGATCAATAAGATTATGAACTGTAATAAACTGTACCTTTTTTAGAAAACAAAATGTGTGCAACTCTAAATAAAATACAGACAGGTGACAATCACAATTAAAAGAAAATTAAAACACTCTCAAACCCTTCTCGAGATGCTTTGTGGAACAGTGTTTTTTTTTAAATGTGAGGCACAGAGCCACTGCATTTGGGGTATGGGTGACTAGGGAGAAATATACAGTCTAATATGGTAAATATAAATACTGTAGGGGAAAATTAAAAACCATGATGCATTTGATGATGCTAATGATGCTATCATGCTGACCTTTACGGACTGACTTCATTTTCTAAAATTCAACCATGATTGTTAGCGATTGATGAAAATCATATTGTGAACTTTTTTGACCTAAAGGACGTCATGCCAGACGAAGTTTGAGAACCCTTAAAGGGAAAAGTCAGTGGATAAACCGTTGTTCTGACTGATCTCACCTTCTGACTGATCTCCTGATTGGAGTGGTCACTTCCAGGATGAGACTAGCCCCCTCCATGGGGTTTGGTGTGTGTGTGTGTGTGTGTGTGTGTGTGTGTGTGTGTGTGTGCGCGCGCGCGCGTGTGTGTGTCTGTGCATTCATGTGTATTAAATGGATATAAATCAGGCTATAAATGTCTTTTGGTGGAATAGTTTTCCCTTATGGGAGCGATGCAGTGGTGTGGTTGTTAGCCCCATTGCCTCAAAGCAAAAATGTATTGGGTTCAAATCCACCAGCCAGCTGGGAATTTGGATACTGTCTCTTTCCCCCTAACTTCCTCCCACAGTCCAAAGGTTATTTGGTGATTCTAAATTGGCCATAGGTCTGAATGGTTATCTGTTTCTGTGTTAGCACTGCAATAGAGTGGTGAACTGTCCAGGGTATACCCTGCTTTTTTGCCCTATAACAGCTGTGATAGGCTCCAGCCCAACCACAACCTTGAATAAGTGGAAGAAAATGGATGGCTGGTTTTCCATCACTCCAGTAGATTTCCAAATAACCACGTGGGCAAGTGTTGGCTCAACACCTTACCAAGACACTTGATGATGTCTCTTTTCTATAATTTGTCACCACAGTGTATATGTTAAACATTTGTCCCTTGAACTTAAAACTATACTTAACACAGCACGTATTGGATGTGAATGCCCTCTTTTCTATGTACTATACCACTTGATGGTGAAGGAGAGCTTTTAGTTTAAACAAGCATGGGGAGCATTGATGTAGAATTTTCTGTTGCTTCATGATATGGGGGATACTGAAAGTAAAATGTAAACCATGTTTATGAGGAAAAAAACTGAAATTCTAAAAATGAACATGTGGATTTTGTTTTAATTTGAATTAAATCGTTGCTCCTTTTCACAGATTTGCTGTCAAGAATAGATTTGGATGAACTGATGAAGAAAGATGAACCTCCCTTCACTTTCCCCAAAACACTGGAGGAGTTCGAATATGCCTTTAATGAATGTGAGCACTTACATTTTCTATTTAAAGTAAAAGCCAAAAGTGTCAGGATGAGCTTCATGGTTTGCCCAGATACACAAAGCCTGCTGCCGTATCAAAAAACACCAAATCCCATGACGTCTAAGGATTATGCTCCCTTCCAGATGAATTATGCTATTTTCTAGTCTACTCGAAGCCTGCTTGGATGACGCATGCACAGTTGCTGCTCCTGTAGTGTAGTAGCTTCATGGACGAGTCTGCACGGTCACAACAAATTGGATGGTACACTGACTTTCACACAGATCTTGATAAATCAGTGAGACCCAATTGAGGGAGATACAGAAAGTTTATTACTATCATAAGTGACACTGCAGACAGCATAGGCTCAGGTGAATGTGTTACATTTTGGTTTGATTAAGGACGTAACCCCATGAGGTCTGGCAATAGATTCCAGGGGATACAAGGGTGGGAAGCATGATGGTTCTGTGGTTTGTCCTGGGTTTCGAATCCACTATCTGGCCAGCGTGTTTCTGAGTGGAGTTTGCATGTTCTCCCTGTGTTTTCTCTGGGTACTACAGCTTCCTCCCACAATCATGCAGTTAGTGGGGTTAGCTTAACTGGTGATTCTAAATTGCCCGTAGGTGTGAATCCCTGTGACAGACAGGTGACCTGTCCAGGGTGTACCCTGCCTCTCGCCCTATGGCAGCTGGGATATGCTCCAGAAAGTTGATGGATGGATATACGAGGGTCTTTTTTTTTTTTTTTTACCTGTCAGCTATAGTGGCTTCTAAATTTTAAGGCTTGTGACACCTTAAAATAAAGTAACATCTGCTTGCAACTTTTTGTTGCAAACTGATGAAATCCACCAGTAAGCAAATTGTAAAAAATTCAGGTCAGATTTGTGTAATAAAAAAAAATGTAATACTTTTTTGCCTTGATTTTCTTCTTTTTATCATCTTGTGATCCATGAGATTAAACCTTAGACTGCTGGATGGTCACGGTCCTCAGGTTGGAAACTCAAATCGTTACCGTTCTCTTTTGTGTTATGTCAGCATTTTTTATTTAATGACAATGTCTCTCTGAACAAATGTAGGTGCATGTCATTCACCTTTAGAGCAAGGAGCACAGCTGAATCCAAAGTGGTGTGGGTGCAGATGATATGAAAGTCTCTTTAGGATTCTCTTGGCTCGCTTTAATCAAACCAGGTGGGGAAAAGGAGGAAGAGCTGGAAAGGTAGAAGTGCTTGTGATTTTGGCTTAGTATTCCTTTGTAGTCTCTTCCTCTCTGTCTCTCCCTCTCTCTCTCTTTCACCCTCTCTCTGTTCTCTGTCAGTGTCTCTACTGGCTGTCTGGCTGGCTGAGTGGGGGACATGTTGTGTACTCTACGGCCCGTCAGTAACCTACTCAGCCTTGCCCTCTGCCTGACGGAGCATTTGCATAACCTCGCTGTGCCTAAGAACAGAGACATGGAGACTTAGCCCCCACTAGCTATTATGCCAACACCCGCCAACCACTCTACCCCACCCGCTAGTCCCAGCTCAGTCTACCATGGAGGCAGATACACATTCAGAGACTCTCCATCTCCTCTTCCTCATGCTTCTGTCTCCTTTCATCCCTTTTTATATCCCTTCCTCTGTATTTCTCTATTTTCACATCCTGCTCAAAATCTCCAACTGAAGAAGAGCTTTCTCTCCCTCCCTCTCTCTCTCTCTCTCTCTCTCTCTCACACACACACACACACACACACACACACACACACACACCAATCTGTATGTCTTGTCAATTTCTACTCAGGCCTGTTTTTGAAGGATAGCATTTCTATTAAAGCCATGGTGGCCCTCAGGCAATGTCTCTAGTATGTCGACACACAGTCACTCTGGCTTGCAGGCATTTATATAGCTGCACTCAGGCTACTTTCGCCAGAGACAGGTGGAACAAAAATGTTAATTTGACCATGTAATGATGTGAATACAGAAGAGGCTGTGTACAATAGTTTGCAGGTATCTTAATCACTGAAGATGATGGCTTCATCTTGCTAGCCCTCCGGTTTTCCATTACTGGAAATCCAAGGTTATGTACACCTAATTAAGCGGCCAAATTGAGAACAGAATGCTAATTATGACAGAAAAAAAAGGAGAAAAGTTGAGAAAATGTTATTCCTTTGAGAGGATGTGATGTGGGAGACGGTGGAGCTGATCACCCCCCAGCCCATGCACACACACGCACACACACACACACACACACACACACACACACACACTGCACCCTTCTTCCCTTCCTTCCTCACACACAGAGACACACACACCCTTTTACTACTGTAGGATTTCATTATGGCGCCTCTTTTAGGCAGTAATGTTTAGATCCTCACCCCTCCACGAATGCATAATTGATTTTTTTCAAGGTACTTTTTGTGCACACTGCTTTATCTTAACTTCTTGCCTGTGTACCTCTCAGGCACAAATCTATTTTTTAATGCAAAGCGACACCAAACCAGCATTCAGGATTACATGTTGTCTAACAACTAACTATGAAAGCGAATGCTGTTATATACAGTGAGCTAGCGATGTAAGATTTATCACATTGATAGAGGTGTGAAAATGGTGGCAATTTAGAAGGAAATGAAAAAAATGTGCATTCTTTTATCTTGCAAAGATATATTTATTTATATCTTAGATGGTTTTTACGTTTTGCAATAATTGAGAAAGTATGAGAGCCCCCTGGCTATTTGGGTTAAGTATGTGTACTTTTTGTGGCTTAGCTCTTACAATTTTTGCAGTCATAAAGGTCAAAATTAAATTTAACACTGTTTAGTGTTTTATTGTGTTGTAGTGTCAACTGGAGGATCGATGGGCTCATTGCTAAGGTAGGGGTTTCACAGCCACACAAGGGTAATTGTTGAAAAAAGTAGTACCATTTCTGAACAGCATTTTCCTATCTTAGGACTGTTTTGCATTAAATATATTTTGAATGTACTAAAAGCTCCCCTCGTTTCCTTGAATTATAATAAATCAGTTAAGCATTGTTCCAAAGACTTGTTGTTTTCTCTGTCAATTCTTTTGTGTGGTAACGGCAGTGTGGCTTACTTGCAACAATTTACAGAAGCACAAATACTTAAGTGACACTTACTGTACTCCCACACCTGGTCCTCCTGGCTGGAGCGGCTGATGTGTGTGTGCGTGTTTTTGGGTGTGTGGAAGCTCTTCTGCTTAGAGTGATTGGCTGATGCCCAGACAGCATCCTCAAAGGAATTACAAGGAGCAGTTGTCGTTGTGCCTAATGCTTGCCAGCCGAACTTTCTCCCTTCATGCTCGCGCGCATACACAAAACATACTGAGAACCTTTCCCACACCCACTTTAGTCTTTGCTCTCAGAGATTTCAGGTGGAAAAGGCAGGGACAGAACTGTGGCCTGTCGCCAGAGTGAACACTGTAGGAGAGGGAGAGGGAGATGGGCACTGTTAAAGAGGAAGGGGAGAGGCTTTTAGATGAGTGAAGAGACAGAGAGGGAAAGAGAATTTTTACCATACCAGCTGTCCAACTCTGGCCTGCCAGACAACCCAGAAGGCTGTTGGAGTCGTGACTGGAAGAATGCTGCTGCATCCATAGGCCTTGTACCTGCCAGATGGGGGGTGGGGGTGAGGGGGGGTTGGGGGGATAAGAAATAAGCAATAAAAAAAGTCAAGTTCAGTCTGGCAGGCAGATGTACTTTTTGATGTGCAGTCAAAAGTAGGGATTCACCTACTTTACGTGTATGCTGAAATAGATATAATAGACAGGTATTGTTTATTATTATTATTACAGATGTGGCTTTTTTTTCTCCAATATATTTTTTTTTTCCACAGATGGCCAGCTTCGCCATATAAAAACAGGTGAACCCTTTGTGTTCAATGCCAGGGAGGATCTCCACCGCTGGAACCAGAAACGCTATGAAGCTCTTGGAGAGGTAACACGCTGCTTTTTCTGCTTACCTGCCAATTTGCAGTATGCTTTATTATGCTTCATTTGGGTCATATTGATCAAGCTTGGCTTCAGCTGCTGAGCCTGTTAGGAACATCTGTCTTGACCAGTGAGAAGATGTTGCAATGGTTGTTGTATGTTTGGACAGCAAATAGATTCAGAATGACACACAAATCATTATCACACATGGAATCAGCAGCATGCTCTGTTGCATTTGTGGAAGGTTGGGTAGATTTTTACATTCACATATACATTAGATCCTCAGTATCTTGGATGTGAACATATGTCAACTTGACAGTGGATGTGGTTTAGATTCAGCACTTTTGGACGTGATGCATTTGGTCATGAAATGCAAGTGCAGCAACAGGCCAGCTGCAGGTTGCAGGGAGGGAAATGGGCAAAATTCATATATGGGAATATTGCACATTTGAGTCAGATATTTGAAGACAAGTTATTGGCAACAAAAATACAATATGTAAACAGGCGTATTCAAAGCAAGAAGGGAACAGTTTGTAGGGATCATCAGACTTCTGGCATTGTGACATCCCTACTGTGATTAGACTGTGAAAGAATACTTTTAAGTTCATTTCTTGGTATTTAATGTATGATTATTTTGTTGCTCAGATAATGGTAGAGCTTGCTTTTCTGGCATTATTTAGTGGGTGACTCACATCATGATACAAGCTTTATGCCAGAAACTCAAAGCTGAACTGCCACTCACTCAACTGAGTAGAGAAGTTTGACTTTGATGAGAGAGCAAACCTTGCACTCATAGGTAGATTCTGGTCCAAAAGGTTCAACAAAGTCACTAGATCTGTTACTAGGTATTTAAAGGTACAGTGTGTAAAATCTCACCACTAGATATCAGTAGATTGCAGATTGCAATCAACTAAATTCTGTTTTCTTACACCTCCCAGTTCAAGTGCATAATCCTAGCTACAGTGGCCGCTGTAGGGCATACAACTCTGGCTGCCATTCAACTGTAGGGAGTGTAGGTTGTCAGTCCGCTGGCGTGCATATCTGTTTACTCTGGAGGTGGCCTTAAAACTTTGTGAAAAGAGTGCGAGATGAGTCGATGAGTCGGTGAAGCTCACTTCTGTGTGATGACAGCTATACTGAGGTGAGTTGTTGAGGATATCCTGAACTTTTCTGCTGTTTTTGCCACTGTTAGCTGCTGTTAGCCGGCGTTATTGAAACTTTCTTTGAACTGGCTTTTTGGACTCAGGCACTTAGAGTGATTTTGGCTACACAGTCAGGTGGCAAATAAACTCTCATATGATGTGAGAATGTTTGAATGTAATTAAACTGTTTATCAAAAGGAAAGTGTGATTTTTAAGACAGGTCTAACATTAGCTGGCATAATGTTAGCTTATAGCCAGTTGCTGTTTAGTTGGCTCATTGTCAGCTGTCCAGAAACAGGAGGGTCGAATGTCTAATCTGTTGATAATAAGTAATTGTGACAATTTCAGAAATAAGCACGTTTATGCATATTTTTTGTATTAGAGCACTGGCTTCAGTTAAGGAGAGTTGAGGTGAGGAGTAAGAGGATGACATTTTATCCAGATGCCGGTCGCCTTGGCTTCGTTTGTGTTTTTGTTTCTTTGGTGAAGGGGACTCCTCAGAATATAAAACACAGTTATGAGCTTTCATATCTTGAGTCTGAAGGTGCAGACGTAGGCAAATGCCTACGATTTATCTTCTCCACCTTTGCCATGCTATGTGTCTTGACCACTGTAATCAAGATGACATGGCAACATATATGTCTATAAGTACAACATTCTTTTTTTCTATTAAATAAAGTCAAAAAACGACTGACTGTGCCTTTAAAAAACAAAAAGGGATGTAGCAAATGCGTTATTTAAGCAGAGCTCAACATTTTCTGTGGAGTTCTTTGATGCACCTAAGAAATTTTTATTAGCCCATCTGTATATCTAAACATACACCATTCTAAAGTTCACCTCTAATTCACTCCCACAGTTCCACAACATACAATATGCATTAAGATAATGAGACAAATGTTCTTTTGTAATCTTTTTTTTTTTTTTAATTTGCATCCCCTACTATGTTGCTTTTAATTGTTGTGAACATTCTTTGAAGTTCAAAGCAAAGTGATAGACCTGTTTGTGGGATTACCTGGGTGCTTTTTTAAATTTATTTATTTCCTGCTGTATACAGTAGCTCCTTTGAGAGCCTTCTGTAAATCCTTTTTTCCCCTTCTTTTCTTTTGAATGCTCAGGCACTATCTACCAGCATCTAAAGAGGATGTAGAAACAAACATTTGGTAGCAGAAAAGCAAAGGCCCAGAAAGAACACACAGATATTTAAACCAGCTGAACTCGAGCATCTGAGGGGGGCCAAACATTTGGATGGAACAAATAATCATCAAGCAAGATGTATGCAAATTTTATTCATCCTGTGATTAAAAAAAAAAAATTGACAGTTGCATCTTCTTCAGAGGAGAAAAAAGGAAATAGTGTCAATCCCTGTTGATATGAGCTTGTGTAATGAGAACAAATACTGTTTGAGTTGTGCTGCAGGAGATTAACTGGCTAAGAAGAAAGGAGCACTACCTGAATAAGCAATATTATCTGTCTGTTGTTTTTAGGCCACAGATGATTCAAGAAAATGAATACTGTACCTCTCACACAGCTTTGCAAGTACAAATGCATTGTTTTTGCTGGGAAGAAATATGCACCATTATAAATAGACACAACTACTGAATTGTATGCCTTTGGTTGTAAAAGTAGGTTATGGTGCTTAGTCAGCCTCTTTATGTGTGGGTTTAAGGATGCGTGTTACACAGCCATACCTGTATGCTTATTTATGCAACTGTATAGCCAATGCATGCAAATGTATTTCTGTTTGAATTCTTTACTGCATGCTGTTGTTTGTTTGTGTAGTCTTTTCTCTCATTACTATCATCCTATTCTTTATGTCAGACAGAATACTTTTGCAGATGTCATGAGGGTAAATGTGGAACAAGACACTATGGAGACAGCTCTGTTATAAGCCAACACCACTTCACAACACACCCTAATGCCCTCTATCAGCCAGCCACCTGAGACAGTCTGTGAACTAGCTACATTCAGCCCAAGAGCTGTGTGAGATGGCACAAGGACATGGGTGCATGTGTTTGCCCCTGGCAGTGTGAATAGAATAGCTTCATCATTGCCCCCTAATGTTCAATCACATTCCTTTCTCTCCCTGCCTTCCTCCATGCCTCTGTCCATCTCTCCCTCCCTCCTTTCTTCCTTTTACCACCACTCTATGCTCACAGTTCTGTATTTTGCGCAGAGGACTCCTTGTATGTGCACGTGCATTTGTGTGTCTGTGTGTGCGGAGGCGGGAGGGTGGCGGCTGTATTGTCAGACACATCACAGCACCAGATGTCCAATTTGCACTTCAGCCTCGTCTGAATGGAGGGACAGATAGAAAGAGGGAGAACGAGGATGTTGGTGTGATGGCCTCCAAGCAAAAGAAAGAGATGGGAACAAAATTTTGGTTGAGCACAAGAACAGGAAATTATTTCCCATGTATAAAAAAATCATTCAGAATTTCTGCCATATAATCATAGTATTATGTAGAGAGATCTGCAGATGTATGTGAGAGAAGTTCCACCAGTCCACTTTGTTTGGAGACCGCTGGCCATATTTCTCTGCATATAAGTGAGGGACACTGTAGTTCCAAAGACATTACAACTCATTTTTAGTTGTGTAAAATTACTTATTGTGCACAAAGCTGGCTGAGTAAAAGGGGTCAATAAAACAATGTGTGTGCTGAATGGATGCATACAGTGGAAGACGGTTATATCTCAAATTCGTCAGGTAAAAAACTTTAAATGTACTCAAAGAGCATCTGCTTATTAATAATATGAACTAAGTTTTGTAAGGGAAGCTAGGTTATTTTGCTGATAGGACTGGAGAAACCCACTTAAAACCCCAAAACTGAAAAAACCCCACACTCTATCAGTATAGTGACATTTTCTATTTTTGGCTCTCACTGTTATCATTACAGCATATTACAGCTTAATAAAGAGTGGGCTATCTGTGCGATGTTGCTCAATGCAGCAGGGTCACCTCAGCCTGTGTAGGTGTCAGTTGTAGTCTAATTCCAGTGATTTGGTGATGAATCTCTCTGATAGGACACAAGCATAGGGTCTGGCCCAGATGGAGCTCTATTAAGCTGTTAATAAATGAGGATTCTTCTCTGCTCTGTCTGCATCTGTCGAATGGAAAGCAGTCACAAATTTGTAAACACACACACACAGTCAGAATATTATAATGAAGTAAAGCTAGCCAGATGGCTGAATTAGAGAGCTGTCTCTCTCTCACTCTCTCTCTCCCTCTCCCCCCTTTCTCTCGCTCTCTTTCTCATTTTCTCACTGTCTCTTTATCTCTCTCTCTCTTGTCTCTTACAATATCTACAGTCCCTCTGTTATCATTTTTTTTTCTCCTCCCATCTCACTCTGTTTCCACATTATGGATATTGGTTGTCATATTGGTGACTAGCTAGCCAAGGTTTCGGTCATTGAAGTACAAGTGAAGTGTATAAAGTGCATGGTACAAAAGTCTGAGACCACATATGAAGATACTTTCAAATACAGTCAGTATTTATTTATAATTACAAATAATAATATGAGCTATGATCTGAACTTAAAGTTCATTCTTAGAAAGATGTCCATAAATTTCAAAATATCTTAGTGTTTAATTGGAGGATGCGCTTGAGCTACACTTGTGTGCAAAACCTTATAACCCATGTTTTCCCAGTTTGATCTGACAATGTTCCAGAGAGCTTTCTGTGGTGTCAGGAATGCTCGGTGTCCCCATATACTGTATTTTTAATTGTGCTGAGATCAGCTGTTTAGGGAAGTCTTTCTTGTTTTTTTGTTTTTTGTTTTTTTTTTGTGGCCTTCAGGTAGTTTTTGCAAAGCTGTGAGGTTTGTTTTGTGTCATTATCCTGCATCATTATAAATCCCACTATACAAAGAAGGTATGAAGGTAAGAAGGTATAGCAGGTTTCTAATGAAAGAACTGTAGTTAGTCAAAAGAAAATCGTCATTGATTATTGTACCTAGTCTTCATCCAATAAAATTGTTCAGTGGGCGGGTTAATATCTGGTTTAACCAAATCTTCTACAGTGTGTGAATTACACTCTACATACTATCTTGAGCCTGGGAACCTGTACCTTTGATTACCATAATAATACGATTATTAGACCAAACATGATAATATAGTGTTCACTTTAAGAGCCTCAAGTGTTCAACACATCTTAACACATACAAATGAACCTGCTGTTTTTAAATGATGTTGGCTATTGAACTGTGGTTTGCAAACTTCTGCACAGTTTAAATCATCCCTTTTGGTTCTCCATTTTAACAGATAGCAGTCACACTGACAATTTATTTAACAAAGTGTGACATAGTAATATTAAAAAAAACTTAGACCTAACAGTCTCAGTTAGATTGAGGAAGTCTGAAGTTGTGAAAGTGTTCAAAACATCCCATTTTTAAAATTTGTTCTGTTTCCCCCTCTGCCAAAAATAATGGCGTAATCCTAGAAGGCTATTGATGTAGCAGTTTTTCAGTAATAGATGTAATAGTGGCAACCAGTGAGAATTTGGTTGGAAAGCAATCAACACTGAGACTATGGAGCTAGAGGAATTGACTGTTTAAACAAGTGTCCAACTCAAGAGTTGGCAATACAACCCCAGACTTGAATATTCTCTCTACCATGTTTCATGCTAACATCCATGTATTATGCATATCTTTAATCTGAAATGTTTTGCTGTAAGGACGTTTTTTTTTTCCAGTCATGCTCTAGACCACTTGAAGTGTTAGGCCTTGATCCCCTCCACGAGAAGTGGTTGATTTTTGCCCGTCTTTCAGTAATACATTTGCTGATGAAAGTCATAATTAAAGCCATTGCTGTATCTTTGATAACTGGCCACCAGTCCAGAGTGTACACTGCCTCTTTCTCAGTGTCAGCTGGGCTAACTTAGCCAAGTTAGTTGTGAGATATTGCACCTTTAGTTTTTTTAGTATTACCCAACATTTATAGTCACATCCTTTGACCCTCTCCTCTTTTTGACAATACAGTGAGAGACGTTATTACTCTGCCAGTTTTACTGTGGTCTTTAAAGCACATCTAAAGAAAGAAAATCATGTATGTGACTTATTTTGGGAAGTGGTGGTGTAATAAGAAATTTTACTATTTACTGTCGCATGCTATTCGATCAGATGTCTGTTTTACATTTGTGCTCGCTTAAACAAACACTGAAGTGTTTTTCCCTTTTTGAACAAGTAATGGATTATGTTCTTGGGTTGTAGAGGTTCTTTGAGTTACCCATAAAAAGTCATTGAGCAGTCATTAAGTGTTGCATCCTGCCAATGATGGAAACCCTGGAGACAGGCCTCCATACTGTACTTAAAGCACCAGGAGGCCCCATAACAGTTGTGGACCATTTTGTTGGGAAGCTAATGGGATCTCTCTAAAGAGGAACTATAAATGACAGCTGTCTGCCCTGAGCCACTGACTGCCATCACGTATCCATTCCCAAAACACTTTAAAACTGCTGCTGCAGCTTTTGCAGGAGCACGGAGGAGGAAGCAGGCACATCCACAGAAAAAAAAAAAAATGGGTGCAAGGAGTGGGTTGAGGTGGATTTGAGTTGATGAAAGAAAAGGGAATTGGGCAAGGGATGGGGGTGGGGGTGGAGGGGGTGTTGGAGAAAAGACAGGAGGGCTGGTAGTTACAGCACAGACATCTGTCGCTGCTGCCGACACCCACCGAGGCATACAATACCTTAGTTTGAATTAGCCCTCTGCCAGCTTCTCAGTTAACACCTGAGGAGGTCATTATGATGCCATTAGGATGAGCAGTACAGGGAGGGCAGAGAGGGAGTGAGGAAGAGGGATATCTACGCTAAGTGTAAACAGTCTGTCTGTCTGTGTCTGAGAACTTTCTCTTCCCCTGGAGAGCCCTCTCTCCTCTGACAGAAGAATGACAGAGACCTCATGGGAATTACAGCATTCTCTCTCTCCGTCTCTCTCTCTCTCCATCTATCTCTCTTTGTTTCCCACGTGGACTGACAGATCACAAATTCACAACAATAGGGCCTATTTTAATACATTTTCTGTTGGTACATGAGGCTGACTTAAAATAAACAACCTTTCTATTGCCTCACGCTCTCTCTCATTTTCACAGTATCTCTCTTTCTGAGTATGCTTTGCTGTTGTTGCCGCTGTTGTTGTGCTGCATTGTTTGGGGGGGATTTTCTTCTTTTTTTTCCCCCTTTTTCTTCCTTTCCTCTATTCTCTGGAGAAGAAGGAATGCTTTTCTGGGTGCAGTCAGTGATACGGCACGGAGCAGCTCTTTCAGTATCATTATATAAACAGCTTTGATGCCTCTTCTTGCTCTCTGGTTTCTGTGGCTAAGTGGCTTTGGGAGAGGGCTCTGGACTAGAGAGACAAGAGGTGTGTGTGCTTGTGCACGGGTTTCCTGTGTATGTGTGTATAAAATATGTGTCTCTGTCTTTACTATATTTTCGCACATGGCTTCTTCCACTTAAATATAGTTTTTCAGATGAACAGGTGTGGCTTCAGTGGCCTCAGTAAGTGTTACAAATGTCTCCAATTACATTATTTAAACCTCCTTTAACTGGCTCTCTAACTATAACTCTGGATTATTAAAAATTTGGTTTAACATATTTTGTGGAGTATCTGCATTACGTATTACCTGGTTTTATGCAAAGACTAAAAAAAAAAAAAAATACATGAAAATGTTTGATTTCTTTTTTATATTAATTTGAATTCTAAATCTTTAGTTAATACAGTACCAGTCAAAAGTGTGGGCACACTTACCCATTCCACACTTTTGACTGGTACTGTACATGCATATAATTTGTATTTCATGATTTTGTCTGTGAGCTGATTATAGATTATGCCATTCTCTTGCTTCCCTAATATTACTCCAGGTTTTTTCCCCCCTCTGTAACTGAGCATCAAAACCATTCCTGCTCAATTATGATCATCCTCTGACTCCGATCCTTCTTTTTCGCTTAACATTTGCTTTGCTTTCTATTCCCTTATTCCTGTTCCTCATCTTTCTTGCCTCTTAATCTGTCCTCCTCTTCCTGTCTTGGTTCTCTTACTCCCAACATTTGTTTTTTGTGTTTCTGGGAAGACTCAGCTCGTTATTGCCTCAGGTGCGGTCAGCCAAACCAGGCATGACTGTTGTAATCAGTGGGAGAACACACACAAACACACAAACACACACTTAATGTGGGAGGTCTTTTTCTCTGTCTGTAGTGAAGAGTTTAAAAGCATATCTACTTGCACCCACGATGGTCTTCATTAAGACCTTGGCGTAGTGTGTGTTTGTGAGTGATGAAGAGACTGTTATGGGGATGACCAGGAGTTTGCAAGGAGTTGATGTCACTGCCCACCCACTTAAAGGCTTCTTATCAAGGCCATGCACTGCACTGTTCTCTCTCTCTCTCCCACATCCCCTCTTCAATTACCCCTTCTCCTCTCAGCTGTTCACCACTGTGGGAGCTGGCATGAGACTCTGTGTCCTGGGGATTTCTTCACATCCCTCCCTTCTTGTCTTCTTTCTTTCCTCCTGCTGAGCTTTCTTCTAAGTCCCTTCCTTCCTCCCTGATCCCCCTCTTCATGGTTCATCACCACAATGCTTCCTCTACACAAACCACAGACACAGAGGCGACCTCAGCTGCAAAGACTGTCCCAGGATCTGTGTATATCATGGTCATGTGGAAGGTTTGTTTTATTAGTATACTTTATCATCATTCACATTCTGAATTTGTCTCTCTGAAGGCTGAAAAAAAAAAAAAAACA
The DNA here is from genome assembly GCF_007364275.1 of Archocentrus centrarchus. Lineage (NCBI taxonomy): Eukaryota > Metazoa > Chordata > Actinopteri > Cichliformes > Cichlidae > Archocentrus > Archocentrus centrarchus. Next base: position 17,701,245 of record NC_044354.1, on the reverse strand, counting down.
CTAAGGGGTGCAGTTACAGATGTTTTGTAAACTATCAGTTATGGTCATTGCTCTGTGTGTCTTTGAAGATAACATCATGCAGTGTGGGACTTTGGCCTCAACCTTTTGCAGTAGTCTAAGCTAATGTAATTTGAACTTACACTGACATTTAAATTAATGCTGTGCCTGTATCTTGTCAGGCTGATAATACAAGTGAATTGCAGATAAAAAAGATCATGGTAACATTTGTGGCAGTGAAACCTATTGATTTCACTGCCATAAACATGTTTCTGTGTTTCTCCGTCTCATTCCCCTCGTCTCCCTTCTCTTTGTGTGTCTTAATATTACTCGCCAAATCAGTTCCTCTTGCTTGTCTTATCGTCTGATGCCGACAATGTAGACACTCAGAGTTGCATCCTGCAGGCATTTCATTAAAGCACTAATACACATTGGTAATTAGGTGACAAAGAGGCCTCTCTTATTGTACTGATCAGCTGCTGAGATGTAGTCCTTAGAGGCTGACAGAGAAGTAGGTTGCCCGTGTATGTGCATGTTTCAGTGTGTATCCAGTCCGTTGTTACAAAAAAAAGGAATTTGGATGTTGTATGGTGGCACTGCCCCTCTTTAGCTCTTATTGGATCTTGACATTATAAACTAAAGAGTATGGTATGATGACCCAACAGTCCATTGAATATTATTTTCCTATTTATAATCTACATTATCTTTTATGAGTGGAAATGTATTCATGCAGTGAAACTCTTGCATTTTTCCCACTTTTTCTCCTTTCCCTATTCCCCATCAGTCTCTCTTCTTATTTTATATCAGATGTTTCTTGAGCCACCTGAGGCACAGAACAAATAACATGGTGCAAATGAAATTTCCTGTGAAGCTTATTGATGTCATTAAACACTAGCATACTGAGGCCCGGAATCATTTTAGTCTTCATCAGACCAGCTGACATTTTAGTGAATTAGCTGTGAGGTTCTGTGGGGGTGAGGTGGGGTTGTTTCAGCTCCTCTACCACCACCCTCCCATAGGGTCAAATGGTAGAATCAATGATTTCATTTGGTCTGTCTGCTGGCCTTTGATTGGTTGGCCAGCATAACGCCAATATGTGTCTGATTCATAATGTAATTTTTAAATTTTGTTCTTTAAGCTGTATTTCATGTTAGCACTGAATTTATTTGGGGTATAAAAGGGTATGCTATTAAAGTTTTGTGATTATCATAACAATTCCTGTTTGAAGCGAAAGCTGGTCTTCATATTTATTTTTCTAATTTATTTATTTTTAAGTTCCTAATTTGCATTTGACCTTATCGTTTCAAAACTGTATTAAGTTTAAAACATGCAATTTTGGAGATATGCATAATTGCCTTGTTCCATGGTTGACATAAAACAATGAAATGTGGTCTAAAGAATGAAAGAATTTTTATTTTTTCTGTGCCAAAAGTTACAAAAGCTAAACGTATCATCTCCCTTAAATGTGTCATTACTTTTGTTTGTTTTTTTCCTTGAGTCATCCGTTCTTATCCAGAACATTTTTTGCACTCTGTGATGTAGCAGTGAGGACAGCTCTTTTTCCTTCTCTAAAGAAGTAACCTAAATACTACACAGACTAAGTTTTACTGGGCTCTGCAAAATACTGGCAACTTGTGAATGTCGATTTTGGCATTGTTTGGATATTTAAAAAAAATATGTTTTTTAATCTGTTATTAATAGCCAAACATTTAGTTTACACTTGTTGTGTACATGTCTGCTTACTGGTATTATTAAATCTTAGCAGAGTTTTTCCCCTTTCTACATTTTAATGTCGTTTGAGCATCACCCCACTCTGCGCTGCGAGACATAACAGCGTCTGGCTGATGCTTGTTTGTGTTTAGGGTCAGTCGGTTCAGCATGGCTCGAGCCCGGACACGCATTGTAGCTGCGGCACCACAGCGGGCCTTTGGGTTCCTGATTTTGTAAGACTAATACTTCTAAAAACAAACCAATGTGAGACTCCATAACAGTGTGTTGCTCTGCTCTCTCTGTGGTCCGTCAACCAAGCGCGATTGTTGTGACATGTACAGAACAGAGAGTTTGTCATAGCATGTGTTGAAACATCACAACAGCGTCAATAGCTCTACTACATCTTACTGTTAGTGGTGGCGTGCCCCGCCATCTATTATCACTCTTAACTCCTCTGTCTCTCTCACACCTGATCAAAAATTGAAATCTGTTCCAAGTGCTTCTCTCTGTTCTCAGCTGAGCAGGACAGGGGGAGACGAAAAAAAAATAAGGAAAATGGAAAAGAACGTTGTTAATGTCACTGAACCATGAAAGGCTTGGCCTGGGGTTGGAATGACTCGGTATATAAGGTTCTTTAGTGCTGTGGCTGCGGGGATAAACATAACTTACATCAGCCCTTCGCTTGTACAGGAGATTTCCTCTCCTGGCACTTACAACCTCAACACTCTCACTACACTGTGATTCACACACACATACACACACTACACATAGTAGAAGCCAGACCCTTTCAAGTTGCTCGTGAGCACACTCGCATGCGTGCGCACACGTGCACACACACACACACACACGCACACACACACACACACACACACACACACACACACACACACACACACACACGCGCACACACACACACACACACACACCAGAGGGCAAATGAGGGCTGTGAACAGTATTTTTTATTCTGTTTGTAAGCTTGACAGTGGGTGCTATTACTTGTTCACACACGCTCAGAGTTTAGTTGACTTTTGTTGGATGGATTTGTATCAACAGCAATATAAAATTATTAATTACTTTAAGGCTGTATTATCGGTGTAATGTCTGACTGTGTGTTTTCTGTCTTTTCTTTCCCTCTGCAGATCATCACTCAATATGTTTATGAGCTGTTGGAGAAAAAGTGCAACATGACTAAAGAAATCCTGCCAGTAAGTACCCATACTGAAAAGAGGCATTTTCTTCTTTGATTTATGCCATTGAAGATTAAAGGGAGTATTAAATATTAAAATTGACGTAAATGCTTAGGCTTCAGAGTGTGATTATGATATTGAGTGTTCTGTTTAAAAAATAAAGAAAAGGGGATTGTGAGGAGTCAGCTCTCCCAATTCATTCTTTGTCTTTCTTTTTCTATCTCACTCAGTTTCTCTCTTACTCCCTGTCTTTCTTACCCCCCCCCCCTCCTCTGCCCACTTCCTTTGTGCAAAAGTGTCTCCTCAACAAATTAACTGTATTGTGACGTTTCATTTCAAAGGCACAGAGGCACAGCATGCTGATGCTTAATCTGTTTTGCATTCAATTGCGCTGAAGGGGACTTTCTCTTCTGCCATCGTGGAGTTATTCTTTGCCCAGCTCATCCAGGCTCAGAACGCACACTTAATTCCTTTTATTTGTTGTTGGAAGCGTGTTTGTCTCTTTTCCCCCCCTTTACCTCTCCATTCCTGCTCTTTTTCTGTGTATAAAAGTAGTGATCATTTTTCAGACCGTGTTTATAGGGATGTTAGGCAGCACCAGTGTTTAGAAACATGCCAAAGTTAGCTCCAGCACTAACAGTGTCCATAAATCACCTAGCCAGAGTCAGCGCCTTTCATTAGCCTCCATACACTTTTACTGGTTTATCTGCCTGGCCTATTTATCTCATTATTTCCCTGGAAAATTGCTCTGTTATGCTTTTCTGCTGCCCACCCGCCCACATGTATACGGCGTGTGTGTGTGTTGGTGGTGGGTCCGTCCACCTGCGTGGCATTGAACTTGTGACCGCAGATTAAGAAGATTAACCACAGCCAAGTATAGGGAGAAGGAATGAGGGCGCACAAGAGAATAAAGGGTAAGATTTTCTCCCCCACTTGGCTCTCTTTGTCTGTTAGGATTAAGTTCTTGCAGCTGCCACCCATGGCTTTTATGGTCAGTGTTTGTCTCCTTAGCGGTTCTTCCAGACATACTTGGGAAGGATGCAAAGAAGCACTGGATGTGGAGCACAACGACACACACTTTCTCCCTCTCTCTGTTTTCTCCCTGTCTTTTAGTGACATAAGGACTGTTATCTGAGTGTTTAATGTACTGATGTATGTGAGCTTTTTGGAGTATACACAAGAGACCCCAGGCACTTTACATTATGGAAAATATTTTTTTTTCCCCATAACCAGTGTCAGGTGATCATCTGAAGCAACAGAAATTTACTTATAAAATCACTATGTGATTGTTTTGTGCATTTAAAGCTGTTGACAGAAGTATTATATTTTGAGTGAATTAAATATCACTGATACATGGTAACTCGTGTTTTTCTGAATGTTCAGGTGGATGCCACAGAAGATGAACCAACCAGTTTTATCTACCTCAGCCCAGATGCCTTATCCAACCCATCCAAGCTCCTGGTGCTGATCCAGGGTAGTGGTGTGGTGCGGGCTGGTCAGTGGGCCCGTAGACTAATCATCAACCAGGACTTGAACTCAGGGACACAGATCCCCTTCATCGAAAAAGCCATGCAGGTAGAGGTCACAACAAAGAAGTTTGTGCTATTTTATTGTCTGTTGAACTGATGTTCTGGTCTTTGATCTGCTTCTTTTTTTTTTTTGGTTTGATGGTTTTTATGGGACTCTCAAACCCAGTGGGATATTGGTGTGATGGGTGTGCGCTTTGTTTGAAGCACAGTCCTGAATATTTGGGGCCGTTGAGCACTTGTGGCAAAGTTAGTAGCAGATTGGAATGATATTTTAGATATTATGTGCTTGACGTTTTGTTTGGATGCAATTTTGTGACTGTTTTTTGGTTTATTACCTTAGCCTCTTGATTTACTGTATCGACTCACTTCGGTTCCACTTGATTGTACAGCTTGTACAAGTGTAGAGAACGAAAACAAAACTTTGCCCTCGGGTCATAAGAGAAATTGTGATGCTGAACACTTTGAACATTTCACATTATCATACCATCACAGAGGCAAGTAATGAACAGGCACACATTCATAGGTGCAAACTCATACCATCAAATGATAACACGCAGCCCTCAACCCCGAATTTAGGCTTCATTTGTATTCTGAGTAAACTGAAGCACTTTCCTCAAAATTATTAAACAGGAAAATACTTGTGCATTCCTGTGAGCCATAATTCTCGTGTAGTGTTCATGTGCTCATGGGTCACTGAGATGAAACTAAATTACATAGAGCTTCTGGTCTGGTGATGAGTAAACATTCCCCAGAACCTAAAGATGGATACTGGGGTGGCGGACCAGTTGAAACAGCAGACAGCGGTGCAGGGGAGCAGCAGCACTGACATGTCAGAGGGAGAGATGGGAAATTCTGCAGCTCAAATGCTGCCGAACTATGATGTGAGGAGAGTGAGGCATGTTAGTCTATGCAGCTTGAGTTGCATGCTTGAACCAGTTCACGGGCTTTGCTCCATGAATGTATGTGTCAGCAAGCAAAAGGTACCTATATGTAATTATTTTCACCCTCTTCTGTGTCCTCACTACAGCTGTCTGTGTAATTTCATTGGCCTACTGTTCCAGATGACACAGGGGAGATCTTTGCTCCCTCTTTTCCCCCTCAATCCTTTAGTTTGCCCATCTGATTACCATAAAAACTCTGCTGTGTAAATCCCTCTCCAGTTGTATGCAACAACTGGAGAAGTTAGGTTTGTGCATGTGTGTCCATGTGTGCTAACAGATGAATCAAGTACACTAAAACTGTCTAATACAGTTACCCTGGCTGGTGTTACAGTTGGAGAAGGCAGGGTTGTGCTGCAGAGAGCCAAAGTGACAGCTTCAATATAGAGAACACGGTGTGTGTAGTGCGAGTGTTGCCCATTCATCATAGTAAACAAGAAATCGTGTTCTTGCACCCTGACAAATCATCATGCAGGCATTTACTACACACAGGCCTTGTTCTCTGCGTGCACTGGAGAAAAAGCCACACACATCTACAGTCAATTCATGCTGTTGGCATCCATTATGGACCTGTTTGTACTATATTATGTTATACCACATGATTTGTCTTGATGTCTTTTGAAGCTTATGTTCTGGAGTTAAGGCTGCTGTCCCATCTTTAAAAAAAAAAGATTTACTTCATGGTGGTTTTGGTCTCAACGTAGCGAATTTGGTAAGATTGGGCTTCTCCCTTTTTGATCTCGCAGTATGTGCTGGATGTTGTTTCAGATTGTACTTTATATTTATTGTAAGATTTTTGCATATACAGCATAGAATGGAAAAATTAAAAACGGATATGAATTAAAAATGATTTTTTTTTTGCCTCCAGCACAGAAGGAGAAACTCAGTAGACACAGTACACTACTAGGCAACATTATAAAAAGGTTTACATATTTATTCAATAATACGTAGCGGTATCAATATTTCTGTAAGCATACACTGGCCATATTATATCAGGTATTTGACATGTAATTGTGTGATGTTGTTACTCCCCTTTTATTCATTTCCCCTTAAACATTTTATCTGGCTAACTCACATACCTGTTCAAACTACTACTTAATGACAGATGAATCCCATCTTACTCTTTAAAGATGGAGCCTTTCCTCAGTAATCCAGCACAAACACTCAGAGAGGCACGACACTGGTAATACATTATTTTAAATTTGTCTCCTCGTTGGTCAGCCAAGTAGACTTTTTGTTCCAAACCTGTGGGGAGAGAGGTCCAGCAAAAATTGTGATGTAAGAGCTGAAACAAAAGACAGCCCTGCACAAAAGAGATGTCTGCTTGTGAAGTTGTTATTAAATGTGTTAATATTGTATAGCTGACCAAAATGTGGCTGTCAAATGTCACTCTTTCTACGTCCAGATACTTTCTATTACTGAACACTGCAGCTGACTTGTCAGAAGTCTTTTTGGACAATTCAGGAATTGTCTGAGGATGATTATGTCAAACTAATAAAGAAAAGTAGTATATATATCCACCTAAGTGGCAAACAAAAATCAGACATCTGAAAATGAGCAGTTTGAAAGTATATGATAGTAAAACGTTCCTTTCATTGATGCAGACATAAAAAATAAGTTTTTTTAACTGTTCATTCTAAACAGGCTGATTCTGTGTGAGTGTGTGAGAGCAACACTCATGCCATTATTTTATTAATAACTTTGTTAAGTGTGGTGTTGGGTCAGAATGTCACATTTTCTCAGTGTTATGTTTAGATTAGGACCTGTTCTGTGGTAACAATCTGTTGCCTTGAGTGTAGCTCATGTGATGTTACTCATGGGAAACTGATTGGAAATTCAAAGCCTGCAGCAAAGGGTCAACTAGAGTGCATTCAAGGAAATCTGGGGGAGTTTGTGGCTTGGCAAAACACAGAAGCGCAACTCACAGATGTATACACACACACACACAGATAAAACTGTTAATTCACAGCACCGTTGTAATGTGTGGATGTAGTGCAAGCACACTGAAATTCTTCGCCATGTTCCTCGAAAGTTCGAGTCAGCTTTTCCTCTCTTCCGATGGGATCACCTCTGCCAATCAGGCGATTGTAGGAAAAATTGCTGATTGGGCTGGTTAATCAGACCCTTCACATAACACACATGTATACACACATGCACACAATCACATTGTTGGGTGAATCTCAGGGCAGTCTGTCTCTTACACGCAATTTACTTCCCATCACCTGTCTCTGCCTCCCATATTCATCCCATATCTTTGTCATGCTGCTATATGATGGTGACACATTAATAACCTGGCAAAAACTTATACATTAAAGTCAAAAAATATGTACACATAGACATGTGCACACAGTGAAAACATGCATACCAAGACACAAACACATCACACTGGACGGAGGGTGTACTCGCAACTATTTGGCACAATGCACATTACCGCTGGGTTATGGGAAGTGCTATCTGTGCAGGCCTCATGCATGTTGTCTTTATGTGCATGTGTGCACATCTAAGTGATGCTATTCCCAAAGTGTAAAAGTAAGATGACAGGTGAGAGGAGAAGGAGAAAAGGTTGCACCAGCAACAAACACAAAGTGGTGGAAGAGGTGGAAAAGAGGAATCTGAGAAAAGCAGGGTTGATGGGGTGGAGTGAGGAGGGGTGTGGGGTTGCAAAAAGGGAAACAGGTTATGATTGGTTGGAAGAGGGCAGAAGTGGAAAGAAGGAGAGGAGTATGGAAAGGATTGATGCAGAAAGAGAGAAATAAGAGGAGGACGAGGGAGTGACTGCAAATGGGTTGGGACTGGCAGAGGAGAGATGGGAGTATAGAGAGCGAGTAGGCAGAAGGCAGGCATCTGACAGCTCCACTACGGGGAGAGGGCCTCTTAATGACAGCTTATTCCTTCATGATTTCAATTCCTGACAGTCGACAGGTCTGCTTGTTGCATCATGGCAGCTGTATCATTACCTTCTGGCCCTGTCAATGCTCTGCATCCTGAGACTGAGATGGTGGAGGTGGAGGGTGCGTGCCATGGGGTTTGAAGGGGATGAGGAGGTGGGAGAGAGAGTTTAGACTGTGAGGTTACAGTCGGAATAATTGAGGAAGGAGGGATATTGAATATTGAAAGGCGGGATCATAAGTTATATAGTAGGTGTTGGAGTTAGGAGTAGGACTTTCAACTAGTTTGGATCCACATTAAAAGAATGCACATGAGTGCTGTTTTGAGGCCTTGGCTGTTTGGTATTGTGTGGTCAAGACGCAACACAGTTTAGTCCTTTTCATTTTAAGCCCCCCCAATCCTTCTTATTCAGTTGACATTTTAAAAAAAAAAATTTTGCAGGTGATACTAGTTGCTACCAGTAGAGCGGTTTTCTCCCAAAATATTCTGTATTCTTCTGGAGTACTGTAAAACCTAATTTCCTTTTCAGGATTTCTGAATTATAGTAACTTTTGTCAGCCAGCGAGTTTCAATTCATGTTTTTTGTCAGATTGTCAGAAGTCTTCAGCATGAGAAAATAGTTTATGAATTTAATCTCCTTCTCATTGCTTTTTACATAATTTACATATGAATTAATACATTTACAACACCAAGTCTCTCAGCACTGCAGTTTGTTAGCTACATATACATGTGCACACACAGCTACACACAAACCACAAGCGTTATGCAACGTCTTCACGAACGACTCAATTTAATTTGAAAGTTGCTCATACAAAACAGATCTATAGCCGCTGTCACCCCCCCCCCCCCCAACTCCATCTCACTCTTGCTCACTCACTAACTCTCTTGATAGTGAGTCAGGCTCAACACTGGAGATTCACTGGAAAGAAAGAGGGGGTGTGGTGTTTTCGAAAGTGTGTCAAAAGCCTAGGGGTTTGAATCTGCCCAGAATTTCAATGGGAGGCTGAAAGGGGGCAGCGAGGCAGACAAACTCAAACACAGGAATCCTCTTCTAATTTCTGTCATGACCCCCCCCCCTTTTTTTTTTTTTTTTGCTGGATGATGTCTTCTTCAGAATTGGCTGCACACTCTCACACTCTATCATCTCACTGGGTTGTGTCATGGCCTCATGTGTTACGAGGATATCTCTGTCTCTTGTCTCTGCAGTCACCATTCTTCTTCCGCCTTTCTCATTAGTTCTTGTAACCCCCCCCCCCCCCCCCCCCCCCCCCCCCCCCCAAGCTGTGAGTTAACTTGTTTGTATGTGTGTAGCTCAGTGATAACATTGTATGTGTAGATTGCACACAGTCTATCCTGGGACATCAAGTGGCTACAGAGGCCAGACAGGTATCTATCCAGCTAGCCGGAGGACAGTTTGTATTTGTGTGTGTGTGTGTGTGTGTGTGTGTGTGTGTGTGTGTGTGTGTGTGTGTGTGTGTGTGTGTGTGCAGGGGTCAGAAGATGTCTGCCTTGCCATGGCCTTGTAATAGTTGCCCTGCAAGCAACTCTCTCTCTGTCTCTCTCTCTCTCTCTCACTCACTCACTCACTCACACACACACACACTCACACACACGCACACACACACACACACACACACACACCTCCAGGTGGGAAGGTCCCAGCACATCCCGCAGCTCAGATCAATGCACTTGACACCTTCAAAGGCGGGTGTGGGGCCTGGACTTGCTCTGGGGTTAAACCTCTTTTAAATAGCCTCCCGCGGGAAGGCAGCTGTCAATAACCCACTATAATTACCGGGGCCTGGCCCGCCAAGGGCTCGGCTGCACGGGCCAAATTAAAAATTGATCAGAGGGAGAGAAAACATTATTTTGTGGTGGTATTCCCTGTCCTAACAGCACTGCTGCTGCCGTATGTGAAATTTCATCAATTGACATCCAAACTAGATATCTAGAGACCTATTTATCTATCTATCTGCCCCCCCCCCCCCCCCCCCCCTTCGTCCAGATGAACAATGGAGCGGTTGTCCCTGTTGTAAAAAAAAAAAAAAAAAAAAATTTGCATATTAAGTGTCTTTCAGTGTGCACATATGTGTGTGTGGATTATATGTGAGGGTGTGTTTGTGCATGGTGGATGAGCATGTAGCTGATTGTTATGTGCTCCAGGTAATCGTACATCATCCTGTATCTGTGTAGTGTGTGCACACCTTGTAGCAGTGTATTGATTGTGGTCTCATTGAGTTTCTCTTGGCGGGGAGCCTATATTTGTTAGTCAGAGAATGATACAAAGAAGATATGTTCATCCTCAGGCTTCCTCTAGGAAAACACACCCGGTGTTGTTTCACAAGACACTGATGAATGAGAATGACAGTTTACAGTGGGTTTAAGGTCATTTATAAACATGCACCACAGGTAAAAGATCATATCAATGTTTTTTTTTTTTTTTTTTTTGTTTTTTTTATCATTAGTGTGGGACATGCTCTTTGGGCCCCTTAAAATGAATTTTCTTCTGGGAGGTACTATTTCTCATAACTGGCATTGGTAATTTGCACCTAAAGCAAATCTGCTAAGTAGCTAATTCACACAAGTGTGTGACATTATGACATTTAACTTTTGGGCTAAGAGCAGGATTTCAAGGAACAACTGTAACATTTTTTGGACTTAATAAGTGTTGATTGGCCTCTATAAACACAGGGAGTGTTAATTTGAACACTTTCAGTGTTAAAGTAAATTAACTGTGGTAATTTTACTGTGGAGAGATCACTTATTTTGTGTTTAGTACCCCAGGATCTACACACATAGCACATGCAAATTGTATTAGAGGATTTCTCTTCTAAGCATAATCCAATTTGAATAGTGTGACTTTAAAACCTAGCACTTTAGATCAGTCATTGTGGGAGCTGCAAAACCCCACTGTGCCATAAAAGCTAGGCAGGGATATGTCTGGATTGTGTCCACTTTCTGTTGCTTCCTTTAAAAAAAAAAGAAAAAAGAAAAAAATGTTATAACTGTAAGTTAAACTCAAAGAAATGCTGCTAAAGGATATTATGACATTCTTAGCTTTAAGGCATGCGTTATGTTGCAGTGTTGTCTTTTACAAATGTTGAGGAATTGCTGCAGAAACTGAACAAGTGGAGATGTTATTGTAGACCGAAGAAATCCATAACATGGATAACGTGAGAGTGACATTTATACAAGCACTCTTATGCCACAGAGCTGCTCAGAGTATGAGAGGAAAGAAAGAAAGAAAGAAAGAAAGAAAGAAAGAAAGAAAGAAAGAAAGAAAGAAAGAAAGAAAGAAAGAAAGAAAGAAAGAAAGAAAGAAAGAAAGAAAAATTGGATATCAAATTGTGAAGCATTATTTGTGTACATTCATTAACCTATGTCTGATAATTGACTTTATTTTATTTCTCTTGAAATTAAATTATATTATCAAAAAGGCTTTGTCTCAGTGTGTATGTGCATGATTGAATGTGTTTATGCCTGTGTGTACGTGAGGTGGGTAGTAGGTCATTTGCAGCTTCAGGCTGTGTATGTGTGTCCCAGTGGGAAGGTCTTGTTTAGTCTCTCTTCCAGAGGCCCCCAGGCAGTGTGTGGTGGATACCTCTTCACTCTCTCACAGGGAACACTCTTCTAGTGCCAGTGCACACAGACTTTGGAAGTCACAAACACACAGAAAAATTCTCCACAATCATAGTTGGAACGTAGTAGCTTTTTTTAAAATCTATGCATCCATTGTATCAATTAATATTACATGTACACATTCACTCACACACATACAGTATGTGTGTATATATATATATATATATATATATATATATATATATATATATATATATATATATATATATGTAGCGTAAAAGCTGTTTCATCCTCGTTTACTTTTCATTAGGTTTGCAGAGGTTAAATATGCTTAGCTGCTCTTTAAAGGCAGATATCAAGCTTTGAGAGGAGCCAGTGCTGTGCTGTTAGTTTTCACTACACTGCACACACTTCTAGAACACTCACACAAAGTCATATAAACACATGTTCAGACCCTGAGAATCTCTTAGAATCAAAGTAGAAACCTGCTCTAACCTGCTCATGCTCCTCGACAGTTGGCACTACTCTTTGATCAATGAGAGTAAACTTAGTGTTTAAGTAGGGGTTTCCAGGCTTCTGTGGGGTACATTAGGGCTAGAGGCAAAAAAACAGCAAGTCTTTTTGTTTAACGTTATTGCTGACTCTGTGGATAGAAGTAAAATAGATGCTGTAGGGGGGCTCCTGAAGACAGTTGCATGTGGTGAGAAATATCTTTTTTAGAAGTGTTTTTTTTTTTCTAAGTTTACTATTTTGTCATATTTTGCCCTTTGATAATCAGACTAGAGAGACAGGAAAGGTAAGGAGAGCATGCAGAAGATGGTTCAGCTAGTTGGGAACTGGTACATGCACCATTAAATTATCCATTATCCCTTTAGTTGCACTTTCCAATAAACACAGAGTGTTGTGCATCTTATTTGCCAGCTTTCCAAAAGTTCATTTACATTAAAATTTATTTAACTGTGTGGCTTTTATCTTTGTTTAGCTGTGTGTGTGTTAGTGTCTTGTAGCTGCCTGCTTTTGTCCGACACTGGACGGGGGCCAGACATCAAACATGAAATCTGTATTTAAAGGTTTATCTGTCTTTTGAGACTGATATATTCCTGAATACGGTACATCAGATCGTGGCAGTGATGCCGTGCGAGTGCTTCAAGAAATGTATGATTTTGTATCTGTGCTAAAGAAGAAAGACAGGCAAGGAGGAGAGATGGCATCAGTGATTAGATTTGTCTGCAGCTCTTTTGCTTTTTGCAGCTCAGTGGGTCAGTGGAGGGCTGACGTTTTTTTTTTTTTTTACATATCTTTGGGCCCCACACTAAGTGAATCAACATGTATCGTGGCATAAAATGCACAAAGTACATGTGTGTAAGCAGTCATGTGTTTGCAGGTGTCCATGTCAGAGACACATTTGATCTGGTGTGAAAATGCAGTGCATTTCCATTCATAAAAGCGCTACAGACAGAGCAATACAGACAAGCAAAGGCAGCAGTCTGCTCACATTGTAGCTTACTTTTCAAAAATGCCTTGTCAGCTTGCTCAAGGATAAGAAACGAGCTAGATGAGGTATTTACTGTCACTTTCTATACAAGCATTATGCAAGAAACTGACGTGTGTGACAGTCTGTATTTTGAAAAGCAAAAATAAGTCAAATTTCACTATAAATACTGAAGAGGCACGTCAAAGTCAGGTGAAATGATCTAGCTACTTCAGATTTAATTGGGTTTTCAATGTGAGAGTCTTGTTAATGTCAGGCATGAGGCACCCATCTCTGTCTGAAAGTTCCTGTTTAGCTTTCTGTTACGTGTATTGCCACAGAATGCTGAGATCATAATCTGGATTTCATCGCACAACAACATCCAACACATGTTTCGCTTTGTTAGAATTTGTTCCTTGCTTTACTGTGCAACTTGTCAATGTTTTTCATCTGAATCAACACCAACCTGTGTGTTTGGTCTGGCTCCCTCCCCTTTATCTAGCATTACGGTCCTTGTAGTAGGTGTTATTATCCCACCGTATGCTGACAGCCTATCTCTTAACCCTCTTAGGAGCACACTATGCTACGCTTGGCTGACTTGTTTGCACTAATGTCAAGTTTTAGCGGTTAGCAGGCGGTTACCATATGCTACTGTGCTGCTGTCGCCCTCGATGTCAGTCAAACGAATGTCAGCCTAAGCTCACAGCACAGTACACAACAGCATGCACTCAGAAACACAGTGACAGAGTATACACAAACACACACGTCATACCCATGCTGTAGGCAAGTCAAATGCAGACACGCTGAAGAAGGAATAAAAGACCACATCCTGTTGGGATGCCATGTGTAAACTACAATGCTGAATAGGACCACAGTATGAAACAGAAATATTTAGTCTCAAAGATAGCTGCGTCCTGTTTGCAACTTGAAGTTCACACATTAATGAAAGTGTGCCTGCCTCTGTTCTTCTGCATTTCCTTCTCGCGTCCTCTCCCATCTGTCCAAGTTGAGATGTTGGTGGCTGTTTTCTAATGTTAACAGAGATGTGTTCAGAGTGGCCACACAGCCCTGCAGCTCTCTGCTCATATTGACCTTCTTCAAACCCACCCTTTCTCTCTCCCTCCTGAGTTTTTCTTCCTCTTTTATTTCTCTTTCTGCTTTCTAAGTTTCCTATTTCCCGGTCACCTCTCAGGCTGCCTATGTGGCTGTTTAATCCAAACTGCAAAAAGTAGCCTTTGGAGTCAGTCTCTTTGGCCTTTGACAGATCAGGATGGCAGTGTGTGACCATGGAGGATTGGGCTGTTTCTGCATTCAGCTTGGTGTTCCACTCTTGTTTCCTGCATCTGCCTTCTCTTGCTGCCTCTCTATTCCTCCATTTTTCTTGCTCTCTGTCTAACTTAAACACTGGTTAAACTGCTGAGCACCAGCAACGATGGACAGTGATAAAGAAATAACATTATAGTAACAGTAACATGACATGGTGCTGTACAACCCCAGGGAATGACAAGAGAAAAAGGCGCCATAATCCATTTTAATTTGACTGATATCATTGTACTGAGGGAGAGAAAGAGCAAGAGAGTGAGAAGCAGTTATTAGCAGAGCGGCGAGTGAGAGAGTGATTAGCAGAGTGAGGGAGACAGGGATGGAGCAAAGGAGGGAGAGGGAGAGAAGTGAGATGTCTCAGGCCAGAGACTGCACTCTAGCTGACTGCAATGTCTTGTGGTGACCTAGTTGCAACCTCTTTGAAGTCCACAGGCTGATCTCGCTCTATAGGCTGCAGAGGAGATCTGCTGCATACAGCTTTATTAGATGGGGATAGAAAAAAAATAGCAAGGGGTGATTTAAATTCCCAGGATCCTAGGGTTGCTCTAAACGTCTTTAACCCCACGTACATATACACATATCTTGGTTATGCATGTTCTTTTGTACATGTTTTATTTCATGTTTTAGAATATGTCTTTGGCTCTGACTGTTAAACAGAGCCCAACCAATTTTGGGGGTCCATGCCTAGAAGAGAATCTCTACATGTGATGACTATATTATGAAGAAATATTAGCTAATATTGAACAACATGTGTGTCACTACTGATGTCAGTGATTGATAGGTCAGTATAAACTAATGTGTGGTTCTGGATAGCTTGAAGTTCTGTGCTGTGTGTGTTTCTCTCTCTCTCTCTCTGTGTGTGTGTGTGTGCGCGCGCGCATGCGTGCATACCAGATACTCCTACTCTCTGGAAAGTGTAGCCTGTAATTTCAGGCCAAACGCAGCCGTTATCCTTTAGCCCACCACATTAGGAGACAGTGGTGCATTGTCAGGAGAGCTGACCTAGAATAGTCCAATCACTCTACATTCAGCCCCCTGCTTGCCCTCTCCTGTGATCACCATGCTGCCAGTGCTGCAGTCTATACTATGTGTGTATGTACTGTATGTGTGTGAGTGTGTGTGACCCAATTCAGTCACTGGTGTTGCCAGGCTTGCCCCTGGTGAGGGCATGGATGTTAGGGCACAAAACCTTCAGATGTGTGTTCTGTTCAGACAGCGCTTTAGACTTCTTATGTTGTCGTCTGTGGTTGTAGAAATGTAGCAAAACTAATACACGATTCCCACTGCTGCCCATAAATTTCCATTAACTGTGTTTATACCAATGATTGTATCCATTCACTATGTGTCTCGCAAGGGACAGAGCATGTACACACAGGTGTGCATGTGTGTTTGAATATGCCAGTGAAGGATAGGGAGTTCATAGACACATGCTCACTCACACTGTATGACTTGGCCGCTCAGTGAACTCTCTCAATTATCTTGAGCCTTTCTCCTGCACCCCTCCATCTCTCCATCCCTGCATCTTCCCACCTGCTCCCCATTGAGAGTCTGTATGTGCAGACACACTCTGCTGGGGGCATGCTTAACCTTTTTTTCCTACTGCAAAACACAAGGAGACAGAGACACACGTGCTCTTCTTCAAGTTGGGCTTCAATTAAAAAATCCACTTCACCCCCCCCCCCCCCCCCCCCCCCTTCCTTCTTTCTTTCATTCCCTTTCTCTGCCTTCTTTTTGAAGTTAGCCTGGGGCCTCACAGAGCCTCATCAACCCTTTGCCTTGGCTAGATTGCATACAGGTACCCTCTGTGGCTATTTCAAATGACTTAATTAGCTTCTGAGTGCAACGGGTTGGTAGAAGCCTTCTCTCTCTCTCTCCCTGTTCCTCCCGCTCCCTCTCTCTCTCTCTCTGTCTTCAGAGAGAGAGAGAGAAAATGATTGAGCCCATATGACACATTTAGTGCCTTGCCGTGTGGTTTCACTTTCTAGGTCATGCTCTGTAAAGCTGACTGCCTGTTACCTTCTAGAATAAGACAACACACATTGGTCCATGCATTTATGCACACGCACTCCCTCATGCATGCACAGACATGCCTTATTCAAGATGAACTTTGATTGAGTTTTTTTCTTTAGGCTCCATCCAAACACTGTCTTTTGTAATTGATCTGCTTTTCAGTTATGCAATATTTATGAATCCCATAGCCAAACGGCATGTGAGCCAGATGACTGGAAATTTGGTGGCTTTTTTGCTTAGCTCATTTGGCATATGTTTGTTTGTTTTAGTGGCTCAGACATAATCCAACACTGTTTTGTTGTGCTGAGTCCCTAGGCATGAATTCCCATACACCTCAGTGATCAAGGTGTGCGTTTCCTCTTCAGTTTTTGCTGTGCCTCTGTTTTTTTTTTTTGTCAGTGACAACAGCGTCAAGGGCATGCCCCTCTGCAGTAAAAAAAAAAAAAAAATTCTGATCCATCTCAGTCCTGATGCACCACATTTATATTACACACAGCATTACACACACACTCACATATAGATATATAAAGTGGTATATCTTATCAGCTTCTTTCCTTGAAGAAAACAGAAGCATGTTGGATCTTGGCATCTTTGTCATCTTCTGCTACATGGCTTTAAATCTGAGTCCGTCAGACTCTATGTACGTAAAACTCTTGTGAAATGTCATTTTCATGAAGAATCACAAACAGTGTCAGAAGTTTTGACAATGCTGATGTTCCCCCTGCTTCCTTTTTGCATTGTCAAGGTCTTCTTGTGGGGTTGTATCGCCATAATACTTTATTTAATGAAGTGCCTGATGAAAAAATATGACCACGAGGATGTGAACAGTGATGGTCATCAATGACTAAATGAGTTCTCTCACCCCTTAGGGTGGGAACAAGATCTCAAGGGTCTTAAGAGAGCAATGTGCCTGTTAACTTCTGGCCTTCTGGTCTAGCAATAGTTTGCTGGCTAGCTTGAGGCATGTGCTAAAAACCTGGGCCTGCTAAATTAAGTTTGGCTGTGTGCACAGCCTGTGGCATCACACACATGCACACATAAGAGCAAGGCGCTTGAAGTCAGGCATTCACCCATACCACACACTCGCACGCACACACGCACGCATGCACGCACACACACAGACACACATTCATCCTCCCATTACCCAGTCTTAATTGGCTACCTTCCGTCTTTCTCTCTTCCTCTCTTTCTCTCTCTTGGATAGGCCTACAGGCCTGTTGGTACGCTGGCACACAGCAGCAGAGTTTGGGCATACCAGCAGGTCTGGGGGCAAGGAAGAAATTGGAAAGAGAGAAGCAATACAGATGGGTGTTAGGATGAGGTTCAGAGCACAACTAGTAGATGAGAGAAAGTAAATTGTAGCTATTCCTCAACACAGAGTTGTATTTCACACTAAATATTTTCATTATATTAGAAAACACTACTGTATTTTCACCAGCTTATATTCAAGGTACTTGAAGCTACTCATAAAGTAGAGTAGGAGATGCTTCTCTCCTTTCCACTAGTTGAAGAGTTGTCATGTGCTGTCAGCCAGCTTGTTCTCCATGTGCCTGTCACTGCTCTGGATAGGAGCTCTGGGTCCCAGCATCCTGCCAATTGGTGAACTGTGTGTGATTGTGTGGGAGGCTGTGTGTGTGTGTATGTGTGCACGTTGCCCTCAGAGCACTTTGTTGATTCTACTCTGCAGTGTCAGTGACACATTGAGCGGGTTCGGTGGGAGTCCCCTGGTTTCCCTCGTGCTGTGTTTACTCCATCTGTTTACTCCCCCAAAACACTCTCAAATCTATTATCCGCCTCTCTCTCTTTTTCTCTATTTTTCACTCTCTGTCGATCTCTCTTATTTACTCCTGACTTCTCTTGACTTGTCGTTTCAAATCAGTAGTTGTGTGGTAGTCAGGTGGTGTGCCTGTCGACAGCCAGCACTCGTCTCTTCCTCAGCAGGAGACAGGATTGAGTTTCTCTCTCCGCCATCCAGCCAGCCATCTTTTTTTTCTTGAAAATCCAGAGCACATTCCTTTCTTGGTTGGTTATTTTGTTTCAGTGTTCTTGATTAATGGAATAGCTGAATAAAACATGCAGAATTAAATTAAAGAGGCTTTTTATGGAGTACTGTCTGCAATTATGTTAATGAGTTTATCTATCCTATATTTTGTATCATTAATATGCAAAGTATATAGCTTTCAATTACATATCAAAAAAACTGTAGGTGTTTGAGTCTGATTGTTTTATGGCTGAGGTATTGATCAACAAAAATTGAAGAGGAAGTGGTATATTTTTACTGATTCATCAAAGTCTGCAAATCTTCAAAATAACGTCCTACAACCTGTTTGGAGTTCACATTAAATGAAATGTGTCTCAGAATTATGAAGCAATCTTTGGTTTTTCTCTTTCATAGTGCATCACTTCTGAAACAACTTTAACATATTAATGTGCTCATTATGCAACCTGTGGTACAGTTTTATAATGCCAGTCCAGAGTCTGTGTATGATGGTATGAAATAATAGTTTACATACCCAATTCCAAGGGCACCACCAAGGGCTCATAAATGAGAGATAAAAAGAAGTGGAAGCGGAATGCAGGAAGAAGAGAGAGGTACCTCTTTTTTTTTCCCTCATCCCTGTGACCAGCTAATTAGCTACACTGCTGATCTTCAGCTGCAGGGACAGGGTTCAATAGTTCATCTATCTACCACTGTGCTACAATGGTTGTAAACCTGGATTACCTGCTTTACCAGCTACCAACCCCAGTATTACAAGTAGATGTCTTGTTCGGCAACCTGGACATGAAATGAGTCCAAACAGCTGGCCAGGTGGATTTACTTGAAAGCTGTTGTTCTGAAAAGAAGCATATTTGCTTCCTCCATAATCTGTGGTAGCAAAAGTTTGAGTGGCCTGGACTCTGAGGAGCAAGTATTCTGAAGAGTATGACCAAAGATTTATTAATGGAATCAGATTTAAGACTGCTGTCATTTAAAAATTAGTTTTAAAGATGTCCTAGATGTGTCAGTATGCCTTTAAAAGATTAAAAGCTATTGATTATATGGATGAATCAGTTTTTGGTTTTTTTTTGAGAAACTCAAGCATAGGAAATAGGCTCTTACTTTGATATTAATATTTCAAGCATAGCCACTGGTTGAAATTGGCTATCTATCTGATTACTTATTTATATATTTACTTCATACTTAAACATGGAGCACTGGGCAAACCTGCAGTTTGTAGCTTGCTCCGAAAAAGAGAAAGTTGAGAAATAAAATAAGTAGCACATGTTTGTAGCTTACTTTGCACAGTCCTCCGCACAGTAGCAGCAGTTAAGCAATGCAAATTCTTAACAGCAGTGCACTACACACAGTACAAAAGCCTGATGTTTTCCTAATCTCATCTGTGAATAACATGCAGAGTAGTAAGGATTACGGCACAATGCTATGACACAGTGAAAACACAAGCTTTTATGTAAGCAAAAGTCTAACAGCAGAAATTGCACACGTACACACCTACACCCTATGTTCTTAGACTCTCACATCTTTAACTAGGTTTCAAATAGTACATATTGTTGACCAATGTGTGAAGAGGAAGCAATACTGGAAATATTTTCTAAGCACAGGCTTGTAAAAGACTGCAAGACTGAGTAAGATAAAGAGACTGACTACATTAGAATAGCATATAATAGGAGAAAACATATTAAATTTTCATTCCTCTTTCTTGCCCATTTTTTTTACCTTCTCCAGTCATCAGATAAAAAAAACATCCTATTAGTCTGATAATAAAGGTGTAGTGCACCTCACTGAATGCAACATTGCAGTACAAAGCACAAGAATACAAAAACTGTAAGCCTTTGTGAGACTTAGGAAAAATGTAACTGAAAAATGATGTTCTTATTAACTGTTGCCTTCAGTCAAATGTGCAAGTCTATTTGGCTTTTATTTCTGTGTGTTAGCTTTTTTTTTTTTATTGGTGTAAGAGACTTTCCTGGACTAATCTGATTGTGTGCCAGTTGTACCAGCGCTTACTTCCTGTTGCTGGCAAAGCGGAGTATAGCAAAGGGTCGAATTATGCTAATGAAGTTGTCAGAGGCGTGTAGCATCAAGGCTGATGGGAGTGCCTGCCAGGCAGCCAATAGTGAGGCTGAGACTGTGATCAGCCGAGCATGATGGGAGACCACCCTGCACAGCGTGCACTGAGGCCCGGCACAGCCCCTAGATCAAAGAGCTGTCCCTCTAATACACCAGCAGTTAGAGTGATACTGCAGCTAAACACACAGGCACACACGCACACATCTAATAGGCACACAAAATAACACCTGGTTGCACGCAACGAATACACTTGAAGACATCACATTCCTGTATGAGCCAAAGCGTATACATACACACCCCTAATTACATACTTTAATACATACAAAAAACCCCATCATGATTCACAAATAATTCTTGCACATCTGAATTCAAAATAAAGAAGTAAAAAAGTCCTAATTTCTTGTAGATATTTGTAGCTTTTCATTAACTTCTTCAGCTGCTTTTGTGCTCCCTGCCAGCAGTTCTGTTTCGCTTTTCCAAGACTCTGTCTCTACTTTCTCTTCATCCATGTCATGTCTTCCTCTTTTTAGCCCTTCTTTAGTTAAGATATCTCATTAATAACCACTTCTCTTGCCTGCCTCCTGTTAGCCTCCAGTGTTAGCTTGCTGCTTTTTCTCTCGCCCCGCCGCCTCTCTGTCTTTCCTCCCTTTCCACTCCTCTGCTCTCTCCTCTGCCCAGGGTTCTTGTTTGAAATTCAAGAGTGGTGCAGTGAGACTGCAATAACCTACATACAGATCTTTCTTGCTCATTCTTATTTTCTTTCACTCTATCTCTCTCTATGCTCTCTCCCTCATTTACTTACTAATGCCATTCACACATGTAATATTTTTGAAATGAATATAATTGAAGGAATAATCTATTTACATATAATGTAAATTAATACAGAATATTTTTTGTGCTCAATCTCATATACAAATTCCTCTGTCAGTCTGGCAGACTCTTATATATTTACTGTTCCTTCTTTTATTTTTGCCACTGCTATGGGAAGACACTGGAAGGTATGTGTGTGTTGGGGGGGTGTCATTATATCAAGTAATTTTTTATTTACTGTTCAATTTACAGTGCTGATGCATCCTACCTCCACCTCACCTTGTTCCTCAGTCCACACATTCCTCGTGTGCTTCTCTGTTGCTTTGTATGTGCAATTGTGCCTGTGTGTGCGCAAGTGTGCAAGTGTGGGATGGCGGAGATGCAACTCCTGTATGTCCTGCTGACTTTTTGGTGAACCTCTCTGCTGCAGATTAAAATAAATACTGAAAGACGAGTTGGCCAGACGAGAAGAACAAAGTTTGTGTGTGTGTGCGTGCCTGTGTGTGTGTGTTTAGAAACAGGTGGGGGCTGTCTGTGCGTTTGTTAGAGGGATGGGTGTGTAAGCAAGTGTATGAATGCACGGGCAGTAATGTGCTTGTGGCGGCGTGCGTGCGTTTGTGCATCTGTGTCTGTGTAGCTTTTGTGAACTTTCTCATGCTTTCACTTGTGTATGGAAGTGGCATATGCTGGCAGTGGGTGGCAGTGCAGGAAAAGCAAGCTGGCTTGCTGGTGGGGAACCTTAGTCAGAGCATTCAGAAAAAACTCCTCCTTATGCTGTGCGTGGAAAACAGTGATGCACATTCCCCCACCCCCTCCCACTCCCCCTTTTTATTTTTAAAAAACTTCAGTTGCCATTTATCGCCCCTTTGTTATTCTGTATTTGTTACCTTTTTTATGGCAATTGACATTTTTTTTTGACGTATGTGAATCTGAGTAGGTTCATGATTTTTGCGCTAATTTGGTGCACTAACTAGATCAATCGTGCAAAATCCATAGTCAAAGTCCTTTAGTATTACTTGGGATGAGAAATGCCTATTCCCATGTTCATATTTGTCTGTTTAATGCATGGAAATTAATAATACATGCAGTATGCCTACAGATGTGATTTTAAATATTCCTGCTTAACTTTGCAGCTTGATCCTCAAAGTTAGCCAAATCAGATCATTAAAGGTTCAAAGCTTAGGGCAGTGTGCTTTTTTTTTTTGTAGCCAGGGAGGTGCTGCAGAGTGGGAATGAAAGACAAATTATTACTTGGCATGGATCTACACATAGGGTCAGAACATGGGTTTAAATGCTGCAGCGCCAACTCTCCAGTGGAATTTTGTGTTTGTGTTAAAAAGAGAGAGAGAGAGAAAGAGGGAGGGAGGGAGAAGGGTTATATTGATGGCACGCCACACTTCTCTCTTCTCTCTCTGTCCTGAATAATCATGATCCTGAGCTAATGGGATGCTTCTTCAAAAAGATGAGACTATGCATGAACTGTGGATGAACTGGAACCTGCATATGAACCTGGGTGGTAGCCCAACCCAGCAGCCATGCCTGTTCCCTGGCTGGGTAATTCCAAACCTAGACTGATGCTATTATTGAGAAGAGGATGAGTGTGTGTGTGTGTGGGTGTGGGTGCGTGTTTGTTCTTAAGTACAGGTATGACTTGGAAGATCTGATGTTAATTAAATAAAAACTGATCATTTGCTTTTGTGTGCATTTGGCAGTTTGCGTGTTTGATACGGGCAAAGGCCATAAAGAGAGGGATAAAGAGAGGAAGAGATTTGGTCTGACTGGGCTGGCAGGTGAGCAGACGTTTGCTCCAGGCTGCTATGCTACCTTTTGATACAGCTGGCTTTGTGGAACAGACATGAATTTTCTCTTTTTTCCTCTCTCCATCTCTCTATCCTTCTCTCTCTAAAACTGTCACTGTCTGCATGTAATCTCTTTAGGGCTTTTATCATTTCACTGCCTCAGATGTAGCCTTTCTTATGGTTGTGTTTTTCTGAATAATTTGAAACTTGAGTGACAGATTGTGGGACAGATATGTGAAGAACGGAGACTGTTGTACCAGATCAGACACATAGGTGGCAGTATGCTGTCAGGCTAAATCAACACTCTCTTCCTCTTTTCCTCTTGGACTCTTCCCTTGATCTGTCTACCTACCTACTTACACCTTATTTAGAGAGATAGGATATTATATGCCCACATATATGATACAATATTTTCAAATTATCATATCAAGTCATCTATATATTTTATGGTCGCTGTTTTCATCTTTCATCATCCTTCCTTCAGGCTGTATTTCCATTTCTCCAGACACTTCCCTCCTCTTCCGTCTGCAGATACCTGCCTAAAAGCAAAAATGCAGTGATGTTTAACTGCATGTTAGCATATATGTGGGTATTTATTCCTCTTTGTCTCATATTAAGTCTATTTTAAAAAAGCAAATGGATAAAAAATTAAAGTGCTGCACACTAGTTGAGACTGAGTACTGTCAGTGTAGAAAGAATGCAAGCAGATACATGCAAACCAGCCCACATAGAGACACACATTGTTTCCCCAGATTAATGCTGTGGCTCTGAGGGACTAGAGGGAGATCAGGAACTGAGGGTCTATGGAAATAGATGATTTTGTCATCGAAACACCCACCACTCCTCCCCGGAGGTGCACTGCTGTTGTCATGTCCTCGACTTAGTTGTTATCTTTTTCACTTCTCGTGTTCTCCAACCTGTATGTGACACACTAGAAGCGCACACACACACACACACAGACACTGGTCTCCCTTCTTTCACGCGTACCTCGTACTACAGCATTGTTGATTTTCAGGCTCAGTTAAACCTGTTTCTACTCTCCTTTTATTTTCATTTATAAGTTAATGTATCTTGTAAGGTTATGCCAGCATAACACTCACTATTACTGTCACAATCCAATAATGTTAAAAATTAGTTTATTGTATATCAGGGGGAGAAAAAAAAAGTAGAATCCAATATGATCCATGAGCCTGATCTATCACATTAACTATACTTTAGGAGACATGCTATAATGAGAGACGTGACATGAGGAACACTGATTCTGCTTAAAAAAGGTTGCCATGGTTAGTTTGACAGCTGACAGTGTAGTGAGATACTCGAGGCTGCGGTATCAATATTGGTATCAGACATGAAAAAGTGGTTCTGAGCCATTGCTGAATTCACTGTCAATAAATGACAAGTGGGCAGGAATTTGGCCATATTAACTGCTGTTGCCTGTCTTTCTGTCTGTCTGTCAGTAAAATAATCACCCATCACACAATTGAATGAGCAGCAAAACAAAAGTTCATCTTTTTTTAATCCTTTTTTTTTTGTGTTTAGACTTGTTTACACAGTATTTGCTTCAGATCACTAAAATCCGTGGTTTTGACAGTTATTTTCTTTCTGTAACCACCTTGTCTTTATTTGTTCCTTATTTTCCTTCAATCTCGGGTGGAAATCCATTGTGTGAAATGTTTAAATCTCAATATGTGGTAATTTAAACAAAGTCACTACTACTACTTGACACCTGGAGACTGTCCTTTGTTTCTTTAAATCTCTTGCTCCTGTATTTCTGTCAGTGTTAGCCAAACCCCCGTAGGGCTGCATCATAAGCAGATTCTAAGTGTGTATGTTTTTTTGAAGGGTGTGATGCTAGGGCTGGGCAGTTAATCAAATTTTATTTTCAATTACAGTTTTGGCTTCCAGCAAAAACAGAAATAATCAGAATAAAATGATTGATTCTATTCATTTTCGCTATAAACCTGTTGTTTGTTATAAATCAAGCACAGCCCCTTTCCTTTACACTGGTTCGCGTTCACCCCTCCCTAAAAGCTTAAACTCACTTACTGTTGAGTGGAGCCAAAATGAGTAAAAGAGGGGCTTCAGTCAAAAAGATCTAGAGGAAGCAAAACTCACAAGGCTTCCATAGATGAACTTGTGGAAGAATCATTAACACTTGCCTGCAGCTGTCTTTGTCTCCGGACTGCACAGGGTCTCTCACCTGGTCTGCTTTAGCTCAACAGTTGGCAGCCAGCTCCAGTTTTTGGTTGCTCATCCTGTGGCTGCCTTGCAGGCCTCCCGTGGCACACGCGCCCGCTGCTGCCTGGGGTCTCTTCATCCACGGTGTAGTGTGGCTGATAGGGACCAGTGGTTGCCCGCGTGAGACGACCTTTATGGTCAAAAAACACAGTTCAATCATCCCTGCTGGACACCCCCAGTGTCCTCTGCCACACCTCTTTATTTTAATTAATTAATTTTATATTTGAATAATTTTTCAAATTCAAAGTGATTTGATCTGAAATTAAAAAAAAAAAAAAATGCATTTTTAGTTTCTGTAACTGCAGGATGTTTACATTATGAATAATCCAGTTCACTAATTGAGTTTACAGCATTGACCAATATAATGTTAATCTCTTAATTATCATTTTTGGTATAATCTTGCAGCCTTAGGTGGTGCGCGAGTTAATGGAAAGTGTCCCTTCCCTCATCAAATAGCAGGGTTTTGATTCTGGTAGTGTTGGTTAGAATCGATCTTCTGGTCCACACAGGGTGGCAGTAATGCATCTGATTTGCTGGCTTTCAAGTGTCGTTAAAATTCAAAGAAGAATCCTTTTTGGCAGTGATAGTTTGGTCAGAGATCAACACTTTCCCCCTGTTGCATTTCCTCCCTTTTAGAAGTATAGTTAGGTCCATAAGTTCTTTTGAGGTTTTTTGGCCATTGAAACATTGTTTTTTTTTTTTTTGTTTTGTTTTTTTATCCTTTTGTCTCAGTTCCACCACAGTGGGTTTTAAATCAAACAGTCAAGATATGATTGAAGTGCCGACTTTCAGCTTTAATTTAAGCGGTTTAGCAAAAGTACTGCATTACAGCCATTTTTATATGTAATCCCAAATTTTAAGAAGGTTCAAAAGTAATTAGACAGTTGACTAATGAGCAGTTTCATGGCCATGTGATACCGGTTCCCCCATTATTTCACAAAAACTTAAGCAGATAAAAGATCTGGAGTTTTGAACTTGAATTTGGTGGCTGTTCACTGGACCTTTCAATATGAAGCCCAAAGAGATGTCAGTGCAAATGAAGGAGGCCATCATTAGGCTGAAGCAGTAAAATAAACCTATCAGAGAGATAGCAAACACCTTTATCAACAGTCTGGTACAGTCCTAAAAGAAGTAATGTACTGGCCAGCTCAGAAACGCCAAAATGCCCAGAAGACAACAGAAAACAACTAAAGTGGATGAGTTCAGAATTCTTTCTTGGTTAAGGAAGACCCTCACACCATCGAGCCAAATCAAGAATGCTCTTGAGGAGGCAGGGTATCGTTGTCAAAATCTACAATTGAGAGAAGCCTTTATGAATATAAATAGAGATTGTTTACAACAAGGTGTAAATGACTGGTTAGACACAAGAAGTCCAGATTAGACTTTGCTAGAACAACAATTCTGGAAAAAAGTCTTGGGACAGATGATTAACTTGTACCAGAATGATAGGAAGTGAAATGTATGGAGAAAGAAAGGAACAGCTCATGATCCTAAGCATACACCAGCATCTATTAATCATGATGGGGGCAGTGTTATGCCACGAGTATGTATGGCTGCCAGTGGAACCGGTTCACAAGTATTTAGTAATGATGTGACTGCTGATAGAAGTAGCAGGATGGATTCTGAAGTGAGCAGGGCTATACTCTCTGCTCAGATTCAGCCAAATGCTACAAAACTGATTGGACAGCGCATCACAGTCCAAATGAGCCAAAGTGTAATGCAAAAGTAATCCAAGAGTGTCACATGACAAATAAATAGGATAGTTTGAAAACGCATGCACATAACTGTCTATTTGTGTTAGAGGACAGCTCCTTGCTTCAGCACACGCTTGTAAACGCACACAGTATATCAGAAGTAGCACGTAGCGCCTTACCAATTAATTAATTTATTTATTATTAGCATATATGGTTTTTCGGCAGAGTTTTTAAGCCACTCTCATGCCCTCTTTCTCCTCATTCCCCTCATTTCCATCGTTCCATTTCCACACCTGAGAGTCGAGCGTCTGCCATGCCCAAGTTGACCACATGTTCTCAGGGTCAGCCAGAGTAGCTGGGTGGGAGCCAGCCTGCTGAGTGAGCCAGGGCCAGGGCAGGTCAGCATTTGGTTTGACCAACAGCAAGACCTGGAGTGCGTGCAGACTAACATGGAGGTGGGGGTGGGATTGCAGAGCTTGTATCCTGCAGATTAGAGTGATACACCATCTATACACACAGGATGGGCTTTTCAACATACCACTAACCCGGCCATGACTCCCTAAACTAGGGAAGTGCGTGTACGTGGTGTATGTGTGTCCGAAAGAGGTATGCACCCTTTTTTTAATCGGTAATGGCAGCATAAACTTTTCACCCCACTTTCTCATGTGATCCGACTAAAACTGCAAACTGCATTCCACAGAAAACGCATGCGCCTTCCACCTGTGTGAATGCATGTGTGTGTGTGTGTTTGTGTGTATGTGTGTGTGTGTGTGTGTGTGTGTGTTTTCCGAATTAGAGCGGTGGACTGTGGATTACATCGAGTTCAGACAATTATCTTTCTACCAGTCAATTCAAGGTCAGTTTTACAAACCCATTTACTTCCCACCAATATGTTTCAGTTAGGTGTGCCTGAATGAAAGCACCATTTCAAACATCTCAGTATACGTATGCTGTTTTGTTACTGTTACCTCACAGTTTTTGGTTAATGTTTGGTGCTTTGTAATTATCTGTGTCTTGTATTTTTCTGGAGTATTAGTAATGAAGAAGTAGCAGTGTTTATTGATTTTGTTGCTTGCCTAATAATAACCCTGGCAAATGAATGAGGCCTGATGTAAGAAGCATATTTTATAGGCAGTGCGTGTGCATGTGTCTGTGCTCAGTCTTTAGCAGTGTGCCACATCTCAAGCCCCTTATTCTTGGATAATTGTGCTGCAAGTCCTCAAGCTCCCCTTTAGCCTGAAAACCAAGCTCATTGCGGCCCCCAAAGAGCTCCCCTACACGGTAGAGAAAAAAAAAAAATCCCAAGTTGTCCTTGTGCATAAAAGTAGATTCTACTCTCCAACACCTTTTCAAATTAATATTTGTGATGGGCGCCATTCTGCCAGCCCCAGTTTCTGTTCCCCGCCTTTGTTCCTGCGTTTGATGTAATGGAGGCAAGGACAAAGAGGAGAGCAGGCAGAGTGTGTGAAAATGGTAGTTAAGTGGGCTTAAGGGTTCCTTCAGTACCTACTGAAAGGCCTGCACCCTGAATAGGACCCTCGCACTGCTAAGCTGTAGTGCAGTAAACAAGACAGGTCCAGCACAAAGGTGCGTCTCAAATGAGCACAGACACCCTCCTTCTCTTTTTCCTCACCCTGTCTCACCCTAACCTCCCACCCAACTCTGACATCTGGCCAATCCCAAGATCTGTCTGAGTCCTTAGTCATCCCCTCCCCTTTTATTCCCCCTCATTTTTCACACTCCTTCATATCTTTTCTCTTGTTCTTTAGTGTTTCTCTGCACTCTCTTCTGGTGTATGTGTGTTTGCATTTTGTTGTAGTGGTCCTGGCTGGAAAGCTTGCTCCCCCTAGCCAGTCTTGTCCCTAGTGCTTGGGCGGTTCGGCTCTTTTGTTTAGTTAATTGCAATGAGTATAATGTACTAGTCTCTCAGAGGTCTACGAAAGACAATTAGACAATCCCAAGAATTTAATGAGACACCACTAGCCCCAATCCCCCATCCTTTGCTTTGAGAAACACCCTGCTCTCCGTTGGCACTGACTGTGATGTAGTGAGGAGGGGGTTGTGATGCAGGTCTCCTCTCTGTGTCTGTTTGTGTGTTTACCAGATTGTTGGTCTGCCCATCAGAGAACTCACCAGAGAGAAAAGACCCAAAGAGATAAAATACAAAGAAAAAAAAACCCAAAACAAAATAAAGAGAGATTTTAATTCTACATTTATTTGGCTCACTTCCAAGAAGGCCTCTTACACTACGGGATTCTCTTGCTCGACAGGGAAGACTTCCTGGGAATATCTGTGTAATTATTAAGAATGATTATCCTGTTCACCCAGTGAAGGGACAGAGCACTTGACAGTGTCATCCCCAAAAGGAAG
Source organism: Archocentrus centrarchus (assembly GCF_007364275.1). Classification (NCBI taxonomy): domain Eukaryota; kingdom Metazoa; phylum Chordata; class Actinopteri; order Cichliformes; family Cichlidae; genus Archocentrus; species Archocentrus centrarchus. The sequence goes on along the minus strand of NC_044354.1, from coordinate 17,671,632 downwards.
AGGGATGACTGGAGTACTGGGTGATGGACGAAACCCTGGGTGGCCTTTTTAAGGACTTCTCCCCACTTCTCTCTTTCATTATCAGTTGCTGTCTTTTTTTTTTCTGTCTTTATTATTTCTCCCTTGGCATTCCCTTTCTCACTCTCTTTCTGTTTTCTTTTTTTTTTGTAATACATTCCATCATCAATGCTCAAGACCTCTCTCTGAATCATACCAAGATAAAGCCTGCCTTAAAACAGAGGAAATATCCATAAGTGATTCATTATATCCCTCTTCACCTCACATTGAGATTAATTAATGATATTGCTCTACTATTGTCAAGTGCTTGTAATTCACAACCTTAAAACCTACCTTTGTGCAATGTCAAGGAAAGGCTTTTTTTCCCCTTGTATCCCTTTTGTTTTCCTCTTCTCTCCTTCTTTCTTCCTCTCATTCTGTCATTCCTTTGCTTTTTTTTTCTTCTCCCTGGCTAATCACGGTGTTACAACAAAAGACGGGGCTCCATTATTGCATGTGTCCATCCCAGAAGAAAGGAAATGAGAACGGGACAGAGGGTGGCCGTGCCCTGACACCGCACTATTAATCTTCCAGTAAAGCCTTGTCAGGCAGAAACGGACACAAATGGATCACTCCCATTAACTGGAAGAGTGTAGGTAAGGGCTTTAACAAGCGTTTACCAGAGTCCATTTTCTCACTAATGAAGAGGGGGAATACACGACCTCCCAGCCAAACCTGCCAGACCGCACTTAAAGGTCTGGATGGAGGAGAAAAAGAGGGAGGAAGAAGAGCTAGAAGAGGATAGAAAAAGAGAATATGTGAGCATGGATAAAAAAAAGCTGTGCTCTCAGTGTTGACATGTTGTATCAGGCATGGTGAGAGGTTAAGGCTGAGGCCATAGCGGAAAAAGCCTCTGCCACTGGACAGCCATATTCTTGTGACGAAGACCAATGAGTTCTGTTTTTGGCTTTTATGTCAGCCCTGACTATGATGTGGGAAGGGGGCCGTTTCCATGCAGAACTGTAATATTTAAATGGGGGGGGGGAGCAGTGATTGGCAAATCAAATAAATCTTATATTTCCTCGACAATTTGATGCCACCAACTCGTTTCGATAAAGTTGGATTTGGGATCAAATCAAAAGACTGGAACAGCTGTTTAAAGTTAACACTTGGTGCGACATCTCAGAACTAATTAGGTGAACTGAATGTATATCAGTATCACGAGTATCACGAACTTCCCAGACAAACTCTGAAGTTAAGATCGCAAGATTTTCATCATTTTGTGAAAGAAATGCATGGGCAAATAGTTCAGCAGTTTAGGACTAATGCTTATGTTTTTAATGTTTTAGTTTTTATTACAAGAGCACAGTAAAATGGACAGGGAAGCTGGGAGACAGAACTAAGGTAAGATGCAGTAAATGCAGAGACAGACCTGGGCCTCTCAATGTGAAGTCGCAAATAATGTGGGGATTTTATCATTTAAAATATCATTGAAAGATTCAGGGATAAGTTTGTAGACAATCGTCTGCATCGGAAACCAGGACATTACTGTGATTTTGTTGTCCTTCAGATGGCAATGCATTAAAAGCAAAACATATCTGTAGTGGAAAACACTGGATAGGTTCAGAAACATTTTGAAACCCCTGAACGTGAACACATGCAACTTAAAATTTGATGTGAAGACAAAAAAGTATTTAAAAAGCATCCAGAAATGCTGTTACTTTCTAACTCAGTTAAGTTGGACTGATGCAAAGTGGAAAACTGTGCCCTTAGTTTGAAATCCCTTTGGCAATAATGGATGCCACAACCTCTAGGATAGAGAGGAGAAGGACCATCTAGCTTGTTATCTGGCAGCGTATGCATAAGCCTTTATTTCAGCCAGACATTGCCAAATTGTTTTCTGTACTACTGGAAATATTTAGCTTATCATTATTAAACAAAAAAATAGAGAAAGATAAATACTGACACTTACACAGATACAAAGTTGCCACATTCTTTGACACTCCAATTTTGGGAGGTCAGAGGGCCACAACTGTAGGTATTATTTCATACTGTAAGGAATTTGCATTTATGTGCAATGTTTTAAACATGTGCCTGACACCCTCTGGAGCTTTCATGTCTAAGGACAGAGTTCTGTCCATACAGCTTGAAACCTGCTGGCATCGTGGCACGGCTCTCTGAGACGTCTCAGCATCACAATGGCCCCCAGAGGCGCACATGTCGTTCTGTATAAGTGTGCGTATATGTGTGCCCGGGTGTGCGTTGTATCTGTATGTGTGAGTTAGCAGAGGGGACTTGAATGTTGAATTTCAAATGCATGATGTCCCTGTTCCCTTGACACAAGTTGGATGGGCAAGTGATGCTTTTTTTTTTTTTTTGCAAAGCCACATGATAATAAGAGATGTGCTGGAAATACATCAAGGATCAAGCTGCGGTGGCACAGTGTAATTCATCACCGCCCCTCCAGATGTCAAACTGTTTTCGTTTAAGTCAGTGAACATGCAAACAGATAATTAAATAATCACGTAATTCCAGTAGCGCAAAATATGCGCTTCTAGTTTATTTTTATTTATTTATCCACTGTGGTTCTCTCCAAAATATACTTCATGAGTGACGCCTGATGCACACATGACAGCCATGTGGAAAACCTTCTAGATGGATTAGTTGTTCATCAGATTGTTAAGGCTCACTAGATAAATGCATTTAGTTGTTGTTTTCCTTTGTGTCAGGTACCTGTTAACAAGAAGGCCAGTTTCCCGACCACAGCCAGATCAGTGGAACTGGTGTCATTAAGAGATACGGTGACATGCTGACCTATATGATACTAGAAAGTGAGGAAGAGAGGGAGAGGAAGAGAGGCACAGCCAGGCCCGTTTGTCTGTTATCACTGGCTTTGTGTTCCACGGGCTCCCAGGGGAAACCACGAGACAAGAGGAAGACTTCACCTTCCTCCTCCCAGACACCACTCCGCCCTGTCTTTCCTAACACTCTCGCTCTGCAGCAACCATCCCCTTCTGCCCCCCACACCCCAAACATTTTTAATTATATCTTCTCCCAAGTATTCCGGCTCAGTAACCAAGGAGCTGACATTGATGCATGTGCTGATAAATCCGCAAACACTGGAAACAAGATTAACAAAGATTTTGAGGAAAGGGTGACAGCTAATTTTGCGCAATGGTCGGTGCCTCATTCAAGAGTGATGTTTTTGATAGAGCAAGCCACGCCTGAGAATTCATGCTTGACGCAGGGAAGGGGGACTCAAACATAGTATGAAGAGTTCCGCGGCATTTGCACTTTTTAAATTCTTCTTTTCTTCTTTCCTTTCTTGTTCACTCCAGTTGTTTGTCCCAGTCTTTCATTACACCTACTGAGCATTTGGGTCCTCTGCATTTTCATTTTTTAAAATTTTTTTTTATGGTGAATCCCAAACTTCACATACCAGATTCATGCTCTGCATATTAAGTTGGTTGATTTTACAGCTGACGCTCTAACACACCTGATAAAGTTATAACTAGTTATGGCCACAGCAATAACTTAAGAAAAGATAGTACATTCATATAATTTTTTTGAGGTCATTTTTTTTGGTATTTACTGCATTAATGTGTATATTTGTGCGCATCGCTGTGTGTATGTGCCTTTCTAATCAGTGTGATCTAATCAGCAGTGTGAATTGTGGAATCGGTGACATGCCACTCCAGGCCCGTGGTCCTTTCTCTGAACTGACTCTCAACACACTGAGACACCGATACATACTCCTCTGAGAGAGATATCAGTCTGCCTCATCACCCATACGTGTATACACACACACACACACACACACACACACACACACACACACACACACACACACACACTAGAAAAAGGACAAGATAACAATCATACTTCGACAGCTGATTTCTTATTTTCTCATCGAAGAAGGCACATCACCCTACCTCCTTCTTTTCTCTTTCTTCTCTCTGCAGCCAATTTCAGGTCTATACAGTAGAAACATTTTGCAGATTTCTTTTGTTCTTTTTTCATGCCTCTTCCCTTTTTTCCACCTCTTCATGTGATGTCTCCCTTCTCAGAATCGCCTCCCCTGTCTTCATCTGTAGGCAGCTGACAGCTTCTTTCACTTTTCTTTGTCAATTTCTCCTCTCTCTCTCTCTCTCCCTCTCTCTGTCTCCCTAGCTCTCTTTTTCACCCCCCATCCCCCCTACCCCCATCTGCTTTCGCTTTTGTTTGCCTAGCCCCTATCCCATCCCAACTTAAAGATGAGGAATGTGGTGTGACCCTGACCTCCATCGGCCCTGTAACCACCTCCGACCCCTTCAGGTGACCTCCGGTCACTGTTTTGACAGCTTGATTAATTACCCAGTGTTATGATTTATGAGAAAAGCTGTATGTAAAAATAATAGACAACAGGTGGTCTTAAAAAAAAAGTAGTAGAATTCAAAGGACTTCTAGTAAAAATTGTGGCGGCGGTGGGGTGAGGGTGGTCGGTGTATGAGAAAGCTCTGAGGAGAAAGGGGATTTGTACATTTTCTATAGTTAATTGCTTTCAACTATTTTTGAAGGTTGCATCAGTTTAATGCACGGTTTACGTCGTTACCACAGCGTGCATATCTCCGTGCGTATTTGGCTGTATGTTGAGAGGATGACGGGGATTGCATAGCTCCATGTGTGTGCTGTGAAGCATGAACCCAGCCATGTGGTAATGACACCATGGAAAATGTGCTGGAACACAGATATAGATGCATACACACACGCACACGCACAGATATACAATATTCTCTTCAACCGCTTTCCTAGGTTACATGCTGTGAAAATAAGCAGAGTAAATGGCAGGACAGGCCAGCCGTAGTGTTTACCCTTCACACTTCAAATACAGCTTGTGATTGGCTGTAGCGACCTCCTCTGACTCTTGGACCTGTGGTGCAGCTCCACTTAGAGAGAGGTCGGACTTTTGAACGGTTGGAGTGTGTCGCTATAGTTGCGGATCCATGTGCTAATACTGTGGCCTTTGCTGATGGGTACCCTGTTATAATCCACAGTGTACAATATCACTGCAAATAGAAATGAATATTTCACACATATAGAATTGAAAATTTAATCTCACGAAAGGTCACACTTAACATGAAATATCTAACACAGCTCACATAGCAACATTGGCAGGACCACCAGGTCTCTCTGTGGCTCTTCCTTCTAGATCACAATAAAAGGCCAGTTGTGTTGGGAATCCTGTTTGACCTTTAACCCATCAAAACCACAGTGATTCTGTGATGTTCAGTAAGATTAATATTTCTAGGTGCAACAGCCGAGTCTCATTTCTCACTAACACACTGCTGATTATTGATTGATAACACCTAGCAAAGCACACCTGCACATTTTTTTTTTCTTCAACACAACTGATCAGTCAAAATCTGAATTTGGAGTAGAACATTTTGTTGTTACATGATTTGCAAGATGTACATGAAATGCATGCACACGTGTTTGTGTATTACTTTACTATGGTAAAGGCTATGTGCCTGTCTGTGTATGTGTACGCATGCATACATGTGTTACATGTGTCTAAAATGTTTGGATGTGTCCTGCCACTGACCCCAGCTGGCTCAGTCTGTACATATGGCCATGCGTCTCGCACCCACTGCGTGTGTGTTCATGTATCAACTACCTGTCCAGATGGTGAAGTAGAAACATGCACTGACAGCCCTCTATTGGAATTCGCATGGCTGAGGAATTTCTTTACTTCAGTTAAACTGAAAGACAGAAATTGTCGTTTTATTGTAATTGAAGATTTATTTTTTTTTTTTGGTCTTGCTCAGAAATTATATTTTGAATAGCTGTAAAATACTTTTTAAAAAATACACACCGTGATTATAAACAGAACTTTTGAATTTTGCATTACATTTCTTCCTTTCTTGGCCCACTGAACTCAGGCTTTGGCTTTCTTTTTATTGTTAGTGGCCTTCAGGACAATAACTTCAGGGTTGCTCCAGGGACACTTCCACTCCTCCTGTCTTCTCTTTTTGTAGCCTCACAGCCGTTCCTGCTCTCCTCACCTCTTCCCCTGATTTATACATTAAATAGTTAGGTGGGTGGAAAGGGAGGCACCTATCATTCCATGATCTATATCTCTCTGTGCCCTCATTAAAAATACATGTGTATGCTTAGGGGAGACAATATAGAATATATAAATCAAAATGCTAACAGCATCAGAGTAAGCTCGCTGTATTTATTTCCCCATAGCTTTCCATCTGTGGGATGAGGACTCTTCCTGCTTACTGTATTTCCTTTTCTGTGGCAAACACATGTGTAATGGTGTAATATTAAAGGATTCTAGAAATATACATTTATTTTGCAGTTGGTTTAATATTTAAAGTAGCAGAGATTGCTGAAACCTGAGTCTTTTTATTATTACAGATTATATTTTTTATTGGTAATGTAAAAAAAATAAAAATGTAATCAAACTTTCATAGCATATCTGTTAACACATCTGGTGAGATGGCTCTAAAATCTCAGTGTTGGTGAATTTACATGCTTTTGCTGTCTTGACCAATGACATGCTCTTCTTTAAAGAACAAGGGAAAAAAAGGGGGGAAAAAGTTGACAAATGACTTGTGTAACATTTACTTGCACAATCGATAGCTCTGACAATTTCCACCTGGACGGTGATTAATGCTACATCCACCCCCAATCTAACAACCCCCACCCCCATCTCTACACCTCCTTCTGTGTGTTGTGCTGAGAGCAGATGAAGCCGGCCTCTGAAATCTGTGTGTGTGTGTGTCAGTGTACATGTGTATGTTTATGTGTCAGAGTTTCTGCCTTGCCATTCCGATGTTTGATCGGCCATTGGGCATGGATATTGGCTGGATAAATTCAGATTAAGTATTGTAAATAACAGAGTGAGTTACCCAACAGTTTCTGTGTGTTTTTATATCTATTCTTTCACAAAGGTGCTGAAAATAGTCCGGTCGGGGGGAATGAGACAGGAAGAGTGAAACAGAGAGAAAGAAATGTAAATTTGAGCATAAAAAGAAGCAAAGACATGAGGGATCAGAAGCTGTACTATTCTCTTCACTTCCTCCACCCCACTGCTCCACTTTGAACTCATTTATAAATATTCAACTCCACATATAAACAATATCCAAATGAACCCAGACATCCAAGCCAAGGTTAAAAACCCTGCTGCTTATTACAGACACAACTACTTGACTAGCTCAAAAGGTTAGCTTCTTATTCTGACCTAAACTATTTGTGCTCATTAAGATCAAGAAAAAGATAATCATTACCACAGACTTATTTACTTTGGCCAAATTAGTGTACGACTACATTAGTAGAAGCGAGTCTTTGAACTTGAAGTGAAAAGTTGAATTTAGGGAAACTTAATTAAATGTGTACCCTTTATGAGAGGAGAAACCCATGCAGTAGGTGATTTGTTCAAAATTAACTCAGAGGGCAGATGGTGAGATGAAGCTCCAGTTTGTTTTACTTTTTCTGCACACATTTGTGTGTGCCGTTCGCTTGATTGCTTAAACATACACGGATGTGAGATTAAACAGAGGATCCAAAAAAGAAGCGAGTTGAACACTAACTCATATGTATTTCATGTAATTTATGCTACTTTATTTAGGTCAATGGCAACTTAGCCTATGATGTAATTTTTTTCCCTTCTGCCTTTCTTCTTGGCTTTTGCAAAGAAAGAACCAGCAAAATAATATTTATTTACATTAGGTCTGCCCAGCAAATGCTTGCATGACCCTCTTTGTATCTCATGTAATCAAGAACATGATTGATTTTGGCTGACAAGCTGATGACAATCCCGTCTCATCCCCTCTCACATCCCCTCTAAGATCCATGTCTTTTCATAGCCCCTGTGGTACAGTAAGTACTCTCCCACCCTTCTGCTCTCAGAAAAAAAAAAACATAGCTGTGTGGTTTGCGGGTATGGGGGGGGGGGTGTCTCAGACGGGTGCTGTGTTAAATGAGAAAGGGGCACCGTGACTTAATCTGACAGTACTGTGCGAAGTGTGTGGTATCTCAACCTCAGGGAGAGGGGGAGCGGGAAAAGCAGGAGAGGAAAAAAAAAAAAAAAACGGGGGGATCCGATGGATAAAGAGGCCCTGCATGCAAAGCTTGTGCACGTAGAGACTGAGACAGACAAGGTCATGCAGAGCAGGGTGGCCCTGACAGAGAGGTAGAGCAAATGAGCGCGCACTTGTTATTACCATCTATCTCAGCTCCTGTGTACCTCTTTATTGAAAAACTGTTCATTTTTTTTCTGTCTTCATCCTTCCTGTAAGCTGTTTTTTTCACATGTATTTGTCAACCACTTCAGCCGTTAGTACTGTAAGTGAAAGTAAACGGATTGAGATACTAAAAAGCTTTGCTTATGCTTATTTTCCAACTTATCCTTTCGCCTCAGTTAGCCAGTTATGCTCAAACTTGACTGTGGCCTGCAGTCATCCCTCCCCTTGCCCTCACCTTATTGGGTATGCCATACTGGTTGACCCTTTCCATCTTGTCAGTCTTGCCAGAGTAGCGAATCAGGGGCTGCATATTGCTGGAACAAGGAAGTGGAGAGAAGGCTGTTGAGCCACTTGATTTTAAGAGCCCTGATCCTAACAGCTACCTGACAGAAAACTAATAATGTAAGCCGCCCAAGGGCCAATTTCCCTGGAGACCATAGATTGCATACTGATTCTTGAGATGTAAATTGCATGCACATGCACACATCAATGCATTAATATACAAGTGCAATGGGAAGAAGAACATTTATTTGCTCCTGTTCACCAAACAATACACCTACAACACATAGAACCTCCAATTCACACAACCATGCCATCCACTTTCCCTCACTGCATGCACCCGTGACCGCTATCAGCCATGCTTTGTACCTGTCAAGTGCTGTCCTTTTCCTTGTGCCCAGAGCCCTGCTCACTACATGAGAGCTCTCACATCAAAGCTTCGTGGAGCCCCACACGCACAGATGAAACACCCTCTCATTCCAGCCGCCTCTGTCCCCGCTCCTGCACATTAGACACATTTCATTTCATTACAACGCCACTGGAAAAATAGAGGTGCCGCTGTCTTAAAGGGACACCTTATTTACTCTCACTCGCACTCGCTCGCATGTCGACACACACATACGCACACAGACACACACATACGCACACAGACACACACACTCACACACTCACACAAACACTATCCACTTTCTTTTTAAATAATGCGACTAGAGGGGAAGAGTGGACAGGAGGCACGACTGTTTGTCCATAGAGGCACAAGTATCATAAGATAGTATTGACTAATATTCAGTGACAAATAACATAAATGAAGTGATTTTTAAATTGTTCTTATTTTTAATACCTTGCACACGGAAGGGAGGATTTTTGTTTTTAAAGTGATTTAAATTGCTCTGTTTGATGAGATGATGGAGGTTTCATCGTGATGATGAGATGAGCCCTGGTTTCCGTAGCAGCGGCAGCCTTTGTTGTGCTATCTGGTGTGGGACAGGCCGACAAAGGAGAGCTATGGAGCATCCAGAGCGAGGTGATGGGGTCGGGTTGTCCCCCCTCACAGGGGTCGGGGTGATCCTCTTGACCGCTGGCCCTAGGGCAGAGACTCAGTGTGGTGGTGGCACAGGGGCACCTGCGGGGCATGGGAAGAGACTTAGGCTGCATACTACAGCCGAAAGACAAGACTGACCGAATTCTAGAGGAGTGTATGCGTCTCTCTCTGTTTTCTTCGAGACAGTGTGTGCTCGTATAGGACAAAGGCAGTGACCTAGTGTTAGCGATGTGTGTGAGAAAGATTTAGTGATAAAAAGGCAGGGTGACCCAAGGTTTGGCAATGTGCATTTGTGCAAGATTCACACTTTGACAGCACATCACAATACAAAGGTTTTACCATGGCCGGGTGGTGTGTGAGTGATTGGACTTAACGGTAACTGGATGCTAAGCTTTTACCAAAAAAAAAAAAAAAAAAAGGCTGCTCACATTTGGAAGATGAACATTAGCTTGGTAGGAGAAATTAGTTCTGTGATACTTGAGGACATCTTTAATACTGTCCTCTCTCATTTGAATATCCTGTTTTTCTTACAAAATATGTATTTTCTAAGTAGAGAGGTTTAGTTTGTCCAATTATACGATCACAACAATTAGTTAAAGTAGAAGGAAGCTTTCACATATTAAAAAAAAGTTGACTCCAACCTGAAACGCTGTTAATTCAGTTCAAGTAAAATAAATCAAATGAAAATTCCACTCAGAGCTCAGAGTCATATATTTTGTTGATGGAGACAAGAATAAGAGGAGGAAGTGACTGGACAGGGAAAGCAGTGTTGTCCTGACATCAAAGCAGACCTCTTAGCGTTTAAATGAATGATGGTTTCCGACATAGAGGTGAACTCAGCGGCCCCGCTCCTCCAGACGAAGAACGCCAAAGACATTGGTCGCCTTTACAGCAATCTTCTTCTGGGTGACTGGACAACTGAAAGGGTTAGCACTGTTAGGTTAGGTAGGTGTTGTCACCTCTCCAAAGCAAAGCCTACAGGGCACTCAGGGTTAGCATAAGGACACTAAAGGCTCCGAACTGGGCCACTTGAGGTTAGCATTTGTGTGTTTAAGTCTGGGGAGTGTTATTGACCAGTAAGGGTTGGGGTAAGAGCACTGAAGACTAAAAAAGGGTAATAAGCCATAGGACTACCAGGAACACGTGTACTAAACTATTAACTTTTGGCCTTGTGAACCAGGATTTAGGTTAAAGAAAAATGGGCAGCCCCTGTCGGACTTATGTTTTTTAATACACTTTATATATGAAAAACACATTTTACGAATGCACCATTTCTTTCAGTCTAGATTGGTATCTTTCCCCTCCAGTCATATTAGACTTTATAAGTGACACCTGTTAAATATCCTGCAATCTAATCCAATAACACTGTTGTAAATTCTAAGTTTTCAAAGTTTGCATATATTCTGCTGTTTTTGAAAAGATAATAAAATTTTAAAAAATGATCATTATACTTCATGCATGTTGTTGAGGCTCTGTTAGGTGGTGTTGATGTATTGGAATGTATTACCCTGAAGATTGTTCCTAATATTATTTGTAAGAGTTTTTAGTAATGAAATTGTTCCCATAGGCTGAACTGGTCTTGTCAGTTATTTTATCTGACTACCACCAGTGGGCAGTGGCACAAAGCTGGTGTCTATCAGGCTACACTACATCTCTCTGTTTCTCCTTTCTTCTCTGTCTATCTCTGACTTATCATTTTATAATCCATCTGTATCTCTCTCTGTCTTCACTGCTCTCTTTTACCCTCACCCGCTTCTGTTGTTTTTTTTTTGTTTTGTTTTTTTTCATCTGGTAATTCATCTGTTTGAATGTGTACTTGTGTGTCTGAACTTCTTGTGTGTAGATGTGTCTGTGAAGTCTGAAGGCTAAATTTAATCTCGCTAACAGATCCTCATTCATCACCTCTTCAACTTTACTTCACTTGTGCTGGACACACATATGCAAACAACAAACCTCGGATCATTTATACAACTTATCATGTGGACATGCATTTTAAAAAAATTTTTTTTTAATATAATTCACTTCCTTAATTAATGTCAGACTCGTTGTGCCTTGTAGCAAAACTTAATTAAAGTATGTACCAGAAAATTCTGTTTAGCACAAATGAAAATTTCTAAATACATTTACTGTGGTGTTAAAAATGTGAAAGTTAATAAGCAAAAAAAAAAAAAAAAAAAATCAATACTTAAAAATCTAATAATAATCGAATAATGTCTAACTTTTTTCACACAGAAAAAAATTAAAAATGTTTTCTATTAAAAATACGTATAGAAAAGAAGAACATGAATTTGAAAGAGATTGAGAATAAGATTAATTTTATAATCAGAAGAAGTGAGAAAATGTCAGTTGCCAATGTCAACACGTGGCAAGTGCTAAGGGAAAGGGTGTGTGGCAGGTTTGATGTCAGTATACACAGGAGGGACACACACACACACACACACACACACACACACACACACGCTGCGTCAACAAAAAACAAGCACATTGTATAAACACTTAATAAGGAATCGAAGACATGTCACTTTAATAAGACAGCGTGTGTGATGGCGTTTTGTAGGGGAAGCTCGGTGAAGCTGCCCCTCTTACAGCTCCTAAAGGTCTTTTTGTTATACTGATATCTTTTGTGTTCCCTAGTTGGTGTCTTTATGTTTGTATTTGTGTGCGTTTGGAAATTCATAAACCCATAAGTTTAAGTCTTGGGGTGTGTGTATGTGTACTCACAATGGGGGTTGTGTGTGAAAAGCCAAGTCAAAGTGAAACAGGAATCCATCCATTTCCTGCTTTAGTTTCAGAGTGCTTAGGACAATAAACACAGTTAATTAAAATGGCTTCAAAGTTGAAGAAGTCACTGGGCTACAGAAAAGCTTCCTTTTCTCCTAAGTGCACGTCCTTTCTGTTATTCTTTTTTATTATAACCACATAGTTTTTTTTTTTCCTTTTCCCAGTGCTTTCTTCTGTGGCATTTTATGTAAATCAAATATTTTCTTTTCACGTGAAAACCCTAATTCCTTTTTACATTTTTTTTTAAAGGAAACTTTTATCTGTAGTGCTCCCTGCAGAAGTTTCAAGTCATATTTACATTTGTAGCTAACCCTTTCACTGAGTGATGGTGGGATCGATTGGGTTTGATATTAAGTGACACATGGCCTTTGGAGTCACTAAATGCTACTCACTTACTGAAACCACCACCACTGAATTCCAATCCCCCAGTTACTTCTCAGGCTTGTCCCTGCAGTGGCATTCTCTCCTCTATCTCCTTCACTGCCATTTCTTTCAGTCTGGATTTGCATCTTTTCTCCGAGCCATGTCACAATCTGTGTCCTTTAAGTGTCGTGTTCATATTATTCACTCATAAATATCCCAGGCTCTTTCTTAAAGACCACAATTTTTTACCAGATCAAGACTGCATTGAAATGTTTCTGAGCTTCTTTTTTTTTTTTTTTTAAATTATCACATATTTTTCCATTTATATAGGTATATACCTAACTAGTACTTCTGGCAAAGTGACAGATTTTTCTCAAATTATAAAAAGAAAAGAAACATTATCAAAAATTTCTCATGACTTTTTAATGAAGTTCAGGATTCCATTATGTAGATAAAACAAAAAGAATAACCAAATATTTTTGGAAATGAAAACAAAACTCTACAGATCTACCACTGATATGTTTCTCTAGCTAACTGTCTGTAAAGATGCATCTATTTATTGATGTAGTGTAGAAATAGTAATAATGTAGATTTACAGTCCTCTCCTCTATTTTTTCAGCTGAACTTGATTAATTTTGTACTATAACAACTATATATATATATATATATATATATATATATATATATTTTTTTTTTTTTTTTTTTTTTTTTTTTTTCATTATAAGTATTTTATTGTAAAAAAAAAAAGATTTACATAAATCCCAAATAATCTAATACTGTATAGTTATATATTTGTTAATAGACTCTTTTATAAGTTTATGAGAAGTATCTGGTGTTCCTTGTACCATGTATCTAACATACACATTTGTGTTTCTTCTCTGTTTTAGGAGGGTTATGGCGTGATGGTGCTCAACCCCAATGAGAACTACTTGGAAGTGGAAAAACCAACTAAGTCTCCCCTGCCCTCTCCTACAGAGCCCTCTGATGAACCTGCTGAAAAGAGGGAGCGCAAAGATGATAAAGAGGGCAAAAAGAAGAGAGAATTTTATGAGAAATACCGTAACCCACAAAGAGAGACTGAGACGGAACGGATTCCTATACGAGTAAGTCCGAGAGTGGGAGTGATAAAGGGCTGGAGAGAGGAAGCAGAGCTAGAGAAGGAAGGCAGGAAGGAAGTGTTTGGAGAGCCAGTGCGAGAGGAAAGGATGATAGATGTTCATGAAAAGTAGACATGATGGTGGAGGTGGACAGAGTGACAGTTCTAGGGTCGTAGGAGGAGGTAGGAGGCGAGACATAGGTGAGAAAACGGAAAGGAGGAATTTGGGTTAAGTTTGGAAAGGCAAATGTGGCAAGAAGGAGCCGAGACGAGGAAGCTAGCTAAGGAAGAGAGAGAAGGATATGTTAGGTAACAAGGGATGAAGGGAGGATGGAAGGCAGTGGGAGAAAGAGAGGCTCTTGTGTGGTCAGCCTGTGTGTGAAGAGGTTGGCTGTTCTCCAGTCGCCTCTCAGTGAGCAAGTGTTAACCACATGGCTACCTCCCTTTCTCCTTCTTCCTCCCCCTCTTCCCCTCACTTTTTTTTTTCCCTCTCAGATGGTGGGCTGGTCAGTGCAGCTCTGGCCCTTCACTCTTGTTGACCGCTGGGATTATTATCTCCTTAACACACACTGTGCAAACACACTGCAACATTCTTATCACGCAACACTGACCGTGCACCCCTTAATCATGCACATACACATACACATAAACATGCACATACACATGCACATATGCAGTACTAGAGGCGCCTAGCTTGGCCAGTTTACCTTGTGGTCAAACAAAGGAAGTGACCCATTGCATAAATTTTCTGATGTCTTATGTTTGACCCCTGCCAACAAAATTAATTTTCATTGGCTACTTGAGAAATTTCTTTTTTTTTCTTTTTTAAAAGTACTCATTACAAAAGGTCACACATATTTTTTCTTCCATAGATGGGATTCATATAGGCACAGCTCCCTCGTTGATTATATGTGTCTTCCTTTGGTTGATGGCAGTAGCGTCACAGTAATGGATGTACATTTGTGTGTGTGGGTAGGTGTTTGTACATGTGTGTGAGTGTATATGCATGTGTCTGCCTGTGAAAGACGTCACTCTCTGGTGTCTAACAAGAGTTAGGGCTGCTGTGGGACTAGCGGGTGGTGTGTGAGCTGTCAACGCAGGCTTTTTTTTTTTTTTCTCACCCCCACCCCCCCTCCAGCAGTACCTTTATACACACTCTAATAACGTATAATTAGCTGCTGTCCTAGCTTACTCTATCAGACTTCTTTACATGCGTGCTGGTTTCCTCATCATAGCTGGTGAACTGGCTTTACAGTGTCTGACATGAAGATCTTTGTAAATGATCCATCGTGTCATTTACAATAATGGTGTCAAACAAACCTGCATCTACTGTTAGCTCTATATTGATTTATTTTATAGCTGTATACCACATGTATCCGGTGAGGCTTGAATGAGTTTCATATCACGCACCGATCTCTTATTTTCTCCATTTCTCTTTTTTTCTAACATTAGCAGAGTGAGATCATAAATGCAGTCCCAACCAAGTTTTCCTTTAGCTGCAAGTAAGCATGCAGTATTATTTCTGTATCTTGATATTCAGCTCTGCTTGCGTTCTCAGTGACAGCACTATGTAACGCTGGACAGAGTCAGATACAGTGAGACAGGGGCAGGATAGAGCAGTGGTGTGTCCTTTTGCAGTGGTGTATCTTGGAGATACTGTGCAGTTAAACAGTCTTGGCATTCCCCATCTGGACAAGATCGGCAAGTGAGGACTAATGACATGATGAATAACTTAAAAACAAAAAAGACCCCCACCACCTCTATTAAACTTTAAGCAACTGTAGTACATTGCTAATGGATAAACTTTGTAAACTTCACACTGGATCAGTATTTAGCATTTGTTAAAGCCAAATTATATGCAATCACTGCGTAGCAAGGTTAGATTTTGCAGCTAAATATACTTGTCTTTGCACGATTAACGGGTGAGCAGTTTGGATCTATGTTGGTGCTGCTTGAATTTTGACCTCTGACCCAGAAGTGAGCAGGATGTTAGTGTGTATGACCTCGCTTTTATCGTCCGCCCCCCACCCCCACCGCCGACCACTCCACTACTCGTCCTCTGTCCGTCCCAGAGTAAGCTGTCACATGCACACTTGGAGATACGTAAAGCCACACACATACCGACAGACAAAAGAGTAAAGAAGGTGAAGAAAGAACTGATATTGTGTGTTTGTGTGTGCGCGCCTTTCTCCTTCAACTCCGTTAGTCAGGGTGGGTGGTGGATCAAATCAAACCTCTTTAGCAGGTCTGTTTTCATCTCTTTTTCTTTTCTTTTTCTTTTTTCTTTTTTTTTTTTTTTTACAACACCCACCCAAGACACACTCACTCACCAACCTTTGTATTCACTACACCTCGCACTCTAGCTCCCGCTGGGCTGGCAGACCACCTGCACACAGCCATTCAGAAACGCACACATTCAGACTATATAAGCCTCTGCTCTTGGTAATATCATGACATCCAACAAGACAGAAGAAGCACCTTAAGCTTGAAATAACACCTGTCTTGATCTGTATTTATATTTGTGCCACTTCTGAAATTACAGTTTACAGTCTCCTTTTCTTTCTAGTTGACTCACAAAGATTGACAGAAACACACAAATACACAGCAGCCCACTGATAGAGTTGAGTTGATTAATACGCTTCCTTACACACATTGGTAAGCTCTTAACTGCTTTTAGGATTCTTACTTTTTAGCCTCGGGTTCATAGTGTGCAACCTCTCAACCTTATCTAATCCTTCTCTTCTCTGCTCCTCTAGATCACACACCAATGGGCCATGTTTAAGGGGATGTTGGTAGAGGAGGAAGAAAAAGAGAGAGGACAGAGGGAGGCATGGAGGGATAGAAAGTCTGATCGGAGGGATGCTGATGAGGATAGGAGGGGAAGCGGGTGGGGGGCACTTTTTTTTAGCACTTAACCATATAGAAGTTTGGGAGTTCACTTTACTCTGAATTTTAGCAGTAATCCAGTTAGCTATTTTCTGTCAGCCAAGCGGAGGAATGGCAGGAACAAAAGGCACATTCATGGGCTTAAGAAGCTTCCAAAGAGTTCACCCAAGGCTGGCTGGCTGGGATTAGGCCAGCAGGCCCTGGAAAGAAGAAGGGGAAAAAAGAGCAAAGAGGACAAAAAACAGAGCTTCGCCTTTCTTTAAGCACCACTTATTTTTATAAATGACTTGAATGCTTTTCCCTCGTTCTATTTTCGTGTTTTTATGTTTCTCCTTTCAGTGTTGTACATTTTTTAAATATTGAGAAGCAGTGAGAGAGGCCCTCACTCCAATAGCATTTTTTTAAGTCCCAGATTGAGGCTATCCCTTCTGTTCCTTTGCTTTTGCTATACTGAGCTTCAGTGCAACTTCAGTATGACTGAGCCTGGAAGATTTTGAGAGCTTTCACTGATATCTCTTTGTTTTTCTCTACAATTCTTCATTTTTTATAGTCATACCACAGTGGAAATTGGAAGGTTCTTTTACATATCATACCTTGAGTTGTTTTTTCTGATTTAGAAGAATTTTTGTATTTCATTTCTTGGTGACATATTTGATTTAGACTAGGGGTCTTTTGCTGTGCCATGCTGACCTTTTTTGGATGTTATGTAGTGTATTGTGTATATAGGTGCATTTATTATTTAGGTCCTGCTTCTGCAAGATCCATTATTCCCAGTTGTAGCTGTCCCAAGGCATCAGCTGGGCCCAATGTTTATGTTTAGAAAATTAGATCTGTTTCAAGCATATAAAAGACAGACATTGCCACCAAGGCACTGGTCATTGATTCCTATGTTGAAGCTTTGTTTTATTAGTTTGTTTTTTGAAACCATGAGTTAAAAACTGATTTTAGCGCTAGCTAGCTAAATTTTCTGAAGTTCTATCTCTAATTCACTGTGATATTAAATGGGATGCTATTTTTGGCAAGTTAAAATCAGGCTTAAAACAAAATATACATCAAGTAAAAACAATACAGCCTGAACCTAAAGGTTCTGCTAGTACAATGAGACAGTGATCAAGTAGAAACGTCCTGTCTCAGAGTGATGCTGAAAAACTAATTCATGCATTTATTACTTCTAGGCTGGACTATTGTAATTTATTACTCCCAGGCTGCCCTAAAACCTCCCTGAAAAGCCTTCAGCTGATCCAAAATGCTGCAGCGAGAGTACTGACAGGGACTAGGAAGAGAGAGCATCATTGGCTCGCTGTTAAAGCCAGAATTGAATTTATAATCCTTCTCCTCACATACAAGGTCTTGTATAATCAAGCCCCATCTTATCTCAAAGACCTCATAGTACTGTATCACCCCAATAGAGCACTTCCCTCTCAGTATTTAAAAGTAGAATGGGAGGCAGGCCTTCAGCTTTCAGGCCCCGCTTCTGTGGAATCAGGCTTCAGGAGACAGATTTTTAAGATTGGGCTTAAAACTTTCCTTTTTGATCAAGCTTATAGTTAGGGCTGGATCAGGTGACCCTGAACCTTAACCTCATCCCTTAGTTGTGCTGCCATAGGCCTCGGCTGCTGGGGGCTTCCCATGGTGCACTGAGTGTTTTTCTTTCATTCACCTCTTTTCACTCTCTGTTTATACATCACTCTGCATTTAATCATTAATTATTATTAATCTCTGGCTCTCTCTCTCTCTCATAGCATGTCTTTTGTCCTGTCTCCCTCACCTCATCCCCAACCGGTCTGTGAGCCTGGTTCTGCTGGAGGTTTCTTCCTGTAAAAGAGTTTTTCCTTCCCACTCTCGCCAAGTGCTTGCTCACAGGGGGGGGGGTCGGATTGTTGGGGTTTTCACTGCATTATTGTAGGGTCTTTACCTTAAAATATAAAGTGCCTTGAGGTGGCTGTTGTTGTGATTTGGTGCTATATGAATAAAATTGAGGTGAAATGGAATTGAAATGGCTCCCTCCTGGCACTCAAGTGGCCCCACCTATTGGGGTGAGTGGGAAGAATCAATACAGCATAGTATCACAATATTTTGTGTGGTGATACTGTATTTTTTCACATTCTGCAACTGCTTGCAACTTGTGGTGGCTAAGCGGTTGCCCAGAGCTTGCCGGTGTTGCACACTCACGACCACTTTTGATCACAAGGCGACTGCATAGG
This sequence comes from Archocentrus centrarchus, assembly GCF_007364275.1. Lineage (NCBI taxonomy): Eukaryota > Metazoa > Chordata > Actinopteri > Cichliformes > Cichlidae > Archocentrus > Archocentrus centrarchus. Next base: position 17,652,753 of record NC_044354.1, on the reverse strand, counting down.
TCGCCTAATAGGAGGCAACCTTTCTGCAGTCACAGTCTGACCTGGACTGACTGCAGTCACTCTCAGAGAAATTGTCAAAGGTTTGCAAATAATTGCTGTCTAATTTATAAATGCAGAGAGGTTGCCAACATGTTGCCATCAGCTAGAGAGACTAACTGTAAACATGTTTATTTCTGTTGTAAAGTTGGGAAATCTGAACATTAAAGTCTGCGTGGTCAGACTTGCTTTAGCAGGCAGTGGTTTTGAACTGAAGTTTTGGCACTTGCATTGGCTTCCTTTTTTTTTTTTTTTTTAGCTCAGGAGGTTGTTGCTTGCTGTTTCCCACTGTTCGTGCTGTACTACAAATTCTCTAAGGAACATGCGTTCAAACACACCAAAACTTGATCATAAACATTAAGACTTGAACACAGCCTGTGCGCAGTCTGACATTTGTATTGCAACATGGTACTACCGTGTTTCTCCACGGATTTTTGCTCTTTGTCACCTTCACCTATTTGCCCCATTTTGTGGTCCACAAGCAGTCATACAGACAGAGTTTATTTGACCTTTGATCTGCAGCCTTGGCAAGAAGAGAGGCTCAGCATTTCCAAGGACAGGTAGGGACTTGATTAACCTTTGAACTTAGTCAGAGGAGAGGTCAATGACCAGGGCAAGAGGGCAGCTCACAAGCTTGCTGCAGAGAACAAATTGGCTAGATGCCACTTCTGCATTTGGGTGTGTACCTCTGTGTAAATGTGGCAAGTTTTATGAGCCAAGTCTGTAGGTATGCTGTGTGTAGCACTGTGTTGTGTGGCATTAAATCAGAGTTCAGTGTGTAAGGCTAGTTGACTTTACAAAGTTTTAAAAGCGAATAATTCTGTTGGATTCAGTGCTTGTTGTTGTGTGCGTACATTCCGAATACAGATATTTATTACACAACATATGTGCATACATGCATACCTGTGTGTTTGTGTGTTTGCTTAGGGCAGAACAAGTGCAGCTGGTCTCAGATCCCTGCTCCCAATCTTCTACTCAGGTCAACCATCAAACATATCCATCCTGCCCTCGCTCACACCTCCCCACCCACTGAGCTCCCTGTCTCTGTCTCTTTCTCTCTCTCCACACAACCCTGTTGTGGATACTGGCTGACCCGAATGAAGATATACACAGACACACACACACACACAGAGGAAAGCACAGGCACACACACACACACACACACACACACACAGCACCTCAGGGTCATCCTGGAACAAACACAGCCTTGTCTGCCTGCCCGCTCTCCTTTGCCTTATGTCAATTAATGACTCGCAGTAATTTCACCTGACAATCCTGGCGGCAGCATGAGGCTAGCCAAGATGTCACAGTGATGACCTTTCTGGCCCTCAGACGCTCTTTTCTAATAAAGAATCTCACAAACCCACAGCAACTTCCTTTGTACTTTGTTAATGAGTTATTGATTTGAAACAATGCCCTGGCAAATATTGTCAGAGCAGACTGACCCTACCAAGGTCATGCTATTTTATTGTATACAGTCTGTGCACGCTAATCTGAACGTGGGATGACATGCACGCTGTAGTTTTGCTCCTTTTTCTGGCTTCCCTCTCTCTCTCTCTTGCTCTTTCACTCTCTGGCTCTTTTCTTTCTCTCCTCCATACACTGTATATCCCCTCATTGCAAAGTCAAGTAATACACCTACACATATATTTCTATCTCTGTCTTTCTCTCCCCCCTCCCCCCCTTGTTAGTCTTGCACATGTTTTTCACCTCATTCTCCCTTTTTCTCCATCTCTTTCTCGCATCATTATATTCCCAACTCTCCATAGGTAGTATACCTGCTAATTACCCACAATGCCACAGTCATTATTTTCCCATCTCTGCCGCTAATTTGCTCCATACCTTCTTTTCCCCCACTCTAGCAGACCCATCAGCTCCCAGACAGCTTCCAGCTCGCTTCAGCTCTCTGTCTGCCTTTAAAGAGAGAAAAGAATGAAACAAATACAGGAGGGGAAGAAAAAACAGGAAAGCAATGGCAAAGGACTACACGTCCCAGACATTGATTAGAATGCAATTGCAAACAGGTGCCGTAGAGGTCCGCTTTTTAATTGTGTGCGCAGAGACATGTACAGAATCATGCACGGAGTCATTCACAAACAAACACAAACTAACTGATTCTAATAACCTCTTTGCTAATACCAAACATGTAATTACCTACATTGCTTATTTAATATTTAGTCATTAGCCCAAATGAAAACAATCCCGTTCTGCACAGAGCTGGACATATTAAAGACTTTAATGACTAGGGCTGCAGGTTGGTTTACTCAGTGTGTGGCCTGAGAGCATGAGAGGACTGCGAGATTGAGAGATTGGTCAGCCGGTCTTTATTGTGTTTCTGCTTGTCTGTGTGTGAGCGAGAGTAAATGAGTGAGAGAGTGCTGTGTAATTTCACTAATTTGCTTTTTCCTCTTCCTTTGCAGAATGACAGTGTTGTGTGATGTGTGTGTTCTGTTACTTTTGATTAATTCTTCAGCTTTCGCTGAAACAACTCACTATACTTGTTTTGCGGGACCGGAACCACCTCTGCCCAAGCAAAAAGGTCTAAATAAAGTCCCAATGAAGTTGTTTAGGGATCCCCGTGACACTGTCCCGACATTTCTGGCTTCCACTGAAAGCTCTCTGAGTGTAAAAAGTGAACTGGCTCTTATCTACTAGATTGCTTCCAGCCTGCACTTCTCACCGTCTCCCACCTTGAAATTTCAACTTCCTCAGATGTCCTCTGTCTTTTTGGGTGACTGGAGAGGAGGAGCAGAAGGGAGGAGCAGGGAGGTCTGCAGTGGTTGTTTGTCAGAGTGTGTTGATGTTGTTAGATTCATTGTTTCCTGTGTTGGTCAGACACTGGGTTTGTGTTGGCGTTGAGGCTGTTATTCTGGCTGCAGTGCACTCCTCTCTTCTGCTCTCCTCTCCCTGCTTCTCATTACATTGAATAAACACAGGGCAAGTATTGGACCGGACAAACTTTTGAAGAAACCAGTGTGTGTATACATGAGTTTCGATCTGTGTGAATGTACTGGAGCATGCCTGTTTATGTGTTTTTGTGTTGCGTGTTGTGCGTTGTGCATGCACTCTTAGGTGCATGCAATTAAGTGTGGCTTTTGACTGTAGTGTAAGTCTTTATTGTGTAAGTAATGGAAAGAGCTAAATCGGACAATTTCTTAAAACTAGACAACTGGAAGGCACAATTTCAACAAAGGACTAACAGTTGGAATCAATTATGGACTGAAAGTGGGGTAGATCTTCATGCTCTAATTTATTACACAAAATCAGTGTTCTGATTGCATAGGAGGAGCTTGGCTAAAACCACCATTTGTTTAGCTGACTCACTGCACCATTTGTGTTTTTCATGGCATGTGAATAGGAGTTCCTAAATATTTCTTGCAGTAATTTTTGTGTGCCACTCCCTGGATTATATTTACATTTACTTTATTCACAAACTTTCACAAACTTTTTACAAAGGTTTGTAATTTCCAAGTTTGAAGCTGATAGAAATGATCAAACTCTTCTCGTAAAGTAATTCTGCTACACTGTAAACAAAACTTTTTCATTCTATAAATGTTACAGAATTTTCCTGTTATTTTGAAATATGTGAAATATCAATAAAATCACAGAAATAGACAGTGACTGTATTTCTGACATGTCTAAAGCAAAATAATGTGAAAAAATGACCTGTGAATGAATTTGATTTTTATTATTTTTCCACACAAAAGGACTGTAAAAATACAGTCACAAGCGTGATATAATTTCAAGTTAAATTCTATCTTATTGATATAAATACATATCTGAAATCTCCAGGACACAGTGGAGAGATTATATCTCTTGGCTGGCCTGGGAATGCTTCTGTGTCCCCCAGCCACCACCTTCAGCTCATCCAGAGGTCTGGGCTTCTCTGCTTAGGCTGCTGCCCCCGTGAAGAAAATGGCTGGGTGGAGTATGTAACATCTGCAAGTACTAGTAAACTCTCAAAACCGTTTGCAACCTGTGCACGCCTCATCATGTCTGAGCTCGGAAGCTAAACAGGGATAGAGCTGGATGGGAGACCAATGTGGATAACAGGTGCTGTTTGGCCTGACTGTATCTCTGGGGGAAGACCGTATCACCTACTGGTTGGATAGTTGGTAATTTGAGCCCTACCTGCACCAGTTGGCAGGGTTGAAATTTATTTTTTACAGAACAGAAAATTTCCATTTTTAATTGTATTTTTCTGGCGCCCCAGCTGCGGGAATATTTTTGTGATCTGACAAGATTTTTTTAACAGTGTAGGCACACAGGTTTACTGTGTACATCCTGTGATGTCTCGCTCTCCCCCCTTTTTCACACTCTACAACTTTCTTTCTGATAAAAAGCTATCTTTCAGCATCTGGAGACTGTTTTGTCTTGGGTGTCAAGAGTGCTGGTTTGTACTTTATATTCACTGAGGGGACAGTATGGATTCCTTCTATATGTGGTAAACACATAGTACGCACTCTCAAATGTCCCTTGACAGTCATGGTTGAAGTATGCTGGCAACAGGTGTGCAGTGGGGATGCTGTTCTGACAGTGCTGGCAGATGCAAACACCATACACACAGACATACACTTGTGCACACATGAACACACTCAAACATTGTGGAAAAACTCTGGAAAATAAATAAACTAAGATACCGTGTGAGAGACAGGAAACTAGTCTCACAGGGCGGTGGACTCCACTGCAGCAAATTAAGTCTAGGAAATAATTGCAACAATATGCAAATGTTGTTTAGATAATTCAATACAGTGTCATGTCAGGTAGTCAGTCACAGTTGTGTGTGTGTGTATGTGTGTGTGAGGTTAGGCGAAGGAGTCAGGAAAACGCCACCGCATGTTAAACAATGCAGCATTTTCCAAAATTATGATTCATATTATAGAAGCAAATAAAAAAATTTATCTTGCCTTCACGTGGATGAAAAACAAATATTTTGTCGGTTTTACTCATAGTCAGGTTGATAACAGCACTTTTGGGATTTTATAGATGTTATATGAACAAGCATGCTTAAAAGTGCTACATACAATAGCAAACCATGTCTAATGTCTCCATGTCACTAAACCTTGGGTGGAGAAGTGATAAAACAGGAGACAAATAAGTGTGGAGAAGAACAGGTGGCATCAGTGGAGGAGAAAAGAAGGTAGGAGAGAAGCAAAGAGTGAAAAAAGGAGGCAGGCTAATAAAATAGGCTTCATAGATGAAGGGTGACATGGTAGAGGAGAGAAGAGGGAGACTTCAAAGGGCTTTGATGTCACAGCCTTTCAGACAGACAACTCCTCTTCAGCCAGCCACTGCGTACATGCCGGAGACCACATACACACAGCTGCGCAAAAGTAAATGCATAGCCCTGATGGCAGAAGGGCAGGGCAGCGCAAAGTTGCCTGCTCTTGCATCACACTCTGTGAATGGATGTTGGTGCTGACACTACAACCCCCTCATGCTAATCTAGCGCAAACACAAACACTCTGACAGGTTAATTTACCTCTAGACAAACACAGCAACAAAAACACACATCAGCACATCATCAAATACTACAGCCACACACAGACTTGTACACACTGACGCATGGGAGTGAAAACATTGACTCAAATCACAAGCTGGCTTAGTTTGTACTAAAACTAAACTTTAAACCATTTTTTTCTGCATTGTGTGTGTGTAGAGGTGTGTGTTCAACACATTCTCCTCAGTTACCACCTTTAAGACAGTGAATATTGAGCTAATACACACATACAGTGTCCTCATACAATGAGAGCAGAGTTGCGCTAAGTAAATGAATAGTTTGATTGAACAGTTTGACTCTCAATTAACAGATGCAGTTCCCTTCTCCAACAAGCCATGTATGTGTTTATTTTAAGATAAGATATTATTTCTGTATGCATAAGCATGCCAATTAAGAAAAGTAAGTGTATAAATAATCAGATTTGCATTCAGTATGGCTACAATTTGTCGTGGTGTTGAAATGTAGGATACAGGTGTCTTCAGTTAATACAGTTCCATGTGTAGTGTAACCTCGAGTGTGAATGCTCTGTTGATTTCTGTTGTGAACCAGACAGCCTGATAGAAAATCAAAGTCTGGAATCAATGTCACAAGTTCATTAATGGTTGCCCTTTTCGCAGCTGTACACTTACTATTGTTCTTTCCAGTCCTAGATAAGCACTTACATCTCAGGTTAATTAAACATGTCTTCTGGTTGTGTGTTCCTGCACGTGTGTGTGTGTGTGTGTGCGCGTGTGTGTGTGTGTGTGTGGGTGTGTGTGTGTGTGTGTGTGTGTGTGTGTGTGTGTGTGTGTGTGTGTGTGTGTGCGTGTGGGCACGCTCGCACAACTGTATACATGTAGATGAGATTGAGAAAACACGGAGATGAATTTATTTGTGGTACAGCACTGTGCCTGAGTGTGTGTTTGATATATATATGCATATATCTCTTCCCTGTTGTTTTTTTTTTTTCTTTGACCTTGCCCTAGTGTCTTCCCATTATGCCTCTACTGGTGTTTAGATGGGCCATTGATTCGGCAACAGGGTACAAATTAAGATTTAAATGTTACGTCATCCTGCTTATTGAGTTTTACATTTAGGGCATTTGCAATATGCAAGACTTATTGATCTGTTGAAGTGTGGCTCTTTGTAGAAATCACCTCAGGCTACCTCCACTTTTCTTTTGAATTCCTCTCTTTTTGGCTGAGCCTAGGGTGCAGGTTTTGATGCTTTAGCATTAAAGCATCAATAGAGTTTAATAACTCTATTGATGCTTCATTGTCATTGGCTAGACCCTTCTTAAATGTTTTGTAGTTGCACAACAGAGTTTGTCGGTAGCCTTTAAGCGTCAAGGCTTTCTTTGAATTTTCTTTGTTATGGATATGACAGAGCATATTTTTTTTGTCTTGCAGGATAACGGCTCCTCAGAGGACCATGTGTTGTACGTGTGGGACCACTTTGTGTCCAGAGCCGAAGCCAAGAATGTCTTCATCATGGCCCATAGCTATGGAGGACTGTCTTTTGTTGAGTTGGTGAGTGTTTTAGTTTTCTGCTTCTTACCTACCTTCTCTCCAACAAAAACATGCACTGAAGTGGACAGTACACTCCTGTCAACACCAGCACTATCATACATGTTCATGCTGGAAGATCAATACACAATGTATAGAACCTGTCTGACAAAGTGAAAATCTCAAAAAGCAACAAATATGCCATGATCTAAAGAAACAGATGAGAAACAAAGTCATTGACATGCATCAGTCTGGAGAGGGTCACAAAGCTATTTCTAAGGCTTTGGGACTCCAATGAGCCATGGTGAGAGACATTATCCAGAAATGGAGAGAACTTGTAACAGTCGGGAACTTTCCCAGGAGTGGGAAGGTTCTCCAAGAGCATATAGACTACTCATCCAGGAGGCCACAAAAGAACCCAGAACAACGTCTGAAGAACTGCATGCCTCACTTACCTCAATTAAGGTTTATGATTCAGCAATAAGAAAGAGACTGGGCAAAACTGGCATCCATTAGAGAGTTTCAAGGAGAAAACCACTGCTGACCAAAAAGAACACAAAGGCTCGGCTCACATTTACCAAAAAACATCTTGATGATCCCCAAGACTTTTGAGAAAATATTCTGTGGACTGATGAGACAAAAGCTAAACTTTTTGGAAGGTTTGAGTCCCGTTATATTGGTCATAAAAATAACACAGCATTTCATAAAAAGAACATACCAAGAGTCAAACATGGTGGTGGTAGTGTGATGGTCTGAGGCTGCCTTGGTGTTTCAAGAACTGGACGACTTGCCGTAACTGGTGGAACCACGAATTCTGCTCTCTATCAGAAAATCCTGAAGGAGTATGTCCAGCTATCAGTTCACACCCTGAAGCTCAAGCTCACTGGAGTTATGCAACAGGACAACGATCCAAAATATACCAGCAAGTCCACCTCTGAATAGCTTAAAAAGAAAAAAACAAAACAACATGAAGGTTTTGGAGTGACCTAGTCAAAGTCTGACTTAAATCCAACTGAGATGCTTTGGCATGACCTTAAACAGGCCGTTCAGTTCTTACCTCCAAGGGTGGCACTACCGGCTTAGGGCACAATTCCTTTTTTTTACATAGGACCAGGTAGGTTTGGACAGCCTTTTTCCTTTAATATGTTAAAATAATCATTTAAAACTAAATTTTGTATTTACTCAGGTTATTTTTGTGTAATATTAAAATCTGTTTGATGATCTGAAACATTTAAGTGTGAGAAGTACGCAGAAAAAAAAAACAACTAAGAAATGAAGAAGGGGCAAATAAAATTAAGAATAAATATATTTAGTTGCTTTGAGAAAATGCTGCCTCTTTAAACAGTCTGCTTCATCACTTGTTTACATATCCTTGAGTACTCCACTGCACATCAAGAACAGGAGGAAAAGAGATGCCTGGATAAAGAAGGAATGGCAGTCCAGCAAAAGTATTGCTGTTAAACCAGATCTGCTGCAGAGCGTATAGATCCCTTCACCTTAAGAGAGACAGTAGATAGGTCAAAAGATAGTGGGAGGGAAGTGAATTTGACAGAATTAATGGTTCATAGGGGAGGTTGAAAATAAAAGTTTGGCCAGCTTCTTGCCTTTATAACCCTACCCTTCAGCTAAATGGGCCTACAGTGTGTCTTTTGAGGTTTATATGAAGGCCTCTGAGGTTAATGTTTTATTTTCTAGTCTTAAGTTTACTGTGATGTCAAGTGGGTAATGTGCATTACATAATAATCATCACCAACTTTTTTATAAGCAATTTAATCAGCGTTACCCACTGTAATAATAAAGTGTGTGTGCAGATAATAAATGCCATTTTGGTGGGTTAGCTTTCCCAAATCATAATGGCATTTAAGAGTCATGCTTGGGTACTACTACTACTACTTCGGTACTAGAAAAGTTCCTTTTCTATTATTTTATTAATACGATGGTTTCATAAGATCATGCTATTGTTAGTCACTGTATTGTTACTTGAGTACTTATAAAGTTCTAATGAGTAGTAAATGATTTAAGTTGTCAGAAGGTTGTGTTGTCTACCTCAGTACAGCGTTTATGAGGCAAGGCACAGGAGAATTACTTTTGACTATTTCCAGCACTCAAAGCAAACTTTCTGGTTTCTAGAAAGGTTCAGGGCTGCATTAAGTGGGTGAATTCTTAGAAACAGTGGCTAGTTGCATTAGCTGTCAAAATATGGTTATGGTTAATTTGGACTTCATTTGAAGAAGCTTGCTAACTAACACATTGTGCTAATTGTGTTTGCAAGCCTGTCTATGATCTGAGAGCAGGGTTTATTTCGCTTGTCTGCAGGTTTTCATGATCTGGGGATCTGCTGTTAGACTCAATACAACCAATTTTATTATATCTCTCCTTTTTACTGAGGAAGGAGAGGAGGAAAGAAGCGAAGAGGACAGGGCTTTTCATGGGGGGATGAAAGGTGGGCACTTGTCCCACTGGTGTTTTCAGGGATGTTTTATTTTCTTTGTTTTCCTTTCACCTACTCTTTTTTTTTGTTTTGTATTTTGTAATTTTAATTTGGCTGCTAAATATTCATGCAGTGTTTTGTCTGTGACAGCCTCACAATCTCTTGGGCTTTTTCAATGTGTGACGAACACTAGCTTTTCTCTCGATTTGAATCTTTGTGTCTTTCTTTCACTCAGACATTCTCACTTTCTGAGATTGTGTGCTTTTGTGATGCACCAAACATGTATATATATACTGTGTGCATATACAGTATGCATAAGTAGCATATGTAGTACTGTCTTGACATGCCATTTTAACATGCCAGGTCCACAAAAAACTGCATGAAGTTTAATTGTGGCCATTTATGCTGAAATGAGAATAGCCGAGGTAATAGTTTAGTGAGTTCACAGCCAGTAAGTGGACATTGTGTGCATGCTGTACTTAGGCAGGACACTCACTTAAGCCAAACAGTATTTCTAGTAATAAGAATGTATCTAAAGCACATGTTGTGTTCTACATGTAAGAAAGAACAATATCCCAACCTGCTGACATTTTCTAGAGTTCCCGTATGAAAACATCTGTTGTCTTGTAAACTTTGAATCATGATACATCTGTATCTTTCTCCTCCCATCAGTCTTGGTTTCATCTATCTAAATTTTTTGTACCAAAATTGCACAAACTTTTTAAAGTGTTTTCTAGCAAGACTGGACTTTTTTGTTCTGGAATGTTACCAGTGGTTTGCATTTTCAGGTAAACCCTTCATATTTACATTCACCAAAGCATCTTTAGATTGGAGACCAAAGACAGAATCTTGCAGTCATCCACTTGAGTTAAATCCTGTTGATTTCTGCTATCATGTGACAGGTCTATTTCATATATTCACCATTATGGTGGCCTTCTTCACTAGTGTCTACATATCTTTGGACTTCGTGGATAGAGCTCCCATGAACAGCTGCAAAATGTGAATTCATGACCTGCTGTCAGCTCCCAACCTCTTGTCTACAGTGGGGGAAATCATTATTTGATTCCCTGCTGAATCTGTAACTTTGCTAAGTTACAAAGAAATGGACAGTTTCTAATTTGTATGGTAGTTTCAGTATACATATATATATATATATATATATATATATATATATATATATATATATATATATATATATATATATATATATATATATATATATTTATTTTTATTTTTTTTTTCTTCTGCTTATTCAATTCAGTGTTGTATTGGGCCTGGAGCCTATCCCAGCTGTCATAGGGTGAAAGGCGGGGTACACTCTGGGCAGGTTACCAGTCTATCACAGGCCCAACACAGAGAAACAGACAACCGTTCACGCTCACATTCACACCTTCGGCCAATTTAGAATTGCTAATTAACCTAATCCATGCACAGTCTTTGGACTGTGGGAGGAAGTCGGAGTACCCGGAGAGAACCCACGCAAACACAGGGAGAGCATGCAAACTCCATATAGATAGGCCCCAGCTGGCTGGTGGATTCAAACCCAGGACTTTCCTGCTGTCAGGCAACAGTGTTAAACATTACACACACACACACACACATACACACAGACACAGAGTGTGTAGTAGTGTGAGTACTCTTCTCTATACTGTTGTGAGTTTTTTTTTCCAGACTTCTCCCTGCTTTCAGGGATGTTCTACAGAAATAGCATAAAAATATACACATGGGATTTAAATCAGCCACTATGTATTTCTTACTTGTTATTGCTCTGTTTTTGCAATCTCTTACCCACAAGTATTCGCACACATACATATACATGCTTACGCACAGTCTGCTTAATTGAAGTGAAAGTAGTCCAGTGGGATGGGAGGTGTGTGTGTGTGTGTGTGTGTGTGTGTGTGTATGAGCTGGCAAGCGCAGACTGGAGCCTTGTGGGAAGAACCATTTGACACATGAGAAGACCAAGAGAAAACAAGTTGTCTGTGGGTTAATTACTACTCCCCTTTGCAGTTAATAAATACATTTCTGATCAAGCACATCAAAAAGGCCCGCCATTAATTTCTCCTGCTCGCTACCCTTGTAGCAGAGAATGTTAGCCCCTGTTTGGAGCACTCAAGTGTTTCACTGCAATTTGATTCTTTTAAAACGTTTCACAGTGTGTACTGACCAATTATAGATATATCAAACAGTAACTAACTGCCTCTGAATGAGAGACAGAGAGGCTTGTGCTACAGGGAGAAGCTCGCCACTTTGCCCTATCTTAGTCACTCTTTATCATTAAGTGATCACAGAGTGCATCCATCCGTCTCTGTTCACTGGTCCTCTTCTCGGGTTCTCATAGAGTCCCTGGGCTGTGACACTTGCTATGATGCTTGCCCATCCTCCTACACCCTGCTCCACCCTGGCCCTTCTTCTTGTCTCTCAACTGTAAGAAATATGGATCATGTTCCCTCAGCTGTTCTAAATTCTTCTTTGTTGTTAGTCCAGTTCTTCTACAGTACCTACAAAATATAAGATATTTTAGCCCAGCTGTGGAGTCCTATTTCTTTCTCTCCATCTCTTTCTCACACACGTGTGCACACACAGACTCACACACACACACACACACACACACACACACACACACACACACACACACACACACACACACACACACACAAATAACCTTGCTTGTTTAGGTTCCACATTTAAATAATCATTAGGACCAAATCTCACACCAAGCCAGAAAGAGAGAAAGGGATGGAGGATAGAGCCATATAGGACGAAGGACCTGCATCCATCTCTCCCTGCGCTCAGCTTGTTTTTTTTCATCATTTTCCGTTGCCAGGAGTTAGGGGGGTGGACGTGTAAGTGTAAGTGGTGGTGGTTGTGTTGAGGAAGGGTTGTCTAACCCACACTAACCTTCCCGCTCACAGAGTGAAAAAGGAGCACTCTTATTGGATAGGACAGGGCATCATTATATAAGGTCTTATGTAAGAATGCATCTGTCTCCTAGTACACAAATGTGTGGGTGCCAACCAGACACCCAGCCAGCCACCACAACAGCCCCTCAAAAACATGGTTACAGATTTTAAGTGCCCTCTTTGAATACAGCTCATACATACATTACATGCTTGCAAATTATCTTCGAGTACACTTTCTGTTTACTGCCACCTGTTTCCATCTGCAATAAATATACATAATATATAAATATATTTAAGCTCTCTCTCTCTCTGTAGTAAATGTGTGTGTAATTGCATGTAATTTATGGCTAGATGTCAGATGTGGGAAGAGTTGCTCGAGGGTTTTTCATCCCTCCTTATGGACTTCACTTGTGTACCACGGTGTGCATTGTTTGCTGCACATTGTAGTATATAGATTTGGATTTACAATTTGAAGTACAATTAAGAGTACTTGCATACTTAGGTTTTAGGTTTCTCCCTTGCTTTTTTTTCAACCTGTATTTTACCAGGTAAAATGTTTGGGAACCAGTTCTCATTTACAAACATGTCCGGGCCAAGAGGCCCTTTATATGTAATACATTCTGACAGCATGCCTTTACCCCCATCGCCACTGTCCTCCTATTAAACCCTCTCCCACCTATGGCAGGGCCAGACTCAGAGTCCTGCCTGGGGGGGTGGGGGGTGGTGGTGGTGGTGAGGTGGTAGCAGTGGACACGTGAAGTTCTCCAAACAATCCTGCTTCCAGTTGTCACTCATTATAGAGTTTGATTCTATAGAATCACAGGCATGTATGCAACGTGGGGTCTAAATCTTTGATACAGGTGATGACATTATTAATATCATCACCTGATGATATCAATGATATTTTATTTTGACATGAATGTATTCCAATGATAAATTATAATATCAGCATAAGAATTTGAATGAAAAAGTTGACACAGTCATTAATTTTAAAATGTCATAATATTTATTATCCCCAAAACATTTTTGTGCAAAGCATGATCTGTGTTGTCTCTGCCTGATTTTTCCTTAGAGCTTCTTGTGATGTCAGAAATTCTTGGCTCTCGTAAATGTTCAGTGGGGTTGAGGTGACCATGCAAGAAAATCCATAGCAGTTAGCAGTTCTTGAGTCTTTGTGGTTCCTCGAAGTGTTTTTGTAATGTTTTGAGGTGTGTTTGGGTTTCGTTGTCTTGCTGCAGAATGAATCTTACTAACCACCATTTATCCTGCCCGAAACGCTATTAGATTCATTCTTTGCAGAATGTTTTCACTGATTGGAAACCTTTGTTCTTTACTTTTGAAAATTCTATATCTGCAATGTTGGGGTTTTTTTCCACCTGCCGCAAAACAAAACAATATATTGATGTGACTGATGGTGTGGTCACTTATGGTATGCTTTAGAAACAACAGATGTAATTTCCACAAAGCATTTAAGTGTCCTTCACTGCCTTCTTACAAGCAGTCACACTAGCCACGATTTGACGCTGAGAAAGCCCCTCTATTCTTTTTTGTGATGCATTCAATTAGTTCTCATGCCATGTTTCTCACTACTCCAGTGCTACTTTGTTAGCGTTGTTCTGGTGAAAGCTTGAGCCTCAGCCACATTTGTAGTGTGTGTGAAAAATAACTTCATGTTCATTTAGTAGTTGGTCAAATCCACCTGAGTGTTCTGTGAATGTGCGATTAAATGGACACAGCTCAAAGATGCTTGACAGTTAGTACATGGTTAGTTGCTTAAACCTGATTGCTGATCTAAAACTAGTTCTGAGTTTATTTTCATTTCTCATCATATATATGACTTAAAATGTACGGCTGCATGGCTTTTCACTAGCACCTTTTTTTCTTCTATTTTCTCTTTTTTTTTCTTATTTATCATGTAGACTTAACAAACTTGACATTGTGGTTTAAGGTGCTGAGGGGATTTATGTTAGTTTATGAACTCTAATCCTTTATTCACTGACTACTTAGTAAAATAACTGCATGCAGCTCATTTTAACTTTGCTGGCACTCCACGCTTTCTTAACTTGTGACAAAGCTCAGCTGATTCTCAGATGTATTTGGTGACAGGCATATTAGCAAACACAGCACAAAATATTCACAGCACATATGAAATTATTGGATGTTTCCTGTTCTCTCTCTTTATTGAACGTTTTTCTCGCTGCTGCCAGGTGTGTGTGCTTTCCTCCCAACAAAGAGTCAAAATTGCTAACCATCTTCTGTAAATCCCACTCAGTCACCAAACAAGTCGATTTCTCCAAAACGTTTGGTGACTTGTTTCACACTGTGTCAAGCTGTGCTCCACATTCTGAATGATCAGAAATACTCTTTAAGACCTGTGCAACCTTCACCTGTACTCATCACCACACAAGCAAAAATCACTTAAATTTGTTGACAAAATCTCTGCTCTGAAGTCGTCCATACGAAGGCACCGAAAATCCCCTCATCTAATGTTGTATGCACGTCTCGCCTGCCTTCGAAACTCCTAAGTGCTTGCCTGTCTGTTGCTTCTGGAGGGGATGAAGAGAAGGTTTGTTTTTATCTCAAGGTTCTCCATAGCTGGCGGGCTTGCAAGCGGTGCAGTTGTAGAGCAGTTTCCTGCATGTATGTCTGTCTGCTTGTGCTCATATGCCTGTGTGTTTCTGTGTCTGGAAGTGGCTGCGCACATATTGCATGGGTCTGTGCTCGTCTGATTGCGTGCGTGTTTGTGTGGTTGCACGTATGTATATGCGCACTTTTGTGTGTGTCAGCCTTTGCCTGGAGAAGCCTGTATCGTCCTGAGCAGAACAGCTTGGTTAAGAGAGCAGCTATCAGCGCCACGTTAGGAAAGGAGAGGAGGAGAGGGTGAGAGGCAATGATAAATGGCTGGGGCACACTAGCAGAAATTAGTGGAGCCGTATGCAAAGCTGTGGCGTTTTGTTTGATGTGAAACAAAAGGACCACCACGACAAAAGTGCCTGCCAGCCTGCACGGCAGGACAGCAGCCCTCAGGACATACACCATCTCCACTGACAAAGTGTGCATGTGTAATTGCATCTGTGCGTGTGTTTTGGTACGCACTTGGGTGCGCACACATGTGTTAATGCATGGTGCTGTTTTCTTGTCCTGTCTATATTATGTATATTATCTCTCTCTGTGTTTTTGTGCTCCGGTCGTAATGACAGACAATGCCTGGCCCTTTGTACACCATGAAAAGATATGGTTTCTTCCTCTGTACAACTACAGCATATTTGCTCTATTAAGCGGCTGAAATATAGCCGTCTAATTTCTTTGTGAATGAATAGGATCTTAGAGAGCGGCTCTCCTCTTAACATAAGGATGTAAATTGAACTGTTTAAATGTCACGGCTAGCAAGCTGATTTGATTTGAATTGATTTGCTTGTTTCTGGGGAAAAAAAAAAGACCCCCTTGCCAAACCTTAGCTGTGCTGGTTGCCACAGATAGACCAAGGTCTTTCTTTCCACCTCAACAACACATTGTAGGGGCCCTGAATTCTTCTATCTGCTGTGATTATGTACAAATGGCCTTCATTTGCCATCCATTTCAAAGCTGTAGTGCTGCATTGTGACTAGAGGCAGATGACGCAGACCAAATTACAGCGGGTTTGCTGCCTGAAAAGGATACTCACACAATAGGCTTTGTGAAGTATTCCCTTCAATACGTCGCCATTATTCTCACCTTTGTTGGTATTTCTCTCTATGTTTCAGGAGCATCTTTGGTTTCTAGATTGCATTTGTGGTGTTAGTGAAGAGTGGGGGGTTGAAAATACTTACCTCTTGTGTCTCCTCTGCTCTTCCTTCAATATCAAGGGTAATTGATTTTAATAGGCTCTTTTTTTTTGTTTGGTTGTTTGCTTCCTACATGTTGTTTAATTTCCTTCATTATTAATTATGTTGTTTTTATTGTTTTGAAGTTGCAAGACAATCAAGACCTCAGGAACAGAAATGTAAAAGTTGTGATGGTTTTTTGCCTCCAGGTTATACCGCATTTGTCGCTTTAGTCAGATTGTTTACGTCAGTAAACAGAAGGAAAGTGGTCTAAATCACCAGAGTTAGCAAGAAACTTTGTATTCCAGAAAACACAGTGGCATCCATTTGCCTGTTGGGTTATACACCTTCTTATTTCATGTTTGCTGCTGGCTACTTTTGCATTTTTTGTATTCTTCTCACACTTTATGTGCGTAGCTACCATTAACTGGCCAGCTAACTAGTTAGGAGTTAATCCGTATCCCATAGTGTGCTTCTGTTTTGCTACCGTTGAAGCCACTATTCGGGGTAGCGTCAATGCAGTCAGTTGTCTTTTTTCTGTCTTTTTTAGAACTGTCTGATGCCAGTCAAATGGATTAACATAAATTCTCCTGGAGTCTTTTTACAACACAGTAAAGGTTGACGGGCATAAGAAGCTCTGAGAAAAGTGATGTGTTTAATGTTTTAACGGCTGTTTCCCTGAACTCTGTTTCAGCTGTAGGCCTACTGCAGGTACAGCTAGGTAGATGCTTATCTGCGGCATAGCCAGCTACCAAGGGCAATTCAAGGCACCAGTTGTTATTCCAGACTTTTTACAATCTCGGGGATTTCTGTGTCTTGTTTTGATCAAAATTTTCCTATAGTGCATTTAACAGCCCAGAGGCAGACAGAAGCTGTTGCTTTCACCTGAAGCTATGATGCAGGATCAGTCAATATACTTTAGGACTTCATTTCCTCAGTTCGAGAATCCCTCTTTTTCTCTGTATGTATGAAGGTTTGTGTGTTTCCCTGAACACGTCAGTAAGTTGCTGTCATTTTATTGTAGACATCTGCTGGCAAGCAAAAAAAGTTATCAGTTTCCTCAGTGCAACAGTTATCTTGCACATAATAAGGAAGAATTGGTCTGTGTTAGACTATGATTGATACCGATTTCAGACTCCAGCATATGAAGGTATTACTAAATGTTGGTTATGAATAGTTTGTCTTATCTAGTCCTTGGTCTAACCATCCATGATTTTGAATGGCAGAGCAAGCTTTCACTAGCTCATCCCAATTACCCATTATTCCTTTTATTTTTTTTTTTTTCAAAACACAAAGATGTTGCCATGGCAATGTAATTGAAAATCATTACATCTCAAACAAGTATTGTTGAGGTGAGTATTCACAAGTCTCACCTTTTTGTCTTCCTGCTTTTTTCCTTCCTAGTAAAAAGGAAGTGCAAAATCCATCTGTCCTTAGTGCATCATTGTGCAAAGGCAAAACCTCTTGTGCTGCCCATGCACCCTGTACCAAACCTATTCAGCACAGGGTCTCATTCAACACTTTATGATATAAAACACAGAGCTAGTTGAAGTTCATTTGAGTTCAGTTAAATCTTGAGGGATTCATCATTACATATTTACTGGCTGAGGCTGATCTTGCTGTAAGGTTCTACCCTCGTCCCATTGATCTAGTGCGCATGTTCACTCCCGAGGTTACAGGACGTGCTTCCATTTGCATAAGGCCCTGGGCAAGGTTCTTTCCACCATTGATTGGCCTGTCCATGAGCGCCCCGTGCCTTCTCACATTGATCACTTTGTTTTTTCCCGGAGACAGTGCTACTCAGAGTTCAGCTGCAGCTCTAGCATATCAGACCTGCCGGAGGAAGAGAGAGAGAGAGAGACTGACAGAGAGCGAGAAAGGAGAGGAAACAGAAAGAGAGGGACAAGTAGGAGTCATAGCGGATAGATGGAAAACTTTAAAACCAATATCTTAATATTTCGCATACTTTGTTTGGTTTTTTTTCTTTCTTTAGAGCTAAGGAAGTATGAAACATTTTTCACTGCCACCTATGTTATCACTCATTCAGCCTGTGTTTCCCTGAGTAAGCTTCTTAAGAAAGTAGAATTCAATAAAATGATACACATTGGAATATATAAAACATTCAGCACACTCAAACATATATTGCCTTTTCCACTCATACCTGAAGTACAGCTAAAATTGAACAGACCTCCTCCCTTCCTGCTCATCCTCACCCTCTGCTTCAACCCCGGTCCTGCTTGTATCAGTGTGCTACAGAGAAAACTCTCCTCTAAGCTGTCGGTTACTTTTTTCTCTCTCTCTCTCTCTCTTCCACCCTCTCAGTAAAACTGTCTGCCTTGTAGACTGCTTGGACAGTCTTCCCTCTCTTTTGCCTTTCACTTGTTCAGAGAGGATGCTGTCTGGGCTTGCTCATGGTTTCTCTGCTGTCAACCATCCATAGTTTTTTGTGTATTACTGTAGTTGTGAATTCTTATGAAAGTTGAAGAGGTACAGCTATTTATTTTTTTTCTTTAAGAATTTATTGAAGCAGACTTTTTTCACTCAGACAGAGGTCTAATCATTTAATCATGTCTTTGGGTATCACATGAAGGCTTACATGCATTTTGACTTGTGCATATGTGCCATTGTGTCTTTATCCAGCATGGCGTCAGTAGCGGCGCAAGGATCAGATTCCCATGATGCACCTCTTCTCTTTGTTCTGCTTTGTGAAAGCAGCGCGCAGCTTTGTCTGCCTTTCTCGTTCCACTCGGCTCGTTGCCTCAGCGGCAAGGTCTCAATCTCTTCTCTCTCTTTTACTTCAGACCTCTATCTTTCTTTCAGTCACTCTTTAATACTCATTGGCCACTGTTATCCATTTTCCCCACTCCTCTCTCATTTGTTGCCTTTTTCCTTTGCTTGGCATCCAAATTCGCCTTAATTCTTACTTTCCCCTTGCCCCCACCTTTTTTTTTTTTTTAAATGTCAAACCACTCCCTGCTGCCGCTGCTTTTTGTGAATAAAACACTTCTGAGCTTCTTTGGTGACCCTTCTAGTATCTACTTTCTTTTAACACTTAAACTTACCTCTTTTCATTTTCTTGTTTTTATTTTGCGTCATGGTGTATATGGTATTTCACTTTGCGCTTTGCTCTTCCCCTTTGCTTCTGCTTCAGTCCCTTTCTTTTCCCTTCCCTCTCTTAACCTCAACTTCACACAAATTTGCTACTCTATTCTTTTCCAGCGATTCTTATCCTTCACTTGAGAATGACCTCACTTCTCTCTCCTTCACACTATTTTTTTTTTGTCTTTTAGATTTGTCTTTTTCAACAACCATCTCGCTCCAAAACCACTCATTTTTCCCAGTGATTCATCATTCTCACACTTCATACTTACAGTCCTAAGAAAAAAAAATCCCTGAAGTGCTGTTTATTTTGTGTGAAATCATTCGCATGAAATTGCGATCTCAACCTTATAACTCAGTACCATCAAAAATGTCAAATAAATGATCAGAAAATTGAAGTTTAAAAACTTTACCCAAATATTTAACAAGTGAATTTATTTACTTTTTTACCCTTTTTGCTCTAACTTGTCTTTTATTGTCTCGCGTTTGCTGCTTTTCGCTGGTATTTTCATGCATTCACCTGCTGTGTCTGGGTATGTCAGCTGGTTACGACCTAGGTCACCTTCACCAGAGAGGGAATACAAGTGGCATGAGGTTTGAATGCGTTGAAGATGACATGTTGACAGCTCAAATGAATCACTTGTCACATGTCATTTTTTTCCTTTCCCACTTGTTAATCCTTCGGTAAGAATAATACAATATAGGAGAGGAATCTCAAGTCCGTACCGGGTTGCAAATTGTCACACAAGCATCGCTCGAATTCAACACTTTGAATCCAGTTTGCGTTTCTGTTTTTGTTGGGTTTTCCTTTTCTTTTTTTTTTTCCCCCCCCTCTGCCCTCAAGACTGTGAATGGTCTCATTCTGTGACAAATGTAGCAGGAAGAATAAGTCTTAGGAATTGAAAGGAGAGAAAGTGTTGTTTTTGAAAAGCTGTGAGGCACAGCTAGGCGGATCCTGGTGCAAATGTCAGTGAACTCAGTGACTCTAGGGTTGAAGTTTAACCCTCTTTCCTCTACTCTGCTTTTCCGTCTCTCTCTTCTCCTCTTATCCCTTTTTGCTTTTGTGCTTCAGATTCTGCATCTTCCATGTCTGCCTCTAGCTCTCGCTCTCTGTCTGTCTTTGCTTTTAAAGTTCACTGAATGCTGTGTTGGTATTCTGTGGTATTGGTCTAAACCTTAAGTACCAGGGTCACAGGAATTTTTTAATGCCTGTCATTTTTTTGTGTCAGTGCATAACTTGCAGACCGTGTGGTTTGTTTTCTACTTATAGCTGCAATGTTTAAATGGAAGGCACATAATGATGAGACTGATGGCAAATGGAAAACAGGCAGTCCCGCAGTTTTTCAGTCAGCTCGTTTTGTCTGCTTTTTAAACTCGGTTTACCCTATATAGGCTATTCAGCTGATATATTCCCAGTTCTATAGCCTTCAATACTTATGGAATGCCTTGTTTGAATCCTTTATGGCAGTTTTTTCCAGGGGTGTGTTTTAGTTATGTACCTGCAGTAAAACATATTTAATTTTTTAAGCCTGGAAAGCTGACAGTGAAAAGAGATGAACTGTTTTATGTGCCATTTTAAGGCTTTATGTGCTGTGAAATACGATGGGGTTATGAAAGACCAAAGGAAGGTAGAGAGAGGAAGGGAGAAGGAGGGTGAGCGAGAGACTCCTGGTGTGGAGCACCCTTTGATGTCTTAGCCGGCTCGGAGTTGAATATGGAACTCAGTGAAGGGTAGGCCTTGTTTCATGGTGGGAATATGAAGCTGGACCTGCTGTCCGAATGAAAAGAAAAAAAAAAAAAACCCAGCATCTACGCGCATTCACAGATTTATTTCTTACACATTCATATTTGAGTACAAATGTTTTCATCTTTAAACAAGAGTGTGCATTTTACTCCATAAGGCCTGCTTGTTGTCCTAGTGAACTAGGTTTTGGTTTCTCTCTTCATCATGCCAGTCATTAGTTCATGGTTCATATTCAGATCAGTTACCGGGACAGGTTCTTTGTAAGTGCGTGTGGGTCCCTGTCTCATATATATTCTGCTTTCCTATTAGATGGCTTCACACTTGACTATTCCTCTGGACTCCTCTGACATTGGCTTTCATGCATGGCCTGCCTCTCTCTCTCTCTCTCTTTCTCCACCTCTCACTTTCTTACTTTTGCGGCCTTGAGCATGAAAAATACCTCGGCGGTGTCAGATAACTTTTAACCCCACGGCCACCAACCAACTAACATGTTCAGTGCATCCCCATCCCCCTATATTTGCTTGTTAACATCCCTCTCTTCTTCATCCCTTGTTTTCTCCATCCCTTTCATTCCTTTCACCAGCGTCTGGCTCCTTCCACCCGCCACCCTGCCTGTGCCTTCCACACGTGAAGCCATTTTTCTCATCAATTAAGCCTCTTCACCTCTCGCCTCCGTTCACCTCTATCTCTCTTCTCTCCCTCGCTGTCCTTTCATTTCTGTTTTTGTGGCGTTGCTTGGGGTGATGGTTAGTTGATTTGGTCTGAGTTCTCTTTGATGAAAACACTAGGGGGCACTGCCTGTCCTTTGTTACCCCTCTCTTTTCCTTAGAAGGTTTCGATGCTTGTGTATTTTTGTATGCATGCTTCGTCTTTGTCTGTGTCACCATGCATGTGCTCTTGTTTGTGTTTGCATTTTGTTAAAAAGCAGTCCCTTGTCTGTAATGGATGACACAGATCTGCACTGAGACAGACAGGAAGGCAGACAGGCGGCAGGTCTCTGGTGGTCACCAGGGCCACTGCTCAGCACCCATCCGCGTCCCCCTGTCCTCGCGCTCACCCCCTGTTTCTGTTTGGTGAACCCAGGGGTGTGGGTTAATGAAAAGGGCTTGGACCACTGAGAAGAACGACAGTCATCTCTCAGCCACCTCTGCTCACCTCCAGCCCTCAGAGACCCTCACTCCATGACAGGCCCCCCCCCTCTTCATGTCTCTCTCCCTGTTTCGGCCTCTATCCCCTGGGTCATACAATATCATCTGGCTGCCTATTGGCCGCCAAAAAGACACAACATTAGAAAATGATTAAAAATAAATAAATAAATAAGGAAGAGAGTTGAATATTTTCAGAGTGGGGAATGCCTGCATATGAGGGGGGGGGGAAAGAGTGCATGAGAACAACGGCCCTATTTATTCAAACGCCTAGCAATTGGACTGGGGATTTGGACACCACTGTTGAGAAGAGATGGAGAGGATGCAAATCTTTGTTTCTGTTTTGTTTTTACTCTGCTGGTCGGAAGCTTCTTGTTTTGCTCCACTTCATGTGGCTACCCCAGCAGTACTTTAGTTTTGTTCTTTGTATCCTTTGTATATCGCAGAAGCTATACTTTGCAATTAGCGACCATGCTCTTTTCCCTCATTTATCCTTAAGTCTGCTGATGAATATGATTGTTTTTAAAGAAAACTGAATTATTGATTTGTGTTGTTGTCTACGGTAAGAAGACAGCTGATGAGGGGTGTTTGATAGTGCTAATTGGCAGCTCCCATCCATGCAGTGTGTGGTTAGTGGTGGGTTGGGGCTGGGCAAAGTGAGGCGCTGTTATTGTTTAGAGGTGTCAAACCCAACACAGAACAAAGAGGACGGGAGAAATGTGCTGCGCTCGCCCATCAGTGTGCTGAATGCAGCTTAAGCACACATGCACATACGTGCGCACACGCGTATAAATATATATTTTATATATGTATGAATGCACGTGTGTCTGTCCATCCAGACACATATCCTCACACAATAGCACATTACCTGGCGTTGTATATAGTGTTCACTCACACTGACATGCACACACATACACACAAACACTCCACACTCAGAGAAAAAAAATATTTTAAAATGACAAGATAATCACCACATTCAAACTTACCTTCAGCTCTACATAAATGCCTTTCTCTGAGATAAACTAATAAATATATTTTCTTTTCAGATGTGCTCCACTGAAGGCTCTAATTACCATAGACTGAAAAAGACCTGACAGAGGTGTAATAGTTAAAAGGTAATTTCGCTACAAGTAGGAGTTTGGGTAGGGAAAAGGGTCAGTGACACCCCCACCCCCCCGCCTCCCCCGAACCTACCCATCCACCAGCCTGCCGCCACCTCTCTCTTTAACGGTTTATTCACGCTTTTCGAGGACTTTTTTTTGCATGATTGACTGACAAGGTCTTTTTCCGAAATAGCATCTTCAGTAATAAGAAATAATTGACTCCCCCTAATCAAAAAAGGGTTCATGGAATCCACAAACCCAACTGTAATCTTCTGTGGCATTTCCAGCAGAATTGACAGTCCTCATAGCTTCAGGCTCTATACCACTTTGATTTAATTGCTTTTTTTTTTTTATAAGATTAATAATATGCTTTATACGGAGTTGTGTGTGTGTGTGTGTGTGTGTGTGTGTGTGTGTGTGTGTGTGTGTGTGTGTGTGTGTGTGTGTGTGTGTGTGTGCCCATTTTCCTCTTCTACGGCTTTGTTTTTAATCAATAATATCACTTGAAAAGAACGTCAACTGGTGTGCTTTTTTTGGTGAGATTTACATTTAACTCAATAAGGGAATCACTGTGGTCATTTTTTATATTGTGGGTGTTGAGCACATTATTCAGATAATAATAATAATAATAATAATAATAATAATAATAATAATAATAATAATAATAATAAATGTATTATTATTATTATTATTACTATTGGTTCTCTGATATCAAATATAGTCTGACAGAGCATTGTGATACAATCTAAAATGAACTTTTTTCTTTATCCTGTCTATTAAATTGACTAATTGAATTGCTTTGTGTTTTCTTAAACTCTGCTTCAATATTATTTTTTATATCTTAGTCTTATGTCTTGATTACTTTGGGCATAAATATAATAATAATTTAAGTGAGCATGCCTTGAGAGCTGCAAAGTTTTTACATGATGGAGAAAATTAACTTGGAGCTACCCCCAGCCTGTCCAATTTGTAATATGGCCTCAACCCCTTCTCCCTCTCTTTCTTTTCTGACTCATCTTTCCTCTCGTTAAAAAGCTGTTTTAAATCATGGCTAGTGGCAATGAGAAGTTAATTTCAGATTGTTATATATTACCATTAATTTCATTTGGCCTTCTGTAAATTTCCCTCCCTCACTCTCTTCTG
Organism: Archocentrus centrarchus; assembly: GCF_007364275.1. Taxonomy (NCBI): domain Eukaryota; kingdom Metazoa; phylum Chordata; class Actinopteri; order Cichliformes; family Cichlidae; genus Archocentrus; species Archocentrus centrarchus. The sequence goes on along the minus strand of NC_044354.1, from coordinate 17,628,362 downwards.
CCTTTGAGTATAGCAAGTTCACAGAGCCTTCCCTCTTTTCTTTGCTTTTTTCTTCTTTTTCTGGCCTCTCTCTTTTCTCCTTGCCCCACGGCTCAGGAGACGAGCAAATATGAAGGAGCAGAAGATGATAACTGATGGGAGGAACAGTCTCGTTGTCACTTTACCTCCCCTCCCCTTTTCTTTTTTTCGCTGAACTTTTTTCCCTTGTGTTTTTCACTCAAAGATGGGTCAAGTGGCCCTGGTAGTTTAAACTTAAGCTCTCTGAGAATTGTGACACATACACTCAAATACATACCTGTAATAAGTAGGGTAGTATGCTTGTCCAGATTAGTTTTTTCAGTATAATTTTCCTTCTCTTCATTTGTGAATTATTTAAAGTTAAGGTAAAAGACTTTTCACTGAGATATTTGGTATATTTGGCCATGAGCAGACATAATCCTTTCAAAAACATGTACAGTAACTGGACTTTTTGTCTTGATCTGTAAATCTGCAAAACTGAATATGCATGAAACGGGAAAAAAGAAAACTGAATCGGAAAAAAGAAGAAATGGGCTCTGTTCCCAATAACAAGACGAATGGAAAAAATGAACAAAACGATTAAAATTTAGCTGCACTTCAGTGTTCTCATAACAAATTTAGAAAAATTGGCTGAAAATTCCCATAATGAAAATTCCAACTCATAGGTTGTTGAAATTTTCTCACTACTCCCCAATTTAGAAATGTTGGCTTGGATGCCAACTTTGGGCTCCGTTAGTACAAGAAATCAGTGTTTATCAGCCCCTAAGGCAGTGTGTGTCTTAGAAATGGACAGCAGTACCCAATGGATATTTAACACATTAGCTTTGGCAGAGCAGAGAGTGGTGTGAAAACACACTGATTTCCTAAGTGGCAATCATATCAGCCTCACCATCACAGAGGCAGCAGAGAGCAAACATCTGTGTGTGTGTGTGTGTGTGTGTGTGTGTGTGTGTGTGTGTGTGTGTGTGTGTGTGTGTGTGTGTGTGTGTGTGTGTGTGTGTGTGTGTGGTTTCAGGAAACTCTTGGTTTTCCTCAGTGTCAGTATCACCCTGAGTTACAACACAGAGGTCTCACCCTCCTCCTCCATCCAACCTCGTTAGGCCCTCTCGTTCGCTCCATGCCTCTATCAATCCCATTCTCCCTTGCCCTCTCCATCTTCGTCTCCAACTGAGAATCACCCATCCGAATCTATGTTAAAACAGGGTCATCCCCCGGTGTACACTTAAAGACTGTCCCTTTAACCTGCTCCGAAATACTTAGGGCTATTATTATAGCTTATAAATCATTAAGAAAGTTTAATTATACAAAAATTTCATGGTGGAAATGTGCAAGCTGACACATGGGAAGGGGAATTTAATGGGCCAGCAAGTCCCAGCACCGTGAGGGAAAATATTGAGGTTAGGTTTCTATTTTACAGCATTGCCGGAGGGTTGGGAGACAGAGAGAAAGACAAGAAAGAAGCACTTTTAGAGTAAGAAAGGGAGAGAAAAGGCAAGCAGAGATGAGGAGGCCTGTATGCGCTGCGCAAAAGTAACTTTCCCATTTCAAACTTTAGATTGAAGCTGTTAATATGCCGAGTGATTTGGGAAGGATAAAGTCAGTGTCTGCCATACCTCTTGTCACTTTTCTTAACTAAAATGCACTGTAATTATCGAGGGGTTGTAATGTGTCGACATGCCATAATTTCACTTTGTAAATAAACAGTGTCTTATTATATTTACATTTGGATAATAAAAAAAAAATGTCATTAAGCAATATAAAAAAAAATCCCAAACTTCTAATGATACAAAAATTTGCCCACTTTTTAATTGTCAGTAGAATTTCTGTGTGAACATTATAGGTGCACTATAAATGTATTATAAACACTACCACTGTCCAGATGTTAATAAGAAATTGTTCAGTCTTGCTGTAGTAACTACCACTTGTTGCTATGCATTTGAGCCGCTGCGTGATTTGCCATGTGTTCATTATTTGAAAATAAGCTGGTAGTGAAAACCTGTAGGACTGAAAACATTTGAGAGCTTATGCAATTACATGTTACTGTCGGGAAGAAAGAGATTTACGCAGAAAATCTGTAACACTGTGAAGAGAGCTACGAACAGCCTGGCATCACCAGACAGATGTGCAAATGCAAATTAATCAGGAACCTCTCAGTTCACTTTGGATTTCCTAAAGATGTTATCAGCCAATTCAGGGCAAAGTGCATCTGAATGCAGTTGAATAGATCATATCAAACCAGTTCCATATTATATTAAAATTTGTGCTAGGTTTAGGGGGTCAACACTCTCAGAAGCTCTGGCTTCCAGTCTAACAAAAAGTAGTTTGAAGAAGTAACATACACATATGCACAAACCAGCTCCCTCACACATTAAAACTCTCATTCAATCCTGTATTTAATAAACTTATTTTTTTATTATTAAGTCTAGGGCAGTCTCTTTTCACTGTCATACTATTATTTATGATGATTTTTTTTTCCAACACCCGTTCTTCTTGCCCTCTCTTTCCTCCTTCCTGTCTTCCGATCTTTCTCTTGTTTTCCATGTGGGCACAAGCAGGGCGCAACGCCCGCAGCCAGCAGGTTTCCTGGCATGCAGCTCCTCATCCTCTGCCTTTTGTTTCCACCAGTGAACAACCATTCTCCACCTCTGCTGTGTCAGTAAATATTTATTGGCCTTCCTTTTCCTCATCACCCCCACTGATGTCAGTGTGTATGTGCGTGCCTGTGAGTGCGTGTGGTTTGCATGTTTATACACACACAGAATCCTCCCCAACACATACACTGACATACACTACCTCCCCCTACCCAGTGTCCGGTGCCGTCACTCACACAACTCACCACTGCCCCGTAGTCACCCCGTCCCTCCACCCACCATCCTCTGTTTCTGTCTATCGCTCCATCATGCTTTTGGCGGAGAGTTATGAGAGGAAAGAGCGGAGGAAGTTATTGCAGTTTTCTCCTGCTCTCGCCCTCTGCCTGCCACAACACAAGTTTATGCACCTGAGAGAACCAGAGGGGGAAAATCCCTGTGAGTAAATGCATGTGACCTCGGTGAGCAAAACCTCTGCACACTCGCACCACACCAAAGGTTGCACATACACAAACACACTCCTTCTCGCTCCCTTGGGCCCAGTGGCCTCATGCTAGAGAGGCCTTCCTTCCTGCAGTTAAGACAAAGGAAACTGGGGACCGACAGGGGACCTGAGGCCGCTGCTTCAAAGCCACAGGAAGCGCCAGTGTTGTCTCTTCCTGTGGAGGGTGTTGGAGCGTGGAGGGTCAGCTGCCTGTGTTTTCACAGCCAGAGATGAACAAGGATGAGTGTGTTTTGTGTGTGTGTCACATTATAGGTAAGATAGCTGAACATGCTGCACTCCAACTCCTGTCTGCCCTCTTTGACCTGAGATCACTTCCTGGCAACACATTCATATGTAGAAAGAAATAGAAGAGACAACACACACACACACACCACATCATCATCCCTGCTGGTTAAAAGCCGACTCCAGATAAGCATAATCAACCTAACTGCTATTTATCTATATTGTCCTCATTAATTTAGGATGGCTATTATAGGAAATAGTCACTGTGAAAGCAATAGTCAGTTTGTTTTCCCTTGCCTAGTGCTTGCCACTGTCTTTGCAGAGTCCGCACATGCCTTCAATGTGTACATGTTTGCATGTGTTTGTGTTTGTACCCCTCTTCCAATGTTGTTGTATATGGATTTATGGGGGTGTATGTGTTAGTGTGTCTGAGCCATGTGTTTTCAAACCTTCCGGTGTGCACCCACATGCGTGTTTGTTTGTTTTTTCTGTGTTCGCCCTGGCTTCTCTGATGCTCTCCTCTTACTCTCTGGCAGCCACAGGACAGTTAATCAATCAAATATTTAAGCAGTGCTTCAGTGCTCAGTGGGTAGTCCTAGATTATCTGTGGCTGTTGGCAGTGCATGGCGCAGCCACATTATAAGCCTTGTCTCTGACTGGCATCATTGCGGGGTGCTTCCCTCTCTCTCAGTCTCTCTCTCTCGCTCTCTCTCTCGCTCTCTCTCTCACTCTCTCTCCCCCTCTCTCTCCCTCTCTCTCCCGCCCTTAGCCTTTACTCAGTCTTTGCTCACTCTCACTGACACTCTACATTTTGTCCTTTTTCATTCTCACCTATTTTCTGTCATTCTCTCTCTGTCCCTTGTTTTCCTTTCTCTTGTTTGCTGCACTCTATTCACACTCTCTCTCTGTGTATAATTGTGGCTTTTCACATTGACTGTCTGACAGTGAGCAAGGCCCCTTAAAGAGCTCTCATCTTTCTGTCTTTGCCTGCTTCTCTCTTTTCTCTCGCTCTGCATTCTTTCTAGGGATGAGTCTGCCTGTCTCCCCACAGGGAACTCCATTGTGGATTACCATTCAGTTTTCGCCCAATTATCTAGTGGCTTTTGCTGCCTTTGACACATAATTATCAAAGGCCTAAATAATTGTCTTTATTATTGCCGGTGTTTAGATGTAGCGTCAGTGGAGCAGTCGTGAGCAAGGGAGCGTCACGGGGAGAGGAGAGAAAATGAAGTATTTATCTCGACCAGAGATTAGCTTAGCATGCTGTTAAATGATGTCTCGTCGCTTATTTCAACTCCTAGTCCAGATAAATAAACATGATTAATATGCCCCCCTTCCCTCCTTCATGCGCACACCCATCGCATATCATATTCTGTGTCAGTGGTGAAAATAAGATTATGCACAACAAAAAGTCTAGCAATTAGCTGGCTTTGTAGCAGGAAGCAGCTTAAAGTACTAAACACTGTACTTTGCTGAGGGCCATGTGAGAGGTCAGGTACGAGATACATGGGTTAGAGATGAGTCTGCGTATGTGTATCTGCATCTGTTTGAGTGGCTCCAAATGCATGGGGGTTGGCTATTTCATAGAGCTTGTGAAAAGCTGGATTTAGCAGAATTGTGCCAACCCGGGGGTGGGGTCAGAATATGTGATATTTGTGGGTCTCTTTAGCAACCAGGCCCTCTGCAGAGAAATAAAAAAAAAAGGTTTATATGAGGAGGGGAAAAAGGGAGGGGTAAAAAGAGGGAGAAGGATTTCAAAGTTCATCCAGAGTTTGGATGTATGTGGGTTGAGGGTGAGCTCGAGTCTGCATCATCAGTTGTGACTCAGATTTGTTATCGTGGTTCAAAAGAATGTAAATGTGATGATAGTTGGGGTCAAATGAAATCCAAATCACAGTGAGAGAGTGTGTTCAAAAACACCACGGTCACAGAAATGGGTAAAGAAATTGTGTTTACACCTTTTTGTTTTTTTGTGGAACAATTAATTATGCTGTGAAAAAACCCTGATAATTGCACTGAATTAGACTTACAATGCTGTTATGATGTAGGATATAGATAAACTACATTAGACAGGTGATAAACAATTTGTCAAGGTCTTCTTGGGAGTATGGACGCTGCCCTTTAAGTTCAGCGTTCCAGTTCAAACCCCTGTGCATCAGTCCCATTTAAACATAATCTTCTACTTATGTTTTAGGAACACGGTGAAAGCCCATTTGCTTCAGGGATGCTGCTCTGATGCTGAATCTTTGGTCTGATCTCTCTGTGAAGTGGGCCAAGGGAAAAGAGAATTTTCCTCCTGGGGATTAATAAAGTATTTATAAATACTCTTTGTTGTGCACATCTGCCTGTATGTGTCTCCTTTGTCTAGCTTTATCACTATAGTCCTTCCTTTTTTTTCCTCCACTTTTGATATCTCTTGAGCTTCTTATAGTCTTCTGCCTTTATACTCCTCTTACATTTTTTTACACACCAGCCCCACATGTCCAAAATCCACCCACACCCATTTGAACTTTACTCTGCTTATCCAGCTGCTCTAGCATTAAAGGAAAGGCCAGCCGAGAGGCGGCAAATGTCTCAACATCTGTGTGTTGGTTTTAGTTCAACAAGTATTTCCACATGTTTCTCTTCCTATTTCCCTGTCCGATACTTGACTGATCACAACAGCTGGCTTGTTTCCTTGTAAAAGCTGCTCTCTGCAGTTACATAGTGAATTAGCACATTTAACATTGTGGGTATACGTGGCTAACACAAACTCACAGGCCAGAATGGTGTAAAATGATGAGTCATGTGATAAAACAGCTTACACTGATATCCACTAGAGCATTTTTGGTTTTGTGTTTCTGCTTGTGAGTTAACAATATTATTCTCCTAGAAGAAGATACAGACATGCTTAGATGATGCTTTCAACATGCAGCTAACCACAGATGTCATTGTGGCTTGTAAAACATGGGACCCAGTGGGTGTCAAAATTACTGTGGTTAACGGCCACACGGCATAGAACACTCTCTCCTGCAGTCATTATTTGTCAACCTATTACCCCAAGTGTTACCACAGCCAAGTGCATGTGTGGAAGCATTGCGGCAATGAGGGCTGTCAGAATGAGTGATTGATATAGGCAGTGTTGGGAGATGGAGTGCTTTGGTCTTTAATCTTCGGTTGAGCAAAGCAGACTTTGTTTGGTGAGTTCTTGATTTGTTTTCCCTCCTCATTTCAGCAAATATACAACAAAGTGAATATATTTGAGTAGCAAATCACAGAGAAACTTAAACAAAAAAGTTGGCTAAGAAAGGCAGACTTTTTTCCGTGTCATATTATTAAAATTTAGGTTGATGGATCCCGTTTTGGCTACCAAAAAGCAACTAGATGTGCTGAATATAATCATCTTAAATGGCTGCTTTAGGATTTATAGCAATCTTGTCCCAGTTGTTGTAAGTTGTCATCAGTGATGTCTGCAGCCCTAACCCTAATTCTAACCTTAGGCAGTCAGAGTTTGTAATCTTTGTTTTTATTTATTTGTTCACCCAAGTCTTGGCAATCCGAGCAAAGAACATACTCATCCTGACCCACATCAAATACTATATATATGTGTGTGTGTGTGTGTGTGAGCAGTTGTGCATTTTGTTATGTGCATGCCTTTATCTTTGTCTAACCACTGTTATTCATGTTCTGTTAATCAGTACTCTCATATCTGATCAAAAAAATTCCTATACACGTGCCCACATACTTGGAGGCCTATCCTATTTCTAAAGTTGCCAGTGATGTCCAGTGAACCGTACCAATACAGAGTACATTTAAGTTTTCCTTTGAAAATAAAAACATGTTGGAATCAGTGTTTTACAATACAATAGCAAGCAGAGACCCATTTGTCTGTCCACTTGGGCTTTTGAGTTTGATTTGAGTTAAGATTTCTGCCCAGGCTTGGACAATGTTCTTGACTAGATTGAAGTCATATGCCCAGTGTTTTCCATGAGCAGTCATTCCACTCCTGTTTTCTGGTCTAAACTGGTAGTCCTTTCACTCAGGAAAGGGCCCATTTGGCTAGCACTAGAAAACAAGGCCCTGACTGACACCTCCAATTTTAAAAGGTTGACTTTGGAACTCCCATGGGCCCAGTACTGCCAGAGGAAAGCTTTTCAGCCAAGCACAGATGAGGAAGGATTACAGTGAGGAGTGTGTATCAGTGTCTATGTTTTCGTATGATTCTGTGTGAATGAACATATGTGCCTGTGCAAGGTCTGGGCTTTTAAAGTTGTGTCTAAAGTTGTGCACATTTTTCTTTATGCTTAGGTTTGTACCTCATCTGTCGGTCTGCTCATTTCTCCCCCATGGTGAAAATGCTCCATTGGCAGCCTTATCAGCTGGATGATATGAGTCTTTTGTGTCTTAATAGATCCATTTATCTCTACATACTTTAATTTGGCTAGGCATGGGAGGATGTATTCAAATGCCCAATGTCATTTTATTGTACAGCCAGTCTGAGCTGTTCCCTGTGATTGCTCCACCTTTAGACAAACATTCATCCTGTAGTTCCATTTTAAACCCTTCGTGCCCACTGAAAATATGGCTTTGTATTCGTGGCTTAAGCCAATTTTGTTTTATTACCCTTAGGCTTTTATAGTCAAATATTTGTCCAGTTCATACATACAAGCACCAACTAATGCCTAATATTCTAATCCCTTTCCTTAGCCTTAACCTCATCACTAAAGCGCTAGTCCTCTTTCTTGGCACAAAGCCATAAACAGCAAACACAAGTCCAATCGAATCCAGAAGTCTATGATACTTTCTAAACTTAGTGCTTATTCTGAGGCACTATGCTCATCCCTTAGTTCAGTCCCTTTCCCAGCTTCTCCAGATGTATAGAGTAAGTGATTGTTAACCTATTGTTGCAAGTCCTGTTCTCTATTCTTTCTTTTTTATCTCAAAGTTGAGTGAAACGGCTCGTTCCCAAGGCCTGGCTGTAGTACTCCTTGGGGTAGGACCAGTGGTGTGGGAAGTCTATTGTAGTGCGGTAACAAGTCCTTTGTGTGACATTTTCCTTGGCATTGACATTCAGAGGGGAATAGGAAGACGGGCCTACGAACACCACATTCTCTGTGACATGTGAAGGGAAAGGGTATTAAGAATGGGGACCAAGGTATCTGAACGTGCACAGGAAAGGACATTTGCACAGAACGTGACAAGGACACACTGTGGTGGAGCAGTGCTCTTTCATATTTCACTTTGCAACGTTATGCTCTATACATCAGGTTGAATCTGTATCCTTGGGTTGCAAAACTGTCCACGGGGCCATTGATGTCACTAAGAAATATGCATACAGCGCAGTCTAAGAAGTAGGCAATTGGTCCTAATATTTATAAATATGCATTTGGTATGCCTAATAAAATGCATTTATTTACATCTATACTTTTCAGCGTGCAGGTTTTGTTTTTCTAAAGAGTTTATTGTTCTTACAACGTTATTTCTCTTTGTGGAACAAATATTGTTTGAAAGGTTCCTCCTCAGCAACAGTGATGGAGTTATTAACATGCTGGATGTGTGACTAACACAAGCTGTATTTGCTTTTATTGCAGATGAATCACAGGGAATCAGAAGTGAAGAACAAAGTGTGTGCTGTGGCTCTAACTGACTCTGGTCACAACATCTGGCTGCAGGATACCAGCAAGAGCACTCAGGACTGGATGCAGGAGGTGAAATAACTGCACAAGCACAAATATACGTTCACATATTAAAAGCAGAGACATTACGTGGAGCGATCACAACAGCCCTGACTCCCATCGTGTTGATGATGTGAGAAGGCTACTAAGTACTTATTACTAAATTATTACATGACTATTCAGTAGTGATGGATTGAATCACAATCATTTTCAGCCCAGCCTGCATTTTGATCACAGCTAGTGCATAAGGAGTGCATCTTGCACAGAACTGGCATTGTGATAGTTTTTGGTACAGTAGTCCATAACCACATTTTGCCACGATGACTGTCACACAAAAACACACACACACACACGTATATAAACATGCAAAACCAGACTTACAAGGTTAAAAACCATTCCATCTAAACTACTGTAGCTAGTAACAAAGATGATGTAAACTGTACAGTGGTCCATCCATGAGATTTCATCTTATTGTGTAAATTCATTTGCACCTACGAGCTACAATCTCTGCATAACCCTACTGACCTACAAAGGTATCCTTGACTAACAGCAAACCTAAGAAGCCATAGAGAACCACTGTCATTTTTTTTCTTTTTTTATCAGCCTTCACTTTTTCCCTGGGTGCATGTCAGGAAATAACTGAGACAGTTAACCCTCGCTGGTGCATTCATATGAAGCTAGGCAGGCAAAGCATCTGTAAGCATGCGTGCATTTGTTCATATGTGTGAGATAGAATGCACGTGCACATGTGCATTTGTGTTAGCTTCATTTTAGCATTTGCCCTTTCTAGAGTGACCTCTGTGCCACATGCATCACCTGGACTCACTCAGTATGCACATACAGATGAGATACCATCCAAGACCAAAGCTGCTTGAGAGCCAGTGATGCAAATGTCATACGCTCACACAACCATTCACACACAAACACACACATCACATACCATACTTTCATTTGTATTACATCCTCTTCCATATCCCTTGCCTTTTGTTTTTGCTATTTCTATCATCTCCAATTCTTTGTGTGTGTGTGGTGTGTGTGTGTGTGTGCGTGCGCGTTCTCACGTACATTATCTACGTATGTTAGTTTGATTGGTGGTGATTCAAGGTTGCACTGCCCCTTTTATCCTTGTTTGGCATTTCCTATTTTTGATTCATTTAAGGGATGTGTGGGACACCACATAATTGGAATGTTAATTGATTTTCTATTTGTGATGATTGCACAGAACATTGCATCTCAAGTAACCTTCACTGTCCAGTTTGAGGAAGGGGACATGTCTTATACTCAGTAACCCACCGTTTTTGGTTAAATTAGAGAGGAATACCACCTCATTGAAAAGGAAAGAGGCAGACCAATGTCTTAGTATACTCTTCTTTAAGATGCAACAACTACAACAAAAATATGGGCAAAGTGAAGATTTTGCACACACATTTTTTTTCTTGCTTTTGTTCCTTATAGTCTGAACTCTCAAACTTAGTGATAGAGATTTGTTGGTAATTACCTCTTCCAGCGTATTCTACATGTATCATTCTAAGGAAAAAAGGTAACTTCACCTGTATAACCTTTTAACTTATATTAGGAAACATGGTTGTATGTGTACAGTGGTTCCATAAAAATGTTGGTCATAGTCCATTTGAATACTAATCAAATGGCTTTGGACAGATTTAGCAGGTTTCCTAACATGTAGCTATAAATGATCATATCCACAACCTACAAATATGCACTTGTTTTTTTCTGTGAAGATGTACATGACGAAGCACACAGTCTGGGAGTAAATGGATACAGTACCTCTTATAAAACGGCATCTTTATATGTAACCCATCTGCAGTGAGATCTGTAAACAACTGCATCGCACACTAAGTTATGGGCATAAACAGCCACATAGATAGCACCTCAAATGCTTCAGCTCATCACAGAAGGTTAGCTAGCACTGAATTTCACTAATGCCCTGGGTGGTGTATAAAGATGGGTGCCAATACAAGTGGATGCATGTGAGACTGGGGCACCCCAGCCGTGCTCTTTTTTCCTCAGACGGTGGTAATTCTCTTCTTCTGAGGTTCAAGAGGTCAGTGGATGGTGAGATGGAGTGATGAAACGAGTGAAAGAGAGAAGATAGGATTTAGAGATCAGCGCCTGCTGAGCCAGGTTGTATAGAACAGATGGGTCAGACGAGGGGTAACTGACGTCACAGCGAGGAGACCAAATACAGAAAGCAAGATTTAAAAAAAGAGGGGGCATGCTGGAGCAGAGATAGAAAGACTCATCCACTGACTGAAACAGAAAAAATAGACAAAAAATAGAGAAAGTGAAACATTCAATTATTTAAATCCTGTTGACTGCCACTGAGAAAGCACAGTGTAGAGCTGTGGAAAGGGAAAAAAAAACACAGGTACTGTGTGAATGGAGTGAATACAGATGCAGGAGTAGGATGAAGAGATGTATGTGGAGGTAGATGAGTAGCATAGTGAGGCAGAATTGAGTGAGAGAGAGAAATCCAAATGATGGTGTACAGCTGGCAGCCTGTCACAATCTCCAAGGTGTCTCCTGTCACTGTGCTGGCCTGCTGTCACACTCTAGTGGCCTGCCCAGAGCACACACACACACAGACACACACGCATATGCACACACATTCAGAGTACACTATGGTCATGAATAAACCATCCTAATCCATAGAGATTATTCAGGAACTGGGGGAGGTGGGATAGAGACAGACACAGAGAGAGTGAGCAAAAATTGATACTCAGGACTACTTTCTGAGAAGTTAGGTAGCAGACTGTCATGTGTGTTATGGTTTAGGAGACTTTTTGCACTTGGTACAGAGTTTTTGTCATTGGACTCAGTTTTGTGTGCTTTCAGAGTGAGAGTTGGAGATGAAATTTTGCAAGTGAATGGAGCAGGTGTGTATATATATATATATATATATATATATATATATATAAATACACACACAAAGGTAGTCTCGCTCCCAATTGACACTCGGTCAGGATCCCTTGACTTCACATTTGAAGCCACTAGGTACCTCTTTAAAGTTATTTTTTTCATCATGCCTGTTAATCCAATAGAAATCTGAATCTCTCACCGTCTGAAATAGTTATCATGAGACCTTAGCCAAATGTTCTCTATCCTCCACTGACACTAAACTCTCATCACTGTGGTAACAAATAATATTATGGAAGGTTGAAGCAACTGATAAGTTTGTCTTTGAACATGTGGGTGAATTTTAACCCAAACCCATTTTTTTCCTAAACCTAACCATGTAGTTTTGTTGCCTAAACTTAGTCAAACAATGACTCATACACTCAGATGAATGTTGCACCTTTCATTCAGGTGTAGAGTGTAAATACAGGTGCAAGCTTTGGGACAAACTTCCCTCTGTCCAGTGCATGCCTTCTGAGTGGGGGGGAAGAAAAAAAAAACCGCATGGCATGTCCTGTAAACATATTCTGGTTTTTAACTCTGCTAAGCTGCTTTGCTATTGCAACCATCCCTGTAAATATACAACATGTTATAATCAAATGAACCCATCTTCAGTTTTCTAGACAGGAGGCAGGCATATTTGAGCCATCTTGAGATCAAATTAAATGTCTTTCACAGCTTAAGTATTTTACCAATAAATATGTGGATAGTTGCACATCATTGGAAAGTCTGTATTGATACAGCCATGCTGTTGGAGGGCATTATAAAGTACTCCTCTTGAAGGCAAATTGGTTTGGGGTAGTGCTTAGTGTGGTTAACCTTGCATGCAAATGCTCAAAGAGTGGAAGTGTGTATGGAAATGGTACATGAGGTTGTTTGAAAAAGACTCAGTATGCACCAAGTTGCATTGGTATATACTGAGAATGCACTGGTTATATATGGTATCCATCAAAAGTCTGGACACAGTACATCCAAACTTTTGACTGGTACTGTACATGTTACTTAGATCTTTATAACAGTTTCCTAGAAACATCAACACAAAATTATTTTATAACCTGTTTAATTATTAACTCATTATTAATAATAAAATTATATTAGTGGGGTTTTTTTTATGTTGTTGCATGATTTGCACAGTAGGAAGGGATCATACATAATAATAAAGAACTTTATTTAAATAGCACATTTCAAAATCATTACAAAATCCTTCACAGGAGAACCAGATAAAACAAGACTGAACAAAAATAAATCAAGTACTGGGGAACAATAAATTGTTGTTACAATTACAGAGATTGGGAAATGTAGGAAATAAGATCGTTCAAATGAAAAGTAAAATAAACACATTTGTTTAATGTGTACTTCCTTCTGGAGTAGGCCTTGGAAGTGCAGTATGAAGGACACCGACAAAATACCTTTTTGATGTTATTTTGTGTAGTGCTTTGTGTCATTTTTTTATATAGAGAGTACCTGACAGCTGAAAAAAGGTATTCTAGGATCAGACCTTTAGGAGGTTTTAGGCCCTAATGAGATAGTGGTCAGGCCCCTGCAGTCATTTTGCTGGATAGCAGATAATAAATTTATAATAAATAAATAAATTGATATTTTAATTTTCAGCAATAATACATTTAATTAATATTTGGTAACACAATGTTACTTATCTATCCACTTTTAAAGTGATGACCCCCTGTTTTCCTTATCCAAGCGCCTACTGAGTTATTTGAGTCATCTGTGTGTATTGTGTTGTAATGCTTTGTGTCTTTTTGTATTTAAATATAAATAAGCCCCAAAAAGTTATCAGCGGCCATTCTGGGCCTCTCCAACTTTTCATTAGCACTCTTCATGCGCAGCACTAACTAACTAAACTAAGTTTTTAAAAACTCAAGGTGTATACTGCACCCCGTGGGCCCACGGTGTCACAGACACCACTTGGGAAAAGAATCACTCTCAGGCCAATTAAGATTTCAGTGTGGTTTAGGATCAGGCCTTTTTCATAGCAAGTAATCCAAACCATGGAGCGACATATTAATGGCTAACCTCATTCTGTGGATGGATCATCTCCTATGATCCCATGTACAGTTTGGTTGGCTTTCTGCAACCTCTTCCTGGCAAATGACCCTCAACAAGAACTGAAAACAGTTTAACCCTCATTTTACATCTACCTTGTGCTAATTTGTTTATATTAGCCTATCTTAGCGCTGTGGCTAGCCACCAGGTGGCACATATGTCAACTAACCCAACTTCACTAGCCCTCCAAACTTTACTGCTGCATAGATAGATAGAGATAAATAGATACTTTATTGATCCCGAAGGAAGTTAGGTAAAGCAAAGAATTTAGTTTACATCCAAAGTGTTAGCAGAGCTGTATGTTTTAGATTTTTTTATAAATACCTAAGCCTGAACATGCTAGCCAGTAAACTTCCTGTTAACTTCTAACTCTGCTTAACCTTGTAAATCCTCTTTTTCACAGACGCCTGGGTTATAACTTTATTTTAACACCTAGGAGACCAGCCACACTGATCATTTTATTGGCGGTTAAAGAATTTGGACTGTTTTAACACTCAGTGATGCATCACTGTTAGATTTCGGGAAACCGAAGGAGCATTCAGACCCGAAATGGCTAATGATGTCAGACTTAACAAGCGAATTGTAGTGTACCTGGCAGTACCTGTCTGTTTTCTTAGAATAAATAAATAAATAAATATCCACGCGTGAGGGTTTGTTACTGCTTTAACTGAAATAATTAAGTACAACAAACTAACAAGCTAGCTTCTTAGATGTAAGTATTCAGGGAGATTCAGCCACGAGAGCTAACATGCTTTCTGTCAAAACATTCAGCAATTTAGTTTGCTAACAGTTCCTATTTTTTTGTGTGTGTGTGAAGCTGATATTTATTGCACTTGTTTGTTCATTTGCTTGTTTGTTTTATTTCGTGTCCTTCATTTTTGCAATTGACTGCAACAGTGCAAGATTTGTTTGCTGGCAAGCAACTTTTTTTTGTCACATGGACATGTCAGTCTCATTTTTTTAACAGAGTAGCTTAAGCTACTTTTTCTAAATAGCCAAGCTAGATTATAGGTCTAGAGCAACTTTATTGTAGTTTAGTAGTTTGGTACTAAAGTAATTGGTAGTTGGCAAAGTTATACTTGATAGTAATTTCCCCAACACTGGATAAATGTTTATGTTCCTAACCAGCATAAATCCAAAGAAAAGCACATGCACAGAGCAGCAGAGGTGGGGGACAGCCAAATCTGTTTACATGTTTGTTTCTCTGTCTGCTTTTAGTTCAATGGCATCATTGATCGGTGGACGAGCTGCTTGAAGTGATGATGCTATGTGTCAGAGGCAGCCGATGTGATGTGCCATCCTTTTGTCATGTCGCCCTTCTCTAATCCCAGCCAGCAGGCCTTGCCTTTATGTGACTGCTGTTATGCCTGCGGTCTCCCACAGTACTGGGGCTTTGTGCTGTGTGTGTGTGCATTTATGCAAGAGTTTGTGTGCACATGTGTGTTGTTGCCTTGACAAATCTATTCAAACCTCAGCCTCCCTGCCTCCATTGGCGGTGGAGGTGTAGGGGAAGGAGGAGGGCCCTTTGAAAGACTCCCCTCCTTCCCTTCTCTCTAGCCGCCTTCAGCCCACTGCTCCACAGCCCAGCTGACATCTTCCTCCAGACAGACAGAATGAATTAAAGGAGATACAATGAGACACTTGATGTAGCAGTCAAGGAGCCCCACTGCTTCTGTGCTACTCTGCACCACTCTGCCCTCAAGCCCAGGCTCAGAGGAGAGCACATCTAGGGCAAAGCAAAGGATCTAAAAATACACAATATGCCACTGTTTACCAAGATGACTTGTCATCTTTCCCCCAACACCAACCCCTCCACCCCCCCCCCCCCCCTTCATCCCCTCTCATCTCTTGGCTGATTTTTCCTCAACCTCTTTGGCTGCTGTGATCCTGTATGCCTTCCAATGGCTAGCATTTTTGATTGACAGAGCTAAAAAAAAAAAAAAAGCACAAGAGAGTAATTCAGGCATTCCTACCATTTAAAAAACAGATTGAGTAATTGAGTACATTTTTTTTTTTTAGAATGGATTACATTATGAACTACACTTTATTTCAATAACAGAGCTTTCTGTAAATTTCCCAAATGAATATTTGCTAAGGGTTTATATGTGCCAGATGTTTCACCATGATCATCTCTTGTAATGAATTTCTATATTTCTCTATAAGCCTACAGCAAATAAATCATACTGTACCCTCACTGCAGTACATGTCAAGCTCATGATAAGAGATTTGCTTTGACATAACTGTGGACACTTCTGTCAACAAAAATCAACAGCAAAGAGGACCTCAGTTCTGATGAAATATATTCAGTGTCTTTCTATCTGTCTTCATACAGTAAACAGAACTTGTAAACACAATAGCACAAAATATTAGCCACAAAGGTTATGTGTGTGTTTTTGGGTGACTGCGTTACTTAATTTTAATTTAACTTTAAAGCATTTCTAGGATTTTTCTGTTCTGTGAGTCTTCTTTTAGGTCTTTGGGAGTCAGCGTCACTGAGGACAAAAATGCGAACGCACATGTGCATTTGTGTGTGTATATTTTGAAGGGTTCACAACTCTACACAGCTTTGTGGGAGACCCCTTGAAATGCAGTCACTGACCCACACACACAACCACACGCACAAGCACGTACAATACCGTAATGGCTGTCAGGGGGCCAGGGTGAAAGTAAACAAGGGCAGATAAGCAGTGATTCAGAAGGACACCAGCTGCACATTCTAATCTCTTTACATTTTCTCTTTCTTCTATTGAACTTTTATCTTATCTTGGGGGACGTCTTCTCTAAGCATTCCTTCTCAGCCTCCCTCTGTCTCACACTCCCATTTTCCTTGTTTTTGTACCTACCTTACAAGCCACAGCATACCAATCCACATTGCACAGTCAAAAGGGAAAACAAACTTTGATGTGCTGTCATCTGCTGACCCGGAGAATGAAAACTTACAGCACTGAAAACTTAAGTTTCTTTGTTCTGAAGCATTGATACGTTTGATTAATGGTACACGAGGATTAAGACCTTATATGTCTGGAATAACCTGCAGTAGTAGGTAGGAAAAAAAAAAAAAAGGCGTGCCACACAGATAGGAAGATGAAGACAGCAAAAAAAACAAAACAAAAAAACAAAACAAAAAAAAAACAGATGAAGAGGTCTTCTCCTCTTTCTGACAGTAGAGTTGTCAACCACCGGGGTTGTGAGAGGAGTAGGGGTGTTTGCAGGGGGTTATGGGTCAGCAAGCTGGGCAGACACCCTCCCCCAGGGCACTCACTCATCCACTGTGGTAGAAGGCCTCAGCTCTCCAGCACAAACAAACGCCAAGCTGTCTGAGCAACATGTCACAGAGCTTTTAATTGCTTGTTCCTGTCTCTCCTCTTCCCCCACCTTACTCATCTACACACACACACACACACACACACACACACACACACACACACACACACACACACACAGTCTTACTTACTGTCTCTCCTCATGTTCCCCTGCTTTCCCCCTTTTTTCAGTGTTTGCTTAGATGCAATTGAAACAAAATTAAGGGACACACCCATTAACAAGATAAAAAGACTTATAATTAAATCTGTTTGAATGTTATTTAAATATGTCCTGAGAGTTTTACTATTATTTTATTTTTCTCTCCCTAAAGCACTGCTGTAACTGGGTATCAAGTCCAGAGCCCTTGGACACACCGCTGGAGCCCATGATGCCAGACTGCCCCAGGGTCTCTGCAGGTACCAAGCTGTGTGTTAATACACTCCAGAAATATTAACAGTATTTCTTAGTATATGTGCATCACAACATAATTGGGATCCTTTTCAGTTTCCAGTAGTGGTGTTGTAAAAAAAAAAAAAAAAAAACATAAAAAGAATTAAATTAGTTTCTCCTCATTTTAAGGCTGTTGAACTATGAAGGATCGGCACGCATGTTGCTGGTTAAAATTTGACAGATATTTGCAAACAGAACAGGCACTGTGTCAATATTGGATAAGTATGTTTTTTCTACAGTAATGCTAATCACTATTACTCACTATACTGATTTGCACACCCAGTATACTGGAAATCAGTAAAATATTTAGAAACTATAACCACAGATTAGTTAGTGTGACAATGGAAGGTGGTTTTTCATCCCTGGTTTGAATATAAGGTGGAACTTAGGACTGTCACAGAGCGTGTGACAGTGCAGCTAAGTGATTTTGAAAACAATAAAAAGCAGTAATGACTGATGTGCAGACTAAAAATAGACTTCTCAGTGTTTGTGCATTTTTTCAGGAGTGACTTAAAGCAGTGTACATGTGCAACCTATAAGAATTCAGTCACTGCGGTATGGTGTGTACTTAGTGCACGTTCTCCCTGTTTGTGCACGTGTCTAGGTAATGGGTGCATCCTACTTCTTAGTGATTGAGAAGTATCATTGTTAGAAAAACAGTGGAACTAAAGCAGTGGCAGATTATCTTGCAACACAAATACAGAGGTTGTATCACCAACACTGCAGAAATTTACTGTTTGAGTTCATTTCTATTTTCATCTTCTTTGTCGTACCCTCTCCTTTTTTTTCCCGTCATCCATTCTGTCTCGTATATTCATTAATCCTTTCCTGTGGTGTTTGGCTTCCTGTCCTTGTGCCCTCTCTGTGGTTGACTGGCCTTGATGATGTCACGTCCATCATGAGAATGTGTCCTTAATGTAGGATTAGGGATGAAAGCTGTAATCCTCAACATGACCGTTGATAAGAGATGATGATTGCAGTGTTGTTTGAAGAGTGACTTACACACACACACACACATACACACACACACACACACACACACACACACACACACACACACACACAGAGGCATGCTTGCACAGAGAAAAAAAAAAGAAGTAAAGTCAAGCCTTAAACAGGAAGCAATATATCTGTTGCCGGTATTAAAAACACCTGTTTTTACTTTGTTACAGTGTTACACACAAACATAGTCAAACACTCACATTCTTGGCTCTTCCTTCATTTCCATCTTCACTCGGGATCCTCTTCTTTGTGCTTTTTTTCTCTTCAAAGATCCTCCCTGACATCATGGTGAATGTATAGGTCATCTTACACATGCTCCACATGTCTGTGAATACACCTCTAGCACTCCTATCTCATCTTGGCCACTAAAACGGCATGTTCCACATGGAGCTGTGTGGGTGGGTGGCCTTAACATCTACGAGTGAATCAGCTCCTTGAAATGTCATCTAGCCTTCAATACAAAACCCATGCTGTATTTCATGCTCAAATGTCAGTTTTTTTACTTTGATGATTTATGTCTCTTCTGCTCCTTTTCTGTGACTGCTGTCACAAGCAACAGTTGTGCCAAAATATTGAGGTCACCTTTTGAAACTGTTGGCATGCCTAACATCATCCAAACACAGACCTGTCTGACACAGAGTCCATCCATATGTATGCACTATTGACTTGTGTGCCATTGACTTTTGCTACTTTAACGAAGCTGAAAAGATCTAGATCTCTAGTCTGTTAACAGAGCTGCCAACTCGGCTCGTCTCTGGTCTTTTAGTGGACACTTCTGATGTCAAAGGTTGGTTTAGTCATCTTTGTGTCCCTGGCAGCCTGGCAGGTTCACAAGCAGCAGCTATTGTGGTGAGAGTCACAGCAGAGCAACAGAGGTGACAAGGTTGAGAGAAGGTTGAAGGAAGGCTGTCAGGGCATCGTGGCCCAACACTTCAATCAACACAGATACAGCTTCCAGCAGTCACTTCTTCTGCTACGATGACTGCTGTTGTTTGGGTTGCTATAGTGTGGATATGTGTGTGTAGGTGTTGCTAATTGAGGTTAGCGATAAAGCCTCTCAGCAACAGGAAATAGACCAGTGAATCCTTGTTATCATGCACGCACATGCATGTGCACATATGCAATGACAGACATCCCAATGTAAACCAGTCCTCTTCTATGTAACCAGACTGAGCAAGGCCCTGGGTAACTTGGCTGCTGTGGCGAAGGGCATATAATCACTCACTTAAGAGACACACACACGCACGCACACACACACACACACACATACTAAGTGATGTCTGAAGGCTAGGAGGGTATTGGTCAAGCAGCATTGATGGGAGAATGAGTTGAAGGGTGAGTTTTACCATTGTTCTTTTGCTCTCCTGCGTCCATTCCTCTTTCTCAATAATAAATAATTCTTAGAAGAATTATAATCCTTCTTGGTTTCTCACTTTATGTATCTGCTTCTTCTCTCCTCTGCACACCTCTTGCCTCTCTGCATGTGCAGTGAGAAATGTGGATTGTGTTTGATTGTGATTGTTTTGGCAAAAGGGTGCAAGGAGAAGTGGGAGCAGAGCTTATCTACTATTCCTAATCATCTGTGAAGCAATGCTGATATACCATAATATGTTAATATTATGGTATACTTTCTGGGAGTGTTTGATAATATATTAATTTCATTTTCATTGGAAGAAAGCCTGGGACCTTCCCCTTTTTCTGACTGTCTTGCTTTCCCCTCTCATTACCTTTTTTTCCCTCCTTGATTATCCAGGTTTTAGTGTTTGTTTTGTTTTGTTATTTGTTTGTTTGCTTTATTTTATTTTATTTGTTGCAAAAGAAATTTGTTCCCCCAAAGAAGGTCATTGCTCTGGCATTTGGCAGGGGCCTGGCACACTTGCAGAATTTTATCAGTTAGCAGCACACTGAACACAGGCTAAATATGCAGATAAAGTGGAACCAATCTCTTCCTGGAAAAGCTCCCTTTGTGTGTTTGCACATGTGTGTGTTGGAGTAGGAGCAAGGCTGACAGAAATAAGTTGAGGAGTTGGGTGCTTATTAATGTGGGGGTTGCGGAAGCCGTCCCAACATGTAATCATTCCAAACCTGGACTGCTGTGTAGATGCCAAGAAAAGGATAAAATTCAAAATGGGAAAGAATGAAGGTGATTAGAAATAGATGGGATGAAGAGAGAGAAAAACCAGGAGAGTACTGTGTGTAATGGCTCTTCCGTTTATTTGCCTTGTTTGGAGTTTTTTTTTTTTCTTTCTCTGAGACTGAAGATCATTCATTTATCAGTAAGGCTGTACTTTCAAAGGTGGGAAAACCCCTTTGCTAATAATACACCAATACATAAAAGCACACACATGAACACACAACTTCCTCTTGGGTGATTACTCATTGTCCAAGCTGATTATTAATTACAAAGGGAGAGCTCTCTGAAGGTAAACACTGATTAATGGCTAACAAAAGTAAGTTAATGTCTTACCTGTACTTTAATTACCAACCATGCTCTAGTACAAGCGTCCCAGCACAATGCTGTAATTAACTATAATGGACTGCAGAATGGGAGTCACTTTCATTTCCTCTACAACATATGTATGCATTGTATGTACTTTTTTGATGTTCCCTATCATGAATGAAAATATGCTGGAAATGGGATAGAAAAATAATGAATTGTAATGGAAATTAAAATATTTTTTTTATGCGATGACATGGGTGGGGGTGGGGGGTGGGGGGGCACTGTACCTTAAAATATAGGCAGGCATGCTGACACACACACACTGTCATGCTTTTATTGCAAATGTGTTTTCTCCTGCTCTAGGTTTGACTTGACTGTAACCCTCACCTCCCTGATCCATGCATCACTGACTGTGAAACACCTCTAGCTTTCTGCACCTCTTCACCACACACAAACATCAATCACACACACTCACACACACACACACACAGTGTTTGATTGATGTTTGTGTGAGTTGATTTAGGAAATCTAGGCCCACTCAAATGAAACTCACCTCCTCCAACCTGTTTTTTCAGCTTGGTAGGGTGGAAGTCCGCTGCCTCGGTAGAAGGTCACATGGAAGTGTGTGTATTTTGTATGTGTGTGCATGTGTGTTTTATGTGTGTGTTTTCACATATGTATTATGTGTTTTCTTAGCCTGACTAGCACACTCGGTGCCAGAGTTGCAGGATGTAGACAGGTAAAGTCAGGTGAACTGGATGCTAACCTTTGATCTGGATGCAGAGGGTGAGGGCATTGTCTAGGTCACATTGCCAAACTAAATCATAATGCTGTGGAAAATGCTGATGTTTAAGCTTACAGTAAATAAATCATACTGTTCCCTCGCTGCAATACATGTTAAGCTTATGATAAGAGATTTGCTTTGACATAGCTGCAGACATTTTGTCAACAAAAATCAACAGCAAAGAGGACCTCAATTTGGATATATTTTTTTTTTAATTTTTGCCCATTTTTTTCTTTATCAAACAGTTGTGTAATTTTTGTTGTGAGTACTCTGAAAGAACAGGATTAGTATTTTTTTTAAATATTTTTATGGATTTTCGTAATTGTATTTTACAACCATTAAAAATTTATTTTGAGAGATTTTCATGGTAACAGCTGAGGAAAAAAATATCTTCTCTTGGTCCTGAATAATTGTGTCTGAGAGTAAGAAAAATTTGGCATACCGTTTGCATTACGTTTACTTTTTATTCAGATGAATATTCAAGATGAACAATCACTGGTGTGTTGTATAGGTGAAATCTCGGTAACATGGTGGGGTAGGTAACACCCACCATTAAAAAAAACCAAATTAGTTTGAATTAAATGTTTTTTTGTTTTTTTTTTAGAATATAGAATCTTTCTGTCATCTTTAACTTTTGCAGTGTCCCAACTATTCTGGAAGAAGAGTTATTAAAATTGCTTCGAAATGACCTTGAGAACTTTCTCTCCTGCTCCTTAGCTTTGTATCAGCAAGCCACGCTATTGTATGAACCTATGTCTATGTCATGTTTATTTGCAGTCACATGACTAACACTTGGCTATTATTTAGCCTTACAGTGAAGCATGGTGGTGGTAGCATTATGCTTGGGGATACTGCTCACCTTCAGGGACAAGGACATGGCACCAGGGATGAAATAATCCAAATACACATGATTCTGATGAAAACCTATCCCAGACTGTATGCAGCTTGAAACTGAGGCAACAGTTTACCTTTTCTCCTGATAATGAACCAAATATGCATATAAAATGAACCAATATGCATATATGCAGCATATCAACAAGTGTATCTGACATACACGTGAAGTGAGATATATAATAACAGTGCATATCCTTAAACAGTTTAAGCTACTGTGATTATGTTAACCACAAGCATGTCTGAAAAGCCCGATTTGTGGTCTTCTGTTCAACTGCACTAGGTAAACTCTAGAAGGCATTTTTTCTTCTCCTTATTACTCATACTCTACCCATCATCCCAGGAAGGAGAAGAAAGGAGAGACAAAAAGGGAAGGAGCCTGGCATGCATAAATGAAAGTTCAACAAGGTTCAATGAAACACTTATACAATTTGCCGCAATATAGTGGGGTTTTATAATCTCATTATCATCTTAGTGCCAGATTTGCCCATGAGGGCCGTTCCGTATTCAGTGTTATTAGCTCCTTAGATTTGTCCATTTGTCCTTCTGCTACTAGCCTCGCAGCCAATCACTGGGACAGAATCTTTAATAAATACCCCCTCCTTTTTGCTTTATCTCCACTTTTATTTTTTCACTTGCCTTACCTTCTACATCTTAATTTATGCTTCTTTTTTTTTTCACTTTTATTTGCTATGGGCCCCACACCAACTATTATTCTGGTAATGACTGTATAAGTTTCTCTATGTAGTAGTAATTTCCCTTTAAAGACATCTGTATCTACACTATAGTATATTCGCCTTTATATTGTATACATTTTGATCTGTTTTTTTTCATCAAAATTTAAATAGTAATTATTCAGGGTCAGATGGGGGCGCTAATGTGCAGGGTACAGTAGAGCAGTCCACTGGCTGCTTTTGAATTCCCAAGCCTCTTAGCTGATGTGGGCAGTGTCCATCCTTGGTCACTCAGGGCATCCCCAGATTAGTGCTTCATGGACATGGATCTCATTTGCCCATATGGCCTCTTCTCATTGAGTTGATATAGGCTTTAATCCAGCCAGCCTTTATCCCTGACCTCGACATGTGGCAAACTACTTAGATGAAAAAAAAAAACACATACACAAACCTTGCATTTACAACATTTGATTGCTGCATTATCAACAGGATCAGAAGTAAAGATCATGATGAAAAACTAAGGCTAGTGTATTCTTGATCGTCAGAAGCTGTATAGGATTCTAGATACTTTTAGCATTATGATTTAGTCAAAAAGTAGGGAAAACGATAAAAACACGCTGGGTTCTCGCTTTGTATGAAATTAATCCAATCAGCGCCCAAGGGGCAATATAAATCCTAACCACTGCTAGTATTATGATTCTTAGCAACTGCCTCCATCCCATAGTCTCCCAGTATTACTGTCCAGTCAGTAACACAGCACAAGTTGCCATCCAGCAGTCACCACTGTACTGTTAACTGTGAAGCAGCCCAACTGTGATGATGCTTCTCATCTTTATTGGTATGACCTTGTGCTGATGAGACTATAACCAGGTAAAATAGGAAGACTTCATATTGGCACTTTTGGTGCTCTTTGGTGAAATTTTTTTAACATTATTATTATTATAATTAGTAGTAGTAGTAGTATTAATAGTAGTGTTAGTATTACGTAATCCCATTTTAGTCTAAATACTGTAAATGTTTTGGCAGGAAATGTAGGATTTCTCACTTGTGCTAGTTTAGTTGGTAGGATAAAGTAGATTAGTTCATGGAGAGATTATATGAGCATATCACCAAAAATCCTAGCATGTTCACTTCCACTCTACAGCATTTAAATTCAAGGTTAAGAACATGATGATGACTATGTCATTTGTTTCTAATAAAAAAAAAAATATATATATATATATATATATATATATATATATATATATATATATATATATATATATATATATATACTGTAATGGACTTTAAGTCTATGTAAAGCAGTGGGGCGATGATGGCTTAGGAAGTAGAGTGGGCTGGTCCCTG
The DNA here is from genome assembly GCF_007364275.1 of Archocentrus centrarchus. Taxonomy (NCBI): domain Eukaryota; kingdom Metazoa; phylum Chordata; class Actinopteri; order Cichliformes; family Cichlidae; genus Archocentrus; species Archocentrus centrarchus. Next base: position 17,603,510 of record NC_044354.1, on the reverse strand, counting down.
GCTCTTCGGTTTGCATGTTGGAATCTTGGGCAAGATACTGAAGTTAAATCTTTAAAGAAAAAGAATAAAGTATTTGTGTATAAATGGGAAGTGTTTGGTTAAGCATGGCTTCTAGTTTAAAGTCAATTCATTAAATATATCTTGAGTTTGTTTAGTACTTAGTAGACAAATTAGTAGACAAATTAAAAAAAGTTGATGTTCTAAATTCAAAACAATGCAGCAAGATAGAAGAGCGAGGTGGTGAAACATGGTATTTCGTTTTCATTATCAAAAAAGTACTGTATTCTTATGTAGTTTGTGCTGGTTTGTGCATTAGCTAGTGCTGCACCATGTTGGTGCTGTACAGGGGTGCAAAACGCTAAAAAAAAAAAAAAAAAGAAAGAAAACACCGATAAAACATTCAGAAAGTAAAATAAACGGCACATACTTTGGATTTTTGAGAAAACGCTGACAGTGGAGGCAGGTACTAACATCCTCTCTGTCGCAAAATACATGACTGAACAAATAGTTTACAGATTATTCAGGTTTGAAAAGATTGATTTCTTGCAGCAGCAGAATATAATTAGAGTTTTTGTCTAGTCTCTGAGCTCATCACTTCTTGCAAAATTGATAAATACAGAAATTGGGAAGTTATGAGTAAACATCCCCTGGAGCCTACAGGTGAGTGCGGAGGTGTTGTAGGGTTTCAAACAGCAGACTGGGAAGCTGACAGTGACTGACATGAGAGACGACCAATTTTGTCCATTTTTAAATAAACAGACAAATTGACATGGTGTTTTTCGTGTATGATTTAGAAAATTGAGGCATGTTACATGTGTGTGTAGGCAGTGCTGGTAGAGTTGCATATTTGTTCGTCTTCGTAGCTAAACTGAATCACCTTAAAAGGAGTTAATGTTGACCAAGTCACCTACTATTTAGAAGCACATAAAGCAGCTTGCCCACCAGTGGTACAGGAAATGCCAGCAGGACATAAGGATGAAGATCCCACTCAACAGAAGATTACTTTTGAAGTTTTAACCTTGTGTTTGAGCAGGGGTCATGCTAAAAGAAATGTACATGACTATATTTGAGGTTGGAGTTGGGTTGTTATTAACTAATGCTAGTTAGAGCTTGCTAGCTAGCTTAGTAAATGAATCAAGTTTTTGCTGTAATATTAATTAACGGATGCTAATTTTTCAAGCACAAAGGAGGCTTAAAACAAAACGTACTTACTAGAAAAATTGTATGGCCAACTTCTTAGTGTATTTTCATATAGCATAATTCTTAACAAGATGAGCAGCTGGATAGAACAGAAGCTATCAAGACTTGAGATTTGTGTGTGTGCTTTTGATCTCATATGTCCTTCAGACATGTGAGATCAGTTTACCAGCTGGTTAGTTTTTTTCTTTTTTTTTTCTTTTTTTTTTGGGGGGGGGGGGGGGGGGGGGTCTGCTCATCTTCTAATGTGCTCACTCAGGAACATTATGCATTTTTGTAAATACCTACCAACACGTTTAGTGTATTATTGTGTTTTTAGACCTTTTTAACTGAACCATTTTAGATATATTATGGCAGCAGTTTTATCACCTCTCCTCTTTGGACAGTTACATTATAATTAATTGCACATTTAATGTGGCTGCTATGAATTGTTAAAAAAAAATACACATCGTTTCAAAAGGAATGCACATAACTACCATATTACGGAAACATTACAGAATAAAAAAATAGTCACCCTGGAAACTCCTTGAGACATAATCAGCTTCAAATTATGCTTCTTTTTCTTTTTTCTAAGAAGAAAATTTGATCGTATTTATATAATTATGTAAACAAAAGTGATGGTAGATACAGTGGCTAACCAGGTATTGAGTATGCAGCAGTGACCTTGAATCCTCTTCTGTGCTCCATGTTGACAGATAAAAACTTTATTAACCAGCCATCTTCAGGACAGCAGACAAATCGCCCATGAAGCCAATGTGTTTTTGTATTAAGAGTATATAGCAATTAGAGGATTTTTTTTTTTTTTTTTCTCCACTGAAAGCACCAAGGAGAAGAAAGGGGTAATAAACACAGCTTGTTTGTGGCATAGCAAGCAGTAATTATGAAGTGCTCAGAGAGTTGTTGTGCTTATTGCGCCTGGGAGTAATGAGATAGGCTGTGTTGATCCCTAACTGATGCTATGGCTCCTAATCCTCAACCCTCTTCCTGCTTCTCTTGTTTATCCTACAGCATCCCTTTGACTGTCAGTGGCCTGTCACTGCTCCGGGTTGCACCAAGTGAACTTTGACCTGTGTGTCAGCTGACTTTTCAGCTTTAAAAATGGTCTGGCACTGAGTTAAAGCACAAAGCAACAAATGATTTATAAAGACCAGTGTGATGTGTTTTCCTCAGTGTGCAAGCTTTTGTTTAACTACCAAACATGTTCATCTTTAAAACACTTGCCTTGATTTCCACTTGTATGTTTTTTTGTTATTAGTCTCTCTTAGTTTGCATTTTTCCATTTGTCCTATTTGTCTTAAGGGGTCTTCCATGTTATGTTGACCAACATGCATATTTCTGACCAAGGAGCATATTTTGAAGTCCTGTTATATAGTGTCCGTGTTCTCTGAGAGATTCTGGAATCTTGGTTATGGCCAGTGTTGCTGTCACTTCTTTCCACTTTCTGTTTTGGCCTTTTTTTTTTCTTTTCTTTTTTTTTTTCAAACTCAAAGGTTTCCTCTCCTGAGGGCTTCTAAATCAGTGATCTGTGACAGGTCATTTTTATCAGTGTGGTTTTGTGGTGTGAGTCTTTAGACTTGAGTGGAGTTTTTTGTGCACACATTCCTGCTCATACAGAAGCTCACTTACACTTGTATGTATATTCCCCCAAGATGAAGAATGCTGTGTGTACAGCCATGTTATCAGGGTGACCTAGAGACAAACTGGTTATCACTTCTGTGCGCCTCTCAGGGCTAAACCACAGAGCCAGCGGAAAATACCACTCCTGTCTTCTCCGTCCCTGTGTGCTGGTCGGCCAGTATGTCCGTCTACTGCAGGGCACAGCTCCTATCTAATCAACATAGACAGGACACTTGTCCACATAGACACAAGCAAAACCTGCATGCATACTCACAGATTCACAGGCACACGGGCACTCTCAGAAATAGCCCTACACATGTAGACACACTTAGCGACACACATACGTGCGCGCACACACACACACACACACAAACACACCCATGCTGATAATCACAAGCAAACTCATACTGATCTGGGTCCACTCTGGATTTCCAAGTAGAACTAGTTCTAGTGAGACCTAACGTTAGGTGGTACACATGCCACCACAAAGTTTGATAAGCTGGGCTTTTGACTGAACCAAAAAAAAATCAACTGGGCCTCTTTACACTACCCATTTTTGATTTTCAGTGTGAGCAGCTGTGGGGTTCTGGCGCTCCTCTAATTAGCTCCTCCCTACTTTGTCACTTTTTCAGATCCCCGGCCAGAGAGGAGACATTGTTTGTTCTGTATACCTTTTAAAAATTAAATGTATTATGAGCAGAGGTGGGAAGTTACTGTACTTAAGTAGAACTTTTAGGTATCTGTACTTTACTTAAATATTTATTTTTCTGATAACCTTTTACTTTTACTCCCTACATATTTACACAAATATCTGTACTTTCTACTCCTTACATTTGACATACAGAGCAGGCTCATTACTTTAGGTTTAATGCATCCAAGGGAAGTTTTTATTTCCCAGCACTGGACCTTCAAACATCAAACTGATGTGAGCCTAAATGGAGGAAAGAATAGCACATAAAAGCCAGAGAGAGATGAAAGAGTCAAAACCATAAAACATATGCATCATTTAAAGTACTATACTCATGGTTAAAATGGACTGGACCATTGTTGTCGTGGTACTTCTACTGTAGCTAGCGCTACTAAAGCGGAGTGAGTATAAATGGAGTAACGTGTCATGCAGGTAGTTTCAGATGCAACGTTTCTGTCAACTCAACAAATATCAGTAAACACAAAAACAGTTTGCATGCAGTTTGTTGCAGAGTGTGTCTGCTAGCTAAAGGTCCAGCTGCTGTATTTCCAGGGAGAAAAAAGAGTGAGAGATAACTTCACTCAGAGAGAAAGATGTAAGAAAGAGGATGGGAGAGGAAGAAGGGGGTTAGGTAAGGACTGTTCAGTGACATTTGATAAGCTGGAAATTTAAAGCTTACATGTAATGTCCTCATTTTAAATCAGATCTCGGATCAGTATATGATGTGAAGTTGTGTTTTTTCATATTGTGAAACATCCTGCAAAACAAACTGAGGCAGACTAACTTTGTGTTATTCAAAGGTTGCATGAAAATGCTGCAGTTACAGTTACTCTGTGTTGGACTGTGCACATGGTTGTGGTGTTCATGGTCATTGTTAGGATAAATCAAGTGTAGCAGAGATGAGTTTGACTTTAAATGAATGATGCTTAGATTGATTCACTAAATTTCACCTTTATATCAACTGTATACTGTCGGTATAAACACAGTATATACAGCATACTGTCTGTGTAGGGGATGAAAATCAGCTAAGATAGCTCGTGAAACATCTTCTTACATCTTGTTGAATTCAGTTCATCCACAAAGAGCAGTAAACCTCAGAGCAGCACCAGAACATGTGAGCTGATCACAGCCTGTGTGCAAATAAAATCTATTTAATATTTTATTATTCTATTAATATAGCCCAGTATCTGTACTGCTACTTAAGTAAAGAATATCTGTACTTTTGCCACCTCTGATTATGAGGCACAAACTCCAAATGCATTTTACATGCACTTTTGATTATTTTTGCTTTCTTGAAAATGTTAGTTACCCATGGGTAAGTGTGTCCAAACCTTTGACTAGTACTGTATGTTGTTTCACCTCTTTTGGTGACAACATTGTAAGTGTGTGGAAATCAAGGAAACCAGTGACTTTGGTTTTGGAAACCAAATGTTTGTTTCTTGAAGAAACAATTCAAGGTGTCCTTTCTTGTATTTTTTTGTTTAAAAATGTTTTTACTGGGACAGAGGTCTTCACTGCAGTCTGGCTAGACTAGCACCTGACAATTTTACAACAGAACCATATTGATGTAATATGTGCACAATCTGGTTTTGGCATTATTTTTGCTGAAATAAGGAAAGCCTTTCCAAGAAAAAGAGGCCTAGATGGTTTTTGGACAATGGCACTTTTTTTTTGTAGTTTTGAAAATGGGGAACAATATCTGTAATAGAAGTTAATGCAAAATTAATGCAGGGGTTTTTCTTAAACCCCTTGAATTAAAGCTGAAAGTCTGCACTTCAGTCACATCTTGACTGCTTTATTAAAAACCCACCGTGCTGTTGTATAGAGGCAAAATTACAACCAAAAAAAAGTGTCATTGTCCAAAAACTTATGGACCTAATTGTTTGTGGCTCTAAAACCTGTACTGTACATGTAGATCAGCAGTAATTGGCACAAATGTAGAAGTTACTCATGCCGCAGACTCTCACAGCTTTTTGACTGTATCCTGATAATGAGCCAGATCCTCTCTCCCCTTTAGCTGGAGGTCAAAGTGTCCATTAACTACTTTTTTTTTTTCCACAGAAAATTTTTCAACTTCACCTTAGACCGTCTTAAATTAGCTTGCATTTGTGGGTAAAACTGTTCACTAGCAATAAGTTTATGTCATTTAATTTACAAAATGATGTCTGTTATTATTTAATTGCAGCCTGAGGCCCTAAAGATTACGCCTGAAGTTTCCCACATATAGACTTTACTTAGGCGGGATGTCCAGGTTCATTAAGTATATTTGGTAACACTATCTGCAGTTTATATTACTAATACACATTCCCCTTGCTCTTATTTTAAAAGTTCAGTCACTGCTAACCAGATAGCCCTGGCTCTCCGTACTGGATGGCTTGCTGGCCAAGTTGCTGCTGTGGTGGTTCTCAGTGTCATTTAGCTGCTTCTGCAGGGAGTTTCTGGTCCCACTGTCTAATGTACTCCAGGTCCACCGCCATGACTTGCAGCTGGCTGGGACCCCAGTCACACAGGGCTAGACCTGTTGGCAACCCCTAGCAACCACAGGTCTCTAGGGGAAAATGTGTATTTCTGGATCAGTTGGCAAATGATTGCTGAAGCGGCTGGCCGTCACAAGGTGACATTGGTCACAAAGAGGTCTATGGTACTGCACTGAAAACCTCCTTACAATTGCTTTGGTCGCTGGTCAATTGCCATTGTTCCCAGTAGTTTGTGTGGAAGATGCTGACTTGTCTGCAAACACTCACAAACACTTAGTGACCAGAGGTTTCCAGGGGTTTGCTGAATGGCCTCTAGGCCTGTGTGACTGAAGCCTAAGGTAGCCGTTCTTGCCCTGAATATCCCCCCCAATCTAAAAAAAAAGGCTAAAAATAGCCTCATTCCTTGCATAGAGGTTTTCTCTGGATGTACCATGATGACTCAGCTGAATCCTAGGTAATGCTTCATTCAAATTTATTGCCATGAAATAAAAAAAATCTTTTTGAACTAAAAAGGCAATAAAGTTTCTCAATTTCAGCCTACTTTTTTCATTTAAGTATAGGATGTAGGTGATTTGCAAATCATAGCTTTCTGGTTTTGTTTACATTTTTCACAGTGTCCCAGTGGAGCAGAAGAAAAGTTGGGGCTTACACTTCATGTCGGAAACACTTCATGACTGCTAAGTGAGGTTGGCATCAGCTGCTGGAGCAGAGTTGAGGGGAATGGGAGGGGATGAATTGCATTTGGCACCAGGTTGCTATCAGGTAGTAATTAGTATAGCTAACATCCTAGATGAAGGAGTCAAGTCTAGGTCAGGGTAAAAAACTTCAAGGGTCTTAGTAGGTAAGGGTTGGAGGCCATGCCCCCCACCCTCACTGAATATTAGCTCATGCCATGCCTGCTCAGATTTGCTGAAATGTCTATTGGCCTTTGACCTTCAGGTGTCGCAGGCAGTCACATGTCAGGTTAGTTCCTGTGGACAATGTTGAATGTGTTCTTATTAGATTGCCCTGGTAGTTCCTACTCGAGACCTGCCTAACCCTGGCCAAAGCTGAGAATTAGTCTTATACTCGATGAGACTTTTGACATAGATGTTACCGTACAGCTTAAAGCCATACTTGGCATTCCAGCCCTGCTGTGGCCCCAGGATCAACCTTTTTCTCTCACACAGATAGGTCTTTGAGCAATCAACAGGGAAATGAATGCATGTATGGATGAATGGCTGGATGGGAGAGAGATTGTTTTGTAGCACATTCTGTAAATCACAGTGTAATCTCTTTCATATATCTCTTTCCTATATCACATACATTCATCAGAAATTTCTGATGAATGTATGTGTGTATAGATGGTTGTGCGGGTCACTACATTCACTCCTAGTTCCTTAAAAGACCTCTAATCCTCTAATGCAACCATAATCTCCTTTAATACATTGAATATTAGTCGACAAATCACATGATAATAAAGTGGTATGAAAATGTTTCTTTCGAATGACAGGGTACACCAAGGATTTAACCTGAGGGTCTAATCGTACACACTTGTTATGCTGACCATGTCATAGGGTTTATGTCTGCTGTTGGCCTGTAGCCTTCAAACAGCTTGAGCTGAAGCTCACCAGCTAAATTAAATTGCCACCAACACAAATAAAAACAGATTTTAGTTTCTTTTAAAAGCTCATTGTAGACTTGCAAACTGTTTTTATTTCTAATAGCATATATTTGCTATTTATGATTTCATAAATATGAATCAGGGATTTATGTCTTTTTATGTATCAAATGCTTTCCTCTGAATTGCTTCATTCTCTGAGGAATTAAGATAAACAAGGTTCTATTTGTAAAAAAAGAGAGGAAAGGTTTGAACTGTGCGAACTTTGGTGCATTTCACTTATCCAGTTTGCTGTTTGTGGTGCTCTTCATCTCTTGAATCCTGGCCTACTTTCTGTATCATGTTTTTGGAAAACATGAGCTAAGCTGCAGTGCACAAACCAGACAGCCATTAGAACACTGCACTGTATGCCTGACCTCTGACCAGCTAAGTCCCTGCCCTCCCCCCTGGTAAACCCCTCTTCCCCACCGCCCCCACACCTGCTCGCCTCATGCCCTAGCCCATCCCTTCTTGGAAATTATATTATGGTGTTTGGATCATCCTCCCTGTCTTCTTCCATACTGTAATCGTATTTGCTTTGTCATGTGTTGTTGTTGTTCACAGATGGCGTGTGTGTGTGTGTGTGTGTGTGTGTGTGTGTGTGTGTGTGTGTGTGTGTGTGTGTGTGTGTGTGTGTGTGTGTGTGTGTTATGACACCATACAGCTGTTTGGAGCTCACTGGTCCCATTGTCTCTTTGACACATCCCTGAGAGGGTGGTCTTGCCAAACATATACATATGGATACACCCACCCAATCACCTCTAGGGGTGTTGAAATATATCACGTAACCCACAACGTGATACTTATATATGTATGAAAGTGTCATGTTGTGGGTTAGATGACTGCTAGAGGTTCAGAGTATACCCCTTCATCCTTTTCTTACTGGCTCCAATGATCTTCCTTCATTCTAACATCCTTTGACTTGTCATAATGAAAATGTTAACCTGAATGACTGAATAAGTGTAAAATAGGGTGGGGGGTGTGGTGTTGGGGAGTTGCAGGGTGCAGGTGGGAGGCAGTATATTCCCACTCATTGTAGCGTCTTGGGCAAAAAGAGGGAGAGAAAGCACAGCAGGGTGAGAGGTCCTTGGCAGCAGTCCAACAGTTGGCGTCTCGGTGTCCACATTAAGTTCCAGCTGAGTGCCCACAGCGGGCATGACTGTGCTTCCTTTACTCTGACCCCTCAACAGAGGACAGTGCTTGCCTATTTCCACCATCCCTTTTGATTTACTTTTTCTTTTTTCTTCCTTCTTTGTATTTTGGAAATGGCTTCACAAGAGCCGGTATCATGACGTTGTAGAATTGGTTTGTCAAAGCTGTGGGAAAGGTTTACGATTAGACAACCAGTGGGATACCTTTCGGATATCAGTCTCCAAATACAGTGCCTTCTGTCATTCAAAACAAAAATCTTAGAACAGTATAATTTTTTCCTTGATTGTTAAATTAGACAACGAATGGTATTGTGCATCAATTTGTTTCTATCAAATATCAAACATCTGCATTCAACAAATGGAAATATTTATTTTTTGCTTCCATATAAGAGGTTTACTTGTTTACTTCTGCAATTTGTTGTTAAAAAAAAAAAAGTAAGTGGCATTTAAAGGACTCATCAAAAGGATGTACAAAGCAGAAACATTTTCATTTTAAATGGAAACATCTAGGAGCTTATAGCGATCTTGGTTTAAAATGTTTTGTTCATTCCATTACAATATATTTCCCCAGAATGAGATTATTTCAAAAACTTTTGTTTTGATAAATGTTACAATTAAAATGTTGCTTTTTTATTTTATGACTTGGAGGCAGTCGCAGTTGCACTGTCAGGTGTTGTATGCTGATGGCAAGAAACTAACTTTCAGTGACAAAATCTTGGCCTAATCTATGAAGACAGATAGTTGTACTATGATGCGTCTGTTTTACTTCCATATTTCTATGGTACATATTCAAATCTCTTGTTTAACCTTCTCTTATATCCCACTTCATCATTTTTATCCTTTTTTTTTCCTTCTCAGGTAAAATTGAGATGTTTTAACTTTGGAATTTTTCATAGCAAAATTCCACTTGGAATGCTTGAAATAATCCAGTTTCATTTGTGTATTGTGTTTTTCAGATCTCACTTTTTCCTATTTTAGCCTTTTTTAAAAGTTATACACAATCTTTAATTTTAATTTCAAAAAGTTTTAGAGATTGCCTGTTGTGCTGTTGCACAGACGTTGAAGAAAGTGTGCACTGGGCCAACCTGTGAAGAGTCGATAGATGTTATATGGGCAGACTTAAGGACAAGCACATTTTGGGAGGCCCAATGAATTACACATGTATTGATCTTAATGGGAAATACTTGTATGATACAGCAGTCATTTACAGAAAAGGAATCACTGGGATGGAGAGAATTGAAGAGGTGGAGGTGAGGTTGCTGGCAGCATGAGGAACCAGACATGTTTGTGTAGACTTTGTCAGGATGCAGATAGTAGGATCAAGATTGGGTATTGATGAGATAGAGAGCCTGCTGACTGAGCCACAGAAGCTTGAAATAAACTGTCGAAGGCACGCGGCCAGTCATTACAGTGAAGCTGCCTGGCCCTGCTCAACCTTGAGCCAGTCGATAAGCTATTATAACCATGCAAATTATGGCCAAATCAGAGACCTGACATATTGGTATTATATTCCTGTGCAGCCACCGGGTTATGCATCATTATTGGGATCCAGCAACAATATGTATTATGTTCCCTTGTTGTTCAGTGTGTAGACTCATGAGCAGAAAATACTGCCAGTAGGACAATATTGTTGTGCACATGTTTTGGCGGCATTGAATTGTTTTCATAGAGGGCACAAAATGAACACCCTCATATGTTTCGACATTTCACACTCATGTGCCATTTTTCACTTTTTTTTTAGTCTTTGCTCTTCATCTGACTCCACCCTTACCCCACTCTGCCTACTCTAACATTCAACCACCCCCCCACCCCACCCTTTCTCCCATCCTGTTGTCGCTCATATTTTCTCTGTTTCTCCTCTTTCAGCGGGACGGCAGTCTGCCAGGTCATTTACTCTCAGTGACAGTGTGACGCATCCAGCAGGCTAGCATTTGGATGATGTAATTTGGGCTAAAGGCTGTGTAAACACTGCTGTGACCTTGGTTTTAGATTTGTCAATAGGGTTGGGTTGGAGAACAGAGAAGAGGATTGTGTGGGATTGAGAGCAACTTGCCCTGGCTATGATAGTTGGAAATCTCTAGCTGGCTGACTGTTCTGATAACCTGAGATACCTTAGTCTTACCTCTGACACAACCTAGACTCATGTAACCATCTGTCTGCAGTGCTCTCTCTATTGATACAGCTCTTTGCTCACCTCTCTTCCACTCCTTTCTTTTTGATATTGATATTGATATTTGATGTCTTGAAAACTAGTTATTGTCCTGCCTTCATGTTCTCTGTACACTTTGTTTTTCTCTTCTCTGACCTTATGCATGTTTTCTTTGATGGCGGTATCTCTGCCCTTCGCTAGGCAGCTTCTCTGCCATGGCGCTTTTCTCTGTTCCTGCTTTCATCTATCCTATGGTGGTCTTCATGAGCTCCAGAGGTCAACACAAGTAAACACTGGCCACCAGCCCAGACAACACAGAGCTATTGATCTGGCTTGGTAGGAGAGGCGGTGTGTTTCCTGGTGGGTCTTTCCAGGGCTAATAAAGCACTTGCTGGGAGATAACTTACCGAGTAAGCATAAAAAGCATGAAGGTGATAGGACTTTTTGCTTTTTTATTTTGTTTTGGTTTGGTTTTTGTGCACCTGAGTGACAAGACCAATTGGTTTTATGGACAAATAAGTCTTTGTTTGCTCTTCTGTTTTACAACCATACTCACTGCTAGCAGCCAGATGCTGCTAATCAAATGTACTTGATTAATTAATCATCAGCAAGTGTAAAAGCACAGGTTTTGGCAGCTTGCAGTTCTGGAGCATTTACCGTATTTTTCGGACTATAAGCCGCTACTTTTTTCCCACGTTTTGAACCATGCGGCTTATAGCCCGGTGCGGCGTTTCTGTGGATTTTTCTTTAACCACCAGGGGGCTCTTTAGCAGGATATGAATCATGGGACGTCAAAGTTGGAAATCAAAGAAGAAAGCGCCAACAAGTGCTAGCAGCAGGCACAAAAGAGATTTTTTTCAAACTCCCTCATCATGGAAACCACAAAAAGAACTTCCTATGATGCCGCTTTTAAGTTGAGGGCTATCGACCTGGCACTACAGGAGGGAAATAGAGCCGCTGCACGTAAGCTCGGCGTGAACGAATCAATGGTGAATTGACTTGTTATAACTCAAATTTGGGGTTGTCTGTCCCCCTCTGCTGAGTGCCGAGTAATTGTGGAAAACCGAGAGCGGCGGAGATACCAGCGGCTTATAGCCCGGTGCGGCTTATATATGTACGTTTCCAGTTTTTTCCAAAAAATTTGTAGGTGCGGCTTATAGTATGGTGCGCTCTATAGTCCGGAAAATACGGTAGTTATCTGATAACACAATTCCAAGATGGAAAAACATCAGCAATGATCTTAAAGAAACAATTGTTGCTCTCTGTCACTCTTGGAAGGGTTGTAAGGTCTTTTCCAAACAATTTGAAGCCCATCATTTTGAAGTGAGAAAGAGTATTCACAAGTAGAAAGCATTCAAGACAGCTTTCAATCTTTCCAAGAGTGGACCTCCCTGCAAATTCACAGCAAGGTCAGATTGTGAAATGAGAATGAGAAATTTTTTAAAAATCCAAGAGCTACATCTCAGACTCTACGGGCCTCAGTTAGCGTGTTAAATCTTAAAGTTCACGACAATACAGTTAGAAAAAGACTGAACAAGTATGGCTTGTTTGGAAGGTTTGCCAGGAGAAAGCCTTCTCTCTCTAAAAAGAACATGGCAACATGGATTAGGTTTGCAAACCTGCATGTGAACACATCACATGACCTCAAGAATAATACCCTTTGGACAAGTTATGTTTGTCCATAATGCACAGTGCCACAATTGGTGAAAACTACACAAATACCTCATATTGATTGTCAAACACAGTGACAGGGGGTGATGATTTGAGCTTGTTTTGCAGCCACACTTTGCAGTCATTGAACAATCATAAGCTCCTCTTTATACCAAAGTATTCTGGCATCAGATGTGATCTGTCAGACAGCCTGAAAACTTCAATGAACTGAAGCAAAAACAAGTGGGTCATACAGAAAAAGATTACTTCAAGTTATTGCTCCAAAAGGTGGTTCTAAAAGCTACTGAATCATGGACTGTACTTAGTTTTTTTTACACACTCCTTCTGCATTTTGGCTTAGTTTATGTTAAATAAATAATGACAGTGTAATACATTATGTGTTGTTCATCTGAGGTTGCATCTAATTTCAGAACCTGCTAAGGACCAGGTGATATTTTTTATTATGTCCTGATACATAAATCCTAAGAACTACTCTTTCAAGACTGTATATGAGGGATGGATAGGGTGACAGACATCAGCTGTGCTGAGACATTTATGGAAGTGAAGTGTTGCTGGAAGGACATGTCAGTCATTTCTGGTGAACCTTTGCTTATATATTTTGTTGCTTCATGGAAAGCCACACACACACCTGTCTTGAGCCTGTCTTTCCTGATCAGTGTCCTTCAAATGGGTTGAATCTACTTGATTAACAGAGTGAGGCTCATATATTTATGCATCCTGCAACTTACAGTAAAAGGGTTCCTAACTCGAACCTGCCAGCCAACTGGAGTCTTTCTGTGTGGAGTTTGCATGCACTCCCTTGTGCCTGTGTGGGTTGTCTCCCACAGTCCAAAGACATTCATGTTAGGTTAATTGGCTCTTCTAAATTGGCCATGTGTGTATTTCTACCTTTGGTGTTCAGTATAAAAGCTATAGTGCATATTAATTGGATATGCAGTAACATATGTGCCATAGATTGTTATTTGGGGTCTTCACGAAAAACACAGACACACACCGCTCTGCCCTAGGTTCTGATTGGCAGGGGCCAGCAACATTGTATTACATGACACTGTAAAAACAGCACAATATAAGCAACATTTGTAAATCATCAGGTTATGGTCGTTGAGCCTTTAAACTATAGATTATCTCTAGACCTAAAGGATCAAGATAAAAGGGTTAAATATCAGACTTTCACTGACCGTTTGATGCTGATATTTGGGAATACATAAATGTGTTACACCAAAGTGCTGCACGCAGTGGTTCGCAGATGGGCAGTGATTAATCAGAGAGGTAACTGTGAAGTAGTTTGCAATTAGACGAGAAAGCTCTGAGGCATGCTAATTGAATCAGAAAATTAGCAACAGCTCTGTACTGAGCTGCAATAGGCTAGCTGAGCTTGCAGCAGGTGCTAGCCCACTCAGCTGTGGAACAAGGTATTTAAGTCACATTAGCAGCAGTAAAAATATTCCTTGATATGGAACAGTTAGATTTTCTGCTCATTTTCACTGCCCATGTCACCAGGAGAAACCAAACAGTAAGCCAATGAGCTTAGCCACCTTGTGTTACAAAAATAACAGCTGCCACCTAATAAAACCTCAGCATGAGTAAGCAGTTCTAATAATATATCTAATGGAGATGGTTTTGGTGGCGCACATCTATTTAAACAGTGATATTGCTTAAAACAAATCTGTTCACTTGATATGATTGCAAATCTAAGTCTGATTTCTTTTTTAGCTTTTATTCTTCTCCCATTTCTTATAGTCATCTTTGCTTTTCTCACCTGCATTTCCCTCATCTACTACCACCCTACTCATCCTCCTTCCTCCAGCCTCCCCTGGGCTCCTGTTTGCTGACATCTCTCTCTGACACAACTTGAAAAAGTGGTGAGAAATTAAAAATTAATCACTTTTGAGCGTGAGGTTACCATCTCTTCCGCTTGTTGGCTACGCAAGGGAAGGGGGGGGGGGGGTTTGCTTTTGTGGGAAGGGTGTGCAAGCAAAGGTTCTTTCAGGGTTTCTGTATAGTAAGAGTATGAAAAGAGAGTGTGGGAGTGGAAGAGTCAGACAGAGAGAGATGCGCAAAGGAAGAGGGAGTGATGCAGAAGCAGAGAATTCCCCTGGCAAACAGTGTTGTGCCTCATAGTTCTAGCTTTAAAGCATGCTGCGTGCCACACATACAGTAGGAGCAGAGGCCACGATGGAGAGAGAAAGGGTTTGTGTGAGTTGTGGTGTGTGCATTTCAGACAGCCAGCATCACCCGCCCCCCCTCCTCTACATTCCAATCCTGCCCTGGGTCTGCTAACTCTGATATCTTCATCAGAGATGTGTGCCAACAAACACACTTGCTCACTAATGTTTGTGCGTACACACACACACACACATATACAGAAATAGAGAGACATATAAATGCAATCTTAGATTAATTTACAGTTACACAAACAGGTTTGCAAACAAGCACATATTGCCTTGTCTGAGTTCACACTTGAGCACAATGATTTATATTGTCTGTATCTCTGTAACAAACACACTCACAGACACAAATCTTACCTTCATACATATTTAGCTGTGTTTGATAATACTTGAAGGGATTATTTTGCCTTCTGTATACAGTGAGTGAACTGATATACAGAAGGTTGGATACACTGAGTGTTTTTTTACTGGTACTGTATCTGTATCCTTTTCTCTTATGTCTGGTGTCTGTGCCCAACCAAAATAAGAGAGGATAGAATGAGGCCAAGACGGTGGTGCCCATTTGCAGAAAGGATGATCGGAGGGTGTGCTTCATTTATTGGGTTATCATACTACTGGTAAAGTTTGTTCCAGAGTTCTGGAAAGGAGGTTCCGGTTGAATTATGAACTTTTTTGGACTCAGAAGGAACAATGTGGATTCTGTCCAGGCATGAAACAGTGAACCAACTCTTCATCCTTGCAGGACTTCTGGAAAGATCATGGGAATTTAACCATCCAGTCTTAATTGTGTTTTATGTACTTGGACAAGGCTGTTGGATGCACTGAGGGAGTATAGGGTTCTGAGTCTGTTGCTATAGGGCAATCAGGTTCTTGTATAAACAAAGTGAGAGCTCTGTCCATATCCTTGGCACAAAGTCAAATGTATTCAATTTGCTCCTTGTTGCCCCTTCAGTTCTATTTGTGTTATTCGTAGACAGACTCTCAAGGCATTTTGGGTGAGGAGGAAGAACATTTTGGGAACTGCAGAATCTGCTTTGTGCAGATAATATGGTTCTGTTGCCGTCACTCTGAGCATGACCTTCAGCACCCAAACAGTTTGCAGCTGAGAATGAAACAGCCGGGATGAGAGTCAGTCCCTCCAAGTCTGAAGCCATAGTTGCTAGAAAACAGAGTGCTCCCTCTCAGTTGGGGGATAGGCTGCTCCTGGTGAGGGATTTCAAGTATCTTGGGCTCATTATTACAGACAGGGTGAAGAGCTTAGACATCCAGAGTAGAGTTGCTGCTCATCCATGTCTTTAGTAGACGGTTAAAGTGGTTTGGGCATCTGGTCAGGATGCTTCCTGTGTGAGGAAATGAAAAGTGTTGCTGAAGAGGATGCCTGGAATACCCTGCTGAGTCAGCTGCCACCGCGACCCGACTTTGGCCAAGCAGAAGATATTGGATGGATGCATAAAGATGGCACTGGTCCTGCCCCTGCCCCCAAAGAGCCATTCATCAGTTGAAACAAGAATAATGAGCCAGTGATGTTGTTGCATTGATATGTTACGCAACAGATGTCCAAAGGATTTCAGACACAGTGATCGGAAACTGTGAGGATATGTAGTGCGTATATAATTTTTTTTTTTTTTTTTTTGGGGGGGGGGGGGGGGGGGCGCTTTTAAAACCTTATTTTCTGGAAAACTCACCAAAAAAAAAATTCTTAAAATGGGTTTCATTAGATTTAACTGCCAATTCTTTACATGCTATTTTTATGTCCAGATGACCAATGAAATTAAACTTTTGGTTCTCTCCTGGGTCAGCTAAATGCTAGACTTGCTTCTAGAAGGACTTTCCTCTCTCCTTTCATTTAAAATATAAACACACACACACATATATTGTTATATTATCTAGTTATACCATGTGTCTGAAATGCATATAGAGGTTATAAAATATGTCTTTCAGAAAATAGATGTTTATATTTCTTTCAGTATGTCATCAGAACATTTTCATGTACAAGTTTCAAATTCATTTTATTTTTTTGTGTCTTTTAGGAAAAAAAGTATCTTTAGAGGCATTACGTATACATACCATACCTCTAAAATCTGAAGTTTCTAAGTAGCTACATAATTGCCGTATCCTCTGTTCCTAATATTTATCAAAGTGGTGCATTCAGTTATTTTGCAAATTGTGCTGTGGAGCAAATCCGACCTGTGTACTGTTCACCCCTCCAAAATTAGTCAAGGGAGCTTCGCTTCACTAAAGACTTTTTATCTCTGCAGTCCTCTCTCTTTTCTTTTATGCATTTATCTCCCCTGCTGAGAGGATAAGGGCACTCCCACTCTTAGTCAACAGTAGAGCATTTACACTGAGGTAACTTTAAGGTTAGCTTGATCAGCTTTTAGTTAGGAAACTGCCACCTGCTGTAGTGGCTTGCAGGCACTACAGTGTACTGACTCAAAACTTTTACTTTCAGTGTTTACTTAGACTACCCAATTTTTCTACATATGCAGTCTTTATTATTTAGCAAATTTAGAATATAAAAGTGTCATATCATGTCACTTATCCATATAAATTCATTTTTAATCTTTGATACTGTGAAGATAATTTCCTTTGGCATCGGGATTTTTTTTAGGAATTTAATCAAGTCCCACAATTCCAACTATTTTTATACATCAGTGAAGACGAATTCCTCCAAGCATGTTCCCGCACTGTACAGCTACAATTCAATCAGCTCCATCCCTGGCAGCATATTCTAAAACTAGCTTGTTAAACAATTTCAAATCTCAACACCAGCTCTGGCCTATTCATACAGTTACACACTCCCTCCCACCGGCCCTCCCTCAGTCCTTCCATCCATCCCTCCCTCTGTCCTTCCTCTGATCCCATTTCACACTGGAACCATCAGAAGCTTATCCCAATCTCAGCCTTGGCCGGGGGCCCATAGCAGTGCAGAGCCCGCGTGAACTCAGCTGTGAACTCTCAACCTTTCTCTCAGTGCCCTTCCTTCTCTCTCTAGCTGGCTCACTCTTTACCCAGATTCTAGTTCTGCCTATTTTAGAAGGGTTTTTGGATGATGGCCTCATTATGCAGTACGTGCTCTTCTGCACAGTTTACTGGATCCTTGTAAATATTCTGAGGGTGTTCATTAGAGCTCAGTAATAACATAAACTCCCAGGTGCTGTCCAGAACAGCCAGTGCATCTACCAGCCACACAACTAGACAGAGAGTTAGCTAGTCAGGAAGGTGTAATGCAACAATATTTCGCAGCTTTCAAAGTTGTTGTGCCGAAACTATGGAATACATTGCCCCTTCACAGCAAGACCTCCCCAACACTTTTAAACCTCGATTGAAAACCCACTTTTATACTCTGGCTTTTAAATTAAACTGAGTCTTGATATGTTATTTTATGTCATTTTATCTCCACTTTCATGTTTGTGTTATGTTATTTTATATACTGTTGTACAGCACTTTGGTCAAATGCTGTTGTTTTTAAAAGTACTTTAGAAATAAAATTTGACTTGACTTGAACAATCATTGGATAAATAGCAAGTTACCTGGTTACTTATCCCATTACCCAGCCAGCAATCATGGTTGGTGCAAATTTGGGTTTAGCAAAATAGCTCTAAGCATGGCCTCATAGTAAAAAGGTGATTGGATTTTTTTTTCTTTTTTGATTTCTAACATCATTAAGTGTGTCACCTTGCTTGTGGCAAATGAAAGTAAAGCTGAAAGATCTCATCCACATATAAAGTGAATGGGCAATCCTGGCTCTGGCTGCATTGGTTACCCTCTTGTATACTTCCCACCTCAGCAGATGCTAGTCAGCGGTTATCTTCACTCTCACCGGTTAATATCTCAGTTTCAGGTTATCTGGTTATCATTTCACTGGTAGTCTTTTTCACTGTTTTCGTCATATTTGGCTCTGTTACCGCATCTTACTTTCATTCTCTTTTTCTCTTTATTCCATATACTATTCTGACTGCTGTATTTCCTAAATTTAGGATTTTAAACAACTCAGCTAAATCTGTAGTGCTAATGCCACTGTATGCACCTGACCATGCTATTTTGGCCTCCATAGCACTACTCAGATTATTCTTTAGTGATGTTTTGGGGCCAGGATAAAAGCAATGCCTCCCAATGGTATTTTGATATTTATGTGAAATTGATGTTTTTGTCATTATGGCATTTTTTAATTTCAAAACATGACAATAGAACAAAATTAGAAAGTAACTTGAGCTTTTATTTCACTTTATTTACTTACAGTTGCTGCATACATCTGTGTAGTTCTATATGGATCAGTACAGTGAAATGTCAATGTCAACTCACAACTCAACACAAATGACACACACAACATTTTATTCTATGCACATTAACTTCTTACCTTGATGGCCAATTTGGAATCCTCTATTAAGCTAAAAAGCATGCCTTTCAGCTGTGGGTGGAAGCCAGAGTTACTGACACATTAAAAGGAAGAACATGCAAACTCCACACAGAAAGGCCCCAGCCGACCAGGAGATCCAAACCCAGAACAAAAAAATAGTTAAAGTTAAGTTAAAGCCAGTTTAAAGTAGCTAAAACCACTTTATTGTACCCTTCACTTTATTATGAACATACTTTTAAAGGGACCTGTGTGGAGGAGCTGATTCTCTTTTGCATATTCTATAGACAATACTCGGATAGGGGATGCTATTTGAGTTGCTTTTGAATTCCTGCAGCCTTTGCAAGCTGCTTTGCAACCCACCTCCACTGCAGAGCCTCTTTTCCATGTTGTTTCTTTCTTAATCAATGTCATGTTTATTGTTACTGATGCCTTCTTTGTTCTATACCAGGGGTTTTGATGCTTCTTTCCCGTTTGTGGTGATTTTATTTGATACAGGGATGATGGCCAGTGTCCATAGTGTACAGTCTTGAACACATACAGGTTTTTAGCTAATTGGTCTGACCCTGTGTGGGAGCAGCATGTGCCCCAGGTTCACTACGCCTCTTAAACATTTTCACAGAGACAAGGAAGAGGAGAAAGAGGCATAAGGAGCCAACAGGGGTATGCGCTATAGGAAAGAGCTGGCAAAGGTTTATAACACATTTGGCTTCTCTTGCACACACTCTTTTTTTTGTATAAGATATTTGACCACATGAGCATGTGTGCTTACACTTGCGTATATTTCTCTGTGGGTATATGATAGCCATTGTCTGACTGTGTGATTGTGTGTGTATTTTTCTAATCTCAGTGACACACATCTCCTTTATGAGACGCACATCACACTACAGATGACCCTGTTGGATGGCAATGGCCCTTTTAACTACAGCGCACTGATGCAATCCGCTGTAAATACATTAAACCAAGCTGCAGGAGAGGATGCTGCTTATCCGTCCTCTCTGGCTCTTTTTCCATCTCTCTTTACCTCTCTTCCTCTAACTCTATCTTTAGCTCTTGCTCACCCTCTCCCTGCCTCTCTCTCTCATTTGGTTTATATCTGTTTAACTTCTTGTGTGTGTGTGTTTTTTTTTTTTTAAATCCACTTTCTAAACTTTCTGGTTTCTGTCCTCTGTCTGAAAGTACTACATGCAGATTATTCCTAGTTTATAAATCCATCTATCCATTTTACCCCCTTTTCTTAGCTTTACTGCCTGCTACACACCTTTACCACCAGCCCAGTTCCTTATCGCAACTCACCCTTGCTGGACATAAGTCTCACTCCAAACCTGCTTGGGGGTCAGAGGGAGTGCCAAAGGTGCAGTGAGTGACGTGGCACTCTGGCTGACCCCTGGTAGCTTGGCAGGGCTCCCTCCCTAATGAGATTAGCTGGGTAATGCAGACTCTGTGTCTGTTTCTCCTGCCGCCCAACCCAGCCCACCCTAGGGCTCTTTATTTAGCCACCAGCAGGACAGGGTGTGCCAGCATTTGCAGGTCGAGGGTAGGACAGGACCCCTAAGCCCACTGCCCTCCCTTCCACCCACCATATTTATCTGACCTGCCAAACCTGTGCTTGTAGCTGTTGGATATTTTTATGTTTTTATGTGGCTTTGTATCATAACAATTCTGGCACTATGGTTTAGCATCTCACTTATTTTGTATTTACCTGCACCATCTGCTGTCATGCTCATCTTTCTGTACTCTGTCATTGTTCAGCACACAGGTAAAAGTGCTCTTTAATGACTGTGCAATGCAGAGCAATGATCAAACAATTTCCTGATCCCTTGAAGCACGCACACACACTCTGCCCCGAGCGCAGTGACCGAGCAAGGAACTTGGGAACCTTGGCTCTCATGCATGGTGCTGGCTTTGATGAGTGCTTATAGCAGCATAAAGTGCAAAACTGCTCACAGTACCGCCCCAAAGAAACAGACTTACACTGTATTACTAAAGCTGTGGCAGCCAAACTGAAACTAGTTAGGTACATAGGGAGCTAGTTATTTTATCTTTATGACAATAACCCTCTTTGCACCTTCAGCCTGTTCTCCCTTTGTTTAGGTGACTCGGAGAGATGTTATTAGTACCCTTTTTAGCAATGAGTGAGTTTAAGTGCCAATTATACGCCTCCAACTTTGTTACCATGAGTGTTTTTATGAGAGGGTCCTTAACAGACAAGGGGCCTCCCATGGCACAGGTGTGCCCCCCCCCCTCAGCACTTGGGTGACTTTCATTCTGGAATGTATGACAGCTTCAGTGAGTCTGACAGCCCCTGTTCCAGGTGTCCAGGTGTTCTTTCTTTCTCTATGTAATTGTGTGTGCGCACACAAACACCTGCTTGGCCGAGGCCCTGGGGCACAGACAGGTTCAAGTTCCACCCAAACAAACATCATGCACAGTCTCATTAGATGTGTGCCCGTGTGTGTGGATGTATGATTATGTACATATGCTTGGCAGAAGAGTGTGTAACCAACATACTTACACTGTATGCCCTCTGTGCTCATCATTTACACTGAAGGATTATGTTACCTAGATGTGTCAAAGTCTGCTTTTGTGCCAACAGTCAGCTTGCTCTTTACCTTGTTATTGCTCTTGATCCCACAGACAACAGGTTCTGACATTTTATGTCCTTTCTTGTCTCTGTCCAGCTGAGAGCACAGTGGATAAATGGGTTATCCTAAGCTAGGAGCAGTATTTAAAGAGCTGAATTAAATTTAACCCCAAACAGATTCTCCGTCTTTCAGGTTTATTTTTTTTTAAAGAAGTCAGAATTCATACAAAAGGGAGCTCGCTACTTTCCCTTTTTATCAATCGCTTCACCACATACAAATCACAGCATTCACAGTGAACAGAACAGAAATACACATGCACGCGCGTGCTCATGAGCGCACACAAACACACATAATCACACACAGATACACACACACACACACACACACACACACACACAGCCCCATCACATTTCTCATATGAACCTTTGAAAAAGAAAAAAGAAATTCTGATGTATAAAATTAAATTGTGTGGTGGATTTGGAGGCCACCTTGTTAATCTTCAAAGAAGACTGTGAACATAATGGTCACCCAGTTGGGTGTACAGGTAACATAATTAACCAAAGACCTTGTCCATTGATGGCAGGTCAAGGGAATCTCACCAACACAGAAAATCTTTTTTTTTGTAGTCAGGTCATTGCTCTGCATTTCTGCACACTGAAAATGTCCCTCATCCTCTAAAACATGTTTATATTTCTATAAGTCCCTGGTATTACCTTGTGTGTCTATAAGCATCATAACAGTTTTGTTCCTATCTGGAGCGTTCCCTTTTGAGAGGCCAATTCCATATTATGTTAGGGGCCTGTTATGCTCCACATTTTATTGGTAACATAAGGAAACTGACATGTCTCTCTTTCTCTTCAATTTATACTTAAACTGTCTAGTAGAGTTACTATTATTGTAAACTGTCTTGCATTTTCCTTTTACTCAATTATGTTGTGCTTCAGATTTTGTCAACAAGGGTATTATCATGCCCCTTAGATATTGTAGTTCTTGTAAACTGCAATGGACTACAGGATTATATAGTTTACCATTTGTTAGGATCTGGCTCATTTCCCATCAAGTTTTGCTTTGGCAGAATGCTTGATATGGGAGATTGGACATTGGAGTAAAATTATAGGAAACTGTGTTAACTCTCCATTTTGTTTATCTCAGTTGCAATACATTTTACATTAATTTTAGCGCTCTGTGTGATGTCAACAAGAGAAAGCCTTATGACTTTGTAAAATACTTTTTTGTGAATGAATGTCTTTTCTAAAAGCACGTATTTGCAGTGTGTGGCCTGATATTTCAGTGTGATCAGGTTTTTTGTCTTTACCATTATGTGTGCCATAGGACATGGTGCCCATTTTAGGTTGTCCTGGGTAGCCCATCACTAGCTGCCCCCTACAGGGACAATCCCTAGCAATATGGTGGCGCTTTCTGGTCTGTGGGCTGGCTGGTCGCACTTTGAGTTCTGTATACACAAAACATCCATCTCCCTGGAGACTGAAGAATGAACATTTGGGCTATATGCTGACTACTAGGGTTTGGTCTTGATGACTCAGAGTTCACGTAGTGTTCCTGTAGAAGAAAAAGAAAACTCCATATGGGTGTTGAAGGTTGTACCCAGCCTTCCCTGCATTTATTGCATGTGAGATGAAAAGTGTCACAAGGCTAAGAATCGGATAAACAGATTAAGAAAGAGAGGTGGAAAGGGATAAACTACACAGAGACAAAAAAAGACATTGTAAGTTATATTATACAGAAAGAGAAATGAGCAGCCAGAGAGAGAGGAACATAGACAGAGCATCCCTCTGGATGAGGAGATTGGAACATCAGACTGTAGGGTCTCTTATGGGACAGCCACAGACAGAGCACGCTCCCTGCTGCATGCAGGAAGAGGAAGCTTTGCCAGCATGGAAAACATACAAGAGAAGAATGAGAGATGAGTGAAACAGGGAAAAAATGCACTTCTCCTCAGAGATGAAGGGGGAATTTTCTGCTAGTGCAAACACTAGAGATAGATGAGAAAGAAGAGGGGAGGAAATGATAGAGAACAAGTTAAAAGAGAGATGGCTGGAGGAAGGAAGAAATGGTGGGAAAATTGATCTAAAGGGTTCTGACAAAAAGAGGAGAGGCTACACTTTACAGAAGTACATATTGATGTGTGACATAAAGATGTAGTATTAACAGACCATTCATAATGTATATCCCTGAGAGCTGTTGGATGTCGTGATTGTATATGGGGCACAAAATCCTTAAAAGCCTTATATGAGTACACAAGATGACTTTAAGATCACTAATACTCAGTGTTATTACTAAAGATTAACATTAATAAATGCCTTAAAGTTGGTCATACAGACAACACACTACATTCTATGTCTTCATGAACTGCTGTCCATATAATATTTAAATTATATTCAGTAGTAATTCAGCATAAGTAATCAGACAGTAACACTGTTTTTGCCTCTTTTTTACCCCCCACGGTGGATTTTACATCACACAATATAAATACGATTGAAGGGCAGACTTTCAGCCTAAAATGAAAGGTGTTTTACAAAAGTATTACAATAACTGTTTAAGAATTATAGTCATTTTTTTACATAGTCTCACATTTTCAGAGGCTCAAAAGTAATTGGACAATTGTCTAACAAGCAATTTCATAGCAACTTGAGGCCTGTTCTCTCATTATGTGATGAATTAGGCAGAGAAGAGATCGGCAGTTAATTCCAAGCGTTGAACTTACATTTGGTAGCTGTTCATTGGAACTGTCAATTTGAGGTTCAAAGGGATGTCGATGCAAGTGAAAGGCCATCATTCGGTTAAAAAATAAATAAACCCTGTCAGAGAGACAGCAAAATATTTAGAAATGTCCAAATCAACAATCTGGTACATTCTTAGAGAGAAGGAATGCACTGGCCAGCTCAGCAACCCCAAACAGCTTGGAAGACCACATAAGACAACTAAAATGTGTGATCACAGAATTCTTTTTTTTTTTTGGTTAAGAAAAACTCCTTCACAACATCTAACGAAGTCAAGAACACTCCCTGGGAGGGTAAGTGTACCATGGTCAGAGTCTACAATCAAGAAACGCCTTCATGAATGGAAATACAGGGGACTTACAACAGGGTGCAAACCATTGGTTACACTCAAGCGCAAGATGACCACATGAGACATTGCCAGAAAACCTCTAAAAGAGCCTCCCCAGCTCTGGAAGAAAAACAAAAACAAAACTCAACAAAACTAATAACGTAGTGGTTAACACTACACTATGGCATCAGGAATAAAACTGCCAAATCAAACATGCAGCACTACCCACTGTGTCAACCTCTTGTGACAAGGGAGCAGTCGGAAGTAGTACTCATATAATGTGCTACTGCTGCTTTTACTGAGGCTCTAGTAATTCCTGGTCTGTGCCGGCTAAGGCATTTTTGTTTCATTGGAGAAGTATTGTTTTGAGATTGTTTTAAGTGTAAGGTAATCCTCACGCTTTAGCTAGGGAAGGCATGAAGGGAGGTGAAGATGTCCTGGCAGAATGCAGCAAAAGAGACTTTTAGTAAAAGAATCAGAATCAGAATCAGAATACTTTATTGATCCCAAAGGGAAATTAAAAGAAAAACAGGCAGTAAAAAACATTAAATGTTATGTTTTATATATGTACAGAAAAACATCATTAAAACTGAAGTAACCTAAGTGGCCATACATAATACTTCAACTCAGAGCTATTTGGTCATCGGAAAAGCTCTGATGAGAGGTCAAAGTGTGCTGCTGTGAAATGGGACATTACCGCTCACCACCACAGCAATAAATACAGAAAGAAGCTTTAACAGCTGTAAAGTATGAGGCTTCTCATGCAGCATACAGAGGGTACATGCCTGTGCTTTTGCAGAGAGGAACATAAGAATGTATGTGCATAAGAATGGGTCTAGAACGGGCAGTTTTTCTTAAGGGGGAGAAGAGGACGGGGTTAGGAAGGGATTTAATATGCTACTTTAGCCCTTGGGGCTGTACAGTTGAAAGCCAATGCATGAGGCGTGCAGAATCACACCAGCCTACATTACACAGTGACTGGGGTTGTAGTGGATATGATTAGCGGGGGGGTGGGGGTGAGGTGGGGGGGGGGGGGGGGGGGGTTGTAAAAAGTGAAATCATATCACTTAGCAGCTGAGTGCAGATAAAGCTGTGTTTGAACTGGGAGGCATAAATTATACATTGTAAACACAGCATTGGGAGACCATGGCTCATTTAAATTATGGCAGAGGGTAGATTTTCTCCTCTTTCTTCCTTCCCACACTTCTGTCTCTGCCTCTCTCGCTCACCGTTTTCTTCCCTTTGCTCTCTGTACCCAGCCCTTCTGACTTTTCTGCCTTACACCCTTTTCTTCAACACCTGCCTTAACAAGCAGCTTCATCCTACATGTAATGCATACTCAGTAACATTATTTTTTAATGTTTGGAGGGTGCAGACAAGGCATTTTCTTCTGGTGTTTCTACTACTACAGCTTTTGGATTTTTATTTGCTGTATAGATGTAGCTTGAATGTGGCCTATGGTCCTTTGGTCCTTTTTACATCACTGCCCCCTTTTCTTACAAAGTTCTTGAGAAGTAGCATTCCACATGTCATGGATGGAGGACAAAACTGGGTAAGCAGCCTCAGTGTGATTTGATCAAGAGCTCAGTGTGATTTGATCAATGTTCTCCTCTTGCATAGTTCAAGTTAGGCTTCTGTTTTGTTTTTAAGGTACCTCTGTCCCTTCTGACAAGTGCAAGGTTATTGATCAGTTTATTCTATTTGTCATTGACTGCTCTGGACCATCTCTCTACTCTCAAGTCAATAGTGGAGGATTGAGAGGGTGAGTGCCTCCCCTGACCTGCCCTCTCTCAATCTCTAAGTTCGTCTCATCCACTATTACCACACATACACACACATAGAGTGACACCCAAACATACACACACACAAACACAAAATGAATGACTCTCTCCAGCCATTGTACCACACCTCTGATCCCAGCTGCAATTTTGATTAATCTTGAAGTGCCACAAGGTCAGGACAGGACTGTGTGTATATCTGGTGTTGGCTGATGCTGTCAGATAAAGATCTAAAGCTCTGTTGAGGTTGGTGCTCTGTTTCTTTTCTGTGTATGTCTTTGTGTACACAAAGACAGGGTGTGTACCCAGCCGGTCTGTGCCAGGGTGGGTGAGGATCTCTCCTGTGAAGGAGATTGTGGCCCCTCCAAATGAGGGATCAGTGCTCCTGCCCAGTTCGAGTAGACACTGCTCAGGTTCTATCTGTTTGTGTTTGTTTGTTCTTGTACTTTCTAGGAAAATCTTCCAGTACAAGAATCATTGGGACATTTTAGACTAACCATAACACTGTGTCACAGAAATAATGGCACCAGTGGTAAGGGTGATTGCTACAGGTGCATGTTCATGAATGAAATACAACCCAAAAAGGTCAGTCTGGAGATTGGGACATTTTCAACTCTTTTATTAAGTAATCTGTTTATTGTGTTTTCAAAGATAAATGAACAAACAAAACACAAACAATACTACAGAGATGCCATTAAGATGGTACTGATGGTGACATCAGTAATGCAATGAGAATTTTCAACTCTTCTCAGTAATCTCAACAACATTACATGTAATGTAAATATTAGAAATACCAGCAAGAACTAAACCGAAAACACAATTGCACATATTGCTTTATAAACAGTGTGACGCAGTCTGCTGCTGCTGGGTCATGACAGAAACCTTCAGTCCACAAATCTATCGATTTCATCAAAATGACAAAGGAGGCTGGATTATAGGAAGCAGTGCTATTCCTGGTCTGAATACAACATCAAAGTTGTATTGTTATCGGACATCTATTAAAGTTAATTCCATATTGGAATAACAATATTCTTAGATATATTATGTAATTCTGTGTCTATTATAAAGTGAATGGAACATTTTGATATGTCTTGCATTCCCAGAGTAATCATGTCTTTCTCTGTGTCTTTGCCATTGTGCTTAACCAATAAAGGTTTACTGTGTATATTTCCTTCATTTTTGGGTTATGAATTAGCATAGCTTAGTTTCTCTGTGCTTATCAGCATGGCTTCATTTTAGGACTTAGTTGATTTATGAAGACCAGACTGGGGGCTACAACCCCTCGCCTCTCCACGGAGCGAGAGGAGATAATTATTCTCTTTCTGACTCATACATTTCAATGAAAAATGCATACAGCTGGGACTAGAAGCAGCTTATCAAAAGGTTAACTCTTCCCCACAGTTGTCTGCGTCTGCATAGGGGAGTTTTTCCGACGACAGTGGCAGCATCATCCAGTGCATACCACTTTGTCTTTTCGTGCTGTTTTGTTTGGATGTTTTCAACATTGCTGTGACCCGCCAGTGGCCCAGTGCTTTGTTTTCCCAAAGTTAACTTTCAATCAAGAACCAAGCCAGCTGTTGTTTGTGTTGTGTTCTGTACATCATTTCTTAAGCAGCCATCTGAGTACAGCAATATGATTCTGCCACGAATACATATGAGTGCTCAGTTATTTTGTATTATCAACTTTCAACGTATCTAATCAAACAGTGACATTACATGCAAACCAGTTTTCATGTTTTGTTAATTATAGATTTTACACAAGTTTTGACAGCCAACATGATGTCAGCGTAGGAACACTTTTCCTGGCAAAAACAGTGTGTGCAAAGCGCTGTATGTAGTATGCATATCATTGTGCTTGATAGCTCTTCAGATCATCTCATTGAGATTCAGAAATCTCTTGCCTTTTCACCTCCACATACACTGTATTCCCACATACACTTCTGTCACTCATTCATTCACACATATATACACACACACTGACACTTCAGGCCTTATGTGGAAGGAGTGCTGCCTGGGAAAGTGATAGCAAGAGAGAAGAAGCTCTAGAGAGTGAGTTATCTCTTTAGATGTCATTGAGGGGTGCCTCTTTTCTCTACTTCTCCTTCCCTCTATCATTTTCCTCTTTCTTCCCTTCTCCCTGTCTCCCTCACTCTCTTGTTCCCACTTGCTCGCTCAAATCATGCCTCCAGTGGTATTCAGACAGTCCAAGGACAAACTAGAGATATGCTGGGAGCAATGGACTGTCCGTCAGTTTGTGTTTATGTGTGTGTGTGTGTGTGTGTGTGTGTGTGTGTGTGTGTGTGTGTGTGTGTGTGTGTGTGTGTGTGTGTGTGTGTGTGTGTGTGCGTGTGTGTGTGTGTGTGTGTGTGTGTGTGAGAGAGAGAGCAAGAGAGAGATTAGTTGATGTTGAGTCTTTGAAGCTGTTCTCCCCTTGTCCTAACAGACTGGAGTTTCATCCCTTTGCATTTAACCCCCTGATGGTGTATCCAGGGGTTAAAGCCTCACATGCAAGCATAAAAAACTTACCACACATAAGAAAAGAAATTTCAATATTTAAAATGAAGATTGACATAGAGCTTCACAAGATTAAGATTATATATATATATATATATATATATATATATATATATATATATATATATATATATATATATATATATATATATATATATCCCCATCTGTGTTTGAAGTGGATGGCCCCTAGCTCTGCGACCCTTGGAGAGGCATACAAATAAACACACTCACCTACACACAAAGCCAACCAGATGCATGACCTATTGCCTCACGCCACACACATACTCACACAAAATCTATCCCGGAGACAGACCTCTCTCTCTGCGTGTGTGTGACGCGGTAACTCTACACTCTCAGACAAACAGGGGAAATCCTCTTTGTCTTGCCGTGTCCATCACTGGCCATCTCACTATCCCAATGTATGTGGATGTCTGAAAACCCTCCCCCCAACCTCCCCGGCAAGGCTCCAAAACCAATAGATTTAGCCAGTACACTTCCACAAACACATGCACAGGCCCCTTGGCTCCAGCCTTGTTCCCCTGACGCAGGGACACACAGACAGGAAGTTTGAGGAGAAGTTTGTGACAGTTTACTTCTCTTAGAACACTTCAGGTTTGACCCTCTCTTGACCAGGCAGCTTCCTTCTCCTCCATCTCTCTGTAAACAACCACATCCCTGCAACTAAAAGCGTGCTGGCTCACCAAGTGTAATACCATTATTCATGTTTTGATGTGGGGCGAAACTTCTTAGTGAGCAAGGGAGGCTGTGTGGTGAGCAAAAACCCTGTGGATGTCTTTCCTTTTCTGGGTTTTCTCTGATTGCAGGGATGATAGATCTTTGTCATGGAGGAAACCATGTTAACCTGTCACCTTTAGCAGTCTTCTCCACCCACTGTTTATTTACTGTGTGTCCTTAAAACGTGCACACACGCGTGCATGTGCAAGCCCATGTGCACACACATACATTCGCACACAAAAACAAAGGGGGGGGGGGGGGGGGGGGGTGTCCACTGATCTTGCTGAGTGTGTGTCAGCTCTATTAGCACATTCCCCGATAGAGCCAGAGTCTTCTTATCTGTGGTGACCCATTAATTACACTTTGTTCCATTAAGTGATCTATTTCAGACCTGCCCCACCCTCAACACCCACTCTCTGCTATCTCCACCTCTGGCCTGCTCCTCCCCCACCTGAACTTTCTGCTCTCTTTTTGTCTAACCCATCACTTACCCTTCGCATAACACACGTGCGCGCACACACACACACACACACACTTCTCTCTAAGTGTTGCCAGGCATAGAATCACAAAGTCATGTGAGAAGTACTTCTGTACTTGTGTTCCATGTGTTTATCTGTTTGAGGCAAAAACATGACAAATGAGTCTCTTAGTGAACTCTTGGTTGCAGGATTTTGCTGTTAAATTTTGCTTGCAGTAGACTCTTAGACCAAATTAGAAATCAGTCTAGTGTTCATATATTCCAAAGCAGAACTTTCTCCAAAATGTCTGTTTTGTATGTGTAAAATTGACCAGTGTAAGTAACGCACGAGCTCACATGAATATCCTTGAATATATTTGTCTTTGTACTATTACATGGCAGTAGTTTTATACTTTGATATGTGTAGTTCTGATGTCTGTTTTTGCATGTGTATTCCCACTCTGCCTGGGAGATGCTAAATAGAAGTGTTCAGTCAAGTGTTGTGTAGATTGTTGGTTGTAGGCCACAATGAAAACCTGGCTACAAAACATGCCTTCAGTTCAGTATGGTTTAAGTGCAAATGTAAAATTCGAGCAGCTACACTAGTTTGATCATTTGTATTCCTTTTTTGTCTTTGTATCCTAAGCTCAGAAGGCAGCTAGTATATGTTAACATAAAGGTTTTCAGACATTTATATAGATTGATACTGGTGATATACAGCATTCTGTATAAGTATGATCCTGTGAAACATCATTTAAATATCATCATTTAAAATGCTATCTTCTCTCAGTAACTGTAAGCTATTTAATCTAGTGTAAACTTAAAAGTGTAGATTTACAGTATTAGTTATACTGCCCCCAAAGTAGGAGCTTTTGTTCTTCTTTTTCAGCAGCTCTTTGAATGATTGATTGAGTATGTTGCTCTGTCTCTCTTTTTAAAATACCCCATAGGTCATTTGTTTGATTCATATGAGGTGATACATTTGGTCAGATCATGCTTTTTTAACTTTGTTTTTCTTTATAAACGTATGTGTGATTTTTTTTTTTGGCAGTATGCTTTGGCTCATTATCATGCTGGAATTTTCCTCTTCTGTCAAGCTTGTGGGGACTGAGTCATCTTGTTAGCCAGTATTTTTGTATATCGGCAGGTATTTATAGTGGCGTGGCATCTAAAAACGTAATCCTTCCCAACGCCTTTTGCACTCATGCATCCTCATATCATCACACTTCCACCTCCATGCTTTCACTGTCAGGGCTATACATTCCCTGCGGTGGTAACATTCACGCCAAACATGTTGGACCCCATCTGAGCCACATAAATGTGTCTTCATCTGGACAAAGAATGTGCACATTTTCATCGGGCTTATTTTCATGTTCTTCAGCAAAGTTTATTCTGGCAGTTTCTGGCTGACAAAACATTTTTTATTTCTTTTTCTTAGACGTAAGTCATAGAGGTCAGTATCGTAGAACACTTTTCACACTGTAAGCTGTCAAATAACCACAGAGGCAAGTCTGAAGACCATTTTTCATAGCTAGGTTGTGCTAGCAGTGTACGATGGGCGGGATTGTTTTAGGAGGATAGCCACAGCAGCTCTGATCAGTGATAGTTATGTAGTCATGCACCTCTTGATTAATGCTGCTACCATGTTTTGACTTTGTTATGACTTGTTTTTATTCTTGTTTAATGATCTTCTCTGATCTTCCTGTATCCTTTTTCCATCCGTTGCAAGTGTCACAATAAAGTTTCAAAATTACTCAAGCAATTCTTTTCCATGTGGGGCCTGATGCAGACTCACAGGTGAGCTCACAGGTTCAGAATTGTTCACTTCATTTTATACAATTTATATATTCATGGAATTTGTCGACTAAGAAATCAAAGATGTGTTCAGCTTGTGTGTCAGTGATCACAGCTGTATCCAACTGCTGTGACTTTTTACTTTTGGAGCTGTATTTATAATATATTACCCCTAAAGGATTTGTTTCTAAGTCTTAAGTGAAAATATTGTACTTGTTAACTTAATGGCACAGTTATTTAGAAGTGGCTGAATTTTAATTTGTTTGACTTAAATGTAATAGTACACAAGGGCTTTTTCACATGTGTTTATAAATGTATATGTATACATTTAAAATACATAAATGATTTGCATCCATGCTGCAAGGAGCATTTCAATTTAAGTAAAGTCATGACAATTTTAGCTATAAGGCATTTAATGCTTTTTATTGCCAAACTTTAACTTTCATGTTGTGAAAAAATGAGGGATTTATTGTCACTTTACACAATGAAAGCAGCAGGTATAGTATGATGTAAAGATATAAAAAATAAGAGACTGCTTTAATAAGAGTATTGATATATATATATATATATATATATATATATATATATATATATATATATATATATATATATATATATATATATATATATATGCCGCCCATTCCCTCACCATGCTGCCAATGTACGGTGCTTTTAGCTGGATCACGTTTATACCGTGCATTGCACAAAGCACTGCTAATTGTACTGGTACTGTTAATAGCTGTGCTAGAGTCCTCTATAGAGCGTGGGTAACATGTGCTGTGAATGAGAATTGCATGAAGGTGTGTGCGATCACCATAGCCTTGTATGGATGGGGGTTCTCATACTCAAGGCTGTCTATTCTGAGACCACAGAGTCTGAATGCTCCCTGTCTTTCTTACAGGTGCAAGGGGGCCTCTTACCCCTGTCCTCCTCCAGCTCTTTTGTGACAGAGTGATGTGTGTATGTCTAATATTGTAGAGGTGTGGGTGCATAAGTGTGTGTTTTCCTATGGTTGGTATTGTCTTGGAAGTGCTAGGGAGGAGTATGTGTATGCGGCAGACTTTACTACTGTGAAGTGGACTATAGGTGTTTGTGTGTTTATGTGAGTGGGGAGTGAGTGTAATGTAACGAAGTGTTGTATTAAGTTTGCAGTTTGGCATATAGCATATTCACTTGTGCACATGCTCTATCCCCACTTCATCTTTTCCATCCTGTCTGGCCAAAGTTGTCTGGCCTAACCCTTCCCAAAGCATTGTGTGTGTGTGTGTGTGTGTGTGTGTGTGTGTGTGTGTGTGTGTGTGTGTGTGTGTGTGTGTGTGTGTGTGTGTGTGTGTGTGTGTGTGTTCGCGCTTGGTCCTATTTGAGTGCACATATATGCATGCATGTAGTGCCTTCTCTAATGCACACTCTTTGTGGGGGCCTCTCTTTTCAGCCATGCTGCTTTTGAGACACGTTGTGCCTGGGCATAGAAACAAAAGCTCTCCATTGCCCCTCAATAGGCCAAAAACAAAACCGTGTCAGGCGAGCTAGCAGCCCCCGAGTGTTTGCCATTTAAGTCCCAACCAATGGTGGTGGAGATGGAACAAAAGGCCTGGACAGGGAAGGAGGCCCGCACTGTTTACAGTGTTAATGTCTGGGTGGCACTCCCAACAAGGCCCTTCCATAAACATACATGTGCATGCACACTCAGTCACTCATTTTATTTCTTTTTTCTGTGCCCTCACTGAGTGTGTGTGTGTGTGTGTGTGTGTGTGTGTGTGTGTGTCTGTGTGTGGGTGTGTGTGTGTGTGTGTGTGTGTGTGTGTGTGTGTGTGCGTGCGTGTGTGTGTGTGTGTGTGTGTGTGTCACACATCCACAATGACTCAACAGGTATATGTGTAGACCATGTGCCATGTTGAAGCAAAAAACAACATGTCATATAAGCATAGGAAAATTTGTGTATGCATCTGATTATTTAGACATGTTTGATTACCCATAAAACAAGGTCATAATCATTTATATGATTCTCAGTATTTTAATTATAAGAGATCAGAAAGTTCAGAGTAAATCTCAAAACTAATTAACATATTTAAAGTAATTTTGTCATTGATTTATAGAAATTTTCTCCTTTCTTTGTAGCCATGTATAAATTAGTAAGCCAGTTTTATCCAAATAGCATCTAAATGGTATCCCCTGGTCACATATGTATAGAGTTTTAAATGTTTTATAATAATTTAGTGGCTCATTAATTTTGTTTGTGAATTGATTGATTTTATTCTACAGCTTACTAATTGTTTTATTGGAACTGACTGTGCATGATGTCCTTCTTTGTGTCCATCCAGCCATGATAAAGAGGAGCTTCTTTCAACATACCGTGTACAGTACCTTTAATTCCAAAACTCGGTGCAGGGTTTTTTTTAATCAGTATCTTCTATTTAATGTTATTCCAGTATAAGTAAATCAGAAAAGCTGCATCCCAAAACTTTGAAAACAGCAACACACAGATGGCTCAGCTCATATTCCAAAATATATTAACTCTTCAGCAGAGCAGAGTAAAACAACTGACATTGAGAGGTGCTGTAGAGGCAAAGGATTATTTGGGCTTCGATTTTACTGAAGAGGAGTCGGGAGAGTCTGACACTGGTATCAAATAGCCTGCACAGTCCTTGGACCAGGGTTATCTTGTAAATACTCTGCTCCAAGTCCATAAAAGCAAGGGTCCTTTATGACGGCCAAGGCCACTCATTCACATTAAAATAAAAAAAAAAGCACGCAGTGCAATCTCAGTGTCTGGGTAGGGAGGAAACATAACAGGGAGGGATAGTTTAAGGGATTAAAAAAATGAGAAGTAAGTAGTAAAAAATATACAGGATTGCACTGTCTTTTGTGTAGAGTCTTTGTTGTCACAAGTTCCACTCTCCATATGAACTACTTGCCTGCAAAATACCTTATGTACGGTCATGATTTCAACCAGTTAATGTGATATCCTCCCCTCACTATGTTTTCTCTGTTTTGTTTCTCTGTGTCTCTCTTCTGTTTGCATTTTATTCTAAATAAATACAGAGCCCCCTCAGCGGCCCCTGTAGCTACTGATTCAGGTTTCTCATCTCTGGATGTGTAATGAGTTCTGCCTTGTTTTTCTCTAACAACAACACACAATAATAAGCAAAGTAATTAAAAGCAGTATGAGAGACGGGGGCTTCGCAGACCCCACTTACCAACAAGCATTAAAAATGAATTTAAGTCAAGAAGCAACAGTGGTATTACTGATTTGATGAAATAAGCTCTGTTCTGAGTAATTTTTTTTTTTTTATGCATTTATGGTTTCCCTGCTTCTGTAAACCTGTGATGGCTTACAAGCAAGTTGATTTTATTTAAAATGAAGACGCATAGCATAGAAAAAGTCTGATTTTTCTTTCCTGGAATACACAGTGGATTTGTTGCCTTCACCCTGAGTGGAGATTAAGGAGTGGTGTCAAAGAAGGGTGGGAGGGTAAAGTCTAATTTAATAAATTTTTTGACTCAAGACATAATCTCCATGTTTTGTTACAGAGGACAGAGCTGCCCTGATAGTGTGGCAGACCACCTGTCACCTGCCCGCGCTCTCTTTGACCTCGTCTCCTGTGGCAACATGTCACGACCCCCCGTTACAGACAGCCACGTGGGACAAAATGACATTCTTGACCTTTACGCATGTTGGCAAGCAAAGTGACAACAAGCATAACTGACTGCACGTCAGTTATATGCGCTGCATATGGACAACCAGACACATGCACACACAGTGTCAGCACACACTGTGCACATAGTCTCACGCGCACCTCAGAAGATCATCTAATATCAGAGAGCGTCAGGGGCAGAAATCCGATCGTCTGACAACCAGGATACAGATAGCGATTCTCCTCCGCTGATCCATGCAACAGATAGTTTCCACAAACAGCTGCCCGACTAAGGTTACAGCCAGCGCAGGCCTGCACCACAATGCAGTGCTCTACCTCACATCAAGATAAAACAAAAGCTTAGGTTACTGTCAATAGGAAATTGATAAGATAATACACTGTTTGTGTTTTTTTTTTATGAAAACTATGACAAGAGGAAATGAGAAAATGTTTGCTTCAGCGTGAAATAATATCATGTATATTAGTCTTGTTAGGTTTTCTGTTTTTTTTTAATTTTTTCTTTGTGATTATATCATTGTTCATCTCCTTTTTTTTTAATTGAAGCTCATTAAATGTTTAACCCAAATGTCAGTATATTTGATTAAGCAGTCATAATTGTTTAAAGAAATTCAATTCACACAAAGAAAAGTATCATCACTTTACATTCCCCCTGCCTCAAAGTACTCTTAATAATTTGAATATGGATTTATATTATAAGTGAGGCAAAGAGATATGCCCCCTTCACATCAGTGTAATTA
Source organism: Archocentrus centrarchus (assembly GCF_007364275.1). NCBI lineage: Eukaryota > Metazoa > Chordata > Actinopteri > Cichliformes > Cichlidae > Archocentrus > Archocentrus centrarchus. The sequence goes on along the minus strand of NC_044354.1, from coordinate 17,567,071 downwards.
CGAATCACAAAAAAAGAGTTTGATTCAAATAAAATAGGCCATTTGTACACAAGCAATTAACTGCTGCGGCTTTAAATAATGTAGCCCAGATGGAACCTAATTATAGTCGGCATGCTTTGATTTGCACTTCCTGTTGGAGTATCACTCGGGGCGTCACTTTGGCTTTTCAGTCACCTAGCGTTTGTTTTGAAATTTGTGACAATCAGAGCCGATTACCATTTGTAACAGCATGCAGCGTTTGGTGCAGAGGGAAGAAAGCATGGCCCATAGCTATGGAGGAATTTCCTTGTTTCCAGCTCAAAAATCTCCTCCTCTGTTCCCTTACCTCACTGCACACAAATGATAACAACTCTGTGTGTGTGTGTGTGCGTTCCATCCATGAGTAGACACTTGCAACTGATGAATGTGTTTATGTGTGTGTGGCAGCATCTTGTAGCAGCATAGAGTCAGAGGTAGATCAAACAGTCAGTCAATTACCTTGAGAGGGCTCCAGTGGCTGTGACAGAGAAGAGGAGGCCAAATATCCAGGATCAAATACTCTTCTCTGTCTGTCACATAATGAGGCAGCTTCACCAGGCTCAAACAACACACACAGAATGGTCAAACATAGGGCACTGGTCAGGCGCTACATTGAAACTGCTCCATGACTGGAGCACTGAGCACATAAGGGACCTCTCACCACAGGACATGTTTCTGTACCAGCTCTTTGCTGCCTTACAGTGAAACAGGGAAACATCATCTTGCATAAGCATTGTCTTACCTCTAGGTCATCATTACTTGTGATATTAATGTAAGTTTGCCCCCCCCCCCAATTATAAACACACTGTTAAAGTAAAGACAAGTTTCAGTATTCCCTGTGACGGAACCCAGTGTCATGGAGTTCATCAACATCATTATTGAAATGGCAATAAATGAGACCATTATTACATTTAAAACAAACTTTATTATGCTAATGCAATTCCAATAAACATATTACAATTAGCATGCAACTTAATTGTTTCATAAGTAATTTAACACAGGGTACTTCAGTTTACTTTTAAAGGTTATACTTTAAATACAGGATGCAAGTAACAGTTAAAATTCTGAAAATGGGGAAGCTCTTTGTCCATTACATCCTGTTATGTCAATACATGAAATCAGTTCATCATAAAAAAAGATAAAAAATCTGCTTATCAGCTAATTGGCTGTTTATGGGTTTGCTTTACACACAAGATACAGCTAGATGACATCTCATCGATTTCCACATTTTTTGAAGATATTACTTTGATTTGTGGTGTAGCTACCATAACTCTCTCTCTTCTCCTCTTCTTCTCTCTTCTCTCTGTCTCTCTTTGCCCGGTCATTGGGGTTCCTCCTCTAAATCAGTGGTCACATCTCAGTTATGACAACATCCATTAGGTTCAACACGCTTTAGCTATTAAAGGAGGAATGGATGGAAGTTTTAAAGGCCTGTTTAAATCTGTGTGAGAGTGGGTTTATATCTCTCTGTATGCGAAGGTTGTCTGGGGAGAGGATTTTATTTCAAAGCCTCTACCATATAGAGGGGGTGGAGCTTAACGGCAGAGTCATTGGAGGGGCATGGGCTTATTTGCATATTGGCACAGAGACACCCCCCTGGTGACCCTGAACTGCGATGGGATAGGGTGGAGACGCTGGCGGCATTCTGGAGGAGTTCACTGCTAGTTCAAGATGAACTAAGAAGTGCTGCAGCATTGATCGCTTCTGCAGAAGAAAAAGAGAGACAAAACAGAAGTAAAAATACAAGTGAGAGCAAGAACAATGAGACAGGGAGAATAGAGGAGGTAGAAAAAAGATCACAGTGCCTCAAATTGGATATAAATGATAGATTAGAGGTGTGAGAGGGCTGTGTCTTTGTTTCCAGGGATAGGTGTTATGATGAGCCCTACACAGGTAGTGGAGTCACCGAGAGCGCTGGGTTATTGACTAGCATGATTGCCAGGCCAGTAAATTTGACCCAAGGCACTGACTGCCATCTGCTTGCTATATAGCGTGCAGTGCAGACCCTTGCCTCAGAATGATCAAGAACCCCCCTTATATACTTGTACACACAAATTACACACACACACACATACACACACACCACTGGTACCTAAACCCAAATTCCCTCTCAGCCCAAAACCCTATACCTGCTTACAATCATACACATAAACACACACACATGCACACAAACCATCTCCATTAATGCTTCCAGGCAAGGGTCAATCTAATAAACATGGGGTCAGTGCAGTGGTCATCAGAGGGCTGTCTATGGTGTGAGAGCCTTTAAGTTGCTTCCTAATTGTATCCCGGCGGCCTTCTAGTCTAGCTTTTTATAGCTGATACGATGTACACTGTGGGGAGAGGAGGAAGCCAGGATGGAAAGTGAAAGGCACTGAGAAAAGGAACTGAGGTAAAAAAAAAAAAAAGGTATCTGTATATTGTGATTTGATTCATTGAGAAGGGCTGTGGTTATCAACCCCTCTCTCTTGGCACCAGCTTTTTTTTTTTTCAAGCAACCCTAAATGATTAAGGATCTTGCTATTGGTTTTTTAAATATTCCCAGGAAAATTACTGGAAGTCTTAATATTGTTTGAACAAATTCAAGTCCCTATGAAAAAAGGTTGCAAATACAGGGGTGAAAATAAAGATTAAATAAAGAAAGCTCATTACAGCCAGTCTTGAATTCCTTCATTCCTCTGTGTGTAAACATGTCTTAGATCCATCAATCAAGGTGTGAATCTCTTATTATTATCTCACAGCAAACTTCAGGTGAACAGAAGGGCACCTCAATACCGTTTTTCAGGTTCCGTTACTGTCAGATGCTAGCAGAGGTGGCACAAACAAGCCAATCCATATTAGCACTAACTTGTTAATGCTAGTTCAATTTGATGGCAGAGCCTAGGTGTTCTGCCATCAAGCTGAGCTGTCAAACTAAAAGGCTGGGCTGTGATACCCAAACCCTGAGGAACCTGAGGCGCATGTACCAGATTTCAAGTTCTAGTGTGACCCCAACTTGGGAACTTGCTAACCTGGAGAAGGTCAGAGGGAAACCCTGCACTTCTGCCTCCCCCCGTCACTGCCAGACCACCTGATATGTTCACTAGTTACCTCTCTCCAGCTTCTGTCTGGCCTTTTCTCAATTAGTCCTTTGGAATGAATGACTACCGCTCCACTGGTTTCACTTAGTGCACCCATTGTGTATATATCTAGTTTTGTTGGAAGGACCTCTTTCCATCTCCTTGGTTGTGCAGCGGTGTTGATTATCAGGTATCCGCTTGGATAACATATTAAGGCTATCCCATTGGGCTAACAGGTCATAGGCTGCCATGGCTCTCACACACGAGTGTAGGTCTGCATAGAGAATGCAGAGCATTGTGGGAGTTTGTGAATGTTATGAGACTAAACATCTTATGTAATGGTGTCCATTTCTTTTCATCTCTTACGTTGCCATAATAAGTGTATAGGGTGCAGAGCCGTATTTTAAATTATATTAGTAGTGATCATGTATTTTTTTTCACGCAACATTACAGTAAGTAAATATCCTTGTGTGCACTTGTGCTTATTTTCTCCACGCAGGCACAGAGAGGCATGAGCTGACCTCGTGGATGAGTTTCGAATCCATCTTCAGGTTCTTTAGTGACGTCCTCGTTGCAAAAGAAGACGAGGAGGCAGAGGAGACCTCCAACACTGTCACCACACGCAGCAGCTCCCACAAAAACAAACACCAAGATTTGTAGACAACCATCAACAGTGACTGGAAACAAAAGGAGAATTTTTTATTTCTGGGGGGGTGGGGGGGCAGAGGTTGTAGTGCAGAAAGGGTCTGCTGGTGTTTTGTTTTTCTTTTCTCTCTCTTCCTCAGTAACCTCCCACCAGATTTCCTTCCCCACTCTTTTCCCCGAGTGTCATTTCTTCCTTCCAGCCCTTCCTGACTCTGCACACACATAGCCCTCTTTTTGTAAGAGACAAGAGTACAGGGTCACTGTGTATACATCACAATAACGTTTTGCATTACTTCTGGTTGAGTGCAACTGTCAAAGCAATATGGGCCTGAGTGTTAGCGCTTCCCGTGGGCTGTGGCCTGGCTGCGGGTACCGGCCACAGCGGCAGAGATTAAGGTTGACAGGCGCTGTGCACAATGCGCTGTGGTGCACCTCTAATTGTCCTGACATCAGCCTGAACTGAGCTAATGCCCCGCCTGCCCTCCAGTCTGCACCGCTCAGTCTCCTCTCCATCATCCCCCCCGGTCCTAAAGCCTGGACCACTCACCCTGAAATTAGCTCATGCCGTGTGGTATGTTCTGGTAAGTTTGGTATCATTTACATTTTTTAATCCCTTACAGACCACGAGTATTTTTTGTAATAAGAGTGAATACTCGTAACTCATTTGTTTAACAGCAGCTGCTTTGATTACTTCATATTTATTGCTTGACTCATCCATACACACAGTCGGCTTTTAAACCTTACTTTTTTTCATTCAGATTTGTGAGGAATGTGGTTCTAACCTGTTCCTTTTTTCTTTTTTGTGGAATTGCAGTTATTAAAATGAGAAAGATTTTTGTAATTTCTGAAATTTGAAGGCAGTGTCTTATACAGACATTCTGACAATTTTATTTTTTAATACTAAGCCAATATTTTCTCAGAGAAAGTAAGTGAGTAAGTTATACTTTAGTATATCTATGAGTTTGGTTTGCAAAAGTGTGGCGAGCTCATTTCTCTGTTTATTATAAATATATATCCTTTTTTTCCCTTTTTTCCAGTTTGATATCCATGAAATTGATGTCTGTGGATGATTGGATGTGATGAAACAAATAAAACAAACACAACCTGTTCTGAATATGGAAAATTCAGGACACCGAGCATATTTAAAATCATTTAAAGTTGGGCATCAAAATGGGTTTGAGGGATATCTCATTTTAACAGGAGCCAGAAGTCAGCTCACAACACTCATAAAGGCTCGGTATATTGCCTTACACATGTCATGAAATCCAAGATTTCAATATTATTCTAAGCCGAAATGATATTTCCTTAGATGTTGGGAGAAATGTAACACATCAGTTTTTTTTCTTTCTACCAAAGTACTCTTCTTGTGTACTTAGAAGTGACAAAGTCAGCTCCCTGCTCAGCTGCACATAATCTGACTGTCTGACATAAACATGATCTCTTTTTTCCCCCCCATAAAGCTGGTATGTTTTATAAAGCACTCAAGGCTTAATGGAGTACATTTCTAATGTGTCATGGCATTAGTAAACCCCCAAACTGCATACTAAATCATATGATACCTTAGACACACATTCTCAAACATTCGTCTTCTTTTCTGTCCTTTTTTAAACATTTACCATTGTTAAACTTGCACACTGAACGCTGAAATCCTGTCGTTTCTGCCCACTGTGTGTATGGTTGAAGGCTTTTGTGGATTATCTTTCTGCTGTAATGAGACAAGTGCGGCTGATGGTTGCAGGCCTAATTTCCTTTTAATTTGATTTAGATCTCTCCAGGTTTCAGCAAAGAAGTTGGCTTATTATTTGATTTGATGAGTTTCATTTCAAGATATCTTTGCTCATCTTTCTCCTTTTCAGCTATGATCAGTTCATTTTTCACTCTACAATTTGTATATTGTTGCCTTAGGAATAAACAAGATTCTGCTCACTGTTTTTTAATAATATCCAGCAAGCCATATGTGAAGGGAACTAAAGATGTAAGAGCAGCCTAAGTCCAAAGCACAGTTTGGAAATAAAAGGGGAATATTTTCGCCAATTGTTCTTGAAGTCATTATTTTTTGCAGATGGTTTATTTGTTCCATTGGGTTGAGAAACACGCCTGATTTGTTTAATCACAGCACAAGCTTTTTTTGGTTTCATGAACTGAAAGTTTCCTGCCAGGTTTCATATTTTTTTTTCTTATATTCTCGAATAGTTTTATTCTCTTTTGATCCATTTCCGTTTTGAACGTCTTAATTATTTTTAACGCTTCTGCAGCCCACAATTACTGTACTTTTACATGATTTCATTGTTGTAATAACCCATTAAAACAAAGCAAATAAACTTTGAATCTTGATTTTTAAATTGTGTGCTTCTCCTTTTTTTTTTTTAATTATTTATTATTTTATTTTATTTTTTCCTGAAGTGTTAATCATCGACTTTTTCCCGGGTTGCGGGGCTGATATTGCGCACGTTATAGACTGAGAAAACCCATAAGGAAATCCCTGCAACAAAGACAGCCAATTGTAAGGCAAGAAAATGTGACCGCTTAAAGTGCTCGAGGAGAAAGTCGCGCACCAGGTGAAGTCCCAGCCATTGTCTCTACAACTCTCCAAAGGTGAAATCTAACCTAAAAGTAAAACCACGAACCATCCATCTGCTAACAAGGAGTCGACCACGTGTTAAGAATCTTTTCTCATTTTTCTAACCTGTCAAAAACACATTTTACTATATGTTTACGCTTCATGTTTGAGTGAAAAAGTTGATAACTTTAATTGTTCATTTAAAAAAAAGAAAAAAAAACACTTCTGAAAGGTTAGGGTATTAGAGACAGCGGTAAACTGAGCGTTTCGGCAGCGATAAGTGTGTCAGAAGGAAAACAAACTATAAACTGTAATGCCTCTCTTTTTGGTCGTTAATTTAGGCAAACTGAGCCCCCTGTAACTCACCGAGGTTTTACGGCATCATTTGTTTTCACACGGTGAAACCGATCAGGTCATTAAACGCCCCCTCAATAAATCTTTAGAAATCTTTTCCATTAACCCCCGAACAACAAGTGGAACCAGGCGAGTCCCCCTCACACAGTGTCAGAGCGCAGATTAAAGAGAGAGGCATTCAATCACACACACACACACACACACACGCACACACACACACACACACACACACACACACACACACACACACACACACACACACACACACAAGTGAATTAGGCTCGACTTTCTGTCTTAAATGTGTTTAGAACTTCCTCGGGATATGTATGTAACTTCACAGCTCTGTGATATTGAAAAGGAAAAACTCTATTCTCGTATTAGCCAGAATTTGCTGAGTTTAATTAAATAACCTGCCTTCTGTCCACAGCAGTGATGTAGTAGTATCATAAATTAGGACCTCCAGTCAGTTGTCATCAAAGGCAGACGATTAATACACGGCGGTCGGGGGGCGGAAGGGGAGGGGCGGTGGGGTGCGTTATATTTTCGACCAGGAATTAGTGTGCCTTAAGACTTCTCCATAAGCTCTTAAGTGTTTGGCTATTTTATAGATAGTGCTGAAATATCGAGAGTTGCAGGAAAGCATACAAACTTTCTGTCATTTATCATTACATTTTCCGAGGGCCCCGTGACAACGGTGATTTCCCTCTGTCTGTCCGGTACTTGTTTGTGGTTTCTCGGTGTTTTCTAAAGACTGGACCTTGACGTAGAAGGATTTCCAAACCAAACCAGAAGGACTGATTTCGTCTGTCTCTTCACTCGATAAAAGCGGGCCCAGCGTGTGAAATGCATTGGTATGTCTGATTTGATTAGGCTATAGGATTCACTTTCCCAGCTGGTGTCAACTCGTGTAACAGACAGCTCCGCACTGAATCATATCTGCAACAGGAAAAATAAATAAATAACCAGCTGCGGAGCTTTAGGGTGAAATCCTGCCAAACGGGGGGTCTGTGCTGTAATGTCAGCTTTTGGGAGGAGAAGGGGTGGGGACCATGACATAAAAAAAAAAGAAAGAAAAAGTTGGGGAACCAGTGTGCTGCCACAGCCTGATATTTCAATTTTTACTTGGAGAGAGTTGTTGTCACGCTTGCTTGCTCCTGCTCCCTCTGATATGCACGCCATCCCTGCAGAAGATGAACTCTTTCCAAAGGAACCAGGCATTAGGCAAAGTTGGAATGTCACCCCTCTGACAGCCCCCTTCACACACACACACAAACACACACACACACACTCCTCCAGCACTCTCCAGCGGATCACTGTCAGATCACTATTTGCATAATTATATGCTCAGCTCAGAGGAGAAAACTAACCCCCAAATTTTACGGGTCAACTAACTGCAACAATCAATGTTTTATCGGGTATACTAAGGAAAAAAAAATATCTTTCACAATCATGGTAGAGGGACTCTCTTTCTCTCCTTCTCGCCTCTTCTTTTATTAATTCAATTCAATTACATTATTGGCATGACTGCTTATCAGAAACAATATTTCCAAAGCAGTTTAAAAAATGTAAATTCACCCCTCACTCTTGCCTCGAATAAGAACCCCGTCTCCCTACTCTTCTCAGTACGTGAGCAAATATATATATATATATATATATTATTCGTTTTAATCTATAGACTGAGAAAATGTCTGGCTTAAGCTTAAAGATGCATTCAAGGTTGTATCCCTTCTCCCTTCTCCCTATATTCTTCGCCCTTTTTGTCCAACTTTATATAATGTTTTTCCTCAGCTGAAGGGGTCTTTAATATAAGCCCACTATACACGAGCACCGAGCTCTTTGGCCGGTTTCGTTAGACATCGTTACATATTCATTGACTTGCAGAGAAACCATTTAATCCAGTGGAAAACAACTCCTCTTCAATCGCCTCTCTGCTTAGCACCCGTCTAAGGACTCGCAGACTGAAACAACACTTGGGGGACAAAGACATCAAAATTTAGGAAAGACTATAACTGGGCTGTATTTCACAAGGTAAGGCAAGTGCATCACTGCTGTGAGGTGCAAAGTTTGGGTACAAGCGTTGCATCAAGAGAGGTCCTAAAGTGAGTTGTTTAGCGTCTTAAAACTTAAAGTCCCCTCCCCCAAAAAACAAACAATAAAACAATAGTCAAAATTTGCAAATGTGTATTTAAAATAAAATAAAAAATCTGTCTGTAAATTGAAAATCATTTGATATGTGAGATATTACCTGTATTTATATTATTCAACAGTGCATATATTTAAGCAAAAACCTCCCAGAAAAAAGAGGAACGTGTTGAAGTATTAACATATAACACTACTGAGCTTAATCAACGTACGCGCATGCAGTATTCTCCAGACTCTGCTTCTACCTGTTTTAGGGTTGCTTATGAAAAAACTCCCAATAATATGACCATAATGCGTGGAAATATGCAAAGCAATTCGGCTATCCCAGCAAAATTGCAATTCCCCAGGTCATTATAAGAAAATCGGGGCTTGTACAGAAGTGAAAAATGCCTTTAGAGACCAAAATCACCAAGAAGCACAGCTACCCTGAAGTACCTGCAGGAATATAACACGAATATTATCGTTGCATTCTTGAGGTTATTCGTTGGTATTTTATTTTCTTGACTTAGCTGTCTGACACTTATAAGTAGCCTCTACATCAGCAGCATGGCCTAATGTGTGTGTGGTGCGTTCTCGAGGATCCTGGCATATAATACTCCGATTGTGGGACAGCTGTTGGCAGAGCCGTTTTATGGTGTTCAGTCCATTTGGCTTTAATAGCAGCTTTCAGGCGGACCGCTACTCTATCCCCTCACCGCCCCCTCAATTACACCTCCTCTGATACTTTGCTGGCCTAAAGACTCCTGCAGTAAAAGAAACACCCTCTGAAATTTAATACATTTGAAGAATGGGCACTGACTTTTAAGATTTGGGGCTATGCTCTCTGATGATTTCAGGAAGGCAATGTTAGGCAAGCAGCGATGATGGAAGGAGGAAAGGAGGTGTAACAGCTCACTGGCCCTCTTTAACAGGCCACTGACGACTTACTGGGGGAAAATTGGTCATTTTGTCTTGATGAATGGCAGGCGAGATGAAGGGGCTCTAGGTGGGCCTGTGATCGGGGCCTTTCTCAGAGTAAAATTGCGACTCGATATCTGATTACTTAAAAACAATGCGTATTGGCATTACAGTTTGTCAAATTATTATACGGGCAATTGGCAGTTTTAAATGACACGTGTTGTTATTGTTGTTTTTTTTTCTTTTGTGACATAACGTCTCTCTCTATTTTCTTCAGTGCACACACAAAAAGTGAAAGGGGAATGAATTTAAGCTCACAGATCCCTGTCACCTGTTCTATTTTACCCCCCAAAAAAACTTTATTTACGATATGCATTCGTTATTTTCCAGCCAGCTTCCCGGTTTATCCTGATGATTGAAATACAAGAAGTGATGTTAAAGTTGCAACAGAGCAAAAGTAATTGATCGTGGACAATAAAACACACAGCTCCTCTCTTCTTATGAGTAAATCTTTTATTGAAAATTGTATTTATATCCGACTGACTTAATATATTATCACAATAACAGTATTACGAAATTTGAAAAACACGCTAATAATGCAAAATAAAAAAATATTTTCGATACTTAACTGATAGCAATCAATTTTAAAATAAATAGATATTCAAATATTATAAAATCTTCTCAGTATTTCACAATCATATCAAACGGCTTTCAACCATATTTTAGAAACAACGATCGTTTATATAAATAAAATCGAAAAGGAAGTAGTTCTGTTTAAGAAGGTAAAGCCAAAATATTTTCTTTAAAAAAGAATAATAAAAAAAATCTAATTATAATAGTACAATAAAATAATAAGATAATCGATCAATCAATTGACTGTACACTATTTTATTGTGCTTAAAGCAACGAAATAATGAGGTGCTTCCACAAACCCGTAAAGTACAACTCTCCCGAAATCAATATCGAATTTGAGATGGTAAGACATCGATTAAATGGCGGTTAGACAAAGGCCCCTGACTTACACACTAAAATAAATAAATAAACAAACAAATAAATAAAACTAATAAATAAATGTAAATGTTTTTAATCAGACACATTTTCTCCCTTTAAATCTATTTTTTCTCATTTCTCGAAAAGTTATCCAACAGTGTCAAAAGAG